>NC_139226.1:25980992-26580992 GCF_055691185.1 Crinia signifera
AACACAGCACTCATGATCTATCAAAATAACAATAAAAAAAAATAAAAAATGAATAATTCTACAAAATACAGTGTGGGAAATTTATTAAGATGTGTTTTCTACTTTACATGTGATGTTGGTATGGGCAACCAATCAAAGTCTACTTATTTATTTAGCACCCTCTAGAAGATAGTAGACAGGATCTGATTGGTTGCCCATAGCAACATCACATGTGAAGAAGAATACACATCTTAGTAAATTTCCCCCAGTATGTCACACTCTGAATATCAGCATTGGTACAGGGCTATGGCAGAAATTAATATTCAGAATAAGCTAAGGGCCTTATTCAGATCTGATCGCAGTACAAATTTATTCTCAAAATGGGCACAACCATGTGCACTGCAGGTGGGGCAGATGTAACATGTGCAGAGAGAGTTAGATTTGTGTGAGTTATTTTGTTTCTGTGCAGGGTAAAAACTGGCTGCATTATTTTTGCACTGCAACTTAGATCTCAGCTTCAACACACCCCACCCAAATGTAACACTCCCTATACAGATGGCCTTAACTTTGCAGGGCTGGCGTTTCTGTTGCCAGCCCCGCCAGCGGCCGGCTCCCGCGAGGGGCGCGCGTGCACGAGACGGTCGCACGCCCTGTGGCAACGGACCTTGTCCCGGGTCCCCGCCACCTCCCCTGTCGCCTCCCCCCGGTGCCCCTCGCTGCCCCGCCGACCCCCCCCCCCCTAACCCTGCCCATCTCCCTGAAGCGGAGACGGGCAGGGACCCGCATTGCCACCGTCGAGAGACTGGGACGCGCATGCATGTGAGACGCACGCGCGTCCCAGTCTCTCTCGCCGGCGCTCGCCAGCGCAAGGGGTCTGGCGAGCGCCGGCCAAAGATGAAAGATGCTCCATCTGTACATGTTAGATCTGCCCCACCTGCAGTACACATGATTTTGCCCATTTTGAGAACAATTTTGTACTGCAATCAGATCTGACTAATCTGAATAAGGCCCAAAATACAGAACCCTCCAACATGTTAAATCTTCACTGTTCTACTTCCAAAAAAGAGCATGAAAGGTTACAGTGAAGATTAATCCTTTGATTTTCTTTTCGCCCCTTACCGGCTGAGAAACAAAGAGACGTCACACAAAGATATCCAACATCCAAAATCTACAGGATTGGACAGCATCAGGGAATTATCACTGTTTGCTTATTGTGTAAAGTGTTTAAATTGTTCAATGCAATACAAATTAGTTTATTTTATAAGAAAGTTAATTAAATAAAATGTGACCAAATTTGCAGCCAACTCCAGTTGCCATGGGCTTATTTTCAGTATTTCAGTTTTGCTGATGTCACATAATATACGCTAATATTGTAGTTACTGATAATTCTTATAGAACTGTTATGGATCTTTCTGGTTACTTTCATCACGTATGTGTGACTGTATGTGTATAAGTGTATGTATGTGTGACTGTATGTGTATGACTGCATGTATGTGTGACTGTAAGTGTATGTATGTGTGACTGTATGTGTATGTATTTGTTTAAGCATACCTCCCAACATGATCCTCTCCAGGAGGGACGCAATGCTGTTTCTGGACTTCCCTGGTAATGTATGATTGCCATCACCTTTGTTGAAGCGCCTTTCTTATCAATTAACATGTTCAACACAGGTGATGATAATCATACATTAGAGAAAAGTCCAGAAGCAGAGCATTGTGTCCCTCCTGGAAAGGGTCATGTTGGGAGGTATGGTTTAAGTGTATGTATGTATGTATGTATGTATGAATCATACCTCCCAAAATCTATCTGTGTCGTTAATTGGGACATGGCTTATGGAAAGGAGGCATCATCAGGCCACACACCCATTTTGCACCCCTCTGCATTGCCCCCCACTGCGGGACACTGGTGGCCCCGGGCGGGATGCGGGAACATCCCCAGATACCGGGCCGTTCCCGCAGAAAGCGGGACAGTTGGGAGGTATGGTGACTGTATACATTCCTCCTAACATTTGACTGCCATTAAGTGGGACACTTCGCAAGACTACATTTTTGGGACGTGGCCTAGCGGCAAGGGAGCATGGCCTATTTCTGCAAAGTCACGCTCCTGTTTTTGCCACTGTGGGGGCATGAGCTTCTGGCCCCAAGCCCCCCAGCATCTATTCACGGGTGACAGGGGGAACTCCCAACTGCCCCCCACTCTGCAGGACACTGCTGGCCCCAGACTGGGAAGCGGGAACATCCCCCCAAAAATGTGACATTCCTGCAAAAAGCAGGACAGTTGGGATGTATGATGCATGTGTGTGTATATAGTGTGTATATATATATATATATATATATATATATATATATCACACAATGTGGTCTAGGAAATTGCGCTAGGATCGGTCTTTCGACCAGCTGCACCTCTGGAGCGACTCTCCTGTTAGTGAGAGACAAAGGATAGAATACACAAAGGGGGGGTGTCCAGAGTGCGCTCTAGTGGTACCACCTAGCCACAGAATAATAGTCACAAGTATGTGTGATCCTGCAGTCACTTTCATTCACTCCGACGAAGATATGCTTCAAATTAACACCGAAGACCTCGATCGTAAAAGCAGTTCTTTATTAGAAGCCCAACGCGTTTACACGACTTCATCAGGGGCATGGCCAAATATGGCCTGATATCCAGATAAAAGTGGCGATAATAGACAATGTTCCTTTACAGGTGGATAAAAAGGCACATATAGCCAGGAGGGTGAGATCTAATGGTATGGATTTTAACCCACAGTCTTGGGGAAAAACTTCCTTTCTCGCACTCAGCATAGGGAAAAACAAAATGTAAAATCCGCAGTAGAGAAATGTGGATGCTCACTCCACTGCGAACCGCAACCGAGCAGTCAACTCCTCCAGCACCTTGATCGAGACTCAGCAAAATCCGGACTCAAAGAGGAATTAGAAAGCCCTGACTACCCTTTATATAACCTGCTCAAGCTACCACCCATTCTACACCTGATTGGCTGCACCTAACTGCCGTGGATTCTGGGGTAAGAAACTTTATCAACTACCTTTATCTGACAATCACAAAATCCTCAGGCTCTTAAATGCCCTCGTGCCTATGCAGCCCTCGCTTAATCTAGACGTGGCTCTGATACCAGCCAGTGCCTCCCCAGCCATTACCTCACCGCACCTCACTGTAACCACTCGTGTGTATGTAGATGTGGCTCTGATACCAGCCAGTGCCTCCCCCGCCATTACCTCACCGCACCTCACTGTAACCACTCGTGTGTATGTAGAAGTGGCTGTGTCAACAGCCAGTGCCTCCCCCGCCATTACCTCACCGCACCTCACTGTAACCACTCGTGTGTATGTAGACGTGGCTGTGATACCAGCCAGGGCCTCCCCAGCCATTACCTCACCGGACCTCTCTGTAACCACTCATGTGTATGTAGATGAGGCTGTGATACCAGCCAGTGCCTCCCCAGCCATTACCTCACCTCACCTCACTGTAACCACTCGTGTGTATGTAGACGTGGCTGTGATACCAGCCAGTGCCTCCCCAGCCATTACCTCACCGCACCTCACTGTAACCACTCGTGTGTATGTAGACGTGGCTGTGATACCAGCCAGTGCCTCCCCCGCCATTACCTCACCGCACCTCACTGTAACCACTCGTGTGTATGTAGACGTGGCTGTGATACCAGCCAGTGCCTCCCCCGCCATTACCTCACCGCACCTCACTGTAACCACTCGTGTGTATGTAGACGTGGCTGTGATACCAGCCAGTGCCTCCCCAGCCATTACCTCACCTCACCTCACTGTAACCACTCGTGTGTATGTAGACGTGGCTGTGATACCAGCCAGTGCCTCCCAGCCATTACGATGTAGAAGCTATTATAGCAAACTTCCAAACTACTCTGCCTCCAGCGTCGGCCCAGACCACACATCACTGACTGGTTACTGTTATGTCCATAGGATTTGAGTTATTGGCAGAGCTACCAGGAAGCTGTGTATAATATTACCCTGCATTATCCCACAGCATCTGGTTATTAATTAATATCTCACAGATTTCCCTTTAGAGAAAGTGAAGCCGGCTGGGACCTGGAGAGTAGAGGACAAAGGTTCCAGTTTGGGGCACAGAGGCAGAGACTGCAGCACCAGACCCAGACAGGAGGCATCGCCAATGGGTGTCTATACGTGTATCCTCCCCTGTATGCTGCTGCTGGGGATGAAGCTGCTCCCAGGTAACATTCCTGTAGATCTCCTATGTTAAGTTATAGGTGTCTTATACGTGACAGGTTTCTCTCAGTGTTTTATTGGGGACTGAACAAACATCAGAAAATTCAGTATCAGTCCAATATTACTATGTTCTATGAGCTTGTGACAATGATATGGACACAGTTACATGTCTGATTTGTGTAAGCGCAGTGATGCTGATGTGCTGCATTATCCCCTGCAGGTGCTGCCGCTGATCAGGTGGTGGACGGAGAGCTTGGGGGATCAGTTACCTTTCATGTGATTATCCCATTCCAACCAAATGCAATAACATATAGTTATGTCAGTGCTACTGGTGGCAGTATTTCAGTAGCTAACCTTTTCCCTGGTGGAGATCCTCGGTGTTATGGTCAGTATGTGGGAAGATGTGAGCTGTATAGGAATGGAAGCCTGAGACTGGATAGTATCACATACGCTGATCAGGGGACGTACACAGTGACTGCTCAAAATACCAACACTGGACAGATTGACACACAACATATTCAGCTGAACATCTACGGTGAGTACTAACCATGGACTATTGGATCATTATTCCTCATGTTATGTTGCAGTTATATTGCAGGGAAAGGCAGCGGCAAGCAGGCTGAGTATTAAGAAATTAATGAGCATCCACCGTCTATCAGGGCTCTCAGCCAATCTGCTGTTTCCCATTGACTTTATTAGTCACCACCCTCCTCCTTGCACTGAGAACTGCGACGCCCCATGCTGCAGACTCCACCACCACTCCTGCGCTGCTGACAACACCGGCACCCCCTGTCACAGTAACTGTGCTATTGGTGTATCCAACCCATACTATATCCTGCACTGTACCCAACCTGCTCTATATCCCTTATTGTATTTGAATCACACTGACTGTATCCAACCCATACTATATCCTGCACTGCATATATTCATATATTCTGCTCTACATCCAATCGTCACAGCATCCAGCCCCTTTTGTATCCCGCCCTGTATCCTGCATTGTATCCAACCTGCACTGTATACAATCCATACTGTATCCTGCACTGTATCTGGCCCACACTATATTTGACAACGCTGTATCCTAAGCACATTATATCCTTCACTGTATATAACACACATTCGCACGGGGGAGCGATGTTGAGTGTCTGCGCATGTGCATACGCTGGGTGTGAGTGGGCACGGCAAACTGGTACTTTGCTGTCCTGTTCACACTTAGCCATGTGGGGCACCCATGGGAATGCCAAGCATTTCACAGATGTTCCAATGCAAGTGGCACAGTGACGCGACTGCTGGGGGCGGGCAGCTGACATCACCGGGTGTCAGCTGCCCGCCATTTTCCTGTACAGGGAACATGCATAGAGAATGTCTTAGTTTTTCATGAACCTTCCAAATCATTTGATGGTCGGCAACCATTGAATGATTTGGCCCCCGCACCCAAGGCTGCAAATGGATTTATATGCAAAACATCCATTAGCAGGCGTGCGGGGGAATTTGCCAAGTGGCTGGCGGCATTTCATCCAGACTGCAATTTTGCAGCGTTGCGTTTGGACCAGAAAAAGGTCCACTGTAACCTGCTCTGTATCTGACGAACACTGTGTCCTGCACTGTGGGCCTGATTCAGAGTGGGTTGTTGTTAAGCAAGGTCTTGCTAGACTAGCGAATTATTAGGTTGACAGTGTCAAGGTCGACAGTCAATAGGTTGATCACTATTGGTTGACAGACAGTAGATTGACACTGTCTAGGTCTAGGTTGACATTGTCAAAAATTCAACACAAGCAAAATGCTGACGTGTGAATGGTAGACACAAATGACGATGCGAATTGTTCTTGTTTTTGTTGTCTACAGATGGCGCCGCTCTCATTAGAGTGGCTCCCGGCGTGACTACCACCATGCACCGTCGGCCAGAATGGACATGCGAGCGTGTGAGATGCTTGCACAGCCATGTCCCATCCCTGTCTGTCGGATCTGGCAGCAACGATCATGTCAACAGAAGTTGACATACGATCCATCTGAGTAGATAAGGCACACTTTTTCTTCAAACTAATTGGTTTTGACAGGTCCACGCCCCTTTTATACAGTTTGTCCACGCCCCCATTTATCCGCGTTTGATATGAAAGTGGTATAAAGCTATCACGTTTGATATGAAAGTGGTATAAATAATATTAACCCCCGTATTAAAATATAATTGGTTTGATACTGTAACTTCATACACTGATATTGTCTATGTCAAATAAAACCACAGCTGTATAAATTAATTTATAAAGATCGCTTAATGTTATCTTAATCAGCTGGTAGAATTTCTAAACATAATGCTAAAAAGTTGTTAGAAAAATTTGATATACAACAGATATATAATTCGTAGAACTGTATATCTGTTGTATACCATATTTTTCTAGGAATATGATATGCGTATCGGATATAAATCAACAGTGGCAATGTGATTTGGTATCGCTCATAGATCTTTCACAGTGAATAATACAGGCAGATCATTACCAACTATAATAACACTTACCTTAGAACGATCCAAAAGCGCTACAACGAAGTGTCTGACCAACCGTGTATCAAAAATAAATAAAATAAAATAAAAATAAGGGTATAATCCACACAAATGCTTAAACAAAGGATTTGTAGAACATGTAAGTATAGTTGATAAGGCTGGTTTGAATGGTGATGTGGGGTGTGGGGGGGGGCATATGTTATGCATTTAAAGACAGGGGCCTGAGAAATGGCATATTGTTTTACACACACGTCAACCCATTTTGACTGATGATTGTAATTTTCAAAAGTAATTTTAAACACCGGATTCCATAGTCTTTGAAGACGTTGATATTTACGTATGACGCAATTAGCGTAGACAGCACAGCAGGGCTGGTAACAATTATATTCATTAGAAAGCTCATACCTCTGAAAAAAACATTTTCACATGACTATCAGTTTAATTAGGTTAGACAGAACAAAGAAAGGCCATGAAATCTTTGCAACAGAGCATGAGTGGCATCTAGTGGCCATGTATTGCAGTTGCAATCAAGTTCCAGACGGAGCTAGAGACTACAGAATTAACTTATATATATTATATTTAACTGAACATTATCAATGCTGATAAATAAAGGATCTATATAAAGTATATATATATATATATAGCTATATACAGTATATATATATATATATACAGTATATATATATATATATGTGTGTGTAATGTGATGGTATCATTATATTATGTGATGAATAAAATATGGATAATATGCTATATTATTTAAATCAGATATATATATATATATATATATATATCTCAATCAAATTACACAGATGTAGTGGATAAGGTATATATTTTAAATTAAAAAGCATACACATATATATAGGGCTTATGTATGCTGTTGATATTGAAACATATCTGTCATTTATTTAATAATAAGAATAAGGATTTTATACAGCACAATTTGGTTTTATTTTATCAAGCAATATATTCTGAAAACAGCTGTGTTTTGGGTAATATGCTATATTATTTAAATCAAATATATATATATATTTGTTATGCCTGTCTATGACTTTGGAACACAACTCATGAATATTCAAATGAAACAAATGCAACACAGATGTGCTAACTGACTGATGAGTATATATATATGTTCTCCATGTTGTACCAGTCCACACACTTTGAAGACAGAGAACTTGAAGCTTTTGGCCACACATTTTGAAGACAGAGAACTTGAAGCTTTTGTCCACACACTATTCAGAGAATACTTGAAGATTTTGTTCCAGAAGGGGTGAGTCTATTTTAATTTTCTAAATAAATATATATATATATATATATATATATATATATATATATATATATATATATATATATATATATATATATATATATACAATATTTCTAAATAGCGTAGTTTTAATATTTTATAATATACATAGCAAAATGTTTTATTTATTGGCAGGGTGGGTTTTTAGTACGCTTTTAAACAATCTTAAAATATAGTTTGTTGCTGCATGCATTGTATTGTAATGTATTGGGAGTACATGCTGGCATACTGGCTGCTTGTAGTTAATCATTTATTTAGGAAAGATAATATTGAGCCTATGGGGGCTTTAACTGACCATTTGCATGTGCAGTGATTAGTGTATTGTGGCCTGTACATTATACATATTGCTTTTAAAAATACAGTGTATTGTGTTATTACAATTACAGTTCGTTAATGTTAGTCATCGCAGATTATGGTATTACGGCTTTGATATTTATAAATAGCTTCATTTTAATATTGTATCATTGTATTATACATAATGATTTTAAATAATGAGCTAGTTATCACATTTATATGTGCTGTCTGATGACTACACATGTGATATGATGGGGTGCTGCTGTAGCTTTGTTGGATCCCCTGTAATTAATTTTTATTGAATGATCTATAGAATACAATGTCAGTAGATGTGGTTTTTGGTATTACAGCTTTGATATTTATAAATAGCTTCATTTTAATATTGCATCATTGTATTATACATAATGATTTTAAATAATGAGCTAGTTATCACATTTATATGTGCTGTCTGCTGACTACACATGTGATATGATGGGGTGATGCAGTGACTTTGTTGGATCCCCTGTAATTAATTTTTATTGGCTGATCTATATAATACAATGTCAGTAGATGTGGTTTTTGGTATTACAGCTTTGATATTTATAAATAGCTTCATTTTAATATTGCATCATTGTATTATACATTATGATTTTAAATAATGAGCTAGTTATCACATTTATATGTGCTGTCTGCTGACTACACATGTGATATGATGGGGCGCTGCAGTGGCTTTGTTGGATCCCCTGTAATTAATTTTTATTGGCTGATCTATAGAATACAATGTCAGTAGATGTGGTTTTTGGTATTACAGCTTTGATATTTATAAATAGCTTCATTTTAATATTGCATCATTGTATTATACATAATGATTTCAAATAATGAGCTAGTTATCACATTTATATGTGCTGTCTGCTGACTACACATGTGATATGATGGGGTGCTGCAGTGGCTTTGTTGGATCCCCTGTAATTAATTTTTATTGGCTGATCTATAGAATACATTGTCAGGTCGTATTCATAGATGAGTTTTTTTTTTTTTTTTGTGAGAGCGTTAATAGTTTTATGTGATTTTGTGCACGCAAATTTCGTTATGGACACTTATCGTGTTATCTTTTATTATCAACAGTGATTGTTGCAGAAATTGACTTTGAACTATAAATATTCACCACAAATTAAGCTACTGTATCAATTAACAAAACATCAACATGCAGGTGTGTATATGATATTTACAATAGTTTAACAATAGCTTATTGTATTGTTATTTCAGCTTATTATTATTTATTACAGAGAAAGGAATACAAAACCATTAATGCAAACACAATAAGTCTCAGAGATTTACAAGATTTACCCAGCTTCCAACAGCAGTCAAATGAGCAGACAAATACATGTAAGTTTACAGATCAAAGACACATTGTTGTTGCTAGGGGCATGATTTGTTAAGGCACAGGGGCTATTGACAGGTTTTATAAATGTTACGTTGTTGGTGTTAATTATTATTACAAGGCTCAGTTGTGTTAGTCACAGGGTCTGTTAAGACAAGCGCCCTATTGGTATAAATGTTACACGTGTTGATTGTATTTTTCGTTCTACAAAATTGTTGTGTTAATTTTTATTTTATTTTTTATGTATATATTATTTTAAATCAGTTTCAGATGTCACAAATGTCGCATCTGAAGTTGGATCATTTGGTTCGGATTTCACGGTCGGGCCGGATCTGACGACATTCGAAAACCCATACGCCGCATACTCTGATTTGTCCGAATCGCAAAAATGTAGGTGTTCATAAGCCGTCAAAAATGTGATGTATGTTAAAAGAAATATACGGGGTCTTGTCTAAATTTCCAAAAATATGTCTCTCTCTCTCACTCTCTCTCACGCTATCTCGCGCGCACTCTATCGATTTCACTCATATATATATATATATATATATATATATATATATGTATATATATATATATATATATCCTGTTATATTCATTTTTATACCGCCTGTGATATTAATGTGTTATTTGTTCTCTGTTAGTATCGCCGATTATGTCGAAAGCTGATGCAGAACACATAATGGATGATCTCTGGAATTTACCATCGGCAAAACACTATAAACCGCTATACCAGAACCCGGCTATACAAGGTGAATTTTGACACATGGCTAGCGGTGTTTTTATAATGTGTTTTTGTGTTAAATGTTGCATATCGCCGCAAAATCATGAATAGTGTCCACAGGGGATTGTTGTTATCATGACTTAAATGGCGTTTTTTTTTTTCTCAAGTCAACGAATGTGTCGTTAATTGATAATATATGTATTACAGATGACATAGCTAGCCGGTATGAACCTACGGTACCTAGGGCCGATACGTGTGAAGCGGGACCATCCGGATACAGAGAACCGACATCGGGTGTTGGATCAAACGCCAAACAACCCAACAGCGCATTGGCTAAAGGAGCAAAAAGAGCCCAGATCAGCGATCAAGCTTTCTGGTCATTGTTTAAAGGAACCATGCCGGCGCAAACCTTTGACAAATACCCGTGTATGTTTATTTATTTGGTTTCTTATATAGCACAACATTTACCATTGTTCTTTACAAATGGAAACCACAGGTATTAAACAGACTGTGTAGACGTAAGCCGACAAGGAAGGTGGGGGTTGGGAGGTGATCCTGAAGGTGTTATAAAGCGACTGTCTTTGTGGCCGCGTATGTGTAACTAAAACGGTGTGATTTTTATTACAGTAGGAACCACGCCGATGGAAAGATCTGGCAAATATTCAGGTGTGTAATGTAATGTTTATTTATTTAGTTTCTTATATAGTACCGCATTCATCATTGCTCTTTACAAATGGAAACCACAGGTATTAAACAGACTGTGTAGATGCAAACCGACATGGAGGGGGGGTGGGTGTTTTGGGAGGCGGGCCTGAAGGTGTTATAAAGCGGTTGTCTTAGTGTCCACGAATGTGTAACTAAAACGTTGTTATTTTTTATTTACAGCGGATCCGCGACATTTCGCAAAAATGATAGCAGCGGCCGGGGTTGCTTAACCACTCAATGCTGAAATGGATGGGGGAGAATCCACTAAAACGGTGATCGACCCACAACGTCAAGAAAATGTATCAAGGGCCGAGATCATGGCCACCGAGCGCGACGATTTCAAGCCAAGCAAGCGGAGAATTTCAAAAAGTCGATCCGGTCAAGAAAACAAGGCCGATTTATCAGACCTTAAAAGAAGGTTGAAATATTCGGAAGGTAGACCCGTGAGAAAAAGAATTGCATTACAAATAGTGCCAACCGTGAGTAATGTGGATTACCCGCACGCATTTACAACACCTGCAACACCTACTGAATCCGATATTGACATTGCCGGTAATACAAAGACTGTGAAGACTCGTAAAACTTTACGACTGTCAAGAGAGAGATACACGCCGCTGACGGATGATGATGTCATCGTGATTTCAGACACACAGGAACATCATACTGCAGAAACGCAAAGCGTGGTCAGTAACACGCCTGCAGATACATTATCCGCTAATGATGAGGACTTAAATGGGCAAACATTTTTTATCACCCCTAGTGAAGAGTCAGTCTCAGATACACCACAGAATGATGATGAGGCTGTAACATCTGTAGCCGGAATCCCTGATAAAGTAATGGGTGATGATTACACAAAACTACCCAGTGTTTTTACCACGGTCGGCGAGGCAACCGCATCGCTCGCTGCGGATGCCCCGCCGACCGTGGTATCGACAGACATAGTTGATGGGGGTCAGAATGTGGAGCAATTAGGACAAGATGCGGAAATACAATACTACGCGGTCATGGGGAGGATGCGTGAGCATATAGGGTACATGCGTAGAAATGTCAATTCCCTGTTGAACCGTATAAAAGATGAGCTTTATGGTTCAAAAAAGAAGCCAGAGATCATTAAAGAACTTGTTGAAATGTACATGAATGTAACATCAAATCATATAGCAGAGACCGTGAGGACTAGGGATTTTATTAAAGCGAACATGTATCATTTTGCCGAGATAATTGAAACTGACCCGTGACTAGGCATGGTGGGTTATGGGTTGAAACGTAATTTACATGTGTGTAAAAAAGCCCCAAGAATTAAAGCAAATGTACCGTGCAAAATCTCACACTTATTTCGCCGTTCGAAAATAAAACAGGCTTTAAAATGCATATACAGGCTGAGAAAGCGTAAACAACACAGGGTGCGAGGCACACCCCCAACCCCGTGTGCACAGGCTGACAAATCACCGGACCAACCATTACCGGGTGACGCTGCGTCACCTGACAATGTTGAACACCCCGCAACGCCCATGCATAATGACATAGAGGGGGGTGCGCCACCCGGTAATGGTGAAGGTCGGCGAGATGTGTACTTAGAAGCTGTTAACAGGTATGAGCGACACCATCCTAATTTCAGAGCTATTGAGTATCATAATCATTTTCAATTTGTTAATTTGGAAAGAGTTACATCATTTGCAGAGGGTGTTGAAGCCGTACACAACGCTATACAGGTTATGATTGATGAATTCATGGTTGGTGTTGACCCTAATGATCGTGTACAGTTAAGATTGGAGGGGGGTGGTTTACACAATGCCATCTACTCACACCGAAAGCCGCAAGAATCATTAGACGCAGTCAGTTTCTTGAATCAAATTACAAACACTCTTCAAAGTAACGCTGAATTCTTATTAGGCACGGGTTTAAGGTTTGTGATCACTGTTTTTAGAAATAGAGCGGGTGGGGCCCTAACTGGTCGCAGCCTTAGACGCATTCCATACAGCTTAATTATAGAAAGGCGCAGAAGACACCTGTATGATTTCAACAATACGCACAATTATTTGTGCTTTGCGGCATCGATCTGCAAACTTCTGGATAAAGGTAATGCCACAGACGCTGAAATACACGATCGGGCGCTTCAAATTCATAAGGATTTGAAACTATCGATCGATAAAGCAGTCAGCTTTAGCGACGTTGTTGTTTTTGAAAATCACTTAAAAACAAAAATTACAATATTATATCATAATAATAGTTCTTGGCATTACTTTTCTTCAGATTCGCGCTACGGTGATACCCTCACGGGGTTGGGGGTGTGCCTCGCACCCTGTGTTGTTTACGCTTTCTCAGCCTGTATATGCATTTTAAAGCCTGTTTTATTTTCGAACGGCGAAATAAGTGTGAGATTTTGCACGGTACATTTGCTTTAATTCTTGGGGCTTTTTTACACACATGTAAATTACGTTTCAACCCATAACCCACCATGCCTAGTCACGGGTCAGTTTCAATTATCTCGGCAAAATGATACATGTTCGCTTTAATAAAATCCCTAGTCCTCACGGTCTCTGCTATATGATTTGATGTTACATTCATGTACATTTCAACAAGTTCTTTAATGATCTCTGGCTTCTTTTTTGAACCATAAAGCTCATCTTTTATACGGTTCAACAGGGAATTGACATTTCTACGCATGTACCCTATATGCTTACGCATCCTCCCCATGACCGCGTAGTATTGTATTTCCGCATCTTGTCCTAATTGCTCCACATTCTGACCCCCATCAACTATGTCTGTCGATACCACGGTCGGCAGGGCATCCGCAGCGAGCGATGCGGTTGCCTCGCCGACCGTGGTAAAAACACTGGGTAGTTTTGTGTAATCATCACCCATTACTTTATCAGGGATTCCGGCTACAGATGTTACAGCCTCATCATCATTCTGTGGTGTATCTGAGACTGACTCTTCACTAGGGGTGATAAAAAATGTTTGCCCATTTAAGTCCTCATCATTAGCGGATAATGTATCTGCAGGCGTGTTACTGACCACGCTTTGCGTTTCTGCAGTATGATGTTCCTGTGTGTCTGAAATCACGATGACATCATCATCCGTCAGCGGCGTGTATCTCTCTCTTGACAGTCGTAAAGTTTTACGAGTCTTCACAGTCTTTGTATTACCGGCAATGTCAATATCGGATTCAGTAGGTGTTGCAGGTGTTGTAAATGCGTGCGGGTAATCCACATTACTCACGGTTGGCACTGTTTGTAATGCAATTCTTTTTCTCACGGGTCTACCTTCCGAATATTTCAACCTTCTTTTAAGGTCTGATAAATCGGCCTTGTTTTCTTGACCGGATCGACTTTTTGAAATTCTCCGCTTGCTTGGCTTGAAATCGTCGCGCTCGGTGGCCATGATCTCGGCCCTTGATACATTTTCTTGACGTTGTGGGTCGATCACCGTTTTAGTGGATTCTCCCCCATCCATTTCAGCATTGAGTGGTTGAGCAACCCCGGCCGCTGCTATCATTTTTGCGAAATGTCGCGGATCCGCTGTAAATAAAAAATAACAACGTTTTAGTTACACATTCGCGGACACTAAGACAACCGCTTTATAACACCTTCAGGCCCGCCTCCCAAAACACCCACCCCCCCTCCATGTCGGTTTGCATCTACACAGTCTGTTTAATACCTGTGGTTTCCATTTGTAAAGAGCAATGATGAATGCGGTACTATATAAGAAACTAAATAAATAAACATTACATTACACACCTGAATATTTGCCAGATCTTTCCATCGGCGTGGTTCCTACTGTAATAAAAATCACACCGTTTTAGTTACACATACGCGGCCACAAAGACAGTCGCTTTATAACACCTTCAGGATCACCTCCCAACCCCCACCTTCCTTGTCGGCTTACGTCTACACAGTCTGTTTAATACCTGTGGTTTCCATTTGTAAAGAACAATGGTAAATGTTGTGCTATATAAGAAACCAAATAAATAAACATACACGGGTATTTGTCAAAGGTTTGCGCCGGCATGGTTCCTTTAAACAATGACCAGAAAGCTTGATCGCTGATCTGGGCTCTTTTTGCTCCTTTAGCCAATGCGCTGTTGGGTTGTTTGGCGTTTGATCCAACACCCGATGTCGGTTCTCTGTATCCGGATGGTCCCGCTTCACACGTATCGGCCCTAGGTACCGTAGGTTCATACCGGCTAGCTATGTCATCTGTAATACATATATTATCAATTAACGACACATTCGTTGACTTGAGAAAAAAAAAAACGCCATTTAAGTCATGATAACAACAATCCCCTGTGGACACTATTCATGATTTTGCGGCGATATGCAACATTTAACACAAAAACACATTATAAAAACACCGCTAGCCATGTGTCAAAATTCACCTTGTATAGCCGGGTTCTGGTATAGCGGTTTATAGTGTTTTGCCGATGGTAAATTACAGAGATCATCCATTATGTGTTCTGCATCAGCTTTCGACATAATCGGCGATACTAACAGAGAACAAATAACACATTAATATCACAGGCGGTATAAAAATGAATATAACAGGATATATATATATATATATATATATACATATATATATATATATATATGAGTGAAATCGATAGAGTGCGCGCGAGATAGCGTGAGAGAGAGTGAGAGAGAGAGACATATTTTTGGAAATTTAGACAAGACCCCGTATATTTCTTTTAACATACATCACATTTTTGACGGCTTATGAACACCTACATTTTTGCGATTCGGACAAATCAGAGTATGCGGCGTATGGGTTTTCGAATGTCGTCAGATCCGGCCCGACCGTGAAATCCGAACCAAATGATCCAACTTCAGATGCGACATTTGTGACATCTGAAACTGATTTAAAATAATATATACATAAAAAATAAAATAAAAATTAACACAACAATTTTGTAGAACGAAAAATACAATCAACACGTGTAACATTTATACCAATAGGGCGCTTGTCTTAACAGACCCTGTGACTAACACAACTGAGCCTTGTAATAATAATTAACACCAACAACGTAACATTTATAAAACCTGTCAATAGCCCCTGTGCCTTAACAAATCATGCCCCTAGCAACAACAATGTGTCTTTGATCTGTAAACTTACATGTATTTTTTTGCTCATTTGACTGCTGTTGGAAGCTGGGTAAATCTTGTAAATCTCTGAGACTTATTGTGTTTGCATTAAAGGTTTTGTATTCCTTTCTCTGTAATAAATAATAATAAGCTGAAATAACAATACAATAAGCTATTGTTAAACTATTGTAAATATCATATACACACCTGCATGTTGATGTTTTGTTAATTGATACAGTAGCTTAATTTGTGGTGAATATTTATAGTTCAAAGTCAATTTCTGCAACAATCACTGTTGATAATAAAAGATAACACGATAAGTGTCCATAACGAAATTTGCGTGCACAAAATCACATAAAACTATTAACGCTCTCACAAAAAAAAAAAAAAAAACTCATCTATGAATACGACCTGACAATGTATTCTATAGATCAGCCAATAAAAATTAATTACAGGGGATCCAACAAAGCCACTGCAGCACCCCATCATATCACATGTGTAGTCAGCAGACAGCACATATAAATGTGATAACTAGCTCATTATTTAAAATCATTATGTATAATACAATGATGCAATATTAAAATGAAGCTATTTATAAATATCAAAGCTGTAATACCAAAAACCACATCTACTGACATTGTATTCTATAGATCAGCCAATAAAAATTAATTACAGGGGATCCAACAAAGCCACTGCAGCGCCCCATCATATCACATGTGTAGTCAGCAGACAGCACATATAAATGTGATAACTAGCTCATTATTTAAAATCATTATGTATAATACAATGATGCAATATTAAAATGAAGCTATTTATAAATATCAAAGCTGTAATACCAAAAACCACATCTACTGACATTGTATTCTATAGATCAGCCAATAAAAATTAATTACAGGGGATCCAACAAAGTCACTGCATTACCCCATCATATCACATGTGTAGTCAGCAGACAACACATATAAATGTGATAACTAGCTCATTATTTAAAATCATTATGTATAATACAATGATGCAATATTAAAATGAAGCTATTTATAAATATCAAAGCTGTAATACCAAAAACCACATCTACTGACATTGTATTCTATAGATCATTCAATAAAAATTTATTACAGGGGATCCAACAAAGCTACAGCAGCACCCCATCATATCACATGTGTAGTCATCAGACAGCACATATAAATGTGATAACTAGCTCATTATTTAAAATCATTATGTATAATACAATGATACAATATTAAAATGAAGCTATTTATAAATATCAAAGCCGTAATACCATAATCTGCGATGACTAACATTAACGAACTGTAATTGTAATAACACAATACACTGTATTTTTAAAAGCAATATGTATAATGTACAGGCCACAATACACTAATCACTGCACATGCAAATGGTCAGTTAAAGCCCCCATAGGCTCAATATTATCTTTCCTAAATAAATGATTAACTACAAGCAGCCAGTATGCCAGCATGTACTCCCAATACATTACAATACAATGCATGCAGCAACAAACTATATTTTAAGATTGTTTAAAAGCGTACTAAAAACCCACCCTGCCAATAAATAAAACATTTTGCTATGTATATTATAAAATATTAAAACTACGCTATTTAGAAATATTGTATATATATATATATATATATATATATATATATATATATATATATATTTATTTAGAAAATTAAAATAGACTCACCCCTTCTGGAACAAAATCTTCAAGTATTCTCTGAATAGTGTGTGGACAAAAGCTTCAAGTTCTCTGTCTTCAAAATGTGTGGCCAAAAGCTTCAAGTTCTCTGTCTTCAAAGTGTGTGGACTGGTACAACATGGAGAACATATATATATACTCATCAGTCAGTTAGCACATCTGTGTTGCATTTGTTTCATTTGAATATTCATGAGTTGTGTTCCAAAGTCATAGACAGGCATAACAAATATATATATATATTTGATTTAAATAATATAGCATATTACCCAAAACACAGCTGTTTTCAGAATATATTGCTTGATAAAATAAAACCAAATTGTGCTGTATAAAATCCTTATTCTTATTATTAAATAAATGACAGATATGTTTCAATATCAACAGCATACATAAGCCCTATATATATGTGTATGCTTTTTAATTTAAAATATATACCTTATCCACTACATCTGTGTAATTTGATTGAGATATATATATATATATATATATATATATATATATATATATATATCTGATTTAAATAATATAGCATATTATCCATATTTTATTCATCACATAATATAATGATACCATCACATTACACACATATATATATATATATATACTGTATATATATATATATATATACTGTATATAGCTATATATATATATATATATACTTTATATAGATCCTTTATTTATCAGCATTGATAATGTTCAGTTAAATATAATATATATAAGTTAATTCTGTAGTCTCTAGCTCCGTCTGGAACTTGATTGCAACTGCAATACATGGCCACTAGATGCCACTCATGCTCTGTTGCAAAGATTTCATGGCCTTTCTTTGTTCTGTCTAACCTAATTAAACTGATAGTCATGTGA
This sequence comes from Crinia signifera, assembly GCF_055691185.1. NCBI lineage: Eukaryota > Metazoa > Chordata > Amphibia > Anura > Myobatrachidae > Crinia > Crinia signifera. Next base: position 25,999,713 of record NC_139226.1, read on the forward strand.
AAATCTTTTTTTGAGAGGTATGAGCTTTCTAATGAATATAATTGTTACCAGCCCTGCTGTGCTGTCTACGCTAATTGCGTCATACGTAAATATCAACGTCTTCAAAGACTATGGAATCCGGTGTTTAAAATTACTTTTGAAAATTACAATCATCAGTCAAAATGGGTTGACGTGTGTGTAAAACAATATGCCATTTCTCAGGCCCCTGTCTTTAAATGCATAACATATGCCCCCCCCCCCACAGCCCACATCACCATTCAAACCAGCCTTATCAACTATACTTACATGTTCTACAAATCCTTTGTTTAAGCATTTGTGTGGATTATACCCTTATTTTTATTTTATTTTATTTATTTTTGATACACGGTTGGTCAGACACTTCGTTGTAGCGCTTTTGGATCGTTCTAAGGTAAGTGTTATTATAGTTGGTAATGATCTGCCTGTATTATTCACTGTGAAAGATCTATGAGCGATACCAAATCACATTGCCACTGTTGATTTATATCCGATACGCATATCATATTCCTAGAAAAATATGGTATACAACAGATATACAGTTCTACGAATTATATATCTGTTGTATATCAAATTTTTCTAACAACTTTTTAGCATTATGTTTAGAAATTCTACCAGCTGATTAAGATAACATTAAGCGATCTTTATAAATTAATTTATACAGCTGTGGTTTTATTTGACATAGACAATATCAGTGTATGAAGTTACAGTATCAAACCAATTATATTTTAATACGGGGGTTAATATTATTTATACCACTTTCATATCAAACGTGATAGCTTTATACCACTTTCATATCAAACGCGGATAAATGGGGGCGTGGACAAACTGTATAGAAGGGGCGTGGACCTGTCAAAACCAATTAGTTTGAAGAAAAAGTGTGCCTTATCTACTCATCTGTATGTCAACTTCTGTTGACACGTACACCTTATAAGTGTGCCGTGTCCCCGCACAGTACTGGCTGCACAGTCAGGCGTAGGCCGGTCATGTTTTGAGCCGCAGCGACTGTGGCCCTCCCCTTGAACGGTATGGACACGCCTGCGATCAGGCAGCGAGGCATTTAAAAGAAAAACCCAGATTAAGGGTAAGTGCTAAAAACTAAAGGTGACACTGCCCGTACTCCAGGGCCACACAGCATTAAAGCCGTTTTAAAGGAAAAATAATCTATATAGCCAGAACTGAGCCAACAGGTCAGTCAAGCAGGATTACAATTAAGCAGCAACATAAGACTCTTGTGATGGCTGCTTTATAGCTATAACTAAGGCAGATGAACCTGTTTTAGGAGGTTGGCTTACCAATTTACAGTAGCTTACACTATCAGAGCTAGGTGGAAGTGTAGTTAGCTTTAAGCAGTGGCTGGCTTTAGACTAATACCCCTTTCAAGTTACAAAGAAAGGTAGGGCTGAAGTGCTGCCTGTGTCTAAGTTAAATGAAACTTAAGTCAGTAATGCGTGCATAAAGTGCTTTATTGAAAAATAACAGTGGTGCAGATAGAAATATAAATCAATAAATATTGGTTGGGAAGAGAGTAACAGTGCTGAAAAGCTGAGGGTCCCCTCTTTCCATGGGTATAAGAATTGTAAAAATCGGCCCTTGGGAACCGGAGATATCTGACTTCAAAGCAGTGGTCCCCATCCAAACCTGTTAATTGCTCTTCCCAGTCAGATATTTCAGGTTCTGTCTGACTTAGAGTTTTTCTGAGGGTATATTCCAAAAGCTGGGACTCTTCCCCTTTGATGGATATTAGTAGTTTTCTCTACTGTTCCCAGAACCAGAGATATCAGCCTTCCAGCAGCTGGTTACTACTCCAGCTCCACACACCTGGTATGTAGTTTTATATACTCCTTGGCAGATTGCTCTGCCCGCTGAACTCTGATCCCCTAGTCCCTAATACCATTTGGTAGGTGGGATTCTCTAGTTTTTCCATTAAAATCTAAGAAATCTATTTCCGGGAACTGGAGATATCTGCAGTCAAGCAAACTGTCCTCCCACCAGAAAATTATGAATAATGAGCCCACTCCACTATATTAAACATCCTCTACCACCCTGGAAGTTATGTATCAGGGCCCCATCATTCAGCCCAATGCCCCCTTCTCCCACTCCATCTCCCACCATCTGTGCAGTAAAGGGGTAATTAGTGGAAATTACTGATCCAGGCCCTACATGCAGAGCGGTTGATATAATACCTCCTACCACCCGCAGGACATCAAAGCTTCCCCTACCGCTGGAGGATCGGTAGGGGCCCCAATACATTGCTATGCCCAGGGGTCTACACTGCTGTTGACACCACTGTATATATGTATATATACATATATGTATATGTGTATATATATATATATATATATATATATATATATATATATTTGGTCTATCTATAATACTTTAACTGACCCGGCATATACTGGGTCACCTAAGTGTCCATCTCCGTGCTTTGCTCCACCCCTCTGGAAACCCCCTTCTGAAAATCCTGCGTTTGCCACTGCCGTGGCGTGCAGTCACAGGGGCCCCAATACATTGCTATGCCCAGGGGTCTACACTGCTGTTGACACCACTGTATATATGTATATATACATATATGTATATGTGTGTGTGTATGTATGTATGTATGTATGTATGTATGTATGTATGTATGTATATATATATATATATATATATATAATTTTTTTATTATTATTTATAAATATATATATACAGATGGGTCTGGTCCCATCCTTGCTGGCGGGTCGCGGGTCAGTCTCCGTCGCCAGCGCGACGGAAACCCTGTCCGTCTCCGCCTCAGGGAGACGGACAGGGTTAGGGGGGGTTAGGGGGGGTGCGGGCAGGCGGCGGGGACCCCGGGTTACCGCCGGCAAGCCGGCGGGGACCCGGGGGAACGGATGGAAGCGCCGTCGGAAGGGGACGCGCGCGCCTCTCGTGCGCGCGCGTCCCCTTCTCACCATCGCCATGGCGCTGGCGGGGGATGGAGGCTGGCGACGCCAGCGCCATCCCCTGCCAAGATGGGACTAGACCCATCTGTATATATATATATATATATTTTTGGTCTATCTATAATACTTCAACTGACCCGGCATATACTGGGTCACCTAAGTGTCCATCTCCGTGCTTTGCTCCACCCCTCTGGAAACCCCCTTCTGAAAATCCTGCGTTTGCCACTGCCGTGGCATGCAGTCACAGAGAGCCCCTCGGGGAATCAGGGAGTCAGCAGATCCCTTTACACCATAAACCCGGCCTGGGTTTATGTCTCTCTGGGTTAGTGCGCCGATGTTTCCTGGGTGGGCACTGTGGGGATAATGTCTTGTATGTCCACCCAAAAACCGTCCTTGCAGATACGAGGGGGTCAATACAGTTTGTGTGCGGGATAATCAGGAAGTGACGTCCCGCTAACCTGCTTCTTACCCGGTTGGTGGCTGGGAGTCTGTGGCGTTGTTAGGCCTCCGTCTCCCTTGTGGTGATCGGTGATGTCTTCCGTCCTGAGCCGCTGCAGCCGCAGCGTCTTACTCCCGGACCGGTGCCTGGCTCCACTGATCCTAGCCGCGGAGTCACTTCCGGGTCTCGCGAGACCGGCAGCGATGTGCCGGATGACGTCACGGTTTGGACAGTGCGCTCGTACTCCCGCGGGAGGAGACTGAGCCCGATGTTCTGTTGGGGCACCTGCTCTGGATGTCCTGGATGTGTGGTGAGGTCCAACGCATTTCGGCTATGGTTAAGCCTTTGTCAAGGATGCCATGGTGATGGTAAACTGTCTCTGTTTATAGGAGAAGGTGTCTCGTTATTGGCTGAGATTTCCGGACATCTTATTGGTTCTTTGTTTAAAGGTGGGAGGTGGCTTTTGTGTTATTGGCCATTTCCTCCTCCTTTGATTGTTATGCAGCTGGGGGTTTAAATCGTCGGGCTGGTTTTGCACGGATGACTGTGGGTGTAATTCCGTGTGACTATGGGGATGCTATATTTTGTAAGGTGTATGTCTATGTTGCAGGGCAGTAGGTGCCAGGTGGAATTTGCGTGTAGTGCTGGTGGATCTCTCTCCTAGGAGAGAGGTAAATGGGAGAGTGGTTGAGTGAGTTTGTTAGAAGTGGAGGCAAAAAAAGTAAGACAAAAAGAGTAGACACAGACACAAACCCTGGCATCTTTAATCTGAGCAAAACTGAATTGACTGACGAACACAGAGCTGTATTACAAAAAGGGTTGAAATTCGCCCCGACCAAAAAACTTAACAAATTCGAGACATACATGGACATAAAATCATTCACAAGGAAACTGACTCTTAAAAAATTCTTTGCACAAAATCCCATTAGGACCACAGAAACACCAACCGACCCATACAAACACACTACCCTCAGACCAAAATCAACATTCAACCCAGCACACACAAAGGGACACATCATCAAGACTTTTGAACAAATGCTGGTACAGGATCTCGAAGACTTAGACACAGATACAAAAAGAAAAAGAGGCAACTTTAACAAACAAGAAAGAGAAGCACTAGAGGAATTAAGAGACAACTAAAATTTGGTGGTCAAACCAGCAGACAAAGGGGGAGGAGTGGTATTACTTGACAAAGAGGCATACATGACAGAAGCGGACAGAATATTAAGCGACACCCACACATACAAGACCCTCAGAACTGATCCTACCACACAATTCAAACAAGAACTGGACAAATTAATTAATGAAGGCCTCTCACTTGGCATAGTAACAAAACAAGAATTCAACTTCCTGAATCCCCTGCACCCGGTGGTCCCAGTCTTCTACTACTTACCAAAAATACATAAACACCAGACACAACCACCAGGCAGACCAATCATTTCAGGCATAAATTCCCTAACTTCCAACCTATCACAGTACATAGATCACTTTTTACAACCCCTTCTCAACCAACAAACCTCAAGAGTGGCAAGAGGACATGTGGCTAGTCACAAGCGACGTAACCTCACTTTACACAATCATCGAACATACTCAAGGATTAGACAGTGCCGAACATTTCCTTAAAACCGACCATACAATACACCCTGCACAGAGAGACTTTATAATCAAGGCTATCCATTTCATCCTAACCCACAACTATGCATGGTTCAACCACAATTACTACCTACAGTGCACAGGGACCGCTATGGGGACGAAATTCGCCCCAAGTTATGCCAACCTCTTTATGAGCAAGTGGGAGGAGGAGCACATATGGAGTGGGCACGACTTCGGGGCGAATTTGGTCCTCTGGCGAAGATATATAGACGACATCTTATTTATTTGGCAGGGCACAGAAGAGACATTGAAGAACTTCATCACATACTTAAATTGCAATAACAGAAACATTATCCTCACATCCAACTACAGCAAAACAAGAATAGAGTTCCTAGACCTTGACATTCACATAAAAGAACACAAAATAGAAACCAAAACATTCCACAAGCCAGTAGACGTCAACAGCTACATCACATCTGACAGCGGACACCACCAAAATTGGCTGAAAAGCATTCCACTCGGACAATTCACAAGACTCAGACGAAACTGTACAGACATTGACGTATTCAAAACACAAAGCCAAACACAACTTTAAGAGCTATGTGTGCAAATGCTAGGAGCTTAGGAAATAAAATCCCAGAACTAATTGCAATAATGACAAGGGATGAACTGGATATTGTGGCTATTACAGAGACATGGTGCAATGAAAATCATGACTGGGACATAGCTATACCAGGATATACTTTATTTAGGAAGGACAGAATGGGAAAAATTGGAGGAGGGGTTGCAATATATGTGAAAAAATATATAAAGACTACCTTAATACAAAGTATTGAAGAAAAAACGGAGGCCCTTTGGGTGACCATAGAAACAGGGGAGAAGGCGATTATTCGTATAGGGGTGATCTACAGACCACCAGGTCAGGAAGAGGAACTAGACAAGAGCCTATTGCAGGACATCAATAAAATGTCATTAAAAGGAGAGGTGATAATCATGGGAGACTTTAATCTACCTGATGTAAACTGGGAGCTGCCTGTTGCAAGTTCCACCAGAAGTAGGGACATGCTGAATTCCTTGCAAGGAGCATCCCTCCAGCAATTGGTGAGGGAGCCCACTCGTAAGGACGCAATATTAGACTTAATACTTACAAATGGTGATAGAATATCTGACATAAATGTGGGTGAAAATCTGTGATCCAGTGACCATCAAGCAGTATGGTTCAAAATAAAGACAGAGACTGACTCATCGCACACAAAAACAAAGGTGTTAGATTTTAGGAAGGCTGATTTTGTAGAGATGGGAAACTCTGTAAGGGATTCTTTGGCAGAGTGGAAGAACTTGGATGGAGTGCAGGATAAGTGGGAAAAATTAAAAAGTGCAATTCTAAAAGCAACAGAACTTTGTGTCAAAAGAGTTAGGAAAAACACAAGAAAAAGAAAGCCATTGTGGTTTGCAAAAGAAGTAGCAAGTATTGTGAAAGCAAAAAAGTTGGCCTTTAAGAAATTTAAGCAGACGCAGAAGAATGAGGACAAAGAGGTGTATCTTGTTAGACAGAAGGAGGCTAAGAAGGTAATCAGATGTGCAAAAGCACAGGCTGAAGAGAAAATGGCCCAGTCAGTGGGTAAATGGGGGAAAACTTTTTTTAGGTATATAAGTGAAAGGAGAAAAACAAAAAGTGGAATAATTAGACTGAAGACAGAGAGTGGAAGTTTTCTTGAGGGGGACAATGTAATAGCAGATAATATTAATAATTATTTCTGCTCAGTATTCACTGCTGAAAGAGAGGGGAAGGGGCCACAGTTAAGTTGCAAGTATAGTCAGAAAACTGAGGGAGATACAAGTACATTTACAGAGGAGAAAGTCCTCACAGAACTCTCAAAACTGAAAGTGGATAAATCAATGGGGCCAGATGGGATACATCCAAGGATACTAAAAGAGCTTAAAGGGGAGCTGGTAAAACCAATAACAGAATTATTCAACCAGTCACTAGCTACTGGAGTATCCCAGAGGACTGTAAAACAGCGAATGTAGTCCCACTGCACAAAAGTGGAAGCAAGGAAGAGGTAAGCAACTATCGACCACTGAGCCTTACATCAGTAGTAGGGAAATTGATGGAAACAGTCTTAAAACAAAGAGTTGTAGAATATCTCAAAACCAGCAATTTACAGGATCCAAAACAGCATGGGTTTACTGGGGGAAGATCATGTCAAACAAATCTTATTGACTTTTTTGACTGGGTGACTAAAGTAATAGATCAAGGTGGGGCTGTAGATGTAGCTTATCTAGACTTTAGTAAAGCTTTTGACACTGTCCCACATCGCAGACTGTTAAATAAACTTGAAAGCTTGGGATTGGATTCTAAGATAGTTGAATGGATAAGAGCGTGGTTGCAGGACAGAAAACAGAGAGTTGTAGTAAATGGAGTACAGTCAAAGGAGGGAAAGGTTACAAGTGGAGTACCCCAGGGATCTGTACTTGGACCGGTGCTTTTTAATATCTTTATTGGTGATATTGCAAATGGAATTGAGGGTAAAATGTGCCTTTTTGCAGATGACACAAAGGTATGCAACAGGGTAGACACACCAGGAGGGGTAAAACAAATGATTGAGGATCTAGGCAGATTAGAGAAATGGTCAAGAGAATGGCAACTACAGTTTAATGCCAAAAAATTCAAAATCATGCACTTGGGTCTCAGAAATCCAAAGACTCAATATAGTATAAATGGCACTATAATGGAAACTACTGAGGAAGAGAGGGATCTAGGTGTCACTATTTCAGGGGACTTAAAAGCAGGTAGGCAATGTAACAAAGCAATGAAGAAGGCAAGTCAGATGCTTGGTTGCATAGGGAGAGGTATCAGCAGTAGAAAGAAAGAAGTAATAATGCCACTGTATAGGTCATTGGTACGACCTCACCTAGAGTATTGTGTTCAGTTCTGGAGGCCATATCTCCAGAAGGATATAAATACATTAGAGACTGTACAAAGAAGAGCAACTAAAATGGTGCATGGCCTACATCACAAAACGTACCAGGAAAGACTAAAAGATCTTAATATGTATACTTTAGAGCAGAGAAGGGAAAGGAGGGACATGATAGAAACTTTCAAATATATCAAGGGCTTTAACAAGGTACAGGTGGGAGACATTCTTCACAGGAAGAGGAGCAACAGAACACGAGGACATGCACTGAAACTAGAGGGAGGAAGATTCAGGGGAAATGCGAGGAAGAATTTTTTCACAGAAAGAGTAGTAGATAAGTGGAATAGCCTCCCAACAGAGGTGGTAGACGCAAATACAGTAGTACAATTTAAACATGCTTGGGATAAGCATATTGATATCCTTACAAAAAAATAAGGATCAAATATGGTTTGAGGTAACATGTTTAAAAAAAGGGGCAGACTAGATGGGCCAAGTGGTTCTTATCTGCCGTCAAATTCTATGTTTCTATGTAACAACTCAAAACCCAATTTCTAGAGAAAAAATACGACACACAACTAATTGACAAGGCATACAAATTAGCAGAACAGAAAGACAGAGCCAAGCTACGGGAACCCAAACCCACACACCCCGACAGAGAAAACGGTACTTATGTAATATCTGGGCTCCCATTTTTCTTATGAGCCCGCGTCCCCTCGCCACGCTTCGGGCACGGTGGCTCGCTACGCTCGCCACACTATATAGAATCAACTCCATGCGTAGTTGGATAGTAGGGGTATGAAAAAATGGGGTGCATTTAACATGGGAGCCCAGATAATACATAAGTACCGAGAAAACACAAATAACGACGTATACTTCATTACACAATTCAGTGACTCAGCACAACAAGTCAAAAACATTACGAAGAAAAACTGGAAAATCTTGTTGAAAGATGACACATTAGCAGACATCTTACCAAAAAACCCCAAAGTTGTATACAGAAAAGCACCCGACTTGAAACAGAAACTAGTAAAAAATCACATTCCACCCAGAGAGATGAGAAAAAGCCAACTAGAAGCTAACTCAGACACAAATGGATTTCACAGATGTGGACAATGCATGGGGTGCAGAACCCAAAAGCACAGAACCACTAAAACGGTCAAAACATTTACAGCTACAATCACCAATGAAACTCACATTATCAAGAGGGAACTCACATGCCACACCAAAGGAGTTATATATTTATTGACATGTCCATGCGGCCTACAATACGTAGGCCGGACCATCAGGCCTTTCAAAACAAGAATAGCTGAACACATAAGAAACATACGTAAAGGTTACGATCAACATAGCGTATCAGCCCATTACAAATCCGCACACAACCAAGATCCAAGCACTTTACAATTCTGCATTATCACCCAGGCAAAACCAAACTGGAGGGGGGGTAACTATGGGAAGACCCTGGATCGAGAAGAACTTAGATGGATATACACCTTAAAAACCCTAGAGCCAAAAGGAATGAATATTGACTTCAATATTGCATCCATAATCTGATTTTGTCACATCATCCCTCACCACCATATAAGAATCTCATATGGTCAAAGTCATGTTTTTTCCCCATAAACACCATTGTACAACCATCATCAGGCATTCTCTTGTAAGATACCAACCTAAAACACAACCACGCAATTTTCAGGTAGCAAGTTACACCACCAATGTAGGTTTGAAGCGCACAAAGTGTAAACCCACGCCAGACACAGCACCTTCTCTCAGTAACCAAGAAACCCCGTCAATAGAAAACATAAAACAAAACCACTTCTAACAAACTCACTCAACCACTCTCCCATTTATCTCTTTCCTAGGAGAGAGATCACCAGCACTACACGCAAATTCCACCTGGCACCTACTGCCCGGCAACATAGACACACACCTCACAAAATATAGCATCCCCATAGTCACACGGAATTACACCCACAGTCATCCGTGCAAAACCAGCCTGACAATTTAAACCCCCAGCTGCATAACAATCAAAGGAGGAGGAAATGGCCAATCACACGCAAGCCACCTCCCACCTTCAAACAAAGAACCAATAAGATGTCCGGAAATCTCAGCCAATAACGAGACACCTTCTCCTATAAACAGAGACAGTTTACCATCACCATGGCATCCTTGACAAAGGCTTAACCATAGCCGAAACGCGTTGGACCTCACCACACATCCAGGACATCCAGAGCAGGTGCCCCAACTGAACATCGGGCTCAGTCTCCTCCCGCGGGAGTACGAGCGCACTGTCCAAACCGTGACGTCATCTGGCACATTGCTGCCGGTCTCGCGAGACCCGGTACCCGGAAGTGACTCCGCGGCTAGGATCAGTGGAGCCAGGCACCGGTCCGGGAGTAAGACGCTGTGGCTGCAGCGCCACCGGGCGGAAGACATCACCGATCACCACAAGGGAGACGGAGGCCTAACAACGCCGCAGACTCCCAGTCACCAACCGGGTAAGAAGCAGGTTAGCGGGACGCCGCTTCCTGCTTATCCCGCACACAAACTGTATTGACCCCCTCATATCTGCAAGGACGGTTTTTGGGTGGACATACAAGACATTATCCCCACAGTGCCCACTCAGGAAACATCAGCGCACTAACCCAGAGAGACATAAACCCAGGCCGGGTTTATGGTGTAAAGGGATCTGCTGACTCCCTGATTCCCCGAGGGGCTCTCTGTGACTGCACGCCACGGGCCCGCACTGTTACTCTCTTCCCACCCAATATTTATTGATTTATATTTCTATCTGCACCACTGTTATTTTTCAATAAAGCACTTTATGCACGCATTACTGACTTAAGTTTCATTTAACTTAGACACAGGCAGCGCTTCAGCCCTACCTTTCTTTGTAACTTGTAATCCCACAGGGGGTACGGGACACCCCTGAGGCTAGAGCAGCGCCAGAACCAATAACCATAAAAAGGTGAGCGCGGTATAGCAACCATTTTTCCATTAATACCCCTTTCACATTGTACTTGTAAGCCGGTATATTGCCGTTTTTTTTGCATTTTGAAACGGTACCAGCTGCAATGTGAAAGGTATTTGAAAACGTTTTAAAAGCAGGATCCTACACGGTTCTGAGCCATTTTTCCTGCAGTCTGAATGGCCCAGAACTTGTTTGAACTACACATGATAATCTGCACAAGGGTCATTGGTTGTCTCCCTGTATGTTGTCACTGCCCACAAGCAGGAATTCCACAATAGAGTTTTATTGCAAATAAGCCGTTTTTTTAGGGGGTGAAACAGTTGAATGTGAAAGGTACAAAAACGGTATATAAACAGTAATATACTGGTTACAACATGCATTGTGAAGGGGTTTAACTGGCTATTGCCCCGTTTTATGAAACGTTTACAAAAATGGGTTGAAACAACTTAAAAGCAGGGTTGCAATGTGAAAGCAGTATCAAGGGAGGCTGTAATTTCCTGGGTACTGCTCATTGCAAAAGGTCATTCATTATTTGCAGGTTATTTGTTTGATTTGCGCTGTACTAGTGTTTGTGTACATTTACTGTAAATAAATGATCATATGCACATAAACACAGGTACAGAGCAAAATACACACTTTTAATAACTTTAATATTAAATAAAGTACACAAAATTATACTTTTAATAATATCTACACACAAATATTATTAAAATAAAAAAAAAACTTCCATGCACCTCTCTGGTGCAATGCATACCTTCCTTCAGCTGCATCACACTGACTCACTGAAGTCTGGGCATGCTCACTGCAGAGGATTTGCTTCTGCTGGGCAGCACAGACAGCAGCCCATAGATAAGCACTGTAGCTCTAGTGGTGTGCACAGAATGGCTTCCTGTTGGAAAGCTATTGCCAGGGCCGCCGAGAGGCAGGGGGGGCGGGTACATTTTACCTGGGCCCGGGCCTGCCAGGGGGGCCCGGGTCCCGACACACAAAAAAAAATTAAAAAAAAATAAAAAAAAATTAAAGGGGGCGTGGCCACGGGTCCGCGATTAGGCCACGCCCCCGAATTTGCCTAAGCCCGGTCAGCGATGGCTGTCCTGCTCCTGCTCCTGCTCCAAGTCCAAGTTCCTGTTTCAAAAGCAGGTAATGCCGCCCGCAATGCATGGCTATGGACAGGGGGAACAGACAAAAAGCGTGTGTGTGTGTGTGTGTGTGTGTGTGTGTGTGTAACAGGCTGTGTATGTATGGATATATGTGTGTGTAACAGGCGTGTGTAACAGGCTATGTATGTATGTCTATATGTGTGAGTGTGTGTGTAACAGGCTTTGTATGTATGTATATATGTGTGTGTGTGTGTGTGTGTGTGTGTAAAAGGCTATGTGTGTGTGTGTGTGTGTGTGTGTGTGTGTAACAGGCTTTGTATGTATGTATATGTGTGTGTGTAACAGGCTGTGTATGTATGTATATATGTGTGTGTAACAGGCTATGTGTGTGTGTGTGTGTGTGTGTAACAGGCTATGTGTGTATGTATGTCTATATGTGTGTGTGTGTGTGTGTGTGTGTGTGTGTGTGTGTGTGTGTGTAACAGGATATGTGTGTGTGTGTGTAACAGGCTTTGTATATATATATATATGTGTGTGTGTGTGTGTAACAGGCTATGTTCTGTATGTGTGAAGGAACAGGCTGTGTATGTATATATGTGTGTGTGTGTGTGTGTGTGTGTGTGTGTGTGTAACAGGCTATGTGTGTGTGTGTGTGTTTGTGTGTGTAACAGGCTATGTATGTATATGTGTGTGTGTGTAACAGGCTATGTACTGTATGTGTGAAGGAACAGGCTATGTATGTGTGTGTGTGTGTGTGTGTGTGTGTGTGTAACAGGCTATGTATGTATATGTGTGTGTGTGTAACAGGCTATGTGCTGTATGGGTGAAGGAACAGGCTATGTATGTGTGTGTGTGTGTGTGTGTGTGTGTAACAGGCTATGTATATATATGTGTGTGTGTGACAGGCTATGTACTGTATGTGTGAAGGAACAGGCTATGTGTGTGTGTAACAGGCTATGGCCCTCATTCAGGTTGTCTTCTCCCAATACTGGACAAAGCTAATAGTATTGAACCACAATACCGTACGTCCCTCCTGGTGGGTGGCGTCTCCTCTTCTCCCAAATTGGAACACAATAGCAATGCTAATCAAATTCTCCGTGGAGGATGCCAAAGGGCCAGATAGCTTGTTCCCAAAGGGGTTCGCTCCAGAGAATACCCAAAAATGAGGGAACAGATATAGTGCAACTCCACTTTTATTTTTCAAAACACAAAATACGACGTTAAAAAAAGGGGGACAAATGATAAAACAATGGCTAATTACCACAGCTGGTGGAGAACTGGACGAACACAGCTCTCTATCTGCACTTTTTAGAGGAGGTCAACCCGGGATCGGCCTCCACAGACAGGCAGGTAGGTAAAAAGTCCAAAGTCCTCTCAAGACGTCCCCTCTAATGGTAGCTGGGAACTCCAAGCGCGCTTTCGACCATCCCTACGGTCTTTCTCAAGGAGAGTGCTCCCAGCCACACTCTGCACATGTTTTATCCAGAAGGATAACCAATCAGAAGGTCCTTTCACCGATTGGTTGGTCTCCAGCCAATCGGAACACATTGCGGAGGATGGGAGCTATTACCTAGTTCCCATCCTCCGCAGGGACCCTGCCGCTATCTGCCCATCCGTGGCCACTACCCCTTACTCCCATGGGCGCAACCCATATCCACCACCCCACGCTTCTGTCCACACTGCTGCATACGAACGGGGCGGCAAGTAATCGATTTGAATTTTGTGTAGCATAATGTGTAAGGGGCAAGTATAAGGGGTCTACTATTGTGTTGCATAAAGGGTATATGGTGTGGTACACACCCCTATATCCTTTAATGGCCACACCTCTTTTCTGTTGCTTGCCACTTATGGGGGGCCCCGTGACGCTGTTGTACCGGGGCCCAGGATTTCTCTTGGCAGCCCTGGCTATTGCTGTCATTGCTCCATGTACTTGGCAGCCCAAGAGGGGAATGAGAATCCAGCTCTGTGTATGATGAGCAGTAGCAGCTTCCAATAGGAAGCTACCACATGCAGGGTTGGGTTGTTGCTGTGTCTGCCATGCTGCTTCATGGAGCCTGGTGAGCGGAGTTTACCAGGGTGTCAGATACCCCTTTCCCACTGCAGCTCTTAAATGGTAATTTGCCATTTTTTTAGACTTTTTAAACGGGTAGAGCTGCATTGGGAATGCTCCAGGTTGCTTTACCCGTTTAACAAATACCGGTATTTGTTAAACGTGTAAAAGCAGTGTTTTACCCGTTTGAAAGCCATTTTGTCTGCAGTAGGAAAGGGGTACCCGATTTAACTCGTTTTAAAAAAACAGCATGGGGTCCCCCCCCACTGCCGTAACCAGCACCAGGCTGAAAGAGCCATGGCTGCGCTCGCCACACTATCTAAAATAAACTCCACGCCGTCGTGGATAGTGGGGGTATGAAAAGGTCGGAGGACACGTACCGCAGCCTCGCTGCGCTCGCCACGCTTCAGGTTGGCGTTGATCGTGGGGGTGGCGTTGACAATGGGGGTGCATTTAACATTGTAAGCACCCATCAGGGTGCTTGTACAATTAAAAATTGCATTGCATGCCGCTATATTGCATGCGATGCGATGCACTTCGATGGAAATCGGGGGGCGACGTGCTAAGAAACAAGTACCACAAACACTTTTGGTATATTAATAAATACTTTTTGATTTAATATGCAGTGGTGTAAGGGCGAGATTCTCTATCAAAGAAATGCGGTAAAAATCCCGTTATCGGGGTTTTTACCGCATTTCTGTATTCTCTAACCTCCCTCCGCAGTGTCAGCGCTGCGGAGGGAATCGCCAGCAAAAGCTGGCGGTTCCCTGCAGAAGCCTATGGGCTTCTTACCGCAGCGGTGTGTGAGGGATCCGTCACGGATCCCTCCCAGCATGCCCTGCGGCCGGCGCGTCAGTCTGCGCATGCGCAGACGGACTCCCGGGTCATAGACCCGGAAGTCCAGCAACGGCGCCGCATCGCAAGGGACAGCTCTTATCGCAAGAGCTGTCCCTTGCGTTAATGACCGCATATTTTAGAGAATATGCGGTCATTAGAAATGCGAATGCCGGCGATACTGGGCTGCGGATTTTAGAGAATCCCGCCCAAAATGTTTTCTGTAGAAATTAAATCAGAATTAATTAGCATAACATTTTGGCTGATATCATTAAGTTAAAGTAATGTCAGACGGGAGAACCAAGTTTTCTTGTACCCCAGAAGAACAGATGCCGGGTTTCAGCAACCACCACTAATGTTCTGTTGTGTTCCAGCTGCCCTCACTGATCCAGATCTCAGGGTCAATGCATCAGGTGGTCTTATTGCCGGCAGGAACGTGACCCTCCGCTGTGACTCTGGCAGTCAGAATGTAACCAGCTACACTTTCCATAGGGACAAGGAGGACGTCTGCTCTAAGCCCCATGTGACCTGCAGGGGGGCATTCCTGTACTTCCAGCCAATCACAGGGGGTGACACTGGTACCTACACCTGCACCATCCAGAACCCGGTCAGCACCAGGAGCAGTAACGCTGTGTATATGTATGTAATAGGTAAGAGTCTGATGAATGAGGAACTGAATGTAACAATCATGAAGCCATAAACTCAGGGAGCAAAGCTAAGATGCAGCGTTCTTCCCCAGTTATCCAAACTACCTACCAGGTACATACAGTAGGAAGCTTAAGCAGATTTACATGAAGAAAAGGTAAAAGATGATGGTTAATTTACTATGATGGGAGTTCTATTGAAGATGGGATGGTTCTATGGACAACCAATCAGATTATACTATTTATTTATTTAGCACATTCTAGAAGATAATTGAGAGAACATCATTGGTTGCATCTTCAATAAAACTCCCATCTTAGTAAATTTACCCAGTCATAGCATAGACTGGGGGACTTGTACCCAGCGGTAGAACATGCCTTCACTATGATAAGGATTTCATTTTCCATCCAGTATTAGCCAAAGCCAACACTGGAATTGCTGCCCCAGAATTAGCCATTGGTGCTACGTCATACAATGTGGTTCTATCCCTGTGCCTATTTCTTATTACAGTACTTCCTACTGAGCTAGTTTATGTTATTGCTGGGACACAGAACTTTTGGCAGTGAAGGTGTTTTTTTAGGAAATCTGAGACCTACTGATGTGTTTGTAAGTTACCAGTATGGTCATAATGTACAGAGCCTGATAACTGGCAGAAGACCTGACTCAACAGGCCTGGTGGGTTCTAATCATTGTTCTATGCAATCTTCGGCACATAACAGGTGTGGTTTGACTTGTTGCCTTTATCATGTTGACAGTAATCATGTCGACAGATTCAAACTGTCCACATGGAGCATGCATGTCGACAAAGACCATGTTGACATTAATCATGCTTACCTGGATGTTATGTCCACATGAGGAACTGTTTACAAACCATCCCTGGTGATCTCGTAGTCTCTTACCTACTCCCAGCAGCAGCGGAGTCTCCAGTATCTTCTTCCTGGTTCTAGTGGTTCTTCAATAGGGGTTCCGGTAGTGACCTGTGATGCTGCAGCATTCCGAAGAGTATTTTTACTATTATCCCTAACCCTTATCTTACTCCCCCTAGTGCCCAAACCTGACCCTCCCCCTTCCCCCCTTAGCATACCCCTAACCTTCCCCTTTGGGCCTAACCTTCTGGTGAGGACAAGTGATGTTGCAGCATTCCAGCGAGTATTTCTACCACTATCCTTAACCCCAAACCCCCAAGTGACTAAACCTTAGATGAAGCCTAATCATAACCATTGGTATCCTAACAATGTTGACATTTCACATGTCAACATTGTGAGCTTGTTGACAGTTTGGAGAGATATTCATATTGTAGACAACGCCAAAGGGTGACTCATCTATAAAAATAGTAAATTTGCATTATTGGTGGCCCGCAGTCCAACGACCAGTCACAAATTTATAACTAAACGTTATTATCACTTTAGTAAAATAATAGACCTCAAGCAGTGACATATACATGAGCTGACTCATATACTAGTGATCATTGTATCGTTTCATTAAAGTGACTCAGTGGCTCATTTCGACCAAACAGCTGCAGGCCGAAGGGAAATCCAACACACCAGGCTCCCAGTCCCCAATACTGTACATGAATACCATTGCCTACCCATAGGAAGCACTCTCTGCTTATCACATGCTGAACAGCTAGTACCAACGGGTGGTGGTTTCTCCCCCAGGACTGCCAGTCCAGACTGCGATTAGCAGAGAGACTCCCCTGCTAATTCATCAGCCCTATCTGTCTTCTGATTGGTGCAGAGGATGAAGATGAAAGGGGAAATGAAAACTACCTCTAAAGGCCCATACACACTGGGTGATTTTGAGCTGAAAGCAGCCCCGTTTTGCCAGATTAGTGATGGGGTCAGGGCCAGATTAAGGGGGCTCAGGGGGTTAGTACCCTTGGCTCCCCTCTATCTAGGGGCCCACTGTGGTTGGCATGTATAAAAAAAATCTATATATTTTTTTTTTAAGCTAAAAGTTTCATGCATGGGCATGGGGTAGTTTTGCAGCTTGTGCTGAGCTCTGCTTGTTGGAGCTCATCATATACTTCTCAGGCCCATGGAGTACAGCAGCAGCGTCCATGGAGGACAGCAGCAGCGGCCTCGTCATGGGAGGGTTTTTAATCAGAGACAGTGCTGAGCCTGTCAGGGCTCCTACAGAGTAAGGTACAGAGGGACAAACACAGGCTTTTCATGTGGTAAAATATATATATATATATATATATATATATATATATGTGTGTGTGTGTTTATATTAATCCCCCTCTCTGCAGTTACCCATTGACCAAGTTTATACTGCCTTTACTCTGTGTTTTGACAGTGTAATATTCTTCTGTACAGTTTGTGGCCAGTAATAACAAGTGGGAGGGGGACCCCCTGTCTAAAGTGACCCAGGTCCCCCGAAGGCTTAATCCAGCCCTGGAAAGGGTGGATGGCTTTCCATAGCGATGTACTATGCAAAGTCGGCCACCCCCAGGAAAATTGATTGGACGGGCAAAAAATCGCTCAGTGTGTATGCATCTTAAGGCACCAGCTGTGGAGTCTGTGATGTCAGGGGGTGTCAACCACAGTGTGTCAGTAATCCTTAATTCTTGAAAATAGTTTTTTATGCATCTTGTCACAACATATAAAGAATTCTGTGAGTGCAAGTGGGTTCCCGCACCTGTATGGGCAAAATTTAAAAGGCCAAGCCAACCTGGAAAACGCACAGCTATTGCGAAATTTGATATAATTAGGCTTTATTGCTGTGTGATGTAAGAATTTTGGGTATGCTGGTCTTGTGCAATGTGATCTTTGTGATGTCATCACCAGAGCCGGTCTCCTGGGTGATCCTGACCAGTAACACATCAGACTTGCTGGTCTGGCCTGGAATTAATTCAACTTCGCTGCACTGTTCTAGTGCCGGTACAAATGTCAGCTTCTCCTGGAGCCTTAAGGGGGCAGCACTGCCTCAGGACCCCCGATACCGTCTCACCGAGGATAACTCCACCCTGATTATCAGCCCCGTCTCAGCCAATGATAACGGAGCCTTCACCTGCACAGCTACAAACCTTGCAAACAACATTACCAGCAATGGCGTACAGCTCAGCCTGGCCGGTGAGTAATACATGGAAATAGAGAATGTTAGTAAATAGAGCAGGGCTGGCCAATCCGGTCCCTGAGATCTACCACGTTTTTTAATCAACTAGCTGGTGCACAGGTGCAATCATTACTAACTGTCACATTACCCAGACTCCCTAGCTGGTGCACAGGTGCAGTCATTACTAACTGTCACATTTCGAACATGCTGCATTCATTCCTACTATAGATCCCCAGGTTGCCTGATATACATGCACTGTTTGTAGATCTTGAGGACAGGTTTGGCCGCCCATGCAATATTATATATTAATGTAGCTGTCTCTCTGCTTTGTTACTACAGTGTTTGCTGTTTGATAGCTGCATTACACTAATCTGCACAGTGGGACAGTCCTGAAACATGGGTTTTGTCTCCTATGAAGAACAGGATACATTATGGGCCTGATTCTGGTTCACTCACAAAAGCAAATTCTCTCTCTAATGGACAAAACCATGTGCACTGCAGGTGGGGCTGATTTAACATGTGCAGAGAGAGTTAGATTTGGGTGAGTTATATTGTTTCTGTGCAGGGTAAATACTGGCTGCTTTTTTTTAGCCTGCAATATCATACCTCCCAACAGTCCCAATTTTAGCGGGACAGTCCCTATTATCAGGCCTGTCCCGCTGTCCCACCCGCGGGCGGCAGTGTCCCGCGGTGTGGGGGGGCTGTTGGGAGTCCCCCCCTGTCAGCTGCTAAGCAGCGGGGAATAAACGCACCTACGGCGCCCAGCAGCAGCTTCCCACCTGCAGAATTCGCAAAGTTGGGTGGTATGGCAATATAGCTATCAGTTTGAAGTACAAACCCCACCCAAATCTAACTCTCTCTGCACGTTACATCTGCCCCACCTGCAGTTCACATTGTTTTGTCCATTAGAGCAGTGATTTTCAATCTTTTTCAGCTCGCGGCACACCGGGCAAGACTTTAAAATTGCACACCAACCGTTTTTAATCAAATATAATACATATAATATCAAATTATGCCCTCCCCCCCCCCCTTAGATATTCCAAGCACCAGCTCCCCCTTAGAAATTCCACACACAAATGCCCCTCATTAGTTATTCCACGCACCTGTCCCATAGATGATGCCGACAGAACCACACCGCCGTGGGAGCCTTTTGTGCATGTGCCGGGATGCGCCTGCAGAGCGCACAGGCTGATCTGACGTGCCTGGCACCTGGCTGCTACGCATAGGCACGTCCCGGCGTCGGCTCCAGACAGCGGCGCCGCACACGCACACAAGCCCGAGCCACCTACCCCCTGCATGTCACTATTTACAGTGACAGGCTCCAGCGCTGCCGGCGACTAATTGGTGAGTCGCTGTGAATCACGGCCTGGCGGCACACCTGTGAACTGGCCGCAGCACACAGGTTGAAAAAGACTGCATTAGAGAGAGAATTTGCTTTTGTGTGCTAACCAGAATCAGGGCATATACTCCACTCATGTACTGAATAAAGTACATATTATGTATTTATTATTTACCTATTAGTTTCCTACTTTGTTCTGCCACCTTATTCTGTCTCTGGATTGCAGCTGCGGTCTCCGCGGTGACGCTGCGCAGTAACACATCAGACCTGCTCTGGGAGGGAGAGGATTCTGTGTCTCTGCATTGCTCCGCCCAAGGCTCAGCCGTCACTTTCTCCTGGCGACTGAATGGAGAACTATTGGGTGGGACCCAGCATCCATCACATATCATTACACAGAGCGGCTCTCCCCCTAACTCCAATCTCACCATCAGCCCTGTCTCCAGGAAGGACAGTGGACAATTCACTTGTACAGGATCTAACTTGGCAAACAATGAGACCAGTCCTGCAGTGAGATTGGCCCTGGCTTGTGAGTATTGCTGTGTGCTGTAAAACATTTCTATCATTGGCTGTTGTGTTTGACAGTGGTAATTTAGCTACAACTCTGAGTGTAACCTCAGAATTTAGTTGTTGAGTTACTATTTTGACCTGGGCCCTGATTCTAGACATTATAACAGCAGCAATGATAGTGATATGGTGCCCATACACTAGGCGGGATACGGTCATTAGGTCTACACCAACTAGGTCGACAAGCATTGGGTCAACACCACTAGGTCGACAGGCAGTAAGGTCGACAACCCCATGTCCACCTTTTGACTGTCAACATTGCCCAAGTCGACCTAATGCTTGTCTTGACCTAATGTCCTGTCGACCTAGACCCATGTCGACCTTGACACATGTTGACCTTGACCCATGTTGACCTAGACCCATGTCAACCTTGCTGCCTGTCCACCTAGTAGTGTCGACCCAATGCTTGTCGACCTAGTTGGTGTAGGCGATATTGCATACAATGCTTTGATTTCTACCACATCTGTGCGATAAATGAAAGGATTGTATGCATGTCGAATGGGTCACATGACGCAATGTGCTGGCCCGCCGGTCGAATGTCGCGCCGATAGATCTTATATTCTGCACATGACATCTGTCAAATTGCATGAGCGATCACATGCGGAAGGCAGGAGCACTTGCGGCGGCCGTCGCTGTAGCCTAGTGCTGTGAAGGTTTATTAACAGTTAGTGCAATTGGGAGGATTCACTTGCGCTAAAAAACTTTGAAAAAGCAGCTGAATAGGTTTAATAAATGTGCATTGTAGAGAATGAGCGCTAAACGAAATTGTAAGATGGGAGAGAATTAAGAATAGCGGAGAAAGCGGCAGGAAAAAGCAAAAAGCACCTGTAAGGGAAAAACTTGTTAGTGTATGTTTACGCTCCTTTATAGGAGTGTTAGCGATGTCCGTGGCAGTGGCGTAACTATAAATTTTGCTCCCCCCTGCCAAAAAGTGTGTGGTGCCCCCCCCCCAGGCCGCCCTAGCACGCCCATCCGCCCACCCATCCTGTACACAGTAGCCAATAGCCAGCTATGTGTACAGTCAATTGAATCAGTGGGGGGGATTTGTCATCTCTTCCATGGCCCCATCCAAGCAGCGACTGACTCGCATCCAGTGCTCAGTTAGTGGACAGCGGCAGGCAGCAGCATGTCATAAAATATCTTTAAAAAGTGCGCTTGACGCATGAAACGCGTTGATCCTGCTGCCCGTGGAGGAGAGAAGAACCTGACCGCCTCACCCTGTTACCCAGATCAAGCCCAGTGACATCTTCATCCAGCAGCTCTGACACGCGCTGAAGGAGTGAAAGTGACAGAGCGGAGTGGCTTTTACAACTACCGCCGTCAGCTCCCACACCGCACACAGAGCCTGGATAGAGGTAGGGACAGTGTCAGGACTCCCCACGGACATCGCTAACACTCCTATAAAGGAGCGTAAACATACACTAACAAGTTTTCCCTTACAGGTGCTTTTTGCTTTTTTCTGCCGCTTTCTCCACTATTCTTAATTCTCTCCCATCTAACAATTTCTTTTAGCGCTCATTCTCTACAATGCAAGTTTAAAACAGTTGGTGGCCCTCTGATTGGCTGAGAGAGCTTTCTCAGCCAATCAGCTGCCTCTTAATGTGAGGCCTCTGATTGACTGAGAGCTCTCTCAGCCAGTCAGAGGGCTGCCCAGTGTTTTAAACTGTTGTTTTTCAAATTCTGCCCCCGCCGCTGCCCCCCTCCGCCCGCCAGCTCTCCTTCACTTCACTGCTTTACTCCACCGCCCGAGTAAAAAATACAATGTGAAAGAAGAATATAGGTTGGTGAGTGGGATTAGGATTTTATATTTAAATACTTGTACATGTCTGCCCAACCAGACCACACATTCCCATTATCACCGTACCCGCTCGGGGGATGCGGTCATTTGGTCTACAGCAGCGGTTCTCAAACCGTGGGTCCTGACCCCAAAGTGGGTCCCAACCTCGTCAGCATGGGGTCGCGACTCCATGTTGCTGACCATCAGGTTGATGACTTTTCTAATCTCTGTCAGTGATTTAAGGAGCCTGAAAGATCTGTTGAATTGTCTTTTATTGTAGACTCCTCCCATCACTCTGTGCCCCCACAATACTGCCATGTATGTGCTGTCCACTGACTACACATGTGACGTGATGGGTTATGGTATATCAGACTCCTCCCATCACTCTGTGCCTCCACAATGCTGCCATGTATGTGCTGTCCACTGACTACACGTGTGATGTGATGGGTTATGGTATATCAGACTCCTCCCATCACTCTGTGCCTCCACAATGCTGCCATGTATGTGCTGCCTGCTGACTACACGTGTGATGTGATGGGTTATGGTATATTAGACTCCTCCCATCACTCTGTGCCTCCACAATGCTGCCATGTATGTGCTGCCTGCTGACTACACGTGTGATGTGATGGGTTATGGTATATTAGACTCCTCCCATCACTCTGTGCCTCCACAATGCTGCCATGTATGTGCTGCCTGCTGACTACACGTGTGATGTGATGGGTTATGGTATATTAGACTCCTCCCATCACTCTGTGCCTCCACAATGCTGCCATGTATGTGCTGTCTGCTGACTACACATGTGATGTGATGGGTTATGGTATATTAGACTCCTTCCATCACTCTGTGCCTCCACATTGCTGCCATGTATGTGCTGTCTGCTGACTACACGTGTGATGTGATGGGTTATGGTATATTAGACTCCTCCCATCACTCTGTGCCTCCACAATGCTGCCATGTATGTGCTGTCTGTTGACTACACATGTGATGTGATGGGTTATGGTATATTAGACTCCTTCCATCACTCTGTGCCTCCACATTGCTGCCATGTATGTGCTGTCTGCTGACTACACGTGTGATGTGATGGGTTATGGTATATTAGACTCCTCCCATCACTCTGTGCCTCCACAATGCTGCCACGTACTGTATGTGCTGTCTGCTGACTACACGTGTGATGTGATGGGTTATGGTATATCAGACTCCTCCCATCACTCTGGGCTCCACAATGCTGCCATGTATGTGCTGTCTGCTGACTACACATGTGATGTGATGACCTTCTGCAGTAACTTGCTGGGGTCCCGTAATACTTTTTATTGTCTAATGGGGTCCCAGAGCAAAATAGTTTGAGGACACCTGGTCTACAGCATGATGGTCGACAGCCATTAGGTCGACACCATTAGGTTGACATGGGAAAAGCTCGACATGGGTCTAGGTCGAAAGGTCATTAGTTTGACAGGTCATTAGTTCGACAGTCAAAAGGTCAACATGGGGTTTTTAACAGTTTTTTGAGCCGATGTGTGCCAAGCCGTGGTGGGAGAAAAAAATTGTGTGTCGAGCCGTGCACTTTAAACTGTGTCCATGTTGACTGTGTTGACATTCATGTAAAAAAACTGTGAAAGACCCCATGTCGACTTTTTGATTGTTGACCTAGACATTGTCGAACTAATGACCTGTCAAACTAAAGGCCTTTTGACCTACTGTATAACCATGTCGACCTAGACCCTTGTCGACCTTTTCCCATGTCGACCTAATGGTGTGGACCTAATGAGTGTCGACCATCATGCTGTAGACCAAATGATCCAAACCCCCGCTCGGTATACCGTATAACCCATGTTATACAGAGTATCACACGTACACCGCTGAATGGACATTAACAAATATATAGTATCAGACAATTAGATTATAATCACCAGATGACTTGTACCACTGCTAATCTGGATTATGCATGATCCAGTAGGCCCGATTCAGACCTGTTCACACAGCTGTGAATTCGTATGGTGGCCGATTATCGACAGACTGCACATACATAGGCGAATCTAGGGGGTGGTCCAGGGGTGCACCGGACCACCCATTTTGTAGCTGAGGGATTGGGCTTTCCAACGAGCCCAGCCCCGTGTCTCTAGCCCCCTGGGAACCGGAGATACTGCCAGGCAAAACTGGAACGTTTTCCCTATAGGATAACATGGGACCCGCTAATTCCGACCCCCACCCGGTTAAATGGCTGCCAGTTCCCCCTTCGGCATCACTGAAGCTCGAGATTGATCTCAGTCGAACCCAAATCGCTGGGCCTTCAATCTGATACCAGGCTGGATCCATATGGGTTAATTGGTTCCAGGAATATTGAGGTTAAACCGTTTTTTTTTTTTTTTTTTTTTTCATTTTTTAAATGTTGTTTCATGACTGTTGTTTGAGGGCAGATTTCTCTGGAACCAAACAGCCCAGTTTCACGGGAGCATATTCCCCGGTAAATCCCTGCATTTTCTGTTGTGAAAGGGGTATTATTTCAAACAGCTGTGACCTGCAGTGCTCTGAATACAGCCGGGCAGCCCCCTGCTCTCTGCCCAGCTGTCAATGACTGTCACCCCTGCACCTTCCGCTCCAATTCTTCTCCCCGCTTTCACCTCAGCCCGCCCCCCCCCCCCCCCCTTTAATCATGTGGTGCCAGTGCCCGGCGTGCTCCCCCAACGTCACGCACAACAACAGCGCGCGCAATATTTCAAATATCCACTCGGCTAGAGGGGACACCAGGAGGGGAGTGGGAGCGTGCTCTGCGCTGCGCTCTGCTCCTCTCCCAATAGAAGCAGCTGCACCGCTCTCCATCTCTCCCTGCAGCAGCAGCGAAGGCTTATATAAAAATTTACAGGAAGTGGCACTTTTGGGGGCATTGCTTAAGGGACACTACAAGTGGCGGTATGTGGGGGCATTACGCATAATGTGTGGCTTAATGTGTAAGGGGAATTACGGTGTGCAGCATCATGTGTAAGGGGCATTACGTGTGCAGCATCATGTGTAAGGGACATTATGTGTGCAGCATCATGTGTAATGGGTACTATGGTGCGTGGCATCATGTGTAATGGGTACTATGGTGTGCAGCATCATGTGTAATGGGTATTATGGTGTGCGGCATCATGTGTAATGGGTACTATGGTGCCATCAAGCAAGAACCCCCTAGCAATGAGCACGTAGGTAAGCAGTACTTATGTGGCAAATATGTAATGGGCATTACGGTTTGTTATATAGTATGTAATGGGCATCATGATGTGTGGCACAATGTGTAATGGGCATTATGGTGTGTGGCCTTATGTGTAATTGGCATTACGGCGTGTGGCTTTATGTGTAATGTGTATTACGGAGTTTGCTAAAATGTGGAATAGGCATTACTGTATATGGTCTAAAGTGTAATACCACACCCCTTTTTGTGATACCACGTGTCCTTCCCATGAGGCCAAGCCCCTTTTTGTTGTGCTGCCACGCAATGGTCCCCCTGCTATTGTATCCTCCCATTACCATAATTCTAGATTCGCCTATGTGCACATGCATATTTTCCGTAGTGCATGATGCCTGCCAGGATTCACCTCCTGCATCTTTTTCTGATCGCTTGCAGTTCACCCTCTCTACCATGACACGTATTGAGGACAGCAGATATCATCAAGAGCAGGTATGTCCAAACTATGGCCCTCCAGCTGTTGTGAAACTACACGTCCCATCATGCCTTGCCACAGTTTTACTATTAGGGAATGCTAAAACTATGGCAAGGCATGCTGGGATGTGTAGTTTCACAACAGCTGGAGGGCCGCAGGTTGGACACGCCTGAGCTAGAGGCTCAGTTAGTAATAATAATGTACAATGCGCACCCCTGAGCCCGGGCACATATATCTAATAATGCAGAAGGTCAAATAATTGTATTTAAATCTCAGTATACTAATTACTCATCTTCAATTCTTCTCGCAGGGCGCCCAGCAGAGGGCATTCAATGTCTCGCACAACCTTACAGTCAGAGTCTCCAGCTCACCTGCTCCTGGTCGGGAGGGGAACCTCCAGCCAACGTGACCATGATATTTAGTAACACAATAGAGACCAATCAAAACCAAGTGAGCAGGAATTTGACTTCAGAAAGTAATGTCCAAGGATCTAATCTGACCTGCCTGGGGGATCAGATGGGGAGAACCTCAAGCTGTATACTGCTGATTGGTGAGATAAACATGGATATCATAATAATAAGCTGTATTGTGAATCTGTTACTGCACTTTTATATAACTGTTCCATCACCGATGGCTGTGATGTCATAGTCCAAGATGTAAGAGTGATGTCATCCTTTGTTCTATTCAATATTCTTATCCAAATTTTAACTAAACCTCCAAGTGTATATGATCTATGGAGGTAACGTACATTATAGTGTAATATAGGGGTAATAACAGGTCGCTGTAGATGGGATACGTTCATTAGGTTGACATGCACTGGGTCGACTACTGAAGGTCGATAGGGCTAAGGTTGACTGGACTCAGGGACTGCACCAATAGGACACGGTTCCTATAAATTAACCTTTACTTTTGGGTCCCTAAACATCCCCTTAATAATTTTGCTTTATGTTCATAGTGAACAGATCTCACCAGTCTGTAACTGAATATTAATTCACGAATACAGCCTAGGGATGGCCATCGACCATCGATGGTTTATGGCCGATGTTGAATACTTTTACCACCGATGGGGGGAGAACCAGATGGTTTCCCTCCATCGATGGCACAGCAAAACTGATGCTCTGCTTTTGTTTTTTCAAAGTGCCGGGACACGCAGTATAGCTCCGCCCCCAACACACATGAAGCCTCGCCCCCATGTTTTTATTGGCCCACAGGCCAATCAGTCAAACAAAATGGATGACAATCGATAAATATAAAGGTAAAAATATGGATCGCCATTCATTGCATAGTTTCACACTATCGATGGCCAGTTGCACTATTGCCATCGATGGCAGCCATCCATGGCAATGGCAATGATGGCCATCCCTAATACAGCCGTTTGAAGATTGTGGATTACAGGACCTAGTATCCGACCAATTGTCAGCCACAAACAGTCAGGATGTTACACTCACATTTTCCCACTTACCTGTCTGTGAACATAACCGAGATGTTTTTAAAATGATCTTATAAAATAAAATTAAAAAAAAAAATTAAAAAAAAAAAAAACATGAGTGCCCCATCACGTAGAGTCTACTCCTTCTCGACACAGTTTATGGCTAAGGTGAACAGGGTTGGAAGGTCGAAAGTCAAAAGGCTGACCTGAGTTTTTTATGTTTTTTCGAGCCGACATTTGAATAAAAAAATTGAAAAATGTTGACGGTCAACCTTCCCATTGTTAACCTAATGCTTGTGTCGACCTTAGCCATGTTGACTAATTTCATGTGTCGACCTTCAGTGGTTGACCCAACGCATGTCATGACCCATACTCCTGTAGACAGCGGAAGCTCCTCCCACATGTTTGGGCCAAGATGAAGCTACAGGTAGAACTGAACATTGATGGTCGGGATGAGGGAACGCTATGAAGTGACTTAGCCTAGTTCTTCTGATTGTATTCCATCAGATCCCCAAAGGCTCCAGGACATGACAATAATACAATCACTAGAGTGGAAGAGGGGCAGCCGGCAGTAATGACAGTGACTCTGACAGCTGGACCCCAGTCCCGAACCAGCGCTCCTACACCGAAGGTCCTCCCTGCTAAGTTCTCCTGGTACTTTGCAAATCACACTCCTGTACCAAATGGAGGTAAATTCTCAGTGATCTCTACTGACTACACATCCAGTCTCCAGATCTCTGATGTAACTGCAGGAGAAAGTGGGAAATACGAATGCAGAGCCAACAATGTTATTGGAAACGCCACCTTCATCTTTACACTCAGTGTGACAGCAAAGGGTAAGTGATATTATTTATATAACTGAAAGAAACATTATCATGTACAGAAGTCCACCAGTACCAGGCATTTATTGTAAATAGTATACAGCCTAGATTTATATAGTAACATCTGAAATCCAAACTTAGAGGGAGATTTACTAAGCCATGGACAGTGAGAAAGTGAAGAGAGAGGATCTCATTGGTTTATCGAATTGCCATGCCACAAGCTGTGTTTGAGAAATGACAGTTGGGAGCTGGTTGGGACTTTATCTCCATCAAATACGTAGGGCCCCTATACACTAATGCAAAGGTATCACCTCTCATGCGATACCCCGCCAACTCACCCGGTAGCAGGATAGCATATGATACACCGGATGCGGTCCTTTTGCATACAATGTATCGTACGCCATCCCAGTCATGGCTACAGGATCTGAACATTCCTAAACTCTTACATTTGTGAGGCTGCAGTGAATACAATGTGTCACAGGTAATTGTAATAATGTAACAACTTCCTCTCCAGCCTTATCTGTAATGGGTATCACTGCTGCTTTATCAAGGCAAAGTCCAAGCAAGAGCGATCTGTGGGGTTTTCCTCCTGTGCAACACAATTTGCACATATTATACAGTATTAGTGCCAGGATACAAGGCAATCACTGTATGAGATCTGTATAGTGAGGATAGGCTAGGGAGAAAGGCGCTACCAGCGGTGTAAAGAGTGGGCGGGGCAGCTGCACTGGGCGGAGAGCCTGGGGGCGGTGCCCACTATATCTGCACTCGGCTGCATGCCAGCCCCTCCCCTATAAAACTCAATTGAACATTGTTTCTGTTATCTTTTTAAAGTAAAATCAAAAGAAAATTCCTGATGTACAGTTCTATTATTTATCCTGTAGCTGCTCCTGGTGGACTGAATGTTGGACTGAATGGCGGGGAGATAGCCGGTATCGTGATAGGCGTGCTCGCTGGGTGGCTATCGTTACACTCATTGTGTTCTTCATAGTAAAGAAAAGTACGTACTTATGGCTTATTTATAATATACTGTATTTATATTTATAATATACTTTATTTCTTCATGCTTATACGAACATAGATGTAATATATAATAATAATTTTATTTATGTAGCGCTTTTCTCCCATAGGGCTCAAAGTCACTTAAAATACAATAAAAGGCATTAGAAAAGCATTAGAATTGCATGAAGTTGGAAAACAGAGAGAATGAATGACTTAACGTAGAGAGTGCAGACATTTTGGGTAATAACTTCTATGGGTTATATATTCCAACCATAAAAGGTACCAGGAGCGGCAGCCATCTTGGGCGCACAACGTAGGATTACCTTGGGACAAATAGGTCACGCCCAGAAGAGATAACACAAAATGGGTGGTTTCAGCGTCCTAGTGCTAGTGTCCCACCGTAACCATCGAGTCCATGTGTTTCTCATCCTATCCGCAGGCATACCAAATAAGGCAGCCATTTTGGGCGCACTACCATGGTTATGCTGTAGGAGATAAGCCACACATGGACGTAATGCACATACAGTATGGAACTACTGATCTGTATAATAGTATGATAAACTCTGCATTAATAGAGCCACAAGTAGTACATTCTCTGTGTACACTCTAGCACCCTGCAGCTCCCAAAACCCAGCCCCTCCCCCCAGTCAGGGTGCCGCTCTCCTCCACAGGGCCTCTATCACTGCCCGGCCTGCAACTCAGTACTGAGATACAGGTCAAGGAGCACCATACTTGCCTACTTTTGTAAACTAGTTTCAGGGAGATTATAGTTGGTAATAGAAACGGCAGCATTGACAGTGTTGTGTCGCTTATTGGAAGTCTAAGTGATCACCCCTGACATCCAGATTTCGCACCCCGGTATCTGACAGTTTGAGGATTATTTGGAGTGCCATTCTTCTTTGTGTATGTACAGAGAGAGAGAGAGAGAGAGAGATCTATGACATTCATACAGTTCCACAATTCTTTTTATAAATATTTATCATTTGCTTTTTTCTAGATGTCCCCCCAAATATTCCTGTTTATGAGAATACAAATATTCCATCAGGACCCATTTATGAAAATATACTGAGAAGAGCAAAGGTACATTGTGTGCAGTGCGGATGTAACATAAAGATAATCGTTTATATTTGTGGGGTTTTTGTGGTTTGTGTTTTAAAATTTGAAACTGTTTGTAATTTAAGGTGGGCTACAAACATTTAAACCACATTCACCTAAAGTGTTCTGGCTCAGGGCAATGGGCACTGGGACCCTCTTGGTAGCCCAGTGCAGAGATACCGGGGTCCATATATTAAATGTAATTGTGACAGGGTTCCTGCTCCCAAGGGGGCACCTCTCCTCCCCTGCTAGTTTAAAAAACTAATAAACCAGTTAATAGAAAGCCATTGATATCCCTCCTGTAACTGATTTCTGAAATATATGTGTTCTTTCTCTCTCTCACTCTCTCTCTCTCGATATATATATGTGTGTGTATATAAAACACATATATTTCAGAACAAACACATACACTATTATATTATATAAGGATGGGGGGGGGGGCACCAATATATATCTTGCCTCCGGGCAACTGTGACAAACTTACGCCACTGAATTGTGATATCACAGGGGTCAGAATGTATTGGTTTATCAGTGTATTCTTGAACTTGTAACATATCATACACTACAAGATAACTACTGTAGAACTGAAATAATGGGTCGAACGCCATATAAAAGATTATCAGCGTTGTCCATATATTGATAAAAAATGTTCTGCTTGCCCCTCAGAAATTACTAAGATACAGTATGACATATTTACCACTTTGTTAAAAAAAATATCGGTACTTATGTAGTATCTGGGCGCCTGATTTTTTGATTGTATGCCTTAAGTTAAGGCATACAATCAGATGCGATGCGATGCGATATCGCATCACATCGCATACGACCATATCGCATGCGATGCGATGCGATGACCCGATTTTTCCATAGGATTCAATGTTAAAATGAACTGAGTCCATTTTAACATGGAATTCAATGGGAAAAATGGGTCCTTTTCATACCCCTACTATCCAAGTGGGCATGGAGTTAGATATAAACCTGTGGCGAACGTAGCGAGCCCCGCGAGGGGACGGTATTCTGTGTCCCCTCGCGGGGCTCGCTACGCTCGCCACGCTTCGGGCTCGGTGGCTCGCTACGCTCGCACCAGGTTTATATCCAACTCCATGCCCACTTGGATAGTAGGGGTATGAAAAGGACCCCTTTTCCCATTGAATTCCATGTTAAAATGGACTCATTACATTTTAACATTGATTCCTATGGAAAAATCGGGTCCATCGCATCGCATCGCATCCGATTTGGTCGCATGTGATGCGATGCGATGTGCCCGATCCGAACCGATTTCTAAATCGGGCGCCCAGATACTACATAAGTACCAAAATATCATTAACATTATATAAGCATCGGCCAAGTACAGTTAGAACATTTCAATTTAATTTAATTACGCTCAGAAAGTACAGTATGCCTCTCTGAGTCCTGAATGTAGATAACTATGATGACGAATGGCCGCCTTTTCTGGTTGCCCCTGATTTATTTATTTATGTATTTCAATTTTTCTGAGTTTTCTGATTGGCTAACTACAGTATGTCTGTACTCCTCCTACTGATTTGTTAACCTGTACTGGCCACTCACTCAGTTATTATTCTCTGTATTGTTTCTGTAGCGGTATGATTCATTAATATTGATACTTTTATGTTTTGCTTGCAAAAAATGTTTATTATGTCTTATACAGACGGAGGGAACAGATTCTACAAATCAAAATCCACATTATGAGGTATGAAAAAAATACATCTACTGGGATGATGCTATTAATATACTGTAGGTGCAAGATGCTAATAAATATATCTATCTATCTATATATATATATATGTATATATATATATATATATCTCTTATATATTTAGCCAGATCTGTCACTCAACCCCTGTGGAGAACGTTCCTGTGTAGAACAGTTTCACTTTCATGTGTCTGACATTCCACCCCCTTGACATCACCTCCCCCCGCCCAGCCAGGGTTACAGTACACGCCCACCATCCACCATTACTCCACAGCCACCATCCACCATTACTCCTGCACAACGCCCACCATCCACCATAACTCCACAGCCACCATCCACCATTACTCCTGCACATCCCTACCCTCTGCCAGAACCCCCGCGACCCCCTTCCCGCGATTCGCGGGACCCCCCGCGACCCCCCCCCCTCCCGCGATTTGCGGGACCCCCCCTCCCGCGATTCGCGGGACCCCCGCGACCCCCCCTCCCGCGATTTGCGGAACCCCCGTGACCCCCCCTCCCGCCATTCGCAGGACCCCGCCCCCCCCCCTCCCGCGATTCGCGGGACCCCCGCTTTCCACCCTCCCGCAAGTCGCGGGACCCCCGCGACCCACCCTCCCGTGATTCGCGGGACCCCCGCGAACCCCCCCTCCCGCGATTCGCGGGACCCCCGCGACCCCCCTCCCGCGATTCGCGGGACCCCCGCGACCACCCCGGTATCCGGACTATTGTTAGACAGCACTTACATCGACAGCCATTACATCGACACCATTAGTTCGACACCTCAATAGGTCGACATGGTTTTAGGTCGACATACCATTAGGTCGACATGTCATTATGTCGACAGCTCATTAGGTCGACATGTTTTTAGGTCGACACTGCCATTAGGTCGACAGTGTCTATGTCGACAGTCAAAAGGTCGACATGGTTTTTTTCACTGTTTATTGAGCCGACATGTGCCAACAGGCAGTATTTCATGCCCTACTATCCACAAGGGCGTGGTGGGAGAATAAAATAGTGTGCCGAGCGCAGCGAGGCACCGTGCCCGAAGCATAGCGAGCGGCTGCGGTACACTTCAAACTGTGTCCATGTCGACTGTGTCGACATTTTGGCCAAAAAACAGTGAAAAAAACCATGTCGACCTTTTGACTGTCGACATAGACTCTGTCGACCTAATGGCAGTATCGACCTAAAAACATGTCGACCTAATGAGCTGTCGACCTAATGAGCTGTCGACCTAATGAGCTGTCGACCTAATGAGCTGTCGACCTAATGACATGTCGACCTAATGGTATGTCGTCCTAAAACCATGTCGACCTATTGAGCTGTCGAACTAATGGTGTCGATGTAATGGCTGTCGATGTAAGTGCTGTCTAATATCCGTCCCAGACCCGACCACCCCCTCCCGCGATTCGCTGGACCTCAGGGACCACCCCCTCCCGCGAAACGCCGGACCCCCGCGACCCTCCCGCAAATCGCGGGACCCCAGCGACCCCTCCCTCCCGCGAGCCCCCTCCCGCGATTTGCAGGACCCCTGCATCCTCCCCTCCCGCGATTCGCGGGACCCCTGCAACCCCCCCTCCCGGCGTTAAAAGGGCCCCCCGCGACCCCCCCTCCCGCGATTCACGGCACCCCCCCCCCTACTATGATTTGCGACCCCCCTCCCGCAATTCACGCCGCCCCCTCCCGCGATTCACGGAACCCCCCATAGCGCCCCCCTCCCACGATTTGCGGGCCCCCTCGGCACTTCTCGCGATTTGCGACCGCCCCCTAATTCACACATTCGGGGACCCCACCTCCCGCGATTCATGCCCCCCTCACGCAATTCACGGCACCCCCCACACCCCCCTTCCTGCGATTCGCAACCCCTCACGACCCCCCCTCCCGCGATTCACGAAACCCCCCGTAGCGCCCCCCTCCCGCGATTTGCGGGCCCCCTCGGCACCTCTCGCGATTTGCGACCGCCCCGTAATTCACATATTCGGGGACCCCCCCTTCCGCGATTCATGCCCCCCTCACTCAATTCACGGCACCCCCCATACCCCCCTTCCTGCGATTCGGAACCCCCCACAACCCCCCCTCCCGCAATTCATGCCCCCTCCCGCAATTCACGGACCCCCGCACCACCCCCCTGCGCCCACCCTCCCTTGATTCACGCCCCCCTCATGCAATTCACGGCAACCCCCCACACCCCCCCTCCTGCGATTCGCAGCCCCCCCACGACCCCCGCCTCCTGCGATTCATGACCCCTCCCGTGATTCACGGACCCCCGCACCACCCCCCCTTGACTCACGGCACCCCACGCGCCCCTCCCGCAATTCACGGACCTCCGCAACCCCCCCTCCCGCAATTCACTAACCCCGACAACCCCCCTCCCGCAATTTGCGGACCCCCCTTCCCACGATTCAAGCCCCCCCGCGCCCCCGCCCACGATTTGCGGACCCCCGCCCCCTCCCGCTAACCGCGGATCCCCACACACCACCCCCCCTCCCGCAATTTGCAGACCCCCTTCCGGCAATTCCACCCCCCAGCGGACCACCGCGGCCCCCGCTCCCACATTTCACGTACGCCCGTGACAATGGGGGATCCTGTACCACCACAAGCAGGTACCGCCCCTAGGTGGGAAATCCGGCCCTGGCTGCCGCACTGCAGGTTTCCCCACTGCCCTCTGCACCACAACTTTTATCAATGTCTTGCCCACATACCACTATTATACAGCCTCCTGCTCTCATGCACGCTCGCTCCCTCCCAGTGGGAGGAGACACTCACCCACTGCCGGGAGCTGCATACTGTCCCCCACCCTCCTCCAGTTCTAGGGATGCCCATCGACCATCAATGATTTTCAAATAATCGATGGTTTATGGCCGATGTTGAATACTTTTGCCATCAATGTGGGAGGACACTGCCCTGCCTCCTGTTCTCCTGCCCCGTAACTTCCGCCAGTGGAGACCCGCTCACCCTGTGTTGCCCACATTCCCCTATCATGCTTTACTGCCCAGCCTCCTGCTCTCATGCACCCTAACTCCCACCCAGTCGGAGGAGACACTGACTCCTGTATTTCTGTGCTGCCAAGCTGGACCCTCACCCACTGGCAGAAGCTGCACAGTGTCCACCACCCTCTTTAGTCCCCCGTATGCCCACACACCCCTATCACTACCCAGCTTCCTGCTCTCCTGAACCGTAACTTCCACCACTGGGTAATCGCTGACGCTGTGTTGCCCACATACCCCTATCATGCCTCATATCCCAGCCTCCTGCTCTCATGCACCCTAACTCCCACCCAGTAGGAGGAGACACTGACTCAGGGCCACCGTCCGGTACTCCTGTGCTGCCACGCTGGACCCTCACCCACTGCCAGAAGCTGCAATACAGGGCATCTTTCATACAATTCTAACCATATTTCTCACAATACAAATGTTCACAAATTAAGGGGCGTAGCCCCTTACGCCGGTGTGAAGAGCGCCTGTAGGGCGCGATGAATCACCTAGTATATATATAAAATCGAAAAAAGAAGAGAAGTAGTAGTCCTTTCAATGTCCAAAATCAGAGGACTATTATTTAGTCACAACACGTATATCCAGCACTTTAGTCTTATTATCTTATTACTAGGTGATTCAGCGCGCCCTACGGGCGCTCTTCACACCATCGTTTGTGAACATTTGTATATGAGAAAGATGGTTAGAATTGTATGAAAGATGGCCTGTATTGCAACTTGAGTTATAGGTGAAATGTGTTAAATAGAGAGCATATGATTTGGAAGGGGGGTGTATTGTTTTGTTTAATTAAAAAGCGGTTACAGAGTAAGATGTACATTGATAGTGTACATTGATAGTGTGGATGGTACAGTGACATTTGTGGGTGTGGGGGGGGCTGTGTGTGCATGTTGTTTAGGTGTGTGTGTGTGTGCAATAGTATAGTAGGGTGTTTTTGAGTCAGCGGCTCCCCACTGGCGGAGGTCACGACACAGGAAAACAGGAGGCTGGGTAGTGATAGGGGTGTGTGGACATAAGGGGGACTAAAGAGGAGGGTGGGAGATACTGTGCAGCTTCTGCCAGTGGGTGAGGGTCCAGTGTGGCAGTACAGGAGTACAGGATGGTGGCCTTGAGTCAGTGTCTCCTCATACTGGGTGGGAGTTAGGGTACATGAGAGCAGGAGGCTGGGCTATGAGGCATGATAGGGGCATGTGGGCAAAACAGCATCAGCGACTCCCCAGTGGTAAAAGTTACGGTTCAGGAGAGCAGGAAGCTGGGTAGTGATAGGGGTGTGTGAGTATACTGGGGACTAAAGAGGGGCTTAGGGGTGCCGTGAATCAAGGAAGGGAGGGGGCACAGGTGTCCGCGGATCGCGGGAGAGGGCGGGGGTCCGCAAAGCGTGGGAGGGGGCGTAATTAGCGGGAGGGGGGTTGCGAATTTGCGGGAGGGGGGTGTGTGCGGGGGGTGAGGTGAATCGTGGGAGGGGGCGTGAATCGTGGGGGGGTGAGCGGGGGTCCGTGAATTGCAGGAGGGGGGGGCACGGGGCGCGATAAATCACCTAGTTGGTTATATATTCTTGTAGAAGGATGGTAGGATGTTGCTGTCATTCAAAATGCATTTACATAAACAGTAATAGTAGCAGTAATGCATTTACATAAACAGTAATAGTAGCAGTAAAAGATCTGACTTAAAACACCTACAGTAAAACAGAACAGGTGTTATATATTATACAAAGAATTGGTTGATGATGTGTAGGTTGACGTGCACATAGTTGTCACTGTAAAAAAATTGCTACAAGAAAAAATCAACACAGAAAGGTCAACACATGTAATTGTTGACATAAGTGTGGCACTTCATTGGTGTCCATGTCGACACATGAATATGAAACATTCAAAAAAGAAAAATAAATCTTCAAAAACTCATGTCAACCTTTTTCATTGTCGACCATAGCCGTGTCAGTGTTTTGCATGTGCCATTTAATCCTGGGGTTGCCGTGAATCGCGAGCGGGGGTGGGGGAGGTGGTGAGGTGTGTCCGCGAATCACGGGAGGAGGAGTCGTGGGTGGATGCCGTGAATTGCGGGAGGGGGGGTTGCGGGGGGGTGTGGGTGCCGCGAATCGTGGGAGGGGGGACGCGGGGGGTTGCAGTGAATCGTGGGAGGGTGGGTCGCAGGGGCGGGGGGTTGCCGCAATGACAGGGGGGATTGCGGTAGGGGGGGGCGCGGGGGTGGGGGGTACCGCGAGGAAGGGGGGGCCTGGGGGGTTGGCACAAATCGTGGGAGGGGGGGTCGCGGGGTGCCACGAATCGCAGGAGGGGGTGTGTCACGGGGTGGGGCCGCAAATCGCGGGAGTCACCGCGAATTGGGGGGGGGTGCTGTGAATCACGGGAGGGGGGTCGCCGGGGGGTGCCGCGAATCGCCACAAGAAAAAATCAACACAGAAAGTGTGGCACTTCATTGGTGTCCATGTCGACACATGAGAATGAATATGAAAACATTGAAAAAGTGAAAAATAAATCTTCAAAAACTCATGTCAACCTTTTTCATTGTCGACCATAGCCATGTCAGTGTTTGCATGTGCCATTTAATCGTGGGGTTACCGTGAATGGGGGGGACAACGACACATTGCTCTGTTTCTGGACTTTCTTCTTAATTTATGGATTACCATCACCTGTGCTTAAACACCTTTCTTATCAATTACCCTGTTTAAAACAGGTGATGACAATCATAAATTAAGATGGAAGTCCACAAACAGAGCATTCTGTCCCTCCTGGAGAGGGTCATGTTGGGCGGTATGGAGGTGTGGGGCGCTCACCTGGTGTGTCTGGTGAGTAGCTGTGTCTTTGCTGTGTAACATGGAGAGGCAGAGGGTGTCTGGCACTGTCTGTGGGCTCACTGGGCTGGTTCTCTGTCGTGTGAGTCAGTCATGTGAGTCAGAGGCTCCACCCAGCGTTACAGCTTCAGGCACACTTTGAGTGACAGATGTAGCCAAATATATAAGAGATGACCGGCAGCTCCCTTCACAAACACCCGGATTTGTGGGGTCGGTCAATCTACAAGAAAACATAGGTTCCTCCATAGTGCAGTATCCAAAGCAAGTTTTTATTGTTTAAAAGGCTTTTAAGAACAAAAAAAGCGACCTCAATTCTATTTGTTCTTAAAAGCCTTTTAAACAATAAAAACTTGCTTTGGGTATTGCACTATGGAGTGCTCCTATGTTTTCTTGTAGATATATATATATATATACACACACACACATTTTTATTATACATTATATCATTGCTGAACACTTGAATATTTATTTATTATTATAAGTTTCTTATATTGCGCACACATATACCACAGCTTTACAGAGTATATTTGAACATTCACATCAGTCCCTGCCCCAGTGGAGCTTACTGAAGCTTAGTGGGAGCCAATTAGCCTACCAGTATATATTTGGATTGTGAGAGGAAACTGGAGTACCCGGAGGAAACCCACGCAAGCATGGGGAGAATATACAAACTCCGCACAGTTAGGGCCACGGTGGGAATCAAACCCATGACCTCAGCATTGTTAGGCAGTAACACTAACCATTACACTGTCCGTGCTGATCAAAAAATAATATTTAAATAACCAAATAGCAGTATTTTTATAGCCCATAATCTCTTATATATTTAGCCAGATCTGTCACTCATTCCCTGTGTAGGTAACGTTCCCACCCAGCAGGATACACAAATCCGCCCCCTCCAGGGAAAAGTGTTCTATGTGTATAACGTTCTACACATCCCACCCCCTTGACATCACCTCCCCCCGCCCAGCCAGGGCTACAGTACACGCTCACCATCCACCATTACTCCAGCAAACCCCCCCTGGACACCCACGACCCCCCTCCCGCAATTCGCGGCACCCCGCGACCCCCCCTCCCCCCATTCGCGGGACCACCGCGCCCCCCCCCCCTCCCGCGATTCACGGGACCCCCGCGACCCCCCCCTCCCGTGATCCCCCCTCCCCGATTCGCGGGACCCCCGTGACCGCCCCCTCCCACAATTTGCGGGACCCCCGCGACCCCCCTCCTGTGATTCGCGGGACTCCCGCGACCCCCCCTCCCCCATTCGCGTGACCCCCGTGACCCTTCCCCCCTCCCGCGATTCACGGGACTCCCGCAGCCCCCCGCTCCCCCCATTCGCGGGACTCCCGCCCCCCCATTCGCGGGACTCCCATGACCCGACCTCCCCCATTTGTGGGACCCCCCACGCCCCCCCCCCCATTCTTGGGACCCACGCGACTCCCCTCCCCCATTCGCGGGACCCCCGCAACCCCCCATGACCGCGATTTGCGGGTCCCCCGCGGCCCCCCTCCCCCCATTCGCTTGACCCCCGCAACCCCCCCTCCCACGATTCGTGGGAACCCCGCGACCACCCCCTCTCACGATCCGCGGGACCTCTGCGATTTCCCCCCCTGCGATTCGCGGGACCCCGCAACCCCCCTCCCGCGGTTCGCGGCGACCCTCCCCCCATTCGTGGGACCCCTGCGACCCCCACCCTCCTGCGATTCGCAGGACCTCTGCGACCACCCCCTCTCACGATCCGCGGGACCTCTGCGATTTCCCCCCCTGCGATTCGCGGGACCCCGCAACCCCCCTCCCGCGGTTCGCGGCGACCCTCCCTCCCCCCATTCGTGGGACCCCTGCGACCCCCACCCTCCTGCGATTCGCAGGACCCCTGCGACCCCCACCCTCCTGCGATATGCACTGCCCCGCGCGATTCTAGCCCCCCGCGCGCCCCCCCTCCCGCTATTCGCGCCCCCCCCCCGCACCCCTCGCAACCCCTCCTGCGATTTCCGGAACCCCTCCAGCGATTCACGGAACCCCACAGCATCTCCGGCGCCCCCTCCCGCGATTCACGACCACCCGTGACACACCCCCCCGCAATTCACGGCACCCCCCCCTCCCGCCCCATCCCCCATTCGTGGGACCCCCACGACCGCCCTCCCGCGATTCGCAGGATGCCCGCGACGCCCGCGACCCTGCCCTCCCGCGATTCATAACCCCCCCTGCCCCCCTCCCGCGATTCGCGGACCCACGCGCCCCTCTATTCATGTCACCCCACGCGCCCCTCCCGCGATTCCCGGACCCCCACAACCCCCCCTCTCGCAATTCACTGACCCCCACAACCCCCCTCCTGCAATTTGTGGACCCCCCTTCCAGCGATTCAAGAAGTGTACCCACGGTCCTCTGCACCAGCGCCACAACTTTTATCAATGTCTTGCCCACTATTATACAGCCTCCTGCTCTCATACTCCCTCCCAGTGCGAGGAGACACTCACCCACTGCCGGGAGCTGCATACTGTCCCCCACCCTCCTCCAGTTCTAGGGATGCCCATCGACCATCAATGATTTCAAATCATCGATGGTTTATGGCCGATGTTGAATACTTTTGCCATCAATGTGGGAGGACCAGATGGTTTCCCTACATCAATGGCAAAGGAGAACCAATCAAGTTTCAAATATTTTTAAGGTGTCGGGACACGGAGCATAGCCGCTGACTCAAAAATACCCTACTATACTATTGCATACACATACACACACACCTAAACAACACGAACACCCCCCCACACCCACAAATGTAACTGTACCCTCCACACTATCAATGTACATCTTACTCTGTAACCGCTTTTTAATTAAACAAAACAATACACACCCTTCCACATTATATGCTCTCTATTTAACACATTTCACCAATAACTCAAGGGCAGCTTTCATACAATTCTAACCATATTTCTCACAATACAAACGTTCACAAATTAAGGGGGCGCAGCCCCTTACGACGGTGTGAAGAGCGCCCGCAGGGCGCGATGAATCACCTAGTGTTAAATATTTAATAACAAACTGTACACATCAGTCACATAACCTCTCACTACTGTTTCTGATCTGAGTATATTGGTATGTAATTACTGTTTCTGTTTTATCTGCAGACTGTGATACACACGGACAGAAACATATACAGCAACATGATCAATGTTCCCTCAAGATAACAATGGCAGCAGTATGTACCGAATATTCTCTTATTAGCTTCCCTCGATATCCCCTGTAGGTTGTGTTTTTGAGGAATTATCCAATTAAATATGGGTGGCATCTCTGAAAACTTTGTTAAATTAATTAGTTATAAACAACTTTTAAAAACAGACAGTGAGGTAATATCCATTGTAATATATAATTATATAGCATTCTAATGCTATATGGGGGAATTCAATTAGACCTGTTCATTTCACAGGTGTGATAAAGGGAGGTATTCTCAGGCCTTATCACGCAGGACTACTCATTTATCGCCATTTTTCTGTGTTTGGAAGATAATGCGCTGAATCTGGGATGAAAACATGCAATTTATCTAGGAATTGTTTTTGGTATTGCCCAGATCCGAAAATCCATGTTAAATCACCACAATGAATATTGATTCAGCAAGAACTTTGGAACCCAGCATCTGTAACAAGACGCCTGCTCTCAGACGGGTCTACACGCGCAGCAGTGAGAAGGCCACCACTAATCCACATATTTCCACTGTGCCACTTCATAACATTTAGGAAGGAACTTTTCCCGGCATTGGACCTGAAAATACCAAGGATTTGCAGAGACTCGCTTCCCTCTGGAGTTTGTATTTAATTTAGAGAACCGGTTACTCTTCATTTAAGAGTGATATTTTAATGGTTTAATTTGTAAGCATGTGACCATAGTGTGTAGGTAATGTGTGTATGTTTGTTATGTTCCCTATATGGGATTTATACGGGTTTTCTAATGTATCGTATCAATAAATGTCATATGTTTAATATAACATTTTCTGTAGTCAATATATATCATTGTTTAAGATTGTTTATGTACTGCCGCCAGATTCATCTGTTCACTATGCTGTTCTGTCGTCCTTCTCCGTGGTTGTACTTACAGTACCTTGATGGGGGACTGTCTATAAATACTGGCAGCCATAGGCAAATCTAGGGGGTGGTCCGGGGGTGCACAGGACCACCCATTAGCCCATTTCGCCCTGTGTCTCTAGCCCCCTGGGAACCGGAGATACTGCCAGGCAAAGCTGGAACGTTTTCCCTATAGGATAACATGGGACCCGCTAATTCCGACCACCACGCCTCCTTCTCATGAGGCCATGCCCCCTTATGCCGCACAATGGTCCCCCTGCTATTATGTCTGGATCTGGGACCAACCATTACCATAATTCTAGATTCGCCTATGCTGGCAGCATTGTAGTAACTCTGATTTCTCTTCCAAAACTATTTTCCAATAGATTTCTTAACAACTTTTGGACTCAGCAGCTTCCACTGTTCAAACCCCCCTCCCCTTTCTCTTTATTTTACTGTAGATAAGCTCCAACATTAATATAACAAAGAAGACATATAACATGTAATGGTAGGCATGTTCCACGTGGATGGACATCTGAGCAGGCGTTTCCAAACGGTGGTAGTTAAGCAAAATATGAGACAAAGGGGTTTGTATTCAATGTAGGATTCCAACTGTCGGAACGTCCCGACAGGTGGAATCCCGGGCTGTTTTTGGCCAGCTCGTCTGGAACGCGACAGGCAGAATTCAATTTTCCGCCTGCCGAGTGGCAAAAAGGGGGGCGCGTCTGCGAAAACAGATGTGGATTGACGAGAAATGTCCGTGATGTTAAAGTCGAGTTGCATACACGCCATTTTAGGATAGTATGGCCGCCATTTTGGTTCGCAGAGTTGCGCAAATAAAGTTTCCATACCCGAGTCTGTGTGACAAAGTGGACCAGAAGCGTAGCCATACTATCACACATAAATTCATAAGAACATACTGACACTAAATAAAATATAGTTAAAGGTTTAGAACGCCACACATAGCTTAGTTAGCATTTGCATACATCCGTCTGTATCATGTTTAGTACCGATATGTTCCGTTTCATATGCGCAGTATTCCGGTCATTGCGAATATTTCGCAATACATACGGTCCGATAGTTATGGACAAAATCCATATTCCTAAGACAGTTTCTGTTGAAAAGTATATAACAAAGGAATCTATTAAAACCGGTTCTACAGCTATTTACAACCCCTGACGACGATACCAACAGACAAAAGGACTCCAAAGTTCACCTTCCCCCTGCACCTTTGCACACCAGTTGTATTACTTTGCCCCAATCACAGAGGACTTGACATACGAACCCTGACCAATAGGGATGGCCTTTGACCTCCCCCTTCTGACCCTATAAGATAGGTGACCCAGGGCGGCCTCGGTCACTTCGGCACATCTTCCTTTCCCTGACCATTGACCGGACTATGTTCAAACCTGAACATAGTGAGCTCCGACCGGACTGCGCTGCGCTATTTCCCCTGAAGGTAACATTCGTATTCCCCTTTTATGTAATGTGGCTGATTATGATTGTATCCTGTATCTGTTTTCTTCCCCTAGTAGAGCCTGATTATTGTATTCATTGTTAGTCTATTGTATTACCTGTTATACCTGTATTTTCTATTTCTGTAACCCCCTTTTGTCCGTTAGGGACTTAAATACATCTCTTTACGGAGTTCTTATCTCCTTACTTTAATACTGTGGTTGTGTCTGTTTATTCGCATAGAGCGATAAGGTATATTACGGACACTGTCCTTAAAGGTATATTCGCAGATTAGAGTCAGATTACTGCGAAAGGATCTCTTATTAAGGTATTAGTTCTTTGGTGTAAAACACACAATAAAGGTACGCTACGCTGCACTACGTTTTGTTCGCACGTAGCTAGGTATAAAGTGTACGCAGGTTACGGACATAATACGTAACCTGCGCTTTTCACTTATTGTTTCTTTGGTCATATTTAATCGCCATTAACAATTGGGGGCTGCGTCCAGCCGTTTCACACTCTAGAGCTCAGTACCAAACGCGCGGACCTGACCTATACCAGCAAAAGGGTGGAAGTATTTATTATCCATTGCTGGATAGGCCAGGTCCGCAGCGGTGCAGGGTTCGAGAGGTGCTAGCGTTGAACTCGAAGTACAATAAGTGAAATCCAGGGAAACATTAAGCCATGTGTTTTAAAGCATATTTAAGTGTTTAGTAAACTGTACTTCTGCCAGCCACAAGTAGTTTAACGGGGTATAGTGTCTTGAGCTGCTTGTTTATTACAGTATACAGTATGTGCCATGTGCGATAAGGTTCGCACACGTGGAGACAAAGGCCTGTGTTTTATTATAGTACATAGAGGATCCCCTCTGTGCAAAACTATAACTTTTAGTGTTAGTTACTGCAGGGCCAGGGACTCCGCCACGTGGCGATAAGTTCCGGGCCTTTTACAGTAACGTAAAGTGTCTATTGTGTATTACGCAAGGTGCGCGCGCACGTGCCCACATCGGGAAATTTTCGCATCTTTGTACGTGATTTACGGATTAAGTGCAGGATTTATTTCGCATCTTGATACGTAACTCTCGGACGAAGTTAAGGGATTTATTCCACATTTAGGCGCAATTACTGCGTATAGCGAAACCCGAGCGCAACCTTGCAAATACACTATAGAACACGTGGGTGGCCGATTCATCGGCGGCCTGTGAACAGGTTTAACAAAACACACGTACACACGTGGCTGTTCACTGGCACTGCACATGCAGCACACATAGGAACTCAAAGGTGAACAGTATTAAACCACTAGCTTTTTTTAAACAGTATAGTAATATACTGTGGATAAGGCGGTGATTAATAAAAGAAAATAAGTTTTTTTCTTTTTGTTCATTTTCCAAAAACAAGCAACTCAAGCATTATTTTAATAGATTCCTATAGCCTTTTATAAGGGATTTAT
Source organism: Crinia signifera (assembly GCF_055691185.1). NCBI lineage: Eukaryota > Metazoa > Chordata > Amphibia > Anura > Myobatrachidae > Crinia > Crinia signifera. The sequence continues at coordinate 26,044,387 of NC_139226.1, forward strand.
ACCTGCATAAGTATCTAGTGAAAAGCTACCAGCCTGGGAAGATTTTCTGTACAGAAATATTTCAAGTATAAGCATAAGACCAAGGTGTAACTAGCGCCCAGTGTGAAACAAAACTGAGGTGAACGGGTGTGTGACAGCACGACTCAAGCGCAGTGTAGTCCAGTGTAGGACAGTCCAGTGTAGGACCAGGGTGCACGTGACGACGTGCCCATAGGAACTGCCCCTTCCGTGGAACTACCTATTTTGATCCACTAGGAGGGTACAAGAAGCTAAATCGGAACCCAGTGATCCGATTAGCTACTTTAGAAAATCCGATTTTTGGGGGTACAGGAAAACAAGTTTGTTGTACCCTGGAAAAATTAGGCCGCACCTTGCAAGTTGACTAGAAGTTCGCTGCTAGTTGAAAGACTTGGTGATTGAGTATCATACCTCGTAGCCTTCGCACCCGCTTGATTGTGGGACTGTTCTAGGACGCTGAGAAGTGAGTGTTTTGGGGGGCCCTCAACTTAAACAACCCACCGGTATCTACAAGCTGTGAACGTCTATTCCTGTAATTATGGGTAATAACGGGTCACACAGTGATAACGTGCCAGTTAGGGAGGAAGCGAGTCGACCGAATGGGTCGGCAGCTTTCATTATGTGTTGGAGCACAGTGAACGAGCAGTTGTTTACAAAAAGAAATGAAGAAAAATGACACAAGGCAGCAAGTTAGAATTTCCCAGTGTTGGTAGCTTTGATCCAGAAATCTTATCGGCAGTAAAAGATGAAATATGTCTACTCTCCAGTCGTAAGAAGAGAGTGAAGCACATAGAAATTCTTAAATTGTGGCAGAAGGAAACTACAACCCAAAAGGAACATAGTTATCTGTCAGATGCAAGTATAATCAGCCACAGGAATACAAATGTTTCCACTCAGCAATATGTAAAAAAGGGAACAATTCAAGTCCAAAGTGAAACCAAAAATAACCTGAAAATGAATAACTTGTGTACTGTTTTTACCCCCTATAAGCAAAATACAGATCCACAGGGGGGATTCCTGACATCAGCCATCCCTTGCGAAGCTAGCGGAAAGGAGAGAGAGGCTGAGACAGCCCAAGCTGCTGCTGCCATTCTGGTCGAGGAGATGGCTGATGCCAGGAACACGATTGGAGACACAGGTAAGTACACACAACACAGCACAAAGATAGTTGTTCCTGGGATGTTGTCCAATGGTGCAGGGGAGATACAGATCCACCCTCTGCACACAGTGGAACCTCCTTGTGGACGGGGAGACAGGGATGAGGTAATGCTTGTAAAGGATAGTGACATGCAAAATGCGTGGACACGCTCAGATATGGGTAAGTGGAATGGTTTAAATGTAAGAGGTTTTTTTTGTATCAAACCCATTAACAACATTCCCTCCTGGTCTAGGTTGTGCCAAGCAATTAGCAGTTACGATTGGGGTAACAGGAAAGGTGCAGCATTACCCATTGGTAAAACAAATAGAGATCATAATCGGGCCCTTACATATCAAATGCTCTGTCTTATTGACTGCAGCGGCTACGATTGACCTTCAAAATTACAGAGCTACCTTGAAAAATAAGTTATGTCTGCTACTGGACTCCAGAGAATTCATAACTTAGAGACAACAGGATCAGTATGCACGAACTAGATGCAAAATTGTTAGATATACCCCCATGACTAATGCTGCACTGTACTGTTATAGTTTTTTTTTTTTTTTTTTTTTTTAAACCCATCTAAGGTAGCTAAAAACTACAGCACAAATACCGAGTTCCCTTTGAACTAAAGATTGGAAGGACACAGGATCAATGGCAACAATAGCTTCAATAGAAACCCTGTTAAAAACAGAAAGTATAGCACCCCAAAGTACAGCTTCACCATTTGAAATCTGAGGTTGAGCTGGAAAAATACCCAGTGAAATAACAAGGTTCCCAAAAGAGAACTTTTAGCAAAATACCCCTAGACACAGCCCATAGTCACAACCACACTGGGAAAGAGAAAGAGGGAGGGCTTACAAATCAGAACAGGAGTTGAAAAGGGTAAGAACCAAATAGTTGAGAGCCAATTCCCCCATAGTGCTAAATCCTGGTGTCATCAAAATAAAATAAAAAAAAATCCTGTTGAAAATAAATGTACACATTACTGTCATTAATATTTTCTACCCTTCTTGAGTTTTTCTCTCTCTCTTTTTCCAATTTTTTCTTTTTTTTTCTCCTTCCCCTACTCTGAAACCTCAGAGAGCCACCAAGCCCCTCCCCCGGGTCTTGCAAAATCGCACAATGTCCTTACGGCCCACCAATGGGTAAATACCAATACAATAGGTTAATGATCTATTGTTATGTCCTTTCCTCATCCACAACACCAGCAGATGGCGATAGACAACTTCTGGTGTATCCTCCTGAGGCAGGACATAAGGTATCTCAGGACGGATTGCGGTTGCGCCTAAACAAGAGGGGGGGGGGGAATCTGGGACACATTAGTAACCATAAACCCACAAAAATAGTTCGAAGAATCTGTCGCACTCCCAGCAGAGAAATACAATTGTGAATATGCGGTACCCCATAAAGCGAGTAGTCAATATATATATTTTTCAGTAAATCTTGAACAAAGTCCCAGTAACTTTAAGCATTGCTCCTAATGTTACCCAGGGCAACCACAGCCACCATCTTGTGAAAAGCAGTCCAAGTAATGCACAAAGCATTCCCCTTCTACAAAGAATGGAAAGGGTTGTAAAACGCATTTACATATAAATAGGTACAATCGCAAAACCCATGTCTTCACAGACAGATGTGGATAGTAAAGAAGAAGAAACAGGCCTGATTACAGCCTTTTGTCATGGGTAAAACTGACACAAGAGACCATGTGATTTAGAATATTAGACCTGCTGAGGGGGCGACAGATATAGTGACGTAAGAAACCTGGTGATGCCAGCCTGACCAATGTCGTACTGCAGTGTACAATTAAACCCTATTACTTGAGCACTTCATACTTGTCTACACAGTGTAGTTGCCATAGCACTACTGGTAAACAAAACTGAGAATGTGGTGTTGGGGTGTGTTTTAACTGTTTATGCTCCTCATATAGTCTGGACACTCTGAAATTCTGCCTAAACATGTGAAAAATATTCATCAGCCAAGTTCACTAAATGGGAACTTGCATTGATGTTACCAGTAAAATGGGTAATATTGTAAACCCAGCAACACTCTTACCAGGTGTGCCCGCAAAGGCACAAAGGGTGGATTGGTGCTGAGGTTGCTGGAATGGTGGAATTTAGTGGGAGCCGAGACGAATATGATTGCATGACATGTTTGAATCAGACCTTTGCAGCATGCCCCCAAAGGGTGGTAACAACCCATTGGAAGAGGTAATTCATTTTTTTTTCTCTCTCTCCCTCATTCTTTCCACAACACCGAGAGGGGAAAATTGTACACTGGCTATACCGTAATAGATGGAAAAGGCAGAGTAGAGGCTTAACCCATTGGACGTCTCACTCAGCAACAGCAGTCTCATTAGTAGTACTGCGGGCTGAGAGAAAAACAGCCAATATTCATGCCGACTCCAAGTACGTTTGTTGGGGTAATGCAGAAGATCTTAGGCCCTATGGCGCCTCAGATGTTTTGTTTCAGTAGCTGGCACTCCAGTGGCGCAAGCGTTGTAAGTTTAAAAGATTCCTGACAGTCACACAGCTGCCGGACAGAGTGGCTGTTATCAAGTGTAAAGCCCACACCTTCGATAAGGATTCAGTGTCACTTGATAATGAACATGCTGGCAAGGCAGCTGGGTGAGCCATGCGCTCTGCGGATAATGTTTGTGTTCCCCCTGTAAATGTCAGTGTATTCACATAGAAATACAAGATTTGTGTCCCCTGCAGGAGAAGCAGTCTGGAAGCCGAAGGGATGTGGACAGGAATAGAAAGATGGACAAGGAAAACCAGTGACTCTGAGAACATGCCAAACTGTCAGGGCAGAGATAGCCCATGCCCTGACTTGTCTTGACAGGGAAGGTATGTGGAAAATTAGTCCGAAATTACTGGTGTGCCCACAGACAGGTAAGACGACAGGATCATGCCTTACTTGTCTGGGGGAAAGAAACTGCAACGGCTGTTCCCACAGAGCCATCTCCACATCCCTCCTCCAGCAGGATCCTCTGCAGGTAATACAAAATTGGCTTTGTACAGTCCACTCTAGAAGCATTCTAGTTATTTATTCACTTATTTTTTTTATGTATATATATATATGTGTTGACGTTTGTGTGTATAGATATGGCAGCCCAGAAGCACCCCTGAGTATGCAAGTATATATGAAAGGTTTTAAGTCATGTGTGAACCTTTAGGGACTGATGGTACACCCCACAATCTCTTTTTGTAGTAGTAGAATCACTCTCAGAACTCCACCTCATTTGTCCCCATCGAAACATTGCTTGGCGGGCAGCTACACGTTATGGTAATCCCACAAGGAGATCCCAGACCACACCACGGAAAAAAAGTAATGCAAATGATGTATCCACACCTGGAAAACTGCAGCAAAAGGACTTTGTTGACACCTGTTGTGAACTGTCATAACCATGAACCAGGAGATGTTGTTGTTTCCCCTGCTTTGCCATATACAGGTTGCTTGATAGACCTTTGGAAAGAACCACCCCAAGTCTTGTTGACCAGCACTACCTCAATAACAAAGTCGCAGAGAGAGAGATTCGGGTACGTTCGTCCTACTGCCAAAAGACCAGAAACCCAGAAGGTCCTTACACTCGAGGGCGAAAGAAAGAAATCGCTAAGAGGCACCATTTCGGGAGGACTGGAGAGCAGCTAAGGTCAAGCAACCTGTACAAGCTACAAAAGGGACTGTGACACACCCCACTGGTAACAGGTTGGAAGGATCACTAACAAATTTTTCTCAGTTTTCTCTATTGTTGTGGGTCCTATTCTTGGCCCCCCCCCCCCCACTATCCGTTCTTATCTTCAAAGTCAAGGATATCGCCGCCGCACTGCTGCCAGGCATTGGACAGACGATACAGAGTTCTGAGAGTGTGTTACCCGTCCCAGTTTAGGTCAAGGTAGAATCTATAAACTTAACACATTACCCAGGACCGGATGTTTGATAATGATAATACCAACATACTTAAAAGCATACCAAAAAGAGAGACGACAAAGAGTTCAAGGGTCTGTTGTCACAAACAATACCTACCAAAGGATGCCATATCTGAAAAACAATTGTATATAGTGTAACCTCCCCTGTTTTTATTTTTATCCCAAGATTTGTACATTATCCTTCGTCACCCTGAGTAGATTGTTCGATAAATGCGGCCCATCGTTTATCCATGATCCAGGATCGGCCAAAGAGCAGATGGTTTACTCCCCTTATATGTTTAATTCACGGATCCCAATTTCTCTGTTGGGATTATGAATTTCTGTATTGTTATGTAAAATGTTTGTATTGTAACAGTTTTATATTTACTGTTAAAGGGTGGACTGTTAAAGTCGAGTTGCATACACGCCATTTTAGGATAGTATGGCCGCCATTTTGGTTCGCAGAGTTGCGCAAATAAAGTTTCCATACCCGAGTCTGTGTGACAAAGTGGACCAGAAGCGTAGCCATACTATCACACATAAATTCATAAGAACATACTGACACTAAATAAAATATAGTTAAAGGTTTAGAACGCCACACATAGCTTAGTTAGCATTTGCATACATCCGTCTGTATCATGTTTAGTACCGATATGTTCCGTTTCATATGCGCAGTATTCCGGTCATTGCGAATATTTCGCAATACATACGGTCCGATAGTTATGGACAAAATCCATATTCCTAAGACAGTTTCTGTTGAAAAGTATATAACAAAGGAATCTATTAAAACCGGTTCTACAGCTATTTACAACCCCTGACGACGATACCAACAGACAAAAGGACTCCAAAGTTCACCTTCCCCCTGCACCTTTGCACACCAGTTGTATTGCTTTGCCCCAATCACAGAGGACTTGACATACGAACCCTGACCAATAGGGATGGCCTTTGACCTCCCCCTTCTGACCCTATAAGATAGGTGACCCAGGGCGGCCTCGGTCACTTCGGCACATCTTCCTTTCCCTGACCATTGACCGGACTATGTTCAAACCTGAACATAGTGAGCTCCGACCGGACTGCGCTGCGCTATTTCCCCTGAAGGTAACATTCGTATTCCCCTTTTATGTAATGTGGCTGATTATGATTGTATCCTGTATCTGTTTTCTTCCCCTAGTAGAGCCTGATCCTACACATCCCACCCCCTTGACATCAAATATTTTTAAGGTGTCGGGACACGGAGCATAGCCGCTGACTCAAAAATACCCTACTATACTATTGCATACACATACACACACACCTAAACAACACGAACACCCCCCCACACCCACAAATGTAACTGTACCCTCCACACTATCAATGTACATCTTACTCTGTAACCGCTTTTTAATTAAACAAAACAATACACACCCTTCCACATTATATGCTCTCTATTTAACACATTTCACCAATAACTCAAGGGCAGCTTTCATACAATTCTAACCATATTTCTCACAATACAAACGTTCACAAATTAAGGGGGCGCAGCCCCTTACGACGGTGTGAAGAGCGCCCGCAGGGCGCGATGAATCACCTAGTGTTAAATATTTAATAACAAACTGTACACATCAGTCACATAACCTCTCACTACTGTTTCTGATCTGAGTATATTGGTATGTAATTACTGTTTCTGTTTTATCTGCAGACTGTGATACACACGGACAGAAACATATACAGCAACATGATCAATGTTCCCTCAAGATAACAATGGCAGCAGTATGTACCGAATATTCTCTTATTAGCTTCCCTCGATATCCCCTGTAGGTTGTGTTTTTGAGGAATTATCCAATTAAATATGGGTGGCATCTCTGAAAACTTTGTTAAATTAATTAGTTATAAACAACTTTTAAAAACAGACAGTGAGGTAATATCCATTGTAATATATAATTATATAGCATTCTAATGCTATATGGGGGAATTCAATTAGACCTGTTCATTTCACAGGTGTGATAAAGGGAGGTATTCTCAGGCCTTATCACGCAGGACTACTCATTTATCGCCATTTTTCTGTGTTTGGAAGATAATGCGCTGAATCTGGGATGAAAACATGCAATTTATCTAGGAATTGTTTTTGGTATTGCCCAGATCCGAAAATCCATGTTAAATCACCACAATGAATATTGATTCAGCAAGAACTTTGGAACCCAGCATCTGTAACAAGACGCCTGCTCTCAGACGGGTCTACACGCGCAGCAGTGAGAAGGCCACCACTAATCCACATATTTCCACTGTGCCACTTCATAACATTTAGGAAGGAACTTTTCCCGGCATTGGACCTGAAAATACCAAGGATTTGCAGAGACTCGCTTCCCTCTGGAGTTTGTATTTAATTTAGAGAACCGGTTACTCTTCATTTAAGAGTGATATTTTAATGGTTTAATTTGTAAGCATGTGACCATAGTGTGTAGGTAATGTGTGTATGTTTGTTATGTTCCCTATATGGGATTTATACGGGTTTTCTAATGTATCGTATCAATAAATGTCATATGTTTAATATAACATTTTCTGTAGTCAATATATATCATTGTTTAAGATTGTTTATGTACTGCCGCCAGATTCATCTGTTCACTATGCTGTTCTGTCGTCCTTCTCCGTGGTTGTACTTACAGTACCTTGATGGGGGACTGTCTATAAATACTGGCAGCCATAGGCAAATCTAGGGGGTGGTCCGGGGGTGCACAGGACCACCCATTAGCCCTGTGTCTCTAGCCCCCTGGGAACCGGAGATACTGCCAGGCAAAGCTGGAACGTTTTCCCTATAGGATAACATGGGACCCGCTAATTCCGACCACCACGCCTCCTTCTCATGAGGCCATGCCCCCTTATGCCGCGCAATGGTCCCCCTGCTATTATGTCTGGATCTGGGACCAACCATTACCATAATTCTAGATTCGCCTATGCTGGCAGCATTGTAGTAACTCTGATTTCTCTTCCAAAACTATTTTCCAATAGATTTCTTAACAACTTTTGGACTCAGCAGCTTCCACTGTTCAAACCCCCCTCCCCTTTCTCTTTATTTTACTGTAGATAAGCTCCAACATTAATATAACAAAGAAGACATATAACATGTAATGGTAGGCATGTTCCACGTGGATGGACATCTGAGCAGGCGTTTCCAAACGGTGGTAGTTAAGCAAAATATGAGACAAAGGGGTTTGTATTCAATGTAGGATTCCAACTGTCGGAACGTCCCGACAGGTGGAATCCCGGGCTGTTTTTGGCCAGCTCATCTGGAACGCGACAGGCAGAATTCAATTTTCCGCCTGCCGAGTGGCAAAAAGGGGGGCGCGTCTGCGAAAACAGATGTGGATTGACGAGAAATGTCCGTGATGTTAAAGTCGAGTTGCATACACGCCATTTTAGGATAGTATGGCCGCCATTTTGGTTCGCAGAGTTGCGCAAATAAAGTTTCCATACCCGAGTCTGTGTGACAAAGTGGACCAGAAGCGTAGCCATACTATCACACATAAATTCATAAGAACATACTGACACTAAATAAAATATAGTTAAAGGTTTAGAACGCCACACATAGCTTAGTTAGCATTTGCATACATCCGTCTGTATCATGTTTAGTACCGATATGTTCCGTTTCATATGCGCAGTATTCCGGTCATTGCGAATATTTCGCAATACATACGGTCCGATAGTTATGGACAAAATCCATATTCCTAAGACAGTTTCTGTTGAAAAGTATATAACAAAGGAATCTATTAAAACCGGTTCTACAGCTATTTACAACTCCTGACGACGATACCAACAGACAAAAGGACTCCAAAGTTCACCTTCCCCTGCACCTTTGCACACCAGTTGTATTACTTTGCCCCAATCACAGAGGACTTGACATACGAACCCTGACCAATAGGGATGGCCTTTGACCTCCCCCTTCTGACCCTATAAGATAGGTGACCCAGGGCGGCCTCGGTCACTTCGGCACATCTTCCTTTCCCTGACCATTGACCGGACTATGTTCAAACCTGAACATAGTGAGCTCCGACCGGACTGCGCTGCGCTATTTCCCCTGAAGGTAACATTCGTATTCCCCTTTTATGTAATGTGGCTGATTATGATTGTATCCTGTATCTGTTTTCTTCCCCTAGTAGAGCCTGATTATTGTATTCATTGTTAGTCTATTGTATTACCTGTTATACCTGTATTTTCTATTTCTGTAACCCCCTTTTGTCCGTTAGGGACTTAAATACATCTCTTTACGGAGTTCTTATCTCCTTACTTTAATACTGTGGTTGTGTCTGTTTATTCGCATAGAGCGATAAGGTATATTACGGACACTGTCCTTAAAGGTATATTCGCAGATTAGAGTCAGATTACTGCGAAAGGATCTCTTATTAAGGTATTAGTTCTTTGGTGTAAAACACACAATAAAGGTACGCTACGCTGCACTACGTTTTGTTCGCACGTAGCTAGGTATAAAGTGTACGCAGGTTACGGACATAATACGTAACCTGCGCTTTTCACTTATTGTTTCTTTGGTCATATTTAATCGCCATTAACAATTGGGGGCTGCGTCCAGCCGTTTCACACTCTAGAGCTCAGTACCAAACGCGCGGACCTGACCTATACCAGCAAAAGGGTGGAAGTATTTATTATCCATTGCTGGATAGGCCAGGTCCGCAGCGGTGCAGGGTTCGAGAGGTGCTAGCGTTGAACTCGAAGTACAATAAGTGAAATCCAGGGAAACATTAAGCCATGTGTTTTAAAGCATATTTAAGTGTTTAGTAAACTGTACTTCTGCCAGCCACAAGTAGTTTAACGGGGTATAGTGTCTTGAGCTGCTTGTTTATTACAGTATATGTGCCATGTGCGATAAGGTTCGCACACGTGGAGACAAAGGCCTGTGTTTTATTATAGTACATAGAGGATCCCCTCTGTGCAAAACTATAACTTTTAGTGTTAGTTACTGCAGGGCCAGGGACTCCGCCACGTGGCGATAAGTTCCGGGCCTTTTACAGTAACGTAAAGTGTCTATTGTGTATTACGCAAGGTGCGCGCGCACGTGCCCACATCGGGAAATTTTCGCATCTTTGTACGTGATTTACGGATTAAGTGCAGGATTTATTTCGCATCTTGATACGTAACTCTCGGACGAAGTTAAGGGATTTATTCCACATTTAGGCGCAATTACTGCGTATAGCGAAACCCGAGCGCAACCTTGCAAATACACTATAGAACACGTGGGTGGCCGATTCATCGGCGGCCTGTGAACAGGTTTAACAAAACACACGTACACACGTGGCTGTTCACTGGCACTGCACATGCAGCACACATAGGAACTCAAAGGTGAACAGTATTAAACCACTAGCTTTTTTTAAACAGTATAGTAATATACTGTGGATAAGGCGGTGATTAATAAAAGAAAATAAGTTTTTTTCTTTTTGTTCATTTTCCAAAAACAAGCAACTCAAGCATTATTTTAATAGATTCCTATAGCCTTTTTATAAGGGATTTATACCTGCATAAGTATCTAGTGAAAAGCTACCAGCCTGGGAAGATTTTCTGTACAGAAATATTTCAAGTATAAGCATAAGACCAAGGTGTAACTAGCGCCCAGTGTGAAACAAAACTGAGGTGAACGGGTGTGTGACGGCACGACTCAAGCGCAGTGTAGTCCAGTGTAGGACAGTCCAGTGTAGGACCAGGGTGCACGTGACGACGTGCCCATAGGAACTGCCCCTTCCGTGGAACTACCTATTTTGATCCACTAGGAGGGTACAAGAAGCTAAATCGGAACCCAGTGATCCGATTAGCTACTTTAGAAAATCCGATTTTTGGGGGTACAGGAAAACAAGTTTGTTGTACCCTGGAAAAATTAGGCCGCACCTTGCAAGTTGACTAGAAGTTCGCTGCTAGTTGAAAGACTTGGTGATTGAGTATCATACCTCGTAGCCTTCGCACCCGCTTGATTGTGGGACTGTTCTAGGACGCTGAGAAGTGAGTGTTTTGGGGGGCCCTCAACTTAAACAACCCACCGGTATCTACTAGCTGTGAACGTCTATTCCTGTAATTATGGGTAATAACGGGTCACACAGTGATAACGTGCCAGTTAGGGAGGAAGCGAGTCGACCGAATGGGTCGGCAGCTTTCATTATGTGTTGGAGCACAGTGAACGAGCAGTTGTTTACAAAAAGAAATGAAGAAAAATGACACAAGGCAGCAAGTTAGAATTTCCCAGTGTTGGTAGCTTTGATCCAGAAATCTTATCGGCAGTAAAAGATGAAATATGTCTACTCTCCAGTCGTAAGAAGAGAGTGAAGCACATAGAAATTCTTAAATTGTGGCAGAAGGAAACTACAACCCAAAAGGAACATAGTTATCTGTCAGATGCAAGTATAATCAGCCACAGGAATACAAATGTTTCCACTCAGCAATATGTAAAAAAGGGAACAATTCAAGTCCAAAGTGAAACCAAAAATAACCTGAAAATGAATAACTTGTGTACTGTTTTTACCCCCTATAAGCAAAATACAGATCCACATGGGGGGATTCCTGACATCAGCCATCCCTTGCGAAGCTAGCGGAAAGGAGAGAGAGGCTGAGACAGCCCAAGCTGCTGCTGCCATTCTGGTCGAGGAGATGGCTGATGCCAGGAACACGATTGGAGACACAGGTAAGTACACACAACACAGCACAAAGATAGTTGTTCCTGGGATGTTGTCCAATGGTGCAGGGGAGATACAGATCCACCCTCTGCACACAGTGGAACCTCCTTGTGGACGGGGAGACAGGGATGAGGTAATGCTTGTAAAGGATAGTGACATGCAAAATGCGTGGACACGCTCAGATATGGGTAAGTGGAATGGTTTAAATGTAAGAGTTTTTTTTTTGTATCAAACCCATTAACAACATTCCCTCCTGGTCTAGGTTGTGCCAAGCAATTAGCAGTTACGATTGGGGTAACAGGAAAGGTGCAGCATTACCCATTGGTAAAACAAATAGAGATCATAATCGGGCCCTTACATATCAAATGCTCTGTCTTATTGACTGCAGCGGCTACGATTGACCTTCAAAATTACAGAGCTACCTTGAAAAATAAGTTATGTCTGCTACTGGACTCCAGAGAATTCATAACTTAGAGACAACAGGATCAGTATGCACGAACTAGATGCAAAATTGTTAGATATACCCCCATGACTAATGCTGCACTGTACTGTTATAGTTTTTTTTTTTTTTTTTTTTTTAAACCCATCTAAGGTAGCTAAAAACTACAGCACAAATACCGAGTTCCCTTTGAACTAAAGATTGGAAGGACACAGGATCAATGGCAACAATAGCTTCAATAGAAACCCTGTTAAAAACAGAAAGTATAGCACCCCAAAGTACAGCTTCACCATTTGAAATCTGAGGTTGAGCTGGAAAAATACCCAGTGAAATAACAAGGTTCCCAAAAGAGAACTTTTAGCAAAATACCCCTAGACACAGCCCATAGTCACAACCACACTGGGAAAGAGAAAGAGGGAGGGCTTACAAATCAGAACAGGAGTTGAAAAGGGTAAGAACCAAATAGTTGAGAGCCAATTCCCCCATAGTGCTAAATCCTGGTGTCATCAAAATAAAAGAAAAAAAAATCCTGTTGAAAATAAATGTACACATTACTGTCATTAATATTTTCTACCCTTCTTGAGTTTTTCTCTCTCTCTTTTTCCAATTTTTTCTTTTTTTTTCTCCTTCCCCTACTCTGAAACCTCAGAGAGCCACCAAGCCCCTCCCCCGGGTCTTGCAAAATCGCACAATGTCCTTACGGCCCACCAATGGGTAAATACCAATACAATAGGTTAATGATCTATTGTTATGTCCTTTCCTCATCCACAACACCAGCAGATGGCGATAGACAACTTCTGGTGTATCCTCCTGAGGCAGGACATAAGGTATCTCAGGACGGATTGCGGTTGCGCCTAAACAAGAGGGGGGGGGGGGAATCTGGGACACATTAGTAACCATAAACCCACAAAAATAGTTCAAAGAATCTGTCGCACTCCCAGCAGAGAAATACAATTGTGAATATGCGGTACCCCATAAAGCGAGTAGTCAATATATATATTTTTCAGTAAATCTTGAACAAAGTCCCAGTAACTTTAAGCATTGCTCCTAATGTTACCCAGGGCAACCACAGCCACCATCTTGTGAAAAGCAGTCCAAGTAATGCACAAAGCATTCCCCTTCTACAAAGAATGGAAAGGGTTGTAAAACGCATTTACATATAAATAGGTACAATCGCAAAACCCATGTCTTCACAGACAGATGTAAATAGTAAAGAAGAAGAAACAGGCCTGATTACAGCCTTTTGCCATGGGTAAAACTGACACATGTGATTTAGAATATTAGACCTGCTGAGGGGGCGACAGATATAGTGACGTAAGAAACCTGGTGATGCCAGCCTGACCAATGTCGTACTGCAGTGTACAATTAAACCCTATTACTTGAGCACTTCATACTTGTCTACACAGTGTAGTTGCCATAGCACTACTGGTAAACAAAACTGAGAATGTGGTGTTGGGGTGTGTTTTAACTGTTTATGCTCCTCATATAGTCTGGACACTCTGAAATTCTGCCTAAACATGTGAAAAATATTCATCAGCCAAGTTCACTAAATGGGAACTTGCATTGATGTTACCAGTAAAATGGGTAATATTGTAAACCCAGCAACACTCTTACCAGGTGTGCCCGCAAAGGCACAAAGGGTGGATTGGTGCTGAGGTTGCTGGAATGGTGGAATTTAGTGGGAGCCGAGACGAATATGATTGCATGACATGTTTGAATCAGACCTTTGCAGCATGCCCCCAAAGGGTGGTAACAACCCATTGGAAGAGGTAATTCATTTTTTTTTCTCTCTCTCCCTCATTCTTTCCACAACACCGAGAGGGGAAAATTGTACACTGGCTATACCGTAATAGATGGAAAAGGCAGAGTAGAGGCTTAACCCATTGGACGTCTCACTCAGCAACAGCAGTCTCATTAGTAGTACTGCGGGCTGAGAGAAAAACAGCCAATATTCATGCCGACTCCAAGTACGTTTGTTGGGGTAATGCAGAAGATCTTAGGCCCTATGGCACCTCAGATGTTTTGTTTCAGTAGCTGGCACTCCAGTGGCGCAAGCGTTGTAAGTTTAAAAGATTCCTGACAGTCACACAGCTGCCGGACAGAGTGGCTGTTATCAAGTGTAAAGCCCACACCTTCGATAAGGATTCAGTGTCACTTGATAATGAACATGCTGGCAAGGCAGCTGGGTGAGCCATGCGCTCTGCGGATAATGTTTGTGTTCCCCCTGTAAATGTCAGTGTATTCACATAGAAATACAAGATTTGTGTCCCCTGCAGGAGAAGCAGTCTGGAAGCCGAAGGGATGTGGACAGGAATAGAAAGATGGACAAGGAAAACCAGTGACTCTGAGAACATGCCAAACTGTCAGGGCAGAGATAGCCCATGCCCTGACTTGTCTTGACAGGGAAGGTATGTGGAAAATTAGTCCGAAATTACTGGTGTGCCCACAGACAGGTAAGACGACAGGATCATGCCTTACTTGTCTGGGGGAAAGAAACTGCAACGGCTGTTCCCACAGAGCCATCTCCACATCCCTCCTCCAGCAGGATCCTCTGCAGGTAATACAAAATTGGCTTTGTACAGTCCACTCTAGAAGCATTCTAGTTATTTATTCACTTATTTTTTTTATGTATATATATATATGTGTTGACGTTTGTGTGTATAGATATGGCAGCCCAGAAGCACCCCTGAGTATGCAAGTATATATGAAAGGTTTTAAGTCATGTGTGAACCTTTAGGGACTGATGGTACACCCCACAATCTCTTTTTGTAGTAGTAGAATCACTCTCAGAACTCCACCTCATTTGTCCCCATCGAAACATTGCTTGGCGGGCAGCTACACGTTATGGTAATCCCACAAGGAGATCCCAGACCACACCACGGAAAAAAAGTAATGCAAATGATGTATCCACACCTGGAAAACTGCAGCAAAAGGACTTTGTTGACACCTGTTGTGAACTGTCATAACCATGAACCAGGAGATGTTGTTGTTTCCCCTGCTTTGCCATATACAGGTTGCTTGATAGACCTTTGGAAAGAACCACCCCAAGTCTTGTTGACCAGCACTACCTCAATAACAAAGTCGCAGAGAGAGAGATTCGGGTACGTTCGTCCTACTGCCAAAAGACCAGAAACCCAGAAGGTCCTTACACTCGAGGGCGAAAGAAAGAAATCGCTAAGAGGCACCATTTCGGGAGGACTGGAGAGCAGCTAAGGTCAAGCAACCTGTACAAGCTACAAAAGGGACTGTGACACACCCCACTGGTAACAGGTTGGAAGGATCACTAACAAATTTTTCTCAGTTTTCTCTATTGTTGTGGGTCCTATTCTTGCCCCCCCCCCCCCCCCCCCACTATCCGTTCTTATCTTCAAAGTCAAGGATATCGCCGCCGCACTGCTGCCAGGCATTGGACAGACGATACAGAGTTCTGAGAGTGTGTTACCCGTCCCAGTTTAGGTCAAGGTAGAATCTATAAACTTAACACATTACCCAGGACCGGATGTTTGATAATGATAATACCAACATACTTAAAAGCATACCAAAAAGAGAGACGACAAAGAGTTCAAGGGTCTGTTGTCACAAACAATACCTACCAAAGGATGCCATATCTGAAAAACAATTGTATATAGTGTAACCTCCCCTGTTTTTATTTTTATCCCAAGATTTGTACATTATCCTTCGTCACCCTGAGTAGATTGTTCGATAAATGCAGCCCATCGTTTATCCATGATCCAGGATCGGCCAAAGAGCAGATGGTTTACTCCCCTTATATGTTTAATTCACGGATCCCAATTTCTCTGTTGGGATTATGAATTTCTGTATTGTTATGTAAAATGTTTGTATTGTAACAGTTTTATATTTACTGTTAAAGGGTGGACTGTTAAAGTCGAGTTGCATACACGCCATTTTAGGATAGTATGGCCGCCATTTTGGTTCGCAGAGTTGCGCAAATAAAGTTTCCATACCCGAGTCTGTGTGACAAAGTGGACCAGAAGCGTAGCCATACTATCACACATAAATTCATAAGAACATACTGACACTAAATAAAATATAGTTAAAGGTTTAGAACGCCACACATAGCTTAGTTAGCATTTGCATACATCCGTCTGTATCATGTTTAGTACCGATATGTTCCATTTCATATGCGCAGTATTCCGGTCATTGCGAATATTTCGCAATACATACGGTCCGATAGTTATGGACAAAATCCATATTCCTAAGACAGTTTCTGTTGAAAAGTATATAACAAAGGAATCTATTAAAACCGGTTCTACAGCTATTTACAACCCCTGACGACGATACCAACAGACAAAAGGACTCCAAAGTTCACCTTCCCCCTGCACCTTTGCACACCAGTTGTATTACTTTGCCCCAATCACAGAGGACTTGACATACGAACCCTGACCAATAGGGATGGCCTTTGACCTCCCCCTTCTGACCCTATAAGATAGGTGACCCAGGGCGGCCTCGGTCACTTCGGCACATCTTCCTTTCCCTGACCATTGACCGGACTATGTTCAAACCTGAACATAGTGAGCTCCGACCGGACTGCGCTGCGCTATTTCCCCTGAAGGTAACATTCGTATTCCCCTTTTATGTAATGTGGCTGATTATGATTGTATCCTGTATCTGTTTTCTTCCCCTAG
This sequence comes from Crinia signifera, assembly GCF_055691185.1. Lineage (NCBI taxonomy): Eukaryota > Metazoa > Chordata > Amphibia > Anura > Myobatrachidae > Crinia > Crinia signifera. Next base: position 26,061,183 of record NC_139226.1, read on the forward strand.
TAGAGCCTGATTATTGTATTCATTGTTAGTCTATTGTATTACCTGTTATACCTGTATTTTCTATTTCTGTAACCCCCTTTTGTCCGTTAGGGACTTAAATACATCTCTTTACGGAGTTCTTATCTCCTTACTTTAATACTGTGGTTGTGTCTGTTTATTCGCATATAGCGATAAGGTATATTACGGACACTGTCCTTAAAGGTATATTCGCAGATTAGAGTCAGATTACTGCGAAAGGATCTCTTATTAAGGTATTAGTTCTTTGGTGTAAAACACACAATAAAGGTACGCTACGCTGCACTACGTTTTGTTCGCACGTAGCTAGGTATAAAGGGTACGCAGGTTACGGACATATTACGTAAACTGCGCTTTTCACTTATTGTTTCTTTGGTCATATTTAATCGCCATTAACAGTGAATTCGACAATCCATGGCCGTTTCCAACAAAACAGATCCGACTGGTTTTAAAAGTCGGATTTGTTTTATGGAAATCCACCTTCAATGCTGCCGGAAAAGTCAGCATTGAATAGGAGCTGGGCGCTGTTTCCACTGTCGGAAATAGTGCCCGGTATTCAATACCAGCAAAAATCGAAAAAAAGAAAAAAATGCATAAAAAAGTGAATAAAAGAAACATCTATATAATAAGTTGAAGAGTCTGTGTGCGTGTGTGTGTGTGTGTGTGTGTGTGCGTGTCCGTTGCATTGCGGGTACACCGTGGCACTCAGAGCGGCCAAATTTGGCAACAAGGTACCTCTGGACCTGGTGGTGTGCACCTCGAAGCCGTTTTTGGGAAATTTCACTTAGAAATTTAAAAAAACACCAAGTTTAAATTTCCTTTCATTGATGATCTGGGGGAAAAAGATTGACGATCAGGGAAACCGTAGTCGAAGGAACAACTCCACACCTGATATCATTGCTGTCATTGAGTATGAATGACACATTCTAACATTATGGTGAAGGGTTTAAACAATTATTAGGAATAACTGAGGATATACATAGACCACACATAACACACACGTACATATTGTACACGCACACACACACAGTACACCACATATGCACACAACACACATATATATATATATATAGGTAGCGCACCTCACACACTTACACATTGGACAGATACACACAACAAAACACACACATAACACGCGGTGTTATGTAACATGCAGTACAACACAAACCCATATACACTACAACACACACCCAAAAACAGTACAACAAACACACAGAACACACACACTTAAACATTGTGCAGATACAGAAACACACAGAACACACACACTTAAGCATTGTCAGGATACTCACAGCACACTACATGCACATATATATGTAGTGCACCTCACATTCAGCAGATACACATAACACAACACACACACATAACACACCACTCATGGTACACACACCCACATTCACTACAACACGCACCCAAAAACAGTACAATACAAAGAACACACACAAACATTGCACAGATACAAACAGCGCACTACACACACACACATTTATACGTAACACACCTTATGCACTTACACATTGGGCAGATACACACAACACACACATAACATACCTCTAACAGCACAACACACACCCAAATTCACCACACTCACACACCCAAAAAACAGTACAACACACAAAACACATACTTAAACAGTGCACAGATACACAAATGCACAACACACACATAACATACTGTATATACATAGCACACCTCACACACTTACGCATTGGACAGATACATAAAACACAACACACAACCACATACACTACAACACACACACAAAAACAGTAACACACACAAACACATAACAAATTAATTTGCCATTTATTTAACAGTCTGTACCGGCTAATAAAAACTGTACATAATGTACCAGCTTTTCTTTTTTCCCCATATCCATCTCTGCGCACCCCGGCCAGTTGCACTGAGAAATCTTTGTCTTGGCCAATGCACCCGTTGATCAATACAAAGTGGGTACACTGCACTCACCCTGTTAGTCAGTTGGATGTTTGGCACTGCTCTGCCTTAAGGGTTTCCCAGACTCTTTTGGTTCATAGATAATGTTTCGTCGATGGGCATGAGCGCTGCATGTATTTGTTTGAAGTTATGAGTGTAAGAAGTTGAAGAATAAGACTGAGATGAAGATTTGTCACGTTATAGTGTACAATTTACTCAAAAAAACGTGAAATAAATATGTGTACATGGAAGTACAATCAAGAAATGAAAGTAGAATTCAAAAATAAATTCTGATTCAAACTGATAATTGTTTGGATGGGGTGGGTTGCAAAACAAATCTATAGGTGGAGGGGGTATGGATATTGTGGGCATAATTAGTGTTTTATACACCCACAGGGGGTCCCCAGTTGATGAGAAATTTTCACTTCAGTGTCACCATAGGGGTATTTCCAATTGGGGTTCAGGTGGTCTTTTAGGGGTCCCTTTACAATCCCGTTAGTCTCTTCTCCTGGAGCCTACGGTCTCCCTCAGTGATTGACTATCATTAAGGGAGACCGTAGGCTCAAGGAAGAGAGACCTATGGGATTGTAAAGGGTCCCTAAAAGACCACCTGGACCCCAATTGGGAATCCCGCTATGGTGACACTGTGACCGTGACACTGTACTGAAAATCCCAACAATTGAGGACCCCCTGTAGGTGTACCAAACACCAATTATGCCCACAATATCCATACCCCCCCACCTATAGATTTGTTTCAAAACCCACCCCCATCCAAACAATTATCAGTTTGAATCAGAACTTATTTTATAATCCTACTGTCATTTTTTAATTGTACTTCTATGTACACGTATATATTTTTTCACAATTTATCGAGTAAATTGTACACTTTAACATGGCAAATCTTTATCTCAGTCTTATTCTTCAATTTATTACACTCCAAACCTTATCAATGCACCCATTTATGATTGTGATGGCTGGATCGGTGTATTGGCCCGTGGGTGTAGGGAAGAATTTGGCCCATTGCACCCGTTCCCAGTGGTGCATTGCAGTGGTGCGGTTAGCGTGCATCGCGTCATGATGTCATATGGCCAGGCCCATGGACCTGCTCCCACACTCAGTGGCTGCCCCACTGTTTGGTAGAGATGCCCAGTGCATGTGCTTTACAGATCTCCAGACCTCAGAGACTGTTGCAGGCAGGATCGGTGAGGGGAGCGGCACTGGCAGGGAGCGGTGAATTTTTAATTAATTATGGCACGGTAAGTAATGCCCACCCCGGTCTCCACGCACTCAGCGCCTGTAATTACACACCCTAGAAACTGTACCATTGAAAGTATAGAAATGGAGGTGTGGCCACGTCCGTTTCTGATTTTGTACCAATTTCTGACCCTCAGATGTTGGAGGGTATGTCATACAGTAGGTGCTAAATCTCAGGAGTGGATGTGGAATTCATCAACACATACAAGTTATCAACTCAGGAGCGTTGTGTTTCAAACAACAACACCACCCCTGATTTCATTGCCCTCATTGAGTATCAATGCAAACACATTCTAACATTATGGTGGAATCTATAACAAATCACAATCTTAGGTCTTTGGCACAGCATACTGTAAGATGACATTTTTTCAGCAATTTTGGAAATAAAAAAACCCCAAGGTTTTCCCGGGCAACGCCGGGCGGGTCAGCTAGTAACATAAAATAACACAGCACTCAGGATATAACAAAATAACGTTACATTGATAATTGTACAAAATACAGTATGTCACACTGTATAAACACTGGTATAGGGTTATGGCAGAAATGGATATTCAGATAAATAATGACAAGCTAAATACAGAACCCTCCAATATGTATTCGCAAAGAGTTTTATCACAGCCAGGAACCTGGTGAGCCATCGGTGTTGACGACTTTCAAAAGATCCGAAAAAACTGATGCTTATACAATGAATTACAGTTTCTATGAGGAAAACCTGCGCCACCAGTTATAACAAACAGAAACTTCTTCTGTAATAGTGGATACCAGTGCGGATGAGCTAATATTATGCAGTGACATCGATGATATTAACAGTGAGGGGGAAATTATGAAGATAATGAGTTTGACATGTTCCAAATGTGGTCTTCTCTGGGGACCCGAACAAACCAAGCACTTCAGACACAAAAGTAGCAGTTCCTGTCGCTGAAGTGCTTGGTTTGTTAAACTGGGCATGTCATTTTTAATTTACTGTATAGCATAAGGGTAGACGGTAGGATCCAAGGTAAATTTAATTGGGCCCCACTTTCCTTTCATTATCTACTGTATATTTTTGGTGAGTATTGTTAATTGTATTCTGTCTCACTCAAATCCATTTGAATCTCTTGCTTTGTAATTCCTTTAGAATTTAATTATTTAGATATAAAACCTCAGATTAGGGTGCTTGTTTTTTTTTTCTTTTTTATACCCCTTTTCCACTAGAAAATTCTACCCATGTTTTTGTGCGGGGACGTGCACCGACCCGGGTTTTTCAGTAGTGTGAACGGGTCCTTGAAAAAAACCACTGGTAGAGAGAGAGACCAGGGAATTCTATCCTGGTAGCAACCACGGTCAGACACGGGAATGACACGTGTCTGAGTGCAGTGTAAACGCACATTACCTGGGTTTTTATATCCAGGTAACACTTAGAGGCCGTTTATTGGTTCTTCAGGGGCACCTGAAAAAAGCTATTACTTGTTGACATTCATAGGTTTTTAAAAAGCTTACCCGGGTTTAGTGGAAATGGTTCCGACATGGGTATAACATGGGTCTATGTGTAGTGGAGAAGGTGTTCAAAAACTCGTGTTCAGCACGGGATTAAGATGGAAAAGGGGTATTTATCATATGTTCCAGGAAACTTATTTTTTTATTATTCCAATCAATCAAAATTTCTCAATGAAACTAATATCAAACATCACATCAGGATGGTTTGTAACTTCCATAATAATTTGTCCCCAAACTATTATTTTTCTTTAAATTTTATTTTAATTAATCAATGTACAAATGTAATAAACAACAATTAATCAAAACTGCATTTAAATCACTCCGAATTAAGCAATCAAACCTCACATTTTGATGCTTGTTTATTTTAATATGTTCCACATTCCATTTATTTTTTCCATTTTGTAATAAACCAATCAGTTAATTAATCAATTAATTGAATGATTAATCAATGCTGTACGTTCCTTTCACTACATCCTATGCCAAATCCACTTCCCTTTACTACATTCTGAACTAGTTCTTCATTGATGAATACATTCTATGGGGGCGTATAGTTTATTGAACTGCCATCCTGTCTGTCACTACTGTGCATCAATGTTTCATAGATTTTCTATATTCTTTTATAGTAAATGCGCGTGTTTGTGCCACCTGATCATCTGCTCCAGGTCCCATCCTCTCCAACAGGAGACTATTGATGCCGGCTCTAGACTTGTGTAGTATCTGATTCAATAATTGGACAGTTTTTTTTTTTTTTTTGCAGCTCCAGTATAATACTGCACAACTTTTGTATTTTGTATTTTATTGAATTTTTGTTGTTTGGGGGGGGGGGGGGGTGATTCAGGTAATGGGCGTATTGAGAACACAGGCCTGTCGAAGCCTGCACAGGGCGGGTGGCTGGTCACATGACATCAGCGCCCACCCCCAAATTTGGCCATGTACAAGTCAAATAAAAGTCAGTCTACATTGACTTTTATTTGCGAGCAGGAAAAAAAAAATGATGCGATGGTCGGAAACCATTGAATGCAGGAGCAGACATTCATGCTGTGACAGGGGCGGGCATTCGCTTGCCCGGCAGGCGGCGTTTACCCTCTCACTAAGCAGCAAAAGAATGCTGGGCCCACCCGAGCTCCGGTGCAGCCAGGTGTTAGGCGGTGACAAGCCCACAACGACCGCCAAGGATAGGTCCAAGAGGACAATCTGACTAAACTAATAACCCAGACTAAAGAGGATAATGCAGAAGTACAAGTCCCTGAAGTGACACAAGTATGAAAAATAATAATGAAAATACTACGACTCCGTCGCAACCAAAACAACAGTCCAGCGACCCTGTCGCAATCAAACACCAGGTGACCTCATCGCACACAGACAGGTTGTTCCTAGCACAACTTAAAGGGGAACAACCCCACATAAATAAACTGGAGGAATAATGCCCAACCTCCTCTTGGGCAACTGACATGCACCACAGTGCAACCTAACCGTAGCCTCAGACTACTCACGACACCGGGCATAAGGTAGTGGTTCCCAGATGCTTGGGAGTCAGCAGGCTCACGCAGGAAAGGTAGCAGCAGCACGTCCCAGGAAGAATCCTGCATACGGCACAGGATGACTGGACCCAGACTGCAGCAGGACAAGAGACTTGACAGAACAAGACAATCCAGACCAGGAAATTGCAAACCAGGAAACAGGAAGCTATCACCGGCTCTACATTGCTGGGGAGAATGCCTTAAGGACTGATTGTGATTAGCACACCTGTGACATCTCCAGCCAACCTGCCAGCAGGAATAATGAGCTCGTTATCCATCAACCTAGTGAATAATCAAGTCTCCAGAAGATTTGAGCTGCAATGGCACAGACTAACCATCGGAGGCCACCAAAGAGTCAAATGCCCAAACACAAACAAAACAGAACGGAACCATACTAATGGTTCCTAACAGTCTCCCTGAAGTGGAGATGGGCAGGGACCCGCAGCGACGCCGTCCTGAAACTGGGACGCATGTGCGTGTGAGATGCACGCGCGTCCCAGTCAGATGTAGTGCCTCTGCGTCGGCGATCGCCAGCGGAGACATTCTTGCGATCCCCGGCCAAGGATCAGAGGCGCTCCATCTGTATGTGTATGTATTTGTTGTAGCTCCCATCCTATGGAATGCCCTTCCACGCACAATAAGACTCTCCACTAGCCTCCCAACTTTCAAGCGTTCCCTGAAAACTCACCTCTTCAGGCAAGCCTATCATATTTAAGTTCTACACGCATAACCCTCTGAGGCACTTATGTATTATTTAGCTTCCCTTCTGGACTTGGAACTTAGTGGGACTGCTATGCTATTACTGGTGCCTGTCCTTGTGTTTCCCTCCTATATCCCTATAGATTGTAAGCTTGCAGCAGGGCTCTCCTACCTCCAAGTCTGTCTGTTGTTACCCATTGTTGTTTATCACTGTCTACTATTGTAAAGCGCAACGGAATCTGCTGCGCTATATAAGAAACTGTAACGGAATCTGCTGCGCTATATGTAAGACACTGTAACTGAATCTGCTGCGCTATATAAGACGCTGTAACGGAATCTGCTGCGCTATATAAGACACTGTAACGGAAACTGCTGCGCTATATAAGACGCTGTAACGGAATTTGCTGCGCTATATAAGACACTGTAACGGAATCTGCTGCTCTATATAAGAAACTGTAACGGAATCTGCTGCGCTATAGAAGACGCTGTAACGGAATCTGCTGCGCTATAGAAGACGCTGTAACGGAATCTGCTGCGCTATATAAGAAACTGTAACGGAATCTGCTGCGCTATATAAGAAGCTGCAACGGAATCTGCTGCGCTATACAAGATTCAGGCAAAAGGAGAAAAAGGTTTGTCGCGGTAGTGGTGCACCTCAGATAAGTTGTAAGACTTAAAACATAATTTTTATTAGGTCAATTTAAAAAAGAAATAGGCTGCGAAATATGACAGACAACATGTAACATGTAACATGGACAGTGCTAGTGTGAATTAAAAACTTGGGCTCATGCGGCGTCCCTTAGCACTTATGGTTGGATTGGTGTAACTTATATTAGTAAGTCTCACCCTCGGTGCTGGCTATGTTGCCTATGGTGCACCCAGGGGGACGTAATATTGCTTTTTTAGGCAATTAATCGTCTGCCTGTGTCCTGTTTATATGCACATCACAATCATATATACACATAGAAGAAAATTTCTATTACATGTGTGATAAGGCGCTGACGGCTGGGCAGTCGCTGTTAATTTAACTGGAATGCACTGCTGTATTTTCAGATGATAGTGATTTCCTCGATATATATAAACACTGTGTAACGAAAGGATCCTGTAGGTGGATCAACACAGTGACGAGGTGGGGTTTTGAGCAGTTGGCGCGGTCGCCTAGTGTGTACTGCCCAAATCACCCTATAGATCACTTCTCATAAAGGTGCATAAAAGTAACCAGTATCTATTACCAAAAATATATTTGGACAAGGTTTCCAGCGTACAGCGGGTATCTGTGATACTGCAGGCAGTGTCACTTAGGGTCTGGCAGCTGTGTCCCGTCCCTGTCAGATCGTGGGGTCGTAGGTAAGTATCACCCAGGACTGGCAGGCGGAATGACTAACAGCTAGCTCACGATCACCTAGTGCTGCTGCAAGGAGCGATGTGCATACAATAAAGACAATTTTTAAATAAGCATTAGAGTCCTTAAAAGGACTAGAAATAGTGACAATCAGGCAGGAAAATAATAAAGCTAAGAGAGCGACCGCACGGCTCGTGGAGGCCGGCGTACGCTTTGCAGTTCTTTCTCAGGGCATATATATATATATATAAGACACTGTAACGGAATCTGCTGCGCTATATAAGACACTGTAACGGAATCTGCTGCACTATATAAGACACTATAACGGAATCTGCTGTACTATATAAGACACTATAACGGAATCTGCTGCTCTATATAAGACACTGTAAAGGAATCTGCTGCGCTATATAAGACACTGTAACGGAATCTGCTGCGCTATATAAGACACTATAACGGAATCTGCTGCTCTATATAAGACACAGTAAAGGAATCTGCTGCGCTATATAAGACACTGTAACTGAATCTGCTGCACTATATAAGACACTGTAACTGAATCTGCTGCACTATATAAGACACTGTAACGGAATCTGCTGCGCTATATAAGACACTGTAACGGAATCTGCTGCGCTATATAAGACGCTTTAACGGAATCTGCTGCGCTATATAAGATGCTGTAACGGAATCTGCTGCGCTATATAAGACGCTGTAACGGAATCTGCTGCACTATATAAGAAATTGTAAATAAATAAATAGTGTATGTATGTATGTATGTGTGACTATGGGGGTTATTCTGGTTTATTCGCAAGGCTGCTCAGCTTAGGCTTGATTGGCTGTAGGTGGCCCCATACAATACGCAATTTGGTTCCAATTTCACCCGATTCCATTGAATCGAGCTGAGAAATTGGGGGAAATCAGCTTAGATGGCATGTTTGTGACATCTGATCTCATGCGCATCAGATTGGAGCCGGAGATAATACCCGCTGCACTTAAAACTTTTCATGGGTATGGAATGTATGGTCGACCTAAAGATGGTCGAAAGTCATTAGGTCAACACCACTAAGTCAACATACTGCAAGTCGACATGGGACACTAAAGTTTACTTGGCCTATGACTACAACCATTTTGGAGCTTGAATAGCACATTTTGAAACCCCAGTCTACTTTGAAATATATAAATTATATTATAAGGTGTAGGACCTGTGACATGAAATTTCCAGAACCTCATCTCTGTAGCAGAGTTTGGCTGTTCCTCATCCAGTTTTAAGCCTCCTACACAGCTGTTTCTGTTTCAGTTAATGACTGTGTTTCAATCTACATTTTAAAATTGTTATTGTTATCACCCTTTGATCTGATCAGTTTATCATGCGCCTGGGTATACTCCTACAAAATCCCTGATTTTGTGCAAATGTACCCAATATATACCTGGGAAGAGGCAGCGGCGGGTGAGCTGGAGACTGGGACTTTTGAAATCCCCAACACACCCGCTGCTGCCTCTTCTCCGCTGCTCCTCTGGCTCTCGGCACAGGTATGGATCATTTGGTCTACAGAAAGATGGTCGACAAGCATTAGGTCTACATGTGCCTAGGTCGACATGGGTTTAAATCGACAGGTCATAAGGTCGACACAAGCATTAGGTCGACATGGACCATGTTGACAGTGAAAATGTCGACATGGTGTTTATAACAATTTTTTCAGCCAAATGGCGACACAGTCGACTTGCACACTGAAATGTAGCACCGCAAACCCTAGCATGTCACCAGGCTGTTCGTACGGAGTGGTGTGGGTTAGGGGCATGTGGCGGTGGGCCCAGGTGTCGCCCATGGTTATGCCCAGCGTTTCATGGGCATCCCCATGAAAAAGCTGGGCATTCCCATGGGATTGTGGGTGGGACGAGGTGTGCTGGGGGTGCGCGGCCGACGTCACATGACATCAGCCACCCGCCTTGTATTCGTCCCGATGCCCGCTAAACAAAGTCAGTCTCCACTGACTCACATGTGCGAAGGCAGGGGAATCATTTGATGGAATCATTTGGTGGTTGGCAGGAGAAATCATTCCCTTGCATGGCCAGAGCGGCGTCACACGGACTCAGTAAGCCGTGAGCTTTGCAGCTTACTGTGACAACTAGAATCACCGCCTACCGTGCATGTATGCCAGCTGTGCGCCCACATTTTAGATGCGCTGTGTGCAAGGCACCTCTGGCAGGTGTTCCAGCCCTGTTCCTAAGCACACATTTGGCTACTGTTATGTACATAGGATGTGAGTTATTGGCAGAGCTACCAGGAAGCTGTGTACGATATTACACTGCATTATCCCACAGCATCTGGTTATTAATTATTATCTCACAGACTTCCCTTTAGAAGAAGTGAAGCCGGCTGGGACCTGGAGAGTAGAGGACAAAGCTTCCAGTGTGGGGCAGAGAGGCAGAGACTGCAGCACCAGACCCAGACAGGAGGCATCACCAATGGGTGTCTATACGTGTATCCTCCCCTGTATGCTGCTGCTGCTGGGGCTGAAGCTGCTCCCAGGTAAAGTTTGCTTTGTTCTCTTCTGTTAACCTACAATTGTCTTATACGTGACAAGTTTTATGTCAGTGCTACATTGGGAACTGAGCAAACATCAGCAAATTAATTATCAGTCCAATATTACTATGTTCTGTGAGCTGGTGACAATGATACGGACACAGTTATATATCTTATTTGTGTAAGCGCAGTGGGATATGGATCATTGGATAGACAACAACTACATGGGTTAGGTCGACAGAGTCATTAGGTCAACAAGGTCATGAGGTCAACATGGGGAAAGTTAAAAGATCAACATGTGTTTTTTTTTTGCTTTTTCTGTCCCGAATGTTGTCACAGTCGACATGGACACACACAAAAAAAGTGCACCATGTCCCCTCGCTATGCTTCGGGCACGGTGACTCGCTGCGCTCGGCCCACTATTTTATTCTTCCACGACGCCCTAGTTTCGACCTTTTGACTGTCGACCTAACCCATGTAGACCTAATGACCCAGTCAATCTAACTCCATGTCGACCTTCAGACATGTTCAGGGCCGCCGACAGGGGGGTGCCATGGGTACAGCTGTCCCGGGCCCCGGCCTCTGGAGGGGCCCAGGCAGCTGCCCACAGTGGCACAGCACCACCCCCCGCATCCGCACAACGCCTCCCCCACCCGGCGGCCCCCCAGCCAGGCACGCACAATACACAGTGCAGCCTGCAGAGTGCCGAACCTGGGATACAGAGGGGCTCGGCACTCTGCAGGCTGCACTGTGCTTTGTGCGCTCCCGACCATCCGTGAGATGCCGCGCTGCTGGGGGCCCGGACTAAAGGTCAGTCCCCGGCCCCAACATTTCTAGTGGCGGCCCTGCACATGTTGACCATCATGCATGTTGACCTTCAGTCATTTATTATTTATTTATTTATTTGCAGTTTCTTATATAGCGCAGCAGATTCCGTTGCGCTTTACAATAGTAGACAGTGATAAGACAAACTGGGTAACAACAGACAGACTTGGAGGTAGGAGGGCCCTGCTGCAAGCTTACAATCTATAGGGATATAGGGGGGAAACATAAGGACAGGCACCAGTAATAGCATAGCAGTTACAAGTCCAGAAGGGAAGCTATGTAATACATAAGTGCCTTGGAGGGTTATGCATGTAGAACTTAAATATGATAGGCTTGCCTGAAGAGGTGAGTTTTCAGGGAACGCTTGAAAGTTTGGAGGCTAGTGGAGAGTCTTATTGTGCGTGGAAGGGCATTCCATAGGATGGGAGCAGCCCGATGAAAGTCCTGTAATAGTGAATGGGATCTAGTGATCCGTGCAGAAGAGAGACGCAGATCTTGTGTAGAGCGTAGTGGTCGAGATGGGAGATATTTTGTGATAAGTGCAGAGATATATGCTGGTGCAGTATGGTTAATAGCTTTATATGCAAGTAGAAGAGTTTTATATTGAATACGGTAATATAGAGGCAACCAATGGAGGGACTGGCAGAGCGGATCAGCAGACGATGAGCGTCTTCCAAGGAAGATCAGCCTAGCAGCAGCATATAAATTTGATTGCAGTGGTGAGAGTCTGTTCTTGGGAAGACCAGTTAGGAGACTATTGCAATAATCAATGCGGGATATAATGAGTGCATGGATAAGAGATTTGGTAGTGTCTTGTGTGAGATAGGGTCGTATTTTGGATATGTTTTTTAGATGCATGTTTTTGGATATGTTTTTTAGATGCATGTAACATGATTTGGAGACAGATTGAATGTGGGGAAGAAAGGACAGTTCAGAGTCGAGGATGACCGCTAAGCAACGAGCTTGTGCGGTAGGGTAGATTATCGAGATGTCAACAGCGATGGAGATATCAGGATGGTAACTGTTCTTAGTTGGCGGGAATATAAGTAATTCCGTTTTGGAAATATTGAGTTTGAGTTGGCGACAAGACATCCAAGATGAGATGGCAGAGAGACAATCAGAGACTCGACCCAAAACCACTGGTGACAACTCTGGGGTTGATAGATAGATTTGAGTATCATCAGCATACAAGTGATACTGAAATCCGAAAGAGCTGATTAGTTTGCCAAGAGAGGAGGTATAGATTGAGAAAAGCAGAGGACCTAAGACCGAACCTTGCGGAACTCCGACTGACAGAGATAATGAAGAGGAAGTAGAGTTAGAGAAGCGAACACTGAAAGAGCGATCAGATAGGTAAGATGTGAACCAGGAAAGGGTTGTATCATTAAGACCTAGGGAGTGTAGTGTTTGTAAGAGAAGAGAGTGATCGACAGTGTCAAATGCAGCAGAAAGATCAAGAAGAATAAGTATTGAGTAATGGCCTTTAGACTTAGCCATTACCAGATCATTCACCACTTTAGTCAGTGCTGTCTCAGTGGAGTGTTGAGAGCGAAAGCCTTACTGAAGTGGGTCTAATAGGGTGTTAGAGTTAAGAAAGTTTGTGAGGCGAGAGTAGACAAGTCTCTCCAGTAGCTTGGAGAGGCATGGGAGCTGAGATATAGGACGATAGTTAGAGAGAGAGTTAGGGTCAGAATTCTGTTTTTTTAGAATAGGAGTTATCACTGCATGTTTGAGCAGAGAAGGAAAAGTACCAGTAGTAAGAGAGAGATTGCAGATTTTAGTTAAGGTTGGAATAATCACAGGAGATAGATTTTTAATGACTTGCGCAGGTATAGGATCGAGAGGAGAGGTAGTAGAGTAAGAGTATAAGAAGAGTGCGGATACTTCCTTTTCATTTGTGGGCTCAAATGAAGAGAAAGTGCCAGAGGGTTCAGGTGGGAAAGAAAGAGGGTTAGAGGTTGTGGAAGAGCATACCATTTCATCTCGGATGTTATCAATCTTGTCCTTAAAGTAGGAGGCAAGTTCTTGTGCACTGATGGTAGCCGGTGGGGGAGGGTACAGAAGAGCCTTAAAGTTGTTAAAAAGTCGCTTAGGGTTGGTGGCATGAGAAGAGATGAGAGGTTGGTAGTATGTTTGTTTGGCAGTGTCCAAAGCATTGCTGTAGGAGTAGTAGCTAGTTTTATATGCAAGGAACTCAGTCATACTACGAGATTTGCGCCATCGGCATTCTACTTTACGTGACTGATTTCGTAGTTGTCTTGTTGTCTTGGTGTGCCACGGTTGGCATCTAAGCCTACGTCGGGTGTAATGGGTAGCTGGAGCCACGTCATCAAGGGCTGTTAGAGGTGGTAGAGGTGGGAAACAGCAGAGTCAGGAGAGGTAAATGAAGAAATTAGTGAGAGCTGTTGTTGCAGGGAGGTGGTAAGTTGTGGAAAATTAATTGCATTAGTATTTCTGCGGGTTAGAGTAGGCTTGCATGATTTCAGTGTCAGTGAGCTTGGGGTAATGGAGGAGAGTGAGAGGGTAATGAGATTGTGATCAGAGAGAGGGAAGGGAGTGTTAGTAAAATCAGAGACTGAGCACAGCCTGGTGAAAACAAGGTCAAGGCAGTGACCTTCCTCATGAGTAGAGGCATCGGACCACTGGGAGAGGCCGAGAGAGGAGGTTAGAGAGAGAAGTTTGGAAGCATGCAAAGATGGTGGACTGTCAATAGCAATATTGAAGTCACCCAGGATGACAGTGGAGATGTCAGAGGATAAGAAATGGGGGAGCCAGGCAGAGAAATTTTCTAGAAATTTAGTTTTTGGGAAGCCCAGGTGGGCGATAGATAGCAGCAACACGCAGAGAGAAAGGGGAAAAAACCCTAATAGAGTGAACTTCAAATGATGTAAATGTGAGTGAAGGAACAGGTGGTAGAACTGAGTATGTGAAGTCTTGTGACAGTAATATACCAACCCCACCTCCTTTACAGTTACCAGGCCTGCAGGTGTGAGTGAAGTGCAAACCACCATGTGACAGTGCTGCAGGCGAGGCAGTGTCTGATTGTGTGAGCCAGGTTTCTGTAACTGCCAGCAGGTTGAATTTGTGAGAGATAAAGAGGTCATGGATGGATGTTAATTTATTGCAAACAGAGCGTGCATTCAATAGGGCACATTTAAGTTGTTTGGAGTGTGGTGGGAGGCATGTGATTTTTATGAGGTTAGCCAAATTTCTAGGCATACAACCAGTAAACTCTGAGTGGGACAGGTGGTTTGGGCCTGGGTTTGGTGATATGTCACCAGCTAATAAGATTAGAAAGGAGAGATAGATAAAGGTGGATGTTTGTATTTTTTGTATTGTTGGTGGGATGTGGATGTGAAAGTTCAAGTAGAGAAGTAAGTAAAGAGCTCATGAGTGTTTAGAAGAGGGGAGTGAATAATAGAAGAGGCAATGTGCACAGAGTGGTGAGTGTCAGGGAGATTACAGGATGAGTGAAGTTTGGTGAAAATTCCATGTAATGAAATGAGAAGCAGCAGTTTGGTGAGCATGATGTAATAATGTGTATTGCTTGATGTTGTTTAATGTTTTTCAACTGTTTTTTTAACTGTTCTTTAAAAGTAATATCACTTTGTAATTCATCACTTAGTATATTTCTAACTTAGAGAACTGCCCAGGCAGAGGACTGCCTTATAAGTGTTAACCTTCATGCATGTCGACCTTCAGTCATGGTGACCTTCATGCATGTCAACCTAGTGGTGTCGACCTAATGTTTGTTGACCTAGTTGTTGTAGACCTAGTGACCGTATCCTGCGCAGTGATGCTTATGTGCTGCATTATCCCCTGCAGGTGCTGCAGCCACTCAGGTGGTGGACGGAGCTCTCGGGAGGTCGGTTACCTTTGATGTGACTTTCCCATTCCAACCAAATACAATACAATATACTTATGTCAGAGGTACTGGTGGTGCTGGAGTCCTAGTAGCTAGCCTTTTTCCTGGTGGAG
The DNA here is from genome assembly GCF_055691185.1 of Crinia signifera. Lineage (NCBI taxonomy): Eukaryota > Metazoa > Chordata > Amphibia > Anura > Myobatrachidae > Crinia > Crinia signifera. The sequence goes on from NC_139226.1 coordinate 26,076,745, forward strand.
AACCTCTGTGTTATGGTCAGTATGCAGGAAGATGTGAGTTGTACAGGAATGGAAGCCTGAGACTGGATGATATCACATACACTGATCAGGGGACGTACACACTGACTGCTCAAAATGCAGAATTTACCCAGAGTTACACACAACAGATTCAGCTGAACATCTACGGTGAGAACGAACCATGGACTATAATTTCATTTTTCCCCATGTTTATAATATATAATTGCTTAAGCTGAATTAATCAGTAATAATATGTAGATATCCTCTCCTGCACTAAGGAATACATCTATAGTAAGAATAAAGCAGTGGCATAACTATAGCCCCGCAGTCCCCGTGGTGGCGGGGAGGCACTGAGAAGGTGAGGGTGCCAGGGGGGGGGGGTCTGCGGGGCTATTCTTACCCGCTGCCGTCTGCCCCTGCCACCGGCGCTTCTGTCTGAGGGTCCCAGGTCTCCCGGCTCCTGCTGCGAATAAAATGAAAATCAGAAAATGGCTTCCCCCATACTGCAGACAGTTTTTGAGGATGCTAGAGGAGGCGGCGGCCTCCTCTAGCAACCTTAAAAATGGTCTGCGATGGGGGTTGGGGGGGCGCTGCCAAAATTTGCGGCAGGGGGACACAAATTTCCTATTTACGCCACTGGAATAAAGGTATACAAAGGGATATATACTGTGCTGGGCATACTTACCTAGTCTCTCAGAATTTGCGGAAGACATACGATTTTCCACAGCCCGCACACCCACAGAAGAATGTCCCACTCTCCAGTATCCCACCCACTTCCCAGCAAAACTGGCAGGATGGGGAGATTAACAGAGGAATCCCAGCACTGTATGGGCGGGCGGGGCTAAATGTTGTGTTTTATGTAATTTTACTCCTTACTGTGGACCCTCAAATTGCAGTGTTTCCACCTGTTGGGGCGGGGCCTAAGGACGTGAGCGCATGTTCTCGCCCCCTGAAGCCTGACAGTTGGGTCTAAACTGAGTAAATGAAGAAAAAGAGAATCAAATGAATTAATGTAAACAGTAATAGTAAAATGAAACAGAGAACAGGTAAAAATATAGATAAATGTAATATCATCAGCTGATCATAAAATTGTAATGGTAAAAAACACACAAAGCATATTAGTAGTAAGTGTGTCAGACAGGTGTATTGAATGTATTTACCAGCTATAGAACTTTACTCATTTATTCCCCTTTCACACCGGCCACATGGCAATTACCCGGCATTTTTAAATGTCGGGTCATTTTACCGGGTGCAGCCAGACCCCATTCACACCACCCGCAAATTACCAGGTTAAAGCTTTTCAACCCAGTAATTTGCTGAAAATCCTGAGTTTTTCGTTGGTGTGAAAGGGTCAAGACGGGTCTTAAATTCCGGCACTCCGACCCTGTTCTTGACAAGGGTCAGGGTGCCGGGAATTGAGACCTGCGTTCTTAAGGTCTTAAGGTCCTTAAGCAAATTACCGGGTTGAAACGCTTTAACCCGGTAATTTGATTCTTGGTGTGAAAGGGGTATAAGTTGCTAGCAGTGACTTGCAGTGGGGTGAGGCAGGTGAGGCACAGCCTTTCCTGTCATACTAATGTATATGCTAGAGTTTTGAATTTACCAAGTATGTCAAAACACAAAGAATATATATAAAAAAATCTTGTATTTATTATTCTAATCATTTTTACAGTCAAAACTCTGGAGTAAAAAGTCTATAGCAGGTGAGGCAGTGCCTCGCCTGGCTACCGTTTCTGCACACCTTTTATCAAAACTCATCGGATCTCCAGCATTATATACTGCTGCACATGTGTATAATGCCGGCATGTACCCCAGGGCTCATATATTGTCTGCAAATCTAGCTCTGGTACTTGTCAGGGACTACTCAGCCATTTACCTTACTGCACGTCTCTGGTTGTTAGATACATTAACAAATAATAAAAGTAATATCTTCAGGACAAACCTGTCATGGCTAATGAAGAAAATAAGGGAAGCAAAAAACAATAAGAAGAAAGCATTTAAACAATATAAGGCTAAGGGGGATGAGGAGGAGTTCAAAAAGTACAAAGAACTAAATAAAGTTTGTAACAATGAAATTAAAGCATCTGAAATGAAAAGCGAATAGCCATTGATCGAAAAACAAATCTCAATTTTTTTTAAATAAGTCAATAGCAAAAGGTTAATAAATGAGAACATAGGCCCAATGCTAGCATTACTGAGAATAAGCATAATGCTGAACTGTTAAATATATTTTTCTCATCTGTTTTTACTAGGGAGGAGCCTACAGGCTCCACTAAAGGAATAAACCCACTAGAACTAAACATAGAATTCACTACATGAATTCACTACAAAACAAATAAATCACTAGGTCCAGATGGGATTCACCCTAGGGTCCTGATGGAACTAAGGGAGGAGTTAGCATATACTCTGCATTACATTTTTGATAAATCATTTTTGGCTGGTATAGTTCCAAAGGACTGGAGAATAGCGGAAGTAGTACCGATATTCAAAAGAGGGAAAAGAGATGACCCAGTGAATTTCAGACCTGTGAGCTTAACATCAATCGTGGGGACATTATTTGAGGGAAATTTAAGAGATGGTATCCAGGAATAATTAGAGGGGCATAGTATAATTAGCAGTAACCACCATAGGTTTGTAAAGAATTGTTCAGGCCAAACTAACCTAATAAGTTTTTACAAGGAAGTCAGCGTGAACCTAGACAATGGAAATGCTGTAGACATGGTCTACCTGGATTCTGCAAAGGCATTTGACGCTGTGACACATAAGAGGATGATCAATAAAATGGAGAAATTGGGACTAGGGGTTCAAATCTGTAGCTGGGTAAGAAATTGGCAGCAGGACAGATAATAAAGAGTAACTCTAAATGGTGCATTTCCAAGTTGGATACCAGTACTAAGTGGTGTACCACAAAGTTCTGTGCTAGAGCCTCTTCTATTTAACATATTCATTAATGATATAGAGGACAAATCCAAGGATCCATCTTTGAGGAAGACACAAAAATGTCTAGGGTGATTAGAACGGACGAGGATGTATCCATGCTACAGAGGAATTTTAAAAAACTACATGTATGGGCTGATAAATGGAAAATGAAGTTCCATGTTGATAAATGTAAGGTTATGCATCTTGGGAGAAATAACCGGTGTGGTACATATAATCTAAACGGGGTAGAATTGGGTAAATCAGAATAGGGAAAAGGACCTAGGAGTCCAGATTGACAACAAATTGGGGTGCAATGCTCAGTGTTATAGTCCAGCCACTAAGGCCAACAGGATACTAGCCTGTATATAAAGGGGCATGGAAATTAGGAACGACAATGTAATTATAATATGAGAGTATGTGCCGGTCAACTTGCCCCCATATTCACCAGGATCTTCAACAAATCACTGGAGCTATGCAAGGTTCCCTCCTGCCACAAAAGCTCCACTATTGTTCTGGTCCCCAAGAAATCCACTATTACAAATCTGATCGACTACCGGCCGATAGCTCTGACGTCTGTGATCATAAAAACATTTGAACGCCTGGTACTGAACCACCTGAAAGCTGTGACTGGCCACCAGCTAGACCCCCTCCAGTTTGCCTATCGATCGAATCAATGTGTTGAGGACGCAGTCAACCTGGGCCTGCACTACATTCAGCAGCACCTGGATATGTTCTTGGATTGTGGACTTTCTGACTGATAGAAAACAAGTTGTGAAAGCGGGGGAATTCACCTCCCAAGTGCGATATATCAGCACAGGAGCCCCCCAGGGCTGAGTACTCTCACCGCTGCTCTTCTCCCTGTAAACCAATGACTGCACCTCAGAGGCGCAATCAGTAAACCCGCCATAACCCTTTGCACATAATCTAACACGGTGTCCCCTCGGAATAACTTTCTGTATGACTGTACATGTTCCCCCCACCAGTGGCGTAGCTTGGTTTGGGGTGCCCCCCCAACCGTTAATGGGGGGGCGCCTCCCCCCCCCCCGCCCGGCCACCCGTGCCCCCCCCCCCATCGCCGCAGGTGTGTGTATGCCTGTCACTGTCACCACGCCAGGGACCTTGCGCTGCACTCTGCTGTGTGTAGGGTGAGGAGCACGGGCAGCAGCTGCTGAGCGGGCAGGAGGCGGAGCCCCCGGGGGCAGGAGTAGAGCTGTATGAGCATGCCGCTTCTCTGCCACCAATCCTTCTGCTGCTGGAACCTGTCTGCGCGTCCCGGCTCCCTTCCTGGCTTCAATTAATTCTATGCAGACGGACCACGATAATATGGCCGCCCCCATACCGCAGACAGTTTCAGAGAACTGTCTGCTTTATGGGGCGGCCATTTTATCGTGGTTCGTCTCCATAGAATAGTTTGAAGCCAGGAGGGGAGCCGGGACGCGCAGACAGGTAAGCCTGCGGGGGATGGGGGGCGGGGGCATTACTATAGCACCGCAGCCCCCCGGCGCCCCCACATGCACAGCGCCCCCCCGCGACCGCGGGGGCTGCGGTGCTATAGTTACGCCACTGCCCCCACCTGTTTATATTGTTTATACTGTATGCTGTTTGTTAACATTATTAGGCATACACACTAAAAGATATTGCCATCAATATCGTTCAGAAGCCAATTTCTGAATGAGATTGATGCCAAAATCTTCTAATGTGTATGGGCTTTTATGAAGATGGCTGCTTTTGCCCATAGTCCAGCGTTTGGGAGCAAACAGATGATTGTAATTTGTTCCCAGAAATTTCCAGATTTTCATTCCAACCAGCCAGATTATATATCTGTCTTTATGCAAAGAAAATAGTTTAAGATAATTTTCTTCTTTTTTTTTTTAGCTTATAGAGTAATATTTTGGTTTTCGTTTCCCCCCCTCTGCTTTGTAGATGCTGCGGAGCAAATGCGTGCAGCCATTCTGGAAGAGTTACGCGTAATTGCTGCCAGTCTGCAAACAACGAAAAACGCGGTGGACAAATTAATTCATTTGTTTTCTTGATTTTGTTTTAATTAAACACTACAAAAATTAAAAGCAATAAAAAATTGCAGGTTCAAAATGTAACGTTCCTAAGTAAAGATGGTTGATTTAAACTATGTATGAAGTGTTTTATTTAATTATTATCCTAAGGTTAAATAGTGTAAAGGGCCTGATTCACATTTATTAGCAAAGCATATTTGGTTTGCTAATGGACAAAGGGGGTTTTTCTGGTTCACTCCTTCTGGCAAATTCCTCTCAAATGGACAAAACCATGAGCACTGCAGGTGGGGCAGATGTGACTTGTGCAGAGAGAATTAGATTTGGGTGGGCTTTTAGTTCAAAGTGAGATCTATATTTCAGTGTAGAATAAAGTAGTCAGTATTTTCCCTGCACATAAACAAAATAACTCACCCAAATCTAATTCTCTCTGCACATGTTACATCTGCCCCCCTGCAGTGCACATGGTTTTGTCTATTTAAGAAGGAATTTGCCAGAAGGAGTTAACCAGGATAACTCCTAAAACCAAGTGCACTGCAGGTAGAGTAACATGTGCAGAGAGGGAGAGGGAGAAAGATTTAGTCTCTGTGCAGGGTAAATACTGGCTGCTTTATTTTTACACCGCAGCATAGATATCAGTTTGAAGTGCACCCCCACCCAAATCTAATGTTTCATCTGCCCCCCCCCCCCCCTGCAGTGCACATGGTTTTATCCATTTGCAAACCAAATGTGCTTTGCGCAGTGGCGTAACAATAAATGATGTACCACCCCCCACCCCCCCCCCCAAAAGAGAAATATTTGGCGCCCCCCCCCCCCCCCAGTAAACACAACTCCCAGGGAACTGCTGCCTGTTACAGTGCCCAGCCCCTCGCCCAAAAAAAATGGCCCAGGATTGGTTTCCCTATTGATTGATTCTCAGCAGACTGTGAATGTGCCATCAAGGTGCTGCTGATAGTCCGCACACAATAAGTATTCCAACAAAAGGGGATTGACAGGTAGTGACAATCGAGGGTGTAACATGGTGTTAGCCGGGAGTGGTTGTGATGCAAAAATGTAAAGGTGTCTACAATTATGACCGCCTAGCGGTGCACCCCTGAGTCGTGAGTTCATGCTACAAAACAAAAAGGAGAAAAATGAACTCTTGTGTATGTTAGTTATGCCTCTTGGGGATAAAGTGACCCCTTGCGAAAATTTTAAACATAGAAACATAGACATTGACGGCAGATAAGAACCACTTGGCCCATCTAGTCTGCCCCTTCAGTGCAGCAATTCAGGCTTTGATAGAGGCATAGAGGTTTATCGGGAGTTCTAGTGAAGGTGGGATGTTGCTATGGGCAACCAATCAGATTCTATCCAATATCCCAGGGTCTCACCTTAGCTGCAGGTGGGCAAACAGGAGGCATCCGATGTAGCTCTTGGTAAACAAGTGGTATGTCATGGAGGGTGCGCTGTGTGATAGCTGCAGCTAAGGTGAGACCCTTTAATCTCACCATGGATCAGGAGAGAAGTATAGAGACACTTTTTTTTTATTATATATATATATATATATATATATATATATTTTGTATCACAAATATCCACATACATTCACATATATATATATATATATATATATATATATATATATATATATATTACCTACACATAACAAGAAAAAAGAAAAAAAATAGTACATTTTACTATTGCCCAAACCTTATTCTATGTTATAAGTCACTTTTAATATCACATATCCTGCCCTCCCGCCCCCCCCCCCCCCCCCCCCCCCCCCCCTGGTTATCCCCTACCTCTATTTTCCTATCTACCTCTATTTCTTATCTAAACTTTTCCTATGGTGTATATCATTTGTGTTCTATGTTTGTCATTACTTTTTTCTGTTTTATTTCTTGTGATTTGTCTACGCGTGTAGTTGTTCAGTGCTACGTGTTTTCTTCCTTATAATATTTCGTCTTAATCCACCTATGCCACACTTTATGGAACTTTTCTATCTTATTGCGCTTTGTGTACAAATATCTTTCGTGTTTTAGTGTGTCGTTTACCAAACTAACCCATTGAGTAATATTAGGACTATCCGGCGCTAACCATTTCCTAATTATTAGGTTCTTTAATAGTGACAATAGATTTCCAATTAGTTGTGTCTCGAATTTGTTTATTCCCTGTTGGGGCATGATACCAAGACTTGCCATTCAGCTCAAAATTCCCTATCCCAAGTATTTTAATCACTAATCCAGCTTTATCCCATACCTTTTTTAACTTCCTACATTCCCATATCATATGGCTATCTGTTCCTTTGCATGTTCTACACTTTGGGCAGGTATCATTCTTATTTTTATCATATTGTCTTAATCTAACTGGAGTTACATAGACCCTATGTAATATAAACAGCTGTATTTGTTGGTGTCTAATGGCATATGTTGCCCTCGTCGGGGAACTCAGAGCCCTGTTCCATTCCTGTTCCGTTAACTCTCCTATATCCTGACTCCAGTCTTTTTTGTTCTTTTCTATCTGGGTATTTTTGAGCTGATTACTTAACATTTTATAAATCCATGAGACTCTAACTTCCTTCCCGGATTTTAATAATTGTTTACTGGTGACTCTTGTATGTTGATTAGGGAGCTTCCATATGTCGCCTGTAAACTATGTCTCAGCTGGATGTACCGAAACAGCATCTTACTGTCTATTTGGTATTCACTTACCAGCTGATCAAATGTTTTTATCCTCCCCTCATTGTACAACTGGCCCACTGTCTCTATCCCAAATCTTCCCCAGCATCCTCTCACTTCCCTATTTCTTGTACAATTTTCTTTCCTTTTTCCTTTATTGGCGCATATTGGTGTTTCTGGATCGACCCCCTCATATTCCATTAGTCTATTTGCATGTTCCCATATTTTTTTTGCTTGTTTAACTATTGGCTGTTTCATATTTCCACTGTTACTGTAGAGTAATATTTGTTTGGGAGTGTAACCTCTTTTGCCTTGCTCTACCAATCTCTTGAGGTTCTCTCCACACTCTCCACTTAACCAGCCCTTTAACTGCCATATTTCAGCTGCTACAGTATGTAGTATATTCTAAAATGGGGAAGACCCAGTCCACCTTGGTTCTTATTTCTGACTAGGGTACCAATCTTTATTCTCGCTCTCTTTTTTCCCCATACGAAGGCCGATGTTAGGCTGTCCAATATTTTAAATATATTTATAGGGATATATATGGGCGAATGATGTGTTTCTCTGCTCTATGGTTTTAGCGGTTTCATCAGAAGTCGATTTTGGGCTGTCGCCTATGCAGGAATTTCAATGGTGTATAGACCCATAGGCGCCGAAACCGTGGGTGCTCCGGGGCCCGAGCACCCACGGAAGGTGAGGAGCACCCACGGAAGGTGAGGAGCACCCACGGGGATCCTGGCAGCGGGGTCCCAGCAGCGGATATACCGTCAGCAGCAGGGGTCCCTGTGGCGGATGGGAAATAGTATTAATACCGCTGCTAGTTCCCATCTTCCGCAGGGACCCCCGTTGCTGATGGCATATCCGCTGCTGGGACCCCGCTGCGGCGCTGGCAGGACCCCCTACAGCGCTGCAAGGACTGGGGGGGGGCACCCACCGGCAAAAACGTAAGCCGGCGCCCCTGTACAGACCAATCACAGCATGGGGTTAATTAATAGTCAAATATGGCTCAAGATCTTTCCGGTGATTTGAATCAATTGTACGCAATATACACAGAAAATATACATAACTAGGTGATTCATCGCGCCCTACGGGCGCTCTTCACACCGGCGTAAGGGGCTACGCCCCTTAATTTGTGAACATTTGTATTGTGAGAAATATGGTTAGAATTGTATGAAAGATGCCCTGTATTGCAGCTTCTGGCAGTGGGTGAGGGTCCAGCGTGGCAGCACAGGAGTACCGGACGGTGGCCCTGAGTCAGTGTCTCCTCCTACTGGGTGGGAGTTAGGGTGCATGAGAGCAGGAGGCTGGGATATGAGGCATGATAGGGGTATGTGGGCAACACAGCGTCAGCGATTACCCAGTGGTGGAAGTTACGGTTCAGGAGAGCAGGAAGCTGGGTAGTGATAGGGGTGTGTGGGCATACGGGGGACTAAAGAGGGTGGTGGACACTGTGCAGCTTCTGCCAGTGGGTGAGGGTCCAGCGTGGCAGCACAGAAATACAGGAGTCAGTGTCTCCTCCGACTGGGTGGGAGTTAGGGTGCATGAGAGCAGGAGGCTGGGCGGTAAAGCATGATAGGGGAATGTGGGCAACACAGGGTGAGCGGGTCTCCACTGGCGGAAGTTACGGGGCAGGAGAACAGGAGGCAGGGCAGTGTCCTCCCACATTGATGGCAAAAGTATTCAACATCGGCCATAAACCATCGATTATTTGAAAATCATTGATGGTCGATGGGCATCCCTAGAACTGGAGGAGGGTGGGCCACAGTATGCAGCTCCCGGCAGTGGGTGAGCGTTTCCTCCCACTGGGAGGGAGTGAGCGTGCATGAGAGCAGGAGGCTGTATAATAGTGGTATGTGGGCAAGACATTGATAAAAGTTGTGGCGCTGGTGCAGAGGGCAGTGGGGAAACCTGCAGTGCGGCAGCCAGGGCCGGATTTCCCACCTAGGGGCGGTACCTGCTTGTGGTGGTACAGGATCCCCCATTGTCACGGGGGTACGTGAAATGCGGGAGCGGGGGCCGCGGTGTCCGCTGGGGGGTGGAATTGCCGGAAGGGGGTCTGGGGGTCTGCAAATTGCGGAAGGGGGGTGGTGTGTGGGGATCCGCGGTTAGTGGGAGGGGGCGGGGTCCGCAAATCGTGGACAGGGGCGCGGGGGGCTTGAATCGTGGGAAGGGGGGTCCGCAATTGCGGGAGGGGGGTTGTCGGGGTTAGTGAATTGCGGGAGGGGGGGTTGCGGAGGTCCGTGAATTGCGGGAGGGGCGCGTGGGGTGCCGTGAGTCAAGAGGGGGTGGTGCGGGGGTCCGTGAATCACGGGAGGGTCATGAATCGCAGGAGGGGGTGGTCGTGGGGGGGCTGCGAATCGCAGAAGGGGGGGTGTGGGGGGTTGCCGTGAATTGCATAAGGGGGGCGTGAATCAAGGGAGGGTGGGCGCAGGGGGGTGGTGCGGGGGTCCGTGAATCGCGGGAGGGGGCATGAATCAAGGGAGGGGGGGTCGTGGGGGGGTTCCGAATCGCAGGAAGGGGGGTATGGGGTGTGCCGTGAATTGCGTGAGGGGGCATGATTCGCGGGAGGGGGGTCCCGAATGTGTGAATTACGGGGCGGTGGCAAATCGCGAGAGGTGCCGAGGGGGCCCGCAAATCGCGGGAGGGGGGCGCTACGGGGGGTTTCGTGAATCGCGGGAGGGGGGGTCGTGAGGGGTTGCGAATCGCAGGAAGGGGGGTGTGGGGGGTGCCGTGAATTGCGTGAGGGGGGCATGAATCGCGGGAGGTGGGGTCCCCGAATGTGTGAATTAGGGGGCGGTCGCAAATCGCGAGAAGTGCCGAGGGGGCCCGCAAATCGCGGGAGGGGGGCGCTACGGGGGGTTCCGTGAATCGCGGAAGGGGGCGGCGCGAATTGCGGGAGGGGGGTCGCAAATCACAGTAGGGGGGGGGTGCCGTGAATCGTGGGAGGGGGGGTCGCGGGGGGCCCTTTTAATGCCGGGAGGGGGGGTCGCAGGGGTCCGGCGAATCGCGGGAGGGGAGGATGCAGGGGTCCTGCGAATCGCTGGAGGGGGCTCGCGGGAGGGAGGGGTCGCTGGGGTCCCGCGATTTGCGGGAGGGTTGCGGGGGTCCCGCGTTTCGCGGGAGGGGGTGGTCGCGGAGGTCCAGCGAATCGCGGGAGGGGGTGGTCGGGTCTGGGACGGATATTAGACAGCACTTACATCGACAGCCATTACATCGACACCATTAGTTCGACAGCTCAATAGGTCGACATGGTTTTAGGTCGACATACCAATAGGTCGACATGTCATTATGTCGACAGCTCATTAGGTCGACAGCTCATTAGGTCGACAGCTCATTAGGTCGACATGTTTTAGGTCGACACTGCCATTAGGTCGACAGAGTCTATGTCGCCAGTCAAAAGGTCGACATGGGTTTTTTCACTGTTTTTTTTGGCCGAAATGTCGACACAGTCGACATGGACACAGTTTGAAGTGTACCGCAGCCGCTCGCTATGCTTCGGGGACAGTGCCTCGCTGCGCTCGGCACACTATTTTATTCTCCCACCACGCCCTAGTGGATAGTAGGGCATGAAATACCGCCTGTCGGCACATGTCGGCTCAATAAACAGTGAAAAAACCCATGTCGACCTTTTGACTGTCGACATAGACACTGTCGACTTAATGGCAGTGTCGACCTAAAAACATGTCGACCTAATGAGCTGTCGATATAATGACATGTCGACCTAATGGTATGTCGACCTAAAACCATGTCGACCTATTGAGCTGTCGAACTAATGGTGTCGATGTAATGGCTGTCGATGTAAGTGCTGTCTAACAATAGTCCGGATACCGGGGTGGTCGCGGGGGTCCCGCGAATCGCGGGAGGGGGGTTGCGGGGGTCCCGCGAATCACGGGAGGGGGGGGCGCGGGGGTCCCGCGAATCGCGGGAGGGGAGCGCGGGGGTCCCGCTATCCGCGGGAGGGGGGGGGCGGCGGTCCCGCGATTCGCGGGAGGGGGGGTCGCGGGGGGTCCCGCGGATCGCGGGAGGGGGGGTCGCGGGGGGGGTCCCGCAAATCGCGGGGGGGGTCGCGGGGGGTCCCGCGAATCGCGGGAGGGGGGTCGCGGGGGTCCTGGCAGAGGGTAGGGATGTGCAGGAGTAATGGTGGATGGTGGCTGTGGAGTAATGGTTGATGGTGGGCGTGTACTGTAGCCCGGGCTGGGCGGGGGGAGGTGATGTCAAGGGGGTGGAACGTCATACACATGAAAGTGAAACTGTTCTACACAGGAACGTTCTCCACAGGGGTTGAGTGACAGATCTGGCTAAATATATAAGAGATATACAGATGTGTACAGTAATATATAAAAAAAATCAATGGACCATGGCATCATCAGAGAATATTATAAGGAAAGTAAATACATATATCTCTTTTCTATACATACAGATTGGAAACAAAATGATGAATGTAGAGAAAACTCCCAGTGTTAAAGAAAACCGAGGGCTGCATAGGCAGGAGGTGACATAAATCACCAAAGGTACCTGAGTTGCTGGCACTTTAAGTAGCAAGTTGCTAGGATCTGACTAGGAAGGGATTAGCCAATCAGGGCCTAGGGTGGAGCTGTCTGTGCTTAAGGAAAGAGAAAGTTAGATTGAACTTCCTCTATGATCCAGCTTTCCCCACCCTCCCATCCCTATTTCTCTCCTTTCCAGGCGGCGGTAAAGAACGGTCTTGCATATATGAAAATCGTGTGAGGATAGTGGGGTGCGCTCTTCCGACATCGATATGTCTGTTAGCACATGCCCCTGGACAGGGGATGGGCTGCACCATCCGGACAGGTGGGTGTGATGGGAGAGTTGAACACCAGCGATGTTTCGAATGGTGTCAGTAGCGCATGCAGGGGGGGTTTCTGGGTACCCAGAAACCCCCCCAGGAGTCTAAGGGTCCGAGGCTGAAAGCTGAGGGTCCCCTCTTTCCATGGGTACAAGAATTTTAAAAATCGGCCCTTGGGAACCGGAGATATCTGACTTCAAAGCAGTGGTCCCCATCCAAGCCTGTTAATTGCTCTTCCCAGTCAGATATTTCAGGTTCTGTCTGACTCAGAGTTTCTCTGAGGGTATATTCCAAAAGCTGGGACTCTCCCCCATTTGTGGACACTAGTAGCTTGTCTCTACTGTGCCTAGAACCAGAGATATCAGCCTTCCAGCAGCTGGTTACTGCTCCAGCTCCACACACCTGGTATGTAGTTTTATATTCTCGTTGGCAGATTGCTCTGCCTCCTGAACTCTGACCCCCTAGTCTCCAATACCATTTGGTAGGTGGGATTCTCTAGTTTTTAAATCCATTAAAATCTAATAAATTTATTTCTGGGAACTGGAGATATCTGCAGTCAAGCAAGCTGGCTCCCATCAGAAAATTATGAATAATAAGCCCACTCCACTATACACCCCTCCTCTGCATATTAAACATTCTCTACCACCCTGGAAGTTATGTGTCAGGGCCCCTTCATTCAGCCCAATGCCCTCTTCTCCCACCCCATCTCCCACCATCTGTACAGTAAAGGGGTAATTAATGGAAATTACTGATCCAGGCGCTACATGCTGAGCAGTTGATATAATACCCCCTACCACCCGGGGGACATCAAAGCTTCCCCCACCCCTACTGCTGGAGGATCAGTAGTGGCCCCAATACATTGCTATGCCCAGGGGTCTACACTGCTGTTGACGCCCCTGTATGTATATATATATATATATATATATATATATATATATATGTCTATCTATAATACTTTAAATGACCCGGCATATACTGGGTCACCTAAGTGTCCATCTCTGTGCTTTGCTCCGCCCCTCTGGAAACCCCCTTCTGAAAATCCTGCGTTTGCCACTGCGTGTGTGTGATCTTTACCCCCTCCTTTCTATGACCGTTCTTTAGGGCCGACTACCACTTATAGTCAGATATATAACTGTCAATTAATAAATTTGACAATTTATTTGAAACGCCAGCACTCGTGTCTGTCTCTTTATTTTTAGTGATAAGTTTATTTGTAAAGTTAAATAAGTTTGGTTAAAGTGTGTGGCAAAAAGGTTGCCGATGGTGAGTTTATAGAGAATGGCTGTAGCCTAATGGAAAGTATCCGGACTATCGACAAAAAAGGGCCCAGGATCGAGTCGCCCCATGGATGTTAGAGTTTATTTCTTCTGGATAAGATAAAGTCTTAGTCTTTATTTTATAGCAGGTACACAGTTTACCAGGTAAATCAGCACAGCAAGAAAGGTTACAGCATTGCAGCATGAGAGCAGGAGGCTGGGCGGCATGATAGGGGTGTGTGGGCATGAGAGGGCAAAAAGTTGCGTTGTTGTGAAGAGTGTGGGGGACACTCTGCGGCTCCTGGCAGTGGGGGAACATGCAGCGTGTCAGCTCTGGAGTTCAGGGCACCAGTGGGCTAAAGAAATCGTCTCCTCCCACTGGGCGGAGTTACTGCGCATGACAGCAGGAGACTGGGCTGTGCAGCATGATAGGAATGAGTGGCCATAAGGGGGACTAAAGTGGCGGGGCTTGTGCAGAGGAGGGTGGGGGGACACTCTACGAAAATGCGCTCCCTAGCAAAAGTGAATACAAAAGCACCCAGATAAATACAAATAATTATCATGCATGCAGCAAAATTAGGTAAAGCAAATTACATATAATAGACACAATAATGGAAACACTGAAATCAACGTCCTCTTGACTCCTCTTGGTCTAAAACCAGCCCCAGGTGCGCATCCAGCCCCAGGTGCCCCCCCCCCCCCCCCTCCCGACCTACTGTTGCATTTTGTATATTTTTATGTGGCCCGCGTGCCGCGGATATTTGATCCCCCTCCCCCGGCCTGAGAGAGCTTCTGCAGCACGCAAGCTCCTCTCACTATCAGGCATTTCCATTCCCATGGGGCTTAGCACTGAGCTACGACAGTGGTGCAGCCAGGCTGGCCGGACTCCCAAAGGCAGTGACTGACTGTATGCATGTCGGGGGTGGCAGAAACGGCAGCGGGTGATGACCAGTTATATGAAGGCAGTAGTGATGCTGGCATACACTGAGTGCCGGTTTCCTGAACCAGGATTTCGACCACCGGGATTCTGACCTTATTCCGTATGGAAACCCCCCCCCCCCATATAAATCCTGCATTTGAATATATGTATATATATATATATATATATATATATATACACATATATATATATATATATATATATATATATATATATAGAGAGAGAGAGAGAGTCTTATACCACTAGCAGTCAGCCAATGATAGGACCAGCACATCCACTTGTGAATAAAGCAAAAGAATACATTTATTTATAGGCAATGTATAAGGCCATGATACTTAGCACGGGCAGCAGCAGATCTACATGAATGCAGCATGGATCTTGTAATGTAAGCAGCAGCCGTGGGTCACACCAATACCCTGACGGGCCGTTTCGGCGCACAGCGCCTTTCTCAAAGGGTATCCTATATATATATATATATATATGTGGATATATACACTATATAGGAGGAGGTAGTATATAGGAGAAGGTAGTATATAGCTGTCAGATCACCTATATCTACTGCTGACAAGGTGTGCGTCACCCATTTTGTTTGTATAGGGATCAAAATGGAAAGTGGTTCTGTATACTGAAGTAATTATCAATCAATTCTAATAGCAGTTGTCAGAGAGAATGCATATAACCCTGCTCTTATGCAGTCAGTGGATGCTATATGTCATGGCAGGTGTGTTCTCTGTGGTACTGGATCAGTGGTGGAACTTGTGGGTGGTGGGCTCAGGTGGAAAAATATAATTTGGGTCCCCCTCCTCCACCCCTAACCCAAGCTCACAATATGCAACACAGCAGTGGGTGACAGGAATAGGCAGAGTGTGACAGGGAGAGGCAGGGGAGGCAGAGGGTGAAAGGGAAATGCAGGGGAGGCACAGAGATACAGGGGGACGCAGAGGGGTACAGGGAGAGGCAGGGGGAGGCAGAGTGTGACAGGGGAGGCAGATGGTGACAGGGAGAGGTAGAGTGTCACTGGGAGAGTCAGGGTGAGGCAGAGGGTGACAGGGAGAGGCAGGGAAGGCTGAGGGTGACATGGAGAGGCATGGGGAGCCAGAGTGTGATAGGTAGAAGCAGAGGGTGACAGGAAGAGGAGGCAGGGGGGAAATATGGAGTCAGAGGGTTACAGGGAGAGGCAGGGGAGGCAGAGTGTGACAAGGGGAGGCAGAAGATGACAGGTAGATGCAGGGAAAGACAGAGTGTGACGGAGACAGAGGGTGACAGGGAGAGGCAGAGTGTAACAGGTAGAGGCAGGGGGAGGCAGAGAGTGACAAAGAGAACCAGGGGGAGGCAGAGTGTGACAGGGGGAGGCAGAGGGTGACAGGGAGAGGCAGGGGGAGGCAGAGTGTTACAGAAAAAAACAAATGGCTGTCAGAAAGAGGGTGGCTGTGCAGCATTGGGCCCCTTGCCTCAGGGACCCTGGTGCACTGCACCTGCTCTACCAATGATAGTTCTACCTCTGTTCTGTATATTAGTATGTACAGATGGTTGACCTATAGCTCAGGGTACAGTTCAGATAGTTGTATAATACAGTTGGCTGTGTTGTTATTGGTATTTGCTTAGATACTTTGGGCAGTATTCATTTAGAATCGTAGACTGCCGTTTGACGAAAAATTGCAGTTTTTGACTTTTTTTAGTCAAAGACATGATTCAACCAGTGGTGTAGCTAGGTGTCACAGTGCCCGGAGCAAGGGCATGTTTAGTGCCCCCCCCCCCCCCCAACCGATTTGTAGTAGGTGGGGTTCTTGCACGGTGAAAAGGGGGCGCAGCCTACCATTACACCACACACCGCAATGCCCATTGTACATTTTTGCGAACTTTGTAATACCCATTACACACAAAGCCACGTGCCATACTGCCAATTACACATAAGGTCACACATGATACCCATATCACAAACCGTAGTGCCCATTACACATTTGACCCATAAGTGCCACTTCCCTACATGCTCATTGCTAGGAACGTCATGCTCTATACCAGGGGCTTTATGGTTGATGCCAAGGGGGACTGAAATAGCTTGTTGCCAAGGGGGGCTAAAATTGCTCGTTGCCAAGGGGGACTGAAATAGCTCATTGCCAAAGGGGACTGAAATTGCTCGTTGACAAGGGGGACTGAAATTGCTCATTACCAAAGGGGACTGAAATAGTTTGTTGCCAAGGGTGACTGAAACAGCTCGTTGCCAATGGGGGCTAAAATTGCTCGTTGCCAAGGGGGACTGAAATAGCTCATTGCCAAAGGGGACTGAAATTGCTCGTTGACAAGGGGGAATGCAGGCCGCTTCCCTGCCCACCCAGCTCTCCCGCTCCCCGCCGCTGATCAGTTCTCAAGTTACAAATTCAATTGGTCAACAGGTAATGTACAAATTAGCATTCAAATAAACATGCAAACAGTCATTGAGCAGCAATTGTTTCTACGGCTCCCCGCTGGTTAAATTTGGTAAAATAATCAGCAGCATAAATCACTATCTTAATGACAGCGTTAAGAGACATGTAATAAATTGTACACATGGGGTCCCTATGAAGATCATTAAACACAGGAATCTAACCATGCCAATCTCCAAGCTGCCGTCTGATCAAGCCTTAGCGAAACGTACGTAACACAAGAACCGATCCCGTGAGCGCGACACGTGACCAGCTGAGCAGTCTGCTGGTTGGCATTTGAATCTCCATAGTGGCACCAGGAGACTCCCGCATCACACATCTCAGGACTGGTAACAGATCCCTTCCCTGCATAACAGCAAAACACTATTGAAATGCCAGTTATGCACATACTGCAGGGGAGCGCTCTTTTCTCTTTCTCCTCATATTTATTATATGCCTTGCCTGCATATTACAATGGTACTGTCAAAGTAGAAATACACCTAGGCACCTTAGCGTATTAATTTCTGCCATTTTAGAACAAAACTTAGATTAAAGACAAAGCATCATGCTCCTAAGCTAACACACAGTTCATGATAAAAATGCTTCCAAAACCATCGATATTTGGTGTCAAAATGATCTACATTAGAATAGCTGTTAGATGACAGTTGTTACAAATCCACAACACATTCCATTCACATTCTATAAAATGTATAAGATATTATTAGATATTTCATTACAGTAGCTGAAGGGGTGTGGCTGATTCTATTGATACAGTGTTAAGGGCCCTACATACGCAGAGATGTGTGCCAGAGATACATAACGGGAGATTCAGCACAAGAGATTTCACTCTTGTGACTCATTTCAGACAATGAGCCACATACAGAGAGATTTGTGTCAGAGATTCATAATGGGAGATTCAGCACGGGAGATTTCAAATCTGTCACAGAAAGTGAAGTAAAAACACTGCACTTCATCACAAAAATGTTATTATTACTGAACACATCTAGCACATAACTAATGTCTTCTTTAATAAGTATTCTTTCACCTCCCCTAATATGCTACCCCCCCCCCAAAAAAAAAATTAAATCATGGTGGCTAGTGGTTCCCCCTGAACCGAATGCAAACCCATATGCAAACTATTAAACGTTGGTGGTACAGTGGGAGCTGACAAAAAAATACTTACCAAGTCCGGGGTCCAGCGTCTCATCCTCGGTCATACAGACAATAATTTTGTAAAAAAAAAAATGGCATGGGGTCCCCCCCCAGGCATGACCAGCCCCGGGCTTTTTGAGTGGTCCTGGTTCCCAAAATCCAGAGGACAAAGTGCGTGGGGTCCCCCTGATTTTGGGGACCAGCACCAGGCTCTTGAGCTGGCCCTGGTTTCCAAAATACGGGGGACAAAATGAATAGGGGTCCCCCATATTTTGGAGACCAGCACCAGGCTCAACTAGCAAGGGGTGTAATGCCATAGCCAGGGGACACGCTTGATGGTGTCCCGTGGCCAAAGCATTACCCACCCTAACTAGTCAGCTCAGGCCGGGAGTTTTTGGGGAGGTGGGGACCCCCCAAATAAGGGGGTCCCCCCTCTCCAGGGCACCCCAGGCCTGGGCTGCAGCCCGGGGCTATCCCCTGCACCCCTGGGCGGTGGGTGCAGGGTTGATAGCTTATTTAACAGTAATATTGTCTTTTACAGTAGGACTACAGGTCCCAGCAAGCCTGCCCCACATGCTGGCACTTGGCAGAACCACAGGTACCAGCATGTGGGGCATTTAAGGCCCGCCGGTACCTATAGCCCCCCTGTAAAGGAAATATTAAAATAAAACAACAAACACTGGTTTTAAATGTTTTATTTAATAAAAACACAAACACAGAGTTTTTAGTATTTTATTAAACTGCATCTGGTCTTCACCTGGGGGCAGCGGCCCCCTAAGCTCTTTTGCATGGCCGCCGCCTCCCAGGGCTTCTGCCTCTTCATCTGTGTTCTTCACCTGGGGGCGGCGGCCTTTTAAGCTCTTTTGCATTGGCCGCGCCTCCCAGGACTTCAGGAGCTCTTCTCTCCTTCTCCGCCGTCGGACTGACTGCTCCTTCCCCGTCTCGAGCTGGCTAATATAGCCAGCTCTAGGGGGTGGGGCAATGACGCGGCGAGCCGTGATTGGCTGGCCGCGGCCATTTTGAAATTTAATATATTTTTTTTTTAAACATTTCCGCCGCGCTGCCGCCCCGCTGCCGCCGAGAGGAGAGGTGAGGTGGGGGTGGCGATGGGGATGGGTGCTACTGCTGGTGGGGGAGGGGGGTCAGGGGTGGCGGCGGCGGCGGGTTCTGCGGCGCGGGGTGCGGCGGGTCTGCGGCGTCCGCAGTCGCTCGGCCCTGCTCATCTGCCCGCAGCCACACATGCGGGAGATGAGCAGGAGCTTTCTGAGCGACTGCTCTGAATTGAACAGCCCGTCCGTTCTGAATCTATGACAGATTCAGAACGGCGGGTGCGCGCATGTAAATCGCTGTGTGGGCTATATACACAGCGATTTACATGCATCTTCAGGCACTTTCTGAGCGATTTGTTAGAATCGCTCAGAAAATGCCTGAATATCGTGCTGTATGTGGGGGCCTTTACAATGGACAGGATTTACAGTACCACCCTCCCCCAGATAGCTACTTGAAAAGGCACAGCATAGAACACACACACTGATGCTAACTTTGGAAAGATAGGATCAGAAAATGGGGGACAATACACCAGGATGAGAAACGGATAAATGGATAAGTATTTATTGGATATGATTGTGTATCAGACCTTAAGGCCCCCATACATTAAGCAGACTTGTCCTTAGGACAAGTTGGACCCAATTCTCCTGTGAGCCGCCCGGCAGCTCCCCGGGAGGCTCACATACAATTTGGCACTTGATGAGCCAGTTTTTACATGTGATAAATCGCTTGCGATTTATCACATGTAAAACAAATGGGGAGCTGCAGGGCGGTGAGGAGCAGTGGGGCGGGCAGCGGCAGTAGTTGGGGCGGGTGGCGGCAGTAGTGGGGCGGGCGGCGGCAGTAGTTGGGGTGGGCGGCGGCAGTAGTGGGGGCGGGCGGCGGCTCACAAATGAGTTCCCGGCGGGTGCCGGGTGCGGTGAGTGATGCTGACCTGGCCGGCATGCTGTGATAACAAATAGCAGCGCTGCCGCTGCGGGACGGGACGCACAGTGGCGGCTATTAGATTTTCAAAATACCTGTCAAATGACCGGCCGTTCTGTGATTGGCTGAGAGCTCTCAGCCAATCACAGAACGGCCAGTCATCTCAGCCAATCACAGAACGGCCGGTCATTTGACAGGTATTTTGAAAATCTAATAGCCGCCACTTTGCGTCCCGTCCCGCAGCGGCAGCGCTGCTATTTGTGATCACAGCTGCCCAGCCAGGTCAGTGTGTCTGCCCGCCGTGCTCCCCCGCCCCCCGGTGTCTGCATGCATATACCTGTCAGGTGGGCAGGCATATGCATAGCATACAGGGAGGTCGGATGATCTTATGTGCTGACCGTCCGACCTCCCTGATCCGGTCCGATGCGCACGGGACCGCGCATCGGATTGGATCATATATCACACACCTGCGATTTTGGGGCGCTCTCCCGGCCCAAAGTGCCGAAATCGGATGAAATCGTCCCAAAATCGTATAGTGTATGGGGGCCTTTAGGATATGGCAAATGGATGTGGATTAGTAGATTGTGCAGTAAAGTGGGTACTTGTGAGTTATCTGGGCGTCCGATTTTGGTACTAGATCGCATGCGATATCGCATGCGATATCGCATGCGATTTGCGATTTGCATGCGATTTAGCATGCGATTTGCATAAGATTTGCTATTCATTTCATTACCCCACTATCCCCAAAGTGTGTCTATCAACGTGAACCCGAAGCGTGGCGAGCGCAGCGAGCCCGCGAGGGGCAGCGGTACGCGTCCTCCGACCTTTTCATGCCCTACTATCCACTAGGGCGTGGAGTGAGAATAGAATAGTGTGGCGAGCGCAGCGAGCCACCGAGCCCGAAGCGTGGCGAGCGCAGCGAGCCCCGCGAGGGGACGCGAACACCTTCACAGGTATCCGCGTGCCCTTGCGGGCTTCACAGGTGTCCGCGTCCCCTCGCGGGGCTCGCTGCGCTCGCCACGCTTCGGGCTCGGTGGCTCGCTGCGCTCGCCACACTATTCTATTCTCACTCCACGCCCTAGTGGATAGTAGGGCATGAAAAGGTCGGAGGACGCGTACCGCCGCCCCTCGCGGGCTCGCTGCGCTCGCCACGCTTCGGGTTCACGTTGATAGACACACTTTGGGGATAGTGGGGTAATGAAATGAATAGCAAATCTTATGCAAATCGCATGCTAAATCGCATGCAAATCGCAAATCGCATGCGATATCGCATGCAAATCGCATGCAAATCGTAAGTACCAAAATCGGACGCCCAGATAACTCACAAGTACCGTAAAGTGTTATCAGAGAGATTAAGGGAAAATGTAGTTTACCTTCAAATAATAGTTAGCCAGTAATAATGTAGTTTGCTGCTGTTAGCCTGTTAATTAAGGTGGACACGATCTGTAGCTATTACAGACTCTGAGCTGACATTGAGTAGGATTGCAGTTTGCAAGGATCAGTCTGTGTAGGACATGGGACTAGGTCGACATGGGTTTAGGTCGACACAAGCATTAGGTCGACATGGACAAGGTCGACAGTGAAAAAGGTCAACATGGTGTTTTTCACTGTTTTTCACTCAAATGTTGACACAGTCTACATGGACACTGAAATGTAGCACTGCATCCCCTCCCATGGCTTGCTGCGCTCGGCACACTATTTTATTCTCCCTCCATGCCCTAGTGGATGGTATGAAATAGCACCTGTCAGCACATATCGGCTCCAAAAACAGTAAAAAAAAACGTCAACCTTTTGACTGTTGACCTTGCCCATGTCGACCTAATGCCTGTGTCGACCGAATGGCCTGTCGATATAATGACCTGTTGACCTAAAGCCATGTCGGCCTAATGACCTGTCAACCTAAAGCCATGTTGACCTAGACCCATGTCGACCTAGGCCCATGTCGACCTTTCAGTATGTCAACCTAATGGTGTCGACCTAATGCTTGTCGATCATCATGCTGTAGACCAGGGGCGGATCCAGGAGAAAATGACAGGGGGGGCACCATGACAGGGGGGATGGGAGTGAGCGGTGTTAGTAGTGCCAGTGTGCATTCTCAGAGAGTGAAGTGAGATAGAGAGGAGGAGAGCAGAGAGAGAGTGAAGGAATGGGATTAGAAATAGGCCCTGACATTTTAAGTCCACAGGCCCACTGTGGAGTGAAAAGTGAAGGATGGAGCCGAAGGCGCGCAGCTTTTGTTTTCTTTTGAAAGGGGGCGTGGTCATTCCAAAGGGGGCGTGTCCTTGAGTGTAGTGTACCACACCATATACCACTTTTACACATTATGCAACAAAATAGTGGACCCTATTATACTTACACATGATGCCAAAAAGAATGAGACAAAATTTCCATAATGCCACATGGATTAAGCCAAAATTCAGATAATGCACATGGATTAAGCCATAGTATAGATATTGATGCCGTCTGCGAGCCAAAAATGTACACAGTAATGCCCATTACATATAATGTCACACACCGTAATACCAATTTAATATAATGTCACACACTGTAATGGCCATTACACATAATGCCAACAAAGTAATGCCCATAAAACACAATGCCATACGTTGTGATGCCCATTAAACATAATGCCAATACCAAAATGCCCATTAAACATAATAATGCCTATTACATATTATACCATTGAATTGCTGCTTACCTACATACTTATTGTCAGAGGAATATCACTTGTTGCCAGGGGTTACATGCTTCTTGCCAGGGGTTTTATTCTTGTTGCCATGCCATGGGATTGATATATTTTTTTTGCCAGGGGGGAGCCAGGGTGCATGCTTGTGAAGGGTTCCATTTAAATAGCGCGCCAGTGCTACCCAAATCCACACTTCCGGGTAGCGCTGGCCGCACTCTTCTGTTCTGACAAACACTAGAGGTATAGCAGTACCTCTAGTGTCTGTCTCCTATAAGGCGGCGGCAGTGGTGTAGCTAGGTGCCACGGTGCCCGGAGCAAGGGCATGTTTAGCGCCCCCCCTCCCTCTCAATTTGTAGTAGGTGAGGCTCCTGCTCAGTTAAAAGTGGGCATGGACCAACATTATGCCACACACTGTAATGCCCATTGCACATTGCACATTTTAGTGAACTTTGTAATTCCAATTACACATAAGCCCACACATGATGCCCATTACATACTATATAACACACTGCAATGCCCATCACATATAACACACCGTAATGCCCATTACATACTATATAACACACCGTAATGCCCATTACATACTATATAACAAACTATAATGCCCATTACATACTATATAACACACCGTAATGCCCATTACCTACTATATAACACACCGTAATGCCCATTACAAACTATATAACACACCGTAATGCACATGACATACTATATAGCACACTGTAATGCCCATTACATACTATATAACACACCGTAATGCCCATTACATACTATATTACACACCGTAATGCCCATGACATACTATATAACACCGTAATCCCCATAACATACTATATAACACACCGTAATGCCCATTACCTACTATATAACACACCGTAATGCCCATTACATACAATATAACACACCGTAATGCCCATTACATACTATATAACACACCGTAATGCCCATTACATACTATATAACACACCGTAATGCCCATTACATACTATATAACACACCGTAATGCACATGACATACTATATAGCACACTGTAATGCCCATTACATACTATATAACACACCGTAATGCCCATTACATACTATATAACACACCGTAATGCCCATTACATACTATATAACACACCGTAATGCCCATTACAAACTATATAACACACTGTAATGCACATGACATACTATATAGCACACCGTAATGCCCATTACATACTATATAACACACCGTAATGCCCATTACATACTATATAACACACCTTAATGCCCATTACATACTATATAACACAACGTAATGCCCATTACATACTATATAACACACCGTAATGCACATGACATACTATATAGCACACTTTAATGCCCATTACATACTATATAACACACCGCAATGCCCATTACATACTATATAACACACCGTAATGCCCATTACATACTATATAACACACCGTAATGCCCATTACATACTATATAACACACCGTAATGCCCATTACATACTATATAACACATGGTAATGCCCATTACATACTATATAACACACCGTAATGCCCATTACATACTATATAACACACCGTAATGCCCATTACATACTATATAACACACCGTAATGCCCATTACAAACTATATAACACACCGTAATGCACATGACATACTATATAGCACACTGTAATGCCCATTACATACTATATAACACACCGTAATGCCCATTACATACTATATAACACACCGTAATGCCCATTACATACTATATAACACAACGTAATGCCCATTACATACTATATAACACACCGTAAAGCACATGACATACTATATAGCACACTTTAATGCCCATTACATACTATATAACACACCGCAATGCCCATTACATACTATATAACACACCGTAATGCCCATTACATACTATATAACACACCGTAATGCCCATTACATACTATATAACACACCGTAATGCCCATTACATACTATATAACACATGGTAATGCCCATTACATACTATATAACACACCGTAATGACTGTCACATACTATATAACACACAGTAATGCCCATGACATACTATATAACACACCTTAATGCCCATTGCATACTATATATCACACCATAATGCCCATTACACATTTGACACATAAGTGCCACTTACCTACATGCTCGATGCCAAGGGGCTTCATGCTCGACTGAATCTGCTTGGGTGCAGCAGGGTGGGTGGGTGCTTGCAGCAGGGTGGGTGCAGTAGGGTGGGAGGGTTGTGTGTGCACCCCCCCCCCCCTGTGCTGACAGCCAGCCAGCACGCCCCCTCCCCCCCCACACGCTCCGCTCGCCCGCGTCTCCCCGCTCTCCCGCTCCCCAGTGTGCCCGGCCGGGAGAGAAATGTGCTCCTATCCTATGTAAAATTCATATCTCCCGCTAGACCGCTAGCCAATAGGCGCTCGCGGTCCAGTAGCCGCCAGTTGATTGGCTGCTGGACCGCAAGCGCCCATTGGCTAGCGGTCCAGCAGGAGAAGTGAATTTTATACAGTAGCACATCTCTCTCCCGGCCGGGCACAGTGGGGGAGCGGGCACAGCGGGGGAGCGGGCAGCAGAAATAATAAAAAAAACGTCTGAAATGACAGGGGGGGGGCACGTGCCCGGGTGCCCCCCCCCCCCCCCTGAATCCGCCAGTGCTGTAGACCAATATACTGTATCCCTTCGGCACCAGCCTCTCCTGCAGGCATTTCCCCACTCTGCATGCTAGGGGGCCGATTCTGGTTTACTCGGAGTGAACCGAATATGGCCCCAGCCCCGATGGTACGGGTCTGCGCATGCGCATTTCTGTGCAGGCGCAAATCCTGACTGCGAACGGCCGCAGCAATTTACAATGTCGCCAGGCTGTTCGTACGTAGTGGTGTGGGTTAGGGGCATGTGGCGGTGGGCCCAGGTGTCGCCCATGGTTATGCCCAGCGTTTCATGGGCATCCCCATGAAAAAGCTGGGCATTCCCATGGGATTGTGGGTGGGACGAGGTGTGCTGGGGGTGCGCAGCCAATGTCACATGACGTCAGCCACCCGCCTTGTATTCATCCCGCTGCCCGCAAATCAAAGTCAGTCTCCACTGATTTACATGTGCGAAGGCAGGGGAATTATTTGATGAAATCATTAATGTTACTGTTATGTACATAGGATGTGTGTGGCAGAGCTACCAGGAAGCTGTGTATGATATTACCCGGCCTGCATTATCCCCCAGAATCTGTTTTTAATATCTCTCAGACTTCCCTTTAGAGGAGGTGAAGCTGGCTGGGACCTGGAGAGTAGAGGACAAAGGTTCCAGGTTGGGGCACAGAGGCAGAGACTGCAGCACCAGACCCAGACAGGAGGCATCGCCAATGGGTGTCTATACGTGTATCCTCCCCTGTATGCTGCTGCTGGGGCTGAAGCTACTCCCAGGTAACATTCACATAGGGGGTTATTCTGGTTCATACGGTTGGGCCGTACGCGTACGTTCCGGGATTTTTTTTGATCTGCGCATGTGTACCTTCCGCAATGCGCAGGCGCGACGACTACACTACGCTCACGGACGGGTCTTTCCGTGCGAAAAAACCTGTCCGCAAGAGTACGGTCATTGTGGGCGGCATAGGGGCGTGTTGAGGGGAGCGGCCGAAATAATGAGGGAAACTGGGCGTAAACATGGGCGTACACGGGGGTGTGCACAAAAAATGTACGGTGCTACTACGGCTCGATCGGCGAAAGCACCGTGCATTTCAGACACAAAACAGGCGGCCGCCACCTCCAGACCACCCTACAGATAACGCATGAGAGCGGACGCCTGGGTCTGCTAATTAACGCTAATTACTACTCAAACACATACACCTGAATGTAATAAGCAATGCTGCACGCTATTAAGTGAAAACCATTATTTCACTACCTGCAAGCCACACACAGCATTCAAACACATTGGAAGCTTATCGTTCTACACTTCTCTACATGTAAAGGTTGGTTTAATTTGAGTTAAGATTCCTTTTAAGACCTGCTTATATATGCCAAGGTAGTTATTTGGAAACCATTTACACATATTCAGTAAGTGTTTTCATATACTTTAAACAGCAGCACACTCAATCTACACAAGTCGACATGTGTCAACGTTTTAACTGTAATACAAACATATTTTTTGTATTTATGATAAAAATACATAAACCACATCTAAGAGCTACAAGGATGTTTCAGCAATGTTTTAAGCCCATGGCCACTATTTTGCACACAATCTTTGTATAGTACCCAAAATACATTACTGTACCACTTTCTGCTCTGCTATGAATTGGATTTTACTACACTCTGGATGTAAGATGCCACCAATCACATTATTGCAATCACATCTCTCTAACAAAGGATTCCTACATCTGCTTATGACACTGAAAACTCATATATGTTACAATATTTAAACATGTTTCTTCACAAGCAATTTTATCATGTTTGGTCGACTCACACATCTTTAACATACCTGTACCAAGACCTTTTTTAGGGAGGACACATATGCATTCCTACACAAATGTCCCTTTTGACCCTTGTTTGTCTACCTCACCCACTCCATGAGGAAATCATTGTTCGTTGCTATGCACATGTGCTGACACAAACTAATTAGCTGGGGAAAGTTGGATATGAACATGTGAATGGCCATGGAGAGGGTTACACATGGGAAACTTCTACAACACTTTAATAAATGCATAAAAATACCCTGGTCAGTAACTACACATAAATGTATTATTTGTTTGTCACAAGAAATTACACATACAACAATTGTTTTGTAATTGTGAAATAAAATTTATTTGCTGTTCAGCATCACAGCTTATTAGAAAATTTAATTTCATAAATACAATTAAAATATACAATATTTACAAAAATAACAATCAGCCAGAACAAGAGGTTGCATATCTCCAAACATGTGTTACCCAGCAACTGCAATGGTAAAAGAAATGTGGACACCAGAATACGACCTGCAACAACCAGGGAGAATACTAAGCACGATACACACCACCAAAAATAAAACCTGCATTTCAAGAGGTCAAAATAAGCAGTTTACTGCCCTTTGCACGAAAATGGATAGATGACCAACTCAGGAAGTGGATCCATAGTGCAAATTAAACATTTGGGGTCCAATCACAGAGGAAGTGACCCAGGTGTCATTATTTCGGCCCTTTTTTCCCCTTTTTGGATGGGGCCTTGGGGACAGGGGCCTTTGGGACTGAAGGCTTGCGCCGTCTTGGGCCAGTGGACAGAGGAGGGTCAGCAGAGGTGGAAGGTTGTGGAGCAGCTTGGGGTGGGGCAGCAGATGGGGGGTTGTCCCTTTGGGACCTGGCGGTGGTGAGCAGCTCCGCCAGAATGTCATTGTGGCGGCTGAATTGTTGGGCTATGCTTTGCATGCCAGCCGCCAGAATGTCATTCTGGCGTTTCAAGGCCTCAAACTGCTGGGTGTTTGTCTCCTTCCAAATCCCCATGAACTCCACAAACTGATGCTGACGGTCTGCAGCCTCCACCCCATGCTGCTCGATCCTGTCCAGCATCTCCAACAACCTGCCATCATATGAGGTCAGTGGATGGGTGTGGCTTATTGGTGGAGGCTGGACCACTTGCTCCACTTGTGGCTCTGAAGAGGAAGATGCTGCCGGTTCATCAGGTGCTTCTGCTTCTTCTAGGATCAAAATTGAAAACAATGTCACCATCTCATACACAAACAATCTCTCTTACCACAAACAATGCATTACTGTGACTTACCATCAAAAGCACCAGCAAAGACCTCCGCCGGGAGCTCACTATCCATATTGGATACCCCCCTGACCTCGCCCACATCAATGACATCCAACGAGTCCTGCTCCAGGGGGGTATATTCCAAACTGGATGGGATAGGCCCCCTCCCGGTGGACATGCTGTGGTTGTACCGGTCAGTCATCTTCCTCTTCAGTCCAGTTTTGAAGTCTGACCACCTACAAATTTATTCAAAAATAAATCAACATGAGATATGTGCACCACTGTGCTAGTGAACATCATTACTACGTAACATTTCCTAGTGTGGGTGATAATTTTTTTTTTATGCATACGTTTCCCACACACACATTAATGTCTCCATTATGAGGCATTTCAGTGTCTCATCTCATTCATTAGGCCACTAAATGCACATACATATCTCACTATGCAGAAATGACAGCAGCCATGGGCAAATTATCCACCTCCACCTGTTGTGAAAATACACATCCCACCATAGCTTGACAGTGTTGATATTATGGATTAATTTAACTATGGGAAGGCATGCTGGGATGTGTAGTTTCTCAACAGCTACATGTGCACAGTTTGGTCATCCTTGTTTCAGTAGCATCATATGGAACATGTTACTACAACTCTTTTTCAACAACACACTTTCTGTTGTCCCATCACATACTTCACATGAGCAGAACTGTGCCCATAACCTCACATCACACCAATGGGGCATGTTTCATATATAAATGTGGGTTATTAGACATGGTTGTGTTCACATGTGTCATTGAAGTGTAGCACTATCTACAAACACACCTTTCTAGTATTCTCAAAACATAAAAGTGATGGCCTGCACCCATCTTCAAGGGGAACGAGAATATTAAGTGAGAAGTTTGGAAGCTTCATAAGCAACTATTTAAACTAGCAGAGGGGGGCAGTGAACCAAATAAGAATGAAGAAATCTGCTCTCCCAACCTAGAGGTATTGTCTCTGCGGGATGCAGTCAGTTTGCCGGCGGTCGGGATCCCGGCGGTCGGAATCCGGACACTGGAATCCCGACCGCCGAAATCCCGAAACTTTCTCCCTCCGTAGGTGTCCACGACACCCATAGAGGGAGAATAAAATAGTGTGCCGAGCGTAGCGAGGCACCGGGCCCGCTGCATGGCGAGTGCAGCGAGCCCGCAAGGGGGGGCGCTCCACGTCCCCCCCATGTCGGGATTTTGGCGGTCGGGATTCCACTGTCGGGATTCTGAACGCCGGGATCCCGACCGCCGGCATTTCGTATCGGATCCGTCTCTGACTCACCGCACACAAAAACAAAGGTGTTAGATTTTAGGAAGGCTGATTTTGTAGAGATGGGAAACTCTGTAAGGGATTCTTTGGCAGAGTGGAAGAATTTGGAAGGAGTGCAGGATAAGTGGGAAAAATTAAAAAGTGCAATTCTAAAAGCAACAGAACTTTGTGTCAAAAGAGTTAGGAAAAACACAAGAAAAAGAAAGCCATTGTGGTTTGCAAAAGAAGTAGCAAGTATTGTGAAAGCAAAAAAGTTGGCCTTTAAGAAATTTAAGCAGACGCAGAAGAATGAGGACAAAGAGGTGTATCTTGTTAGACAGAAGGAGGCTAAGAAGGTAATCAGATGTGCAAAAGCACAGGCTGAAGAGAAAATGGCCCAGTCAGTGGGTAAAGGGGGGGGGGACTTTTTTTAGGTATATAAGTGAAAGGAGAAAAACAAAAAGTGGAATAATTAGACTGAAGACAGAGAGTGGAAGTTTTCTTGAGGGGGACAATGTAATAGCAGATAATATTAATAATTATTTCTGCTCAGTGTTCACTGCTGAAAGAGAGGGGAAGGGGCCACAGTTAAGTTGCAAGTATAGTCAGAAAACTGAGGGAGAGACAAGTACATTTACAGAGGAGAAAGTCCTCACAGAACTCTCAAAACTGAAAGTGGATAAATCAATGGGGCCAGATGGGATACATCCAAGGATACTAAAAGAGCTTAAAGGGGAGCTGGTAAAACCAATAACAGAATTATCCAACCAGTCACTAGCTACTGGAGTAATCCCAGAGGACTGGAAAACAGCGAATGTAGTCCCACTGCACAAAAGTGGAAGCAAGGAAGAGGTAAGCAACTATCGACCAGTGAGCCTTACATCAGTAGTAGGGAAATTGATGGAAACACTCTTAAAACAACGAGTTGTAGAATATCTCAAAACCAGCAATTTACAGGATCCAAAACAGCATGGGTTTACTGGGGGAAGATCATGTCAAACAAATCTTATTGACTTTTTTGACTGGGTGATTAACCCCTTACCGCCGCAGCCTGTTTTTGCCTTCCTGACAGAGCCCTTTTTTTCAAATCTGACATGTATCACTTAAGTGGGGATAACTTTTTTTTGCTTTTACTTATCCCAGTGATTTTGAGATTGTTTTCTCGTGACACATTGTACTTCAAGTTAGTGGTAAATTTTGGTCGATACAGTCTGTGTTTTTTGTGAAAAATTCCAAAATGTCCTAAAAAAATTGAAAATTTTGCAATTTGCAAAATGTAAAATTTTCTGCTTGTGAGACAAATAATCATACCACTCAAAATAGTTAATAACTAACATAGACCATATGTCTACTTTATGTTTCCATCATTATTTCAACCTCCTTTTAATTTTTTTGGACACTAGGAGGCTTAAAATATGAATAACAAATTCTCAAATTTTCAAGAAAATTTCAAACACTGATTTTTTTAGGGACCAGTTCAGTTCTGATGTGACTTTGAGGGACTTGTATGTGAGACACCCCCATAAATGATGCCATTTCAAAAACTGCACCCCTCACAGTATTCAAAACAGCATTTTGGAAGTTTGTTAACCCTTTGGGTGTTTCACAGGAATTTAAACAAAGTGTAGGTGAAATTTCTAAATTTCATTTTTTTTGCAAATTTTCAATTTTAATACATTTTTCTAAGGAACACAGTAGATTTTACTAGAGAAATGTGACTAAAAATTGATTCCCCCAATTCTTTTGTTTTCATAAATATCCTATATGTGGCCCTAGTGTGCACGTTGACCAAACCACAGGCTTCATAATAGAAGGAGCACCTACTTGATTTTGGAGCCTCCTTTTTATGAGATTATTTTTAGGCACCATGTAGGTTTCGCGGCACCATAAGATGCTAAAAATTAGGAACCCCCCCACAAGTGACCCCATTTTGCAAACGACACCCCTCAGGGAATTCATCTAGGGGTATAGTGTACATTTCAAACCTCCAGGGGTTTCACCAATTTTGGTACAACTGGGCTGTGAAAATGAAAAATTACATTTTTTACACAAAAATGCAGTTCTGGCTCAAAATTTTTCATTTTCACAAGGAATGAAGGAGACAAAGCACCCCAAAATCTGTGCCGCAATTTCTCCCGAGTACGGCAATGCCTCATATGTGACCAAAAAATACCATTTGGGTGCATGGCAGGACTCAGAAGGGAAGGAGTGATATTTGGATTTTGCAGCACAGATTCTGGTGGAATGAATGGTGGGTGCTATGTCGCATTAGCAAGACCCCCGAAGCACCAATACAGTGGAACCCCCCCACAAGTGACCCCATTTTGCAAACTACACCCCTCAGGGAATTCATCTAGGGGTATAGTGTACATTTCAAACCCCCAGGGGTTTCACCAATTTTGGTACAACTGGGCTGTGAAAATTAAAAATTACATTTTTTTACACAAAAATGCAGTTCTGGCTAAAAAATTTTCATTTTCACAAGGAATGAAGGAGACAAAGCACTCCAAAATCTGTGCCGCAATTTCTCCCGAGTATGGCAATGCCTCATATGTGACCAAAAATACCATTTGGGTGCATGGCAGGACTCAGAAGGGAAGGAGTGATATTTGGATTTTGCAGCACACATTCTGGTGGAATGAATGGTGGGTGCTATGTCGCATTAGCAAGACCCCCTAAGCACCAATACAGTGGAACCCCCCCACAAGTGACCCCATTTTGCAAACTACACCCCTCAGGGAATTCATCTAGGGGTATAGTGTACATTTCAAACCCCCAGGGGTTTCACCAATTGTGGTATAACTGGGCTGTGAAAATGAAAAATTACATTTTTTACACAAAAATGCAGTTCTGGCTCAAAATTTTTCATTTTCACAAGAAATGAAGGAGACAAAGCACCCCAAAATCTGTGTCGCAATTTCTCCAGAGTACGGCAATGCCTCATATGTGACCAAAAAATACCATTTGGGTGCATGGCAGGAATCAGAAGGGAAGGAGTGATATTTGGATTTTGCAGCAGACATTCTGGTGGAATGAATGGTGGGTGCTATGTCGCATTAGCGAGACCCCCGAAGCACCAATACAGTGGAACCCCCCCACAAGTGACCCCATTTTGCAAACTACACCCCTCAGGGAATTCATCTAGGGGTATAGTGTACATTTCAAACCCCCAGGGGTTTCACCAATTGTGGTACAACTGGGCTGTGAAAATGAAAAATTACATTTTTTTACACAAAAATGCAGTTCTGGCTCAAAATTTTTCATTTTCACAAGGAATGAAGGAGCCAAAGCACCCCAAAATCTGTGCCGCAATTTCTCCCGAGTACGGCAATGCCTCATATGTGACCAAAAAATGGCAGGACTCAGAAGGGAAGGAGTGATATTTGGATTTTGCAGCACAGATTCTGGTGGAATGAATGGTGGGTGCTATGTCGCAATAGCAAGACCCCCGAAGCACCAATACAGTGGAACCCCCCCACAAGTGACCCCATTTTGCAAACTACACCCCTCAGGGAATTCATCTAGGGGTATAGTGTACATTTCAAACCCCCAGGGGTTTCACCAATTGTGGTACAACTGGGCTGTGAAAATGAAAAATTACATTTTTTACACAAAAATGCA
Source organism: Crinia signifera (assembly GCF_055691185.1). Classification (NCBI taxonomy): domain Eukaryota; kingdom Metazoa; phylum Chordata; class Amphibia; order Anura; family Myobatrachidae; genus Crinia; species Crinia signifera. Next base: position 26,110,138 of record NC_139226.1, read on the forward strand.
GTTCTGGCTCAAAATTTTTCATTTTCACAAGGAATGAAGGAGACAAAGCACCGCAAAATCTGTCCCCCAATTTCTCCCGAGTACGGCAATGCCTTATATGTGACCAAAAAATACCATTTGGGTGCATGGCAGGACTCAGAAGGGAAGGAGTGATATTTGGATTTTGCAGCACAGATTCTAGTGGAATGAATGGTGGGTGCTATGTCGCATTAGCAAGACCCCCGAAGCACGGTGAAATGATGAACCTAATAATCCATAGATGTGTGGTATAATTTAAAGCACTCCTTCATACATAGGCCGGGTTTGTCGGGGCAAGTTTCACAGTGGAAAATAGTTTGCTTTCGTATTCCCTTTTTATAGCAAACTTTGCACCTTTTTTGTGTCCTGCCCTTTTTTCCAGTGGAGGGGATTTCGTTAGGAAAATGCTGCCCTGATACAATACGGGGGCCAGTACTAGAAGTACTGGGGCCAGTACTAGAAGTACTGGGGCCCTCTGCCTGCTGGTTCCCAAATATTAGGCCCTTTATGACTTCCTCTTGAAAGTGCATAAATGTCCCCATCTGGCTGGTAGAACGGAATAGTACGTAAGCATTATACAGTGCCATCTAGATGATATACACGGCCAGCTTCTTATACCATATTTTTGTTTTCCGCAGGGCACTGTACGGCTTCAGTACCTGATCTGAAAGATCCACTCCGCCCATGTACTTATTGTAATCTAGGATACAAATAGGTTTTGAGGTGTGGGTACTGGTACCTCGTACAGGGACGGAGGTGGTACTGTCTCCGTGAATTGTTGTCAGTATAAGGACATCCCTCTTGTCCTTATATTTGACCAACAACATATTTTCGGTGCATATTGCCCTGCTTTCACCCTTTCTCAGTAATTGGGCAACGTGCGTTTTTGGGAGGCCTCTTTGGTTCTTGTGCACAGTACCGCAAGCTGCTGTACCTCTTGAACCAAGGGCCTTAAACAGGGGGATGCTGGAGTAAAAGTTATCCACATAGAGGTGATAACCCTTATCCAGGAAGGGGTGCACTAAATCCCAGACAATCTTTCCACTAACACCTACGAGGGAGGGGGGGCATTCTGGCGGTTCAATTCTTGTGTCCTTCCCTTCATATACCCTAAACCTGTGGGTGTACCCTGAGGTACTTTCGCACAGCTTATACATTTTTATGCCATACCTTGCCCTCTTATTGGGAAGGTACTGGCGGAATTTAACCCTTCCTTTAAAATGTAAGTGACTCGTCTACACAAATGAATTTTTGGGGGATGTACATTTCAGCAAATTTGGCGCTGAAATGATCAATGACCGGCCTGACTTTGAATAGCCGGTCAAAGGTGGGATCATCTCTGGGTGGGCACTGTGCATTATCGTTGTAATGCAAAAATTTAAGGATCGTCTCAAAACGAGTCCGGGTCATGGCCATACGATGAAGTGGGGTGCTGTACAGAACATCTGTACTCCAATATTGCCTAATTTCTGGATTTTTAACTATGCCCATATGTAACACCAGACCCCAAAACGTCATCATCTCTACTGCATCTACAGGGGTCCACCTAGCAAATGATGACGTGGGGTTTTGGGCAATAAACTGCTGGGCATATAAATTACTTTGGTCCACCATTAAATTTATAAAATCATCAGAGAAAAAGACTTTGAAAAAGTCAATTTCTTTGAGGCCTGTACTATCAAATTGGATTCCTGGGTTGGCCAAAAACTCAGGAACCTGGGGCTCAAAATTGTCTGGTGGTGGGGTCCATACGAGATCAATCATTGGGGGGGGGGTCTCAGCTGCTCTACGGGGGCGTCTTTGAGGGGGTCCCTCATCACTAGAGGAGGAAGAGGAGCTTAAGACAAATGCAAATTCATCGCTTACTTCACTGGCTGTGTCAGTGTCAGAGGCAATAATGGCATATGCCTCCTCCGCTGAAAACAGTCTTTGCGATGATTGGGACATTTTTATTATTTTTAAGTGTAGTGTTTCAACACGTGTATAGTGTAGGGGGGGTACAAACTTTATTTCAACACGGGGGGTATGTAGTGTGTATGTAGTGCTTTAACACGTGTAAGTTAAAAGAAAAAAAAAAAAGCTCCTGCGCCAAAAATTGAGCACAGATGTTGGTCAGTAACATCCGTCACTGATCAGCGCTCAGCGAGCACAGGACACCCACAAAAGCACCGTGGGTGTAAAAAAAAAATTAAAAAAAAAAACCCCACAGCACCCTCAAAAAAAAAAAAACTGCTGATCAGTGATGCAACACTGATTAGCAGTGAGGGGCAGCAGGCAAACAACTTTGGGTGCAACCTGACAGGGTATATATAAAAAAAAAAACCTGCACCCCCAAAAAAATGCTGATCAGTTAGTTTACACTGATCAGCACAAAAGGGGGGCAGCAGGGGGCAGCAGATACAAAATTATAGCACACAATTTAAATCTCTGACACAATGACGCTGCTGCAGCAGCAGCAGCAGCAGCACCAGCAGCACAAGCACCAGGAAGTCACAGCAGGAGCTGGCAGCACGGATGCCACCAACGCTCAGGTCAGTATAAGGGCACAGATGGGCACGGAGACCGCTCTGCACGCTGTTCCTGACCGGAATGGCGGCTGCAGGGCTGTCTCCGTTATTTCATTTGAGGTGTAATGGCTGCGATTGGTCCGTCGGTCCGACGGACCAATCACAGCCTTTGGGGGCAGGTGGGGTGAGGTGGGGTGACCACCAGTGACACCCTTACACCCGGTGGTGATTGGTGCTGTACTTAACAGCACCAATCACCACCGATCCCTGTGTCACCGGCGAACGTTATTCGCCGGTACACAGAATACGCTGTAATTGGCTGTTCACATTGAACAGCCAATCACAGCGATCGCCGATGGGTGGGGGCATCGCTGCCCCCCCTGGGCAATGAGGGAAGATGTCTGCTGTCAGGGACAGCAGACATCGTCCCTCTGTCACCGCGTCTATAGACGCGGTGACAGTTAATGGCATGACGTACATTTATGCCATGTGTCGGGAAGTACATCCCGATTATGACCTAAATGTACGTCAAATGTCGGGAAGGGGTTAAAGTAATAGATCAAGGTGGGGCTGTAGCTTATCTAGACTTTAGTAAAGCTTTTGACACTGTCCCACATCGCAGACTGTTAAATAAACTTGAAAGCTTGGGATTGGATTCTAAGATAGTTGAATGGATAAGAGCGTGGTTGCAGGACAGAAAACAGAGAGTTGTAGTAAACGGAGTACAGTCAAAGGAGGGAAAGGTTACAAGTGGAGTACCCCAGGGATCTGTACTTGGACCGGTGCTTTTTAATATCTTTATTGGTGATATTGCAAATGGAATTGAGGGTAAAATGTGCCTTTTTACAGATGACACAAAGGTATGCAACAGGGTAGACACACCAGGAGGGGTAAAACAAATGATTGAGGATCTAGGCAGATTAGAGAAATGGTCAAGAGAATGGCAACTACAGTTTAATTCCAAAAAATGCAAAATCATGCACTTGGGTCTCAGAAATCCAAAGACTCAATATAGTATAAATGGCACTATAATGGAAACTACTGAGGAAGAGAGGGATCTAGGTGTCACTATTTCAGGGAACTTAAAAGCAGGTAGGCAATGTAACAAAGCAATGAAGAAGGCAAGTCAGATGCTTGGTTGCATAGGGAGAGGTATCAGCAGTAGAAAGAAAGAAGTAATAATGCCACTGTATAGGTCATTGGTACGACCTCACCTAGAGTATTGTGTTCAGTTCTGGAGGCCTTATCTCCAGAAGGATATAAATAAATTAGAGACTGTACAAAGAAGAGCAACTAGAATGGTGCATGGCCTACATCACAAAACGTACCAGGAAAGACTAAAAGATCTTAATATGTATACTTTAGAGCAGAGAAGGGAAAGGGGGGACATGATAGAAACTTTCAAATATATCAAGGGCTTTAACAAGGTACAGGTGGGAGACATTCTTCACAGGAAGAGGAGCAACAGAACACGAGGACATGCACTGAAACTAGAGGGAGGAAGATTCAGGGGAAATGTGAGGAAGAATTTTTTCACAGAAAGAGTAGTAGATAAGTGGAATAGCCTCCCAACAGAGGTGGTAGACGCAAATACAGTAGTACAATTTAAACATGCTTGGGATAAGCATATTGATATCCTTACAAAAAAATAAGGATCAAATATGGTTTGAGGTAACATGTTTAAAAAAAGGGGCAGACTAGATGGGCCAAGTGGTTCTTATCTGCCGTCAAATTCTATGTTTTCTATGTTTCTACATGTAACATATGTACACACATATGACATTATCAGGGGGAGAAACACACTTGCCTTTTCTTAACTGATGTCAAATCCCTTCCCACTGTTGACACCTGGTTCACTTCCTCTGTGATTTGCTTCCAAATCTTTCTCCTTGCACTGCCAACCGGCTTCCTGGTAGCAAATTCAATCCATTCTCGTGCTCTGGGCACTAAAATTCTCATTTCTGTCTCTTGAAATGCAGGGTTTCTCTTTTTGGTGGTGGTATCCTGCTCAGTACTCGGCCTAGATGGTGTAGGTCGTTTTCTGGTGGCCCCAGTTCTCTCACCATGCAGCTGCTGGGTAACACATGTTTGGAGAGATGCAACCTCTTTTTCTGGCTGGTTGCTTGGCCCTTGTGGAGCGCCTGTTAGTGCGGGGACCCCTTGCTCTTGGGCCTCCTTGTCCGCTCCTGCTCCCTCTGCCTCAAAGTTTCAAGCAGGGATTCTGCTCTTGCTCTCTGTAGGGCGTCCTCAGCTGCGAAATCATCTGAGCTAGACATGTTTGCAGCAATTCTGGCCTGCAACTGACTGGATATTTATATTTAAAACTCCCGCCTTGAACAAGGGGCGTATATTTTTCCGCGCAATGTAGTAGCTAATTTACGCCGATATTTGCCGCCGATATTTGCCGCCGATGATCTTGGCAGATAATTACAGCTTAAATTACGCAGGTCTCCACGCGCCTGAGCATTCACCTGTACATGCACATACACAGGTTGTTGACCATTGTGTGCTACATGTTGAAATGTGTGCACATGTCACTCCAATGATGATTGTTTTCAGGTGGTCTCTGTTGGAGTACGTGTATTCTTAAACAAATTTATAAACATACCAACGTAACAATGCTTTTACTTACATTTTTAAGGAGGATTAATTTGTCATACACAAACATGTTGTATGTGCGTTGTTATAAGCGTGTGTATTAGTAGATAGTTGCGTGTATAATTTTTTGCACACTGTATATACAGTATGTCTCTCTCTACATTGAAAGCATAATGTATGTTATGGTGTGCATATCGGAACGGTCCACGACAGTTTTTATTCGCATACATATTGTTAATGTAAGATGGATTAATAAAGTAAAAAATAAAAAAACTAGGTTTTAGACCAATCAGCAACCACCAAAAGTTATATATGTACATGCAATTAATAACTGAGCCATTGCCAATATGTCTTCAGCAAGGGCTAACCCCTTTTCCAATGAGGAGCTGCTGGCGTTGGTCCAAGTCATGGACCAGCGCCTGGGGTCCAGGGGCCCATATGTATCAAATGCTGAGAAGCGGCGGGCGTATAACGCTGCCTGCCCCTTAATCTACACCCGGACTGGCGTCCGCAGAAGCCTGGGGCAGGTGAAGCGGCGCTGGTCTGACCTGCGGCGGCGTCAGCCAGTGCTGCTAAGCACAATTCAGCGCCATATTTGGCGATGTAAGTATATATTTACAAATACAGATGCGCGCGCGTCCCCTTCCGACGGTGCTGCCCTCGGTCGCCCGGTGCCCACACCGGGTGACCGCACCCCCCGCAGTGTCCTCGAGTCCCCCCCAGCCCCCTCGAGCGGGAGGCAGACAGTATTGCGTCCGCCTCACCGCCCCGCCGCCCGGATACTGAGACGCGAGTGCGTGGGGACTCATGCTTGTCTCAGTCAGATGGAGCGCCGTGTTGCTGGCGGTTCGCAAGGGGCTTTGTTGCACTCGCCATGCTGTCTGGGTCCGGCCAGTCGGGATCCTGACGTCGGGATAATGACTGACGTTATCCCGACTGTCGGACCCCTATACCACACCCTTTTTAAAAACGTCAATAGCAAAAGGTTAATAAATGAGAACATAGGCCCAATTCTAGCATTACTGAGAATAAGCATAATGCTGAACTCTTAAATACATTTTTCTCATCTATTTTTACTAGGGAGTAGCCTACAGGCTCCACTAAAGGAATGAACCCACTAGAACTAAACATAGAATTCACTACAAAGATCCACAAGAGATTTTTCAAAATCAAAACAAATAAATCACTAGGTCCAGATGGGATTCAGGAAAAAAGGAAAAATAGTCCGCGGTTCCACTTAGATGCTGCCGGGCACCTGGAAGTACCACCTACTACAAAGTATATGCCAGAAAAATAGAAAATAGGCACCCTGCGCTTCCTATTGGGGTAGATGGGATGACTGAATGATGGTAATTTTCTTTTTGTGATCCCCTTCTATGATAAACAGTTCTCTAGAAGCATCAATTCTCCAGAAGCAGATCCCGGTGTAAGGTTTCCAGGCAGGTTCCCAGGTGCCTCAGAAACACTAACGCATTTCGACTGCAAAGTCTTCCTCAGGGTGTGTGTCTCACACACACCCTGAGGAAGACTTTGCAGTCGAAACGCGTTGGTGTTTCTGAGGCACCTGGGAACCTGCCTGGAAACCTTACACCGGGATCTGCTTCTGGAGAATTGATGCAGGGGTCTAACCGGGTTGTTACATCTGACCCCCCCATACGCTCCATAATCGGCCTTTGGTGAAAGGCCAGATACGGTACCAGGCTTTGTTTGTTTTTTATATATATTGTGTGTTTTTATATAAATAAAGTGGTTGGTTGATTACGGGATGAGTGTTTCCCTTATATATCTCTGAGGAAACTGGGAAAGGATCGGATCATTGGAAACATTCCGGATCTATTAAGTGACCCCCTATCTACGCCTAAATTATTGGCCTATAGGAGAGGCCTGTATACGGTATGAGTACCCTCACCCCTTTTTCTATGATATATGTGTATTGAACATCTAAGGAAAATCTGCATTATGAGATTTTCGCTATTTTCTTTTTGAGGTGTAAAAAAAATTGAAGAACCTTACTCGAGGAAAAATAACTGTTTATCATAGATTGAGATTACAAAAAGGAAATTACCATCATTCAGTCATCCCATCGGGATGCAGTTACGATCCTGGCGGTCGGGATCCCGGCATTCAGAATCCCGACGCCGGAATCCCAACCGCCGAAATGCCGACACATTCTCCCTCCTGGGGTGTCCACGACACCCCTGGAGGGAGAATAAATTAGTGTGCCGAGCGTAGCGAGGCACCGGGCCCGCTGCGTGGCGAGCGCAGCGAGCCCACAAGGGGGGGCGATCCACGTCCCCCCCTTGTCGGCATTTCGGCGTTCGGGATTCCGGCGTCGGGATTCTGAACGCCGGGATCCCGACCGCCGGGATTCAATACTGAATCCATCCCATCTACCCCAATAGGAAGCGCAGGGTACCTATTTTCTCTTTTTTTCTGCCAGATGGGATTCACCCTAGGGTCCTGATGGAACTAAGGGAGGAGTTAGCATATACTCTGCATTACATTTTTGATAAATCATTTTGTCTGGTATAGTTCCAAAGGACTGGAGAATAGCGGAAGTAGTACCGATATTCAAAAGAGGAAAAAGAGATGACCCAGTGAATTTCAGACCTGTGAGCTTAACATTAATCGTGTGGACATTATTTGAGGGAATTTTAAGAGATGGTATCCAGGAATGTTTAGAGGGGCATAGCATAATCAGCAGTAACCAGCATGGGTTTATAAAGAATTGTTAGTGCCAAACTAACCTAATAAGTTTTTACAAGAAAGTCAGCGTGATCCTAGACATTGGCAGTACTGTAGTCGTGGTCTACCTGGATTCTGCAAAGGCAGTTGACACTATGGGGGAAATTTACTAAAGGAAATGTGTAAAAAATAGGTGTATTTGTATTTAGAAATACACTTATTTTTGACATTTACTATCCCGAAAATACAGCAATTCGTATTCGTATTGATAGCACATCAATACGAATACCAATTGCCGTATTTTCGGAATAGTAAATGTCAAAAATAAGTGTATTTCTAAATACAAATACACCTATTTTTTACACATTTCCTTTAGTAAATTTCCCCCTATGACACATAAGAGAATGATCAATAAATTGGAGAAATTGAGACTAAGGGTTAAACTCTGTAGCTGGGTAAGCCTGGGTAAGGCTGCAGAACAGAGAATAAAGAGTAACTCTCAATGGTGCATTTCCAAGTTGGATACCAGTACTAAGTGGTGTACCACAGGGTTCTGTGATAGTGCCCCTGCATATTCTTTAATGATATAGAGGACGAATCGAAGGATCCATCTTTGAGGAAGACACAAAAATGTCTAGGGTGATTAAAACGGATGAGGATGTATCCACGCTACAGAGGGATTTAATAAAACTATATGTATGGGCTGATAAATGCAATGCTAGGACTCTGGGAGGCACTGCCAATCCTGACCCCTGAACTCTGTTGCCTCTCCTCGTGGTCGACGGACACGTGCAGTGCTATCCTTCACCTTTAACAGGCGCATTCGAAGGAGCTGGTTATGCCGGCTCCAACCCCGATGCCGCCAGGTCTTACGTGGGACAATGTGTCCGTCGAGGCAGGGAGAGTGCAAGAGGAGGGCTAACTAAAGAACCACACATGACGGGGTACCCCCAGAGTGTTCACGGGAGCAACAATGCTCAAATGATGACACACTAATACAACAACCAGGTGTAACAATACACAAAATGAAACCGTAATAGTGAGACTAGGAATAGTAAAGATGCAACAATGCACAAGATGATACCGGAGAGAAAATAACTGCAATTAACCCCAGACTTATCTGAGAGATGGATATTCCTAGGTTAGTCCAGAGGTTAGCAGACACAAGCAAAGGCAGGAACCAGGAACCTGGAGCAGGAACAGGCTGGAAGGCAGGGAATAGCTGACAGGCACGAGGAAGCATGTGACATCAGCCGCTTAGCTGACCGGCCGGGAACGGAAGTTCGGATCATTGCCAAGCAATACCCGACACTTCCGTCCCAAGCGCCCAGCTACTGCTGGTGAAGATGGCGCCGCCCACTGCGTCCCGAAGCCCAATTAGGAATGTTTATGCTGTAAAAGAGACATTTAAGAGGAGACATGCTTAAAATGTACAAATATACCAATACAATGAACTGTCAGGCACCCTATTCACTTTGAGCGTGGAGACTATGACACATGGGCATCCGCTCATATTAGAGGAGAGAAGATTCTGTACCCTTAGAAGGAAAGTCTTTTTTACGGTCAGGGCAGTAAAGGTATGTAACTCTATCAGAGGTAGTGTTGGCAGACACAATAAATACATTTAGAATAAGGTTGGACAAGCATTTATTGGAAAAAAAAAACATTCAGGGGTACAACCCATAATCATTATTTATAACAAAGTTAAAACCAAGTACATGGGGAAATCAAATCTAGACCATACCCTCTAATGGATCTGGTAAAAGGTTGGACTTGATTGAAATACGTCTTTTATCAACCTCAAACTACTATGTTACTATGATAAATTTACTAAGATGGGAGTTCTATTGAACAGAGATTTCCACAGCGGCCACCAGACTCCTCTTCAGCGGCATCCCCGATCCCAAGGGTGCATTGCGTGAATGCATCGGTTAAGTCAACGGCACACCCACGCAATGCATTCTGTGGACCGGGGATGCCGGTCCACAGGATGCATTGGAGGACTGCCAATGGACTACTGTAGGTGAGCATGTTAAAACAAAAAAATCTGAAATCCGGAATAATCCCTAATCCAAAATAAATGTGGGTCCGACCAGTTCGGATAAGGGTTAGTTTTATAAAAGCAGATGGTACCGCCCATTCTTTAGGCTTTTTAAGAACCGCACCCAAAAAAGGGGACATGGCCTCTGAAACATAGGCAAGGCTTCACGAGTATGCCACTATCATGAGCCACACCCCATTTTCGTCACTTTTGGGGCATGCCCAGCACTCTGTGACCTGCTGGCATTCCCCCAGTCCTTCTGTCTCCCGAGAGTATTCTCCCTGTGAAAAACCATTGGCGAAATGTAATAGGGTCCAAATTCGCTGGCTGAACTCGGATGATTTTTTTTTAAAGCAGCAATCATTTATAAAACCATGCAAAACCATGTCTTTTTAATGATTGCCGCTTTAAAAAAAAGTTTGAGATCGGCCGGGATCCCGCACCTCGGGTATATTATGTCCGCTTGTGTTTGTTTTCTCTACTTGGCAGTCGATTATATTTCCAAGTTTTTAGCCTACATTTACCTTACAATACACATTCAGCGAAGCCCTCTTTATATTTAGAGCAAGTCCGTATATATCAGGGGTGGGGAAGCTTTTTGGGGACAAGGGCCACTTGTATTGGCGAAAAAATGCCTCGTGGGCCATATATATATATATAAAAAAAAACACTTACAAATTCACCTGCGGCAGCCGGCCCACGCTCTGGCGGCTGCCACAGTTTAAGAATTGCCGGTCTGTGTGGTCCGACGGCTGTGCAGGGAGTCAAGTATAGTGGAAATCTTGCGAGAGGCCGGTAGCTCTCGCAAGATTTCCCCTGTACTTGACTCCCTTCGCAGCTGACAGGCGGGTGGGTGGACCGGACAGACCAGCTGAAGGGGCCGTATACTGCCCACGGGCCGGAGGTTCCCCACCGCTGGTATATAAGAACTAAACTCAAAAGTAATAACATACAAAGCACATTGCATCATTTAAACAAAAAGTGTTTTATTTTTCTAAAATGCTATACAAAGAAAACTGTTAAAGGTGCCCATACACAGTAAAATTATTGCATACAATTCGGACTAGATGGCAATGTATAGGTTTTGCAATGCAATGATATGAGATCTAGTACAAAAGTATGTGCAACACATACTTTTTGAGCTGTGCAATGAGATGTGTGACGTGAGCGCGCATCTCATCACACCCAACAATTGTACTGTGTATGGGTACCTTTAGATAATCTTTTTTTTTTTTTTTTACGTTGAGTAAATTTTTGGTTTTCTTTTTCCCCCGCTTTGTAGATGCTTTGGTGAAAATGCGTCCAGCCATTCTGGAAGAGTTACGACAAATTATTTCTTTTTTTTTTTCTTAATTTTGTTTCAATTAAACACTACAAAACTTAAAAGCAATAAAAAAAAAATGCAATTTAAAAAATTAACGTTACTAAGTAAAATTGGTTGATTTAAACTTTGTATGTAGTTTTTTATTTATTTATTAACATAAAGTTAATTGGTATAAAGTTTGCAAAGATATTGGTATAAATGATATAGAAGAGTGCTGGACAGAGCCGATGTTCTACGGGAAACTGGGTCAGCTGGATCCCTGGATTTCGGCCTAAAATTGGTGGGATTTGAATTCCTGGGATTGGATTAGTTAGCTCATGCTCAATTTATTTGTATTTTTTAATACACCTGCTGCAGTACAAAGCTCAGACGTTGCCGGTTGCCTCTTCCCCCGGCTGTGAGCAGCATGATGTGATGTCAGAGGTCACGCTGACATTAACCACCAGCTGCACCGTGCTCATCGTAAGAGGAGGTTTGAAGGAGGTAGCTACTGCCTGTCACAGTGCCACCACTGCCCAACCCAGTGCCTTGGGTTTGGGGCAGTGGTGGTTTTTACCTATGTGCTGCAGGGCTGCAGCCCCCCCACAGGTAAAAACTGCCACTGTAGTGAAGCTAGATGCAGTCAGTGAGACTGCACTGGCTTTATGTGACTGGCAGTGACTTCCTATTAGAAGTCTACCATGCCAGTCACCCAAGGCAGTCCCATTGGGAGGGCTGCGGAGTAAAATCTAAGATTGAGTATGCAGTGCCTGTCATCTGTATTATACAGGTGCCGGGACCGTGATACCCCTTCTATGTGCTGTTGCCGAAGCAGCCCATAGAACAGGGTTGGGCAACACCGGCCCTCCAGATGTTAATGAACTACACATCCCAGGATGCTTTGCATTCGTTTTGCTATGTGGCCATGCTGAAACTGATGCAAGGCATGCTGGGATGTGTAGTTCATCAACATCTGGAGGGCCGGTGTTGCCCAGCCCTGCCATAGAAGCTGACAGCATGCGTAGTACAGAGGTTTGTACTGCGCATGCGCCAGTCCCAGCGTCTGCCATCATAGTACAGGCACCCGGGAACTCTGCGGGGACCAGGAGGATAGGCAATGGCAGCTTCTGGGGGGGAAGTGCCTGATTCACGGTACCCCCGAAGCGGCTGTAGCCAGAGGCAGACCCCTTCCCACAAAAGCTAGAAGCCCTGGTATCGGGGGTCATTTTTTATTGATAAACTCAATCCCAGGTTTGAAAAAAATGGCCTGACCTACTGAGCGATTATCAGCAGACTGCGAACGTGCCATCAAGGTTCTGCTGATAGTCCGCACACAATTAGGATTTAAAAAAAAAGGATTGACAGGTAGTGGCCATTCGAGGGCGTTAACATGGTGTTAGCAGGGAGTGGCTGTGAAAATGCAAAACCATAAAGGTGTCTACAACTATGACCGCCTAGCGGCACACCCCTGATTCATGTGTTCATGCTACAAAACAAAAAGGAGAAATAATGGACTCTTGTGTATGTCAGGTATGCCTCTTGGGGATAAAGTGACCCCTTGCGAAAATATTAGTGCAGCAATTCAGGCTTTGATAGAGACATAGAGGTTTATCACGAGTTCTAGTGAAGGTGGGATGTTGCTATTGGCAACCAATCAGATTCTAACTAATTTACCAGGGTCTCAACCTAGCTGCAGGTGGGCAAACAGCAGGCATCCGATGTAGCTCTTGGTAAACAAGTGGTATGTCATGGAGGGAGGGTGCGCTGTGTGATAGCTGCATAAACGGTGTCTTTAATCTCACCATGGATCAGTACAGACGTACTGAGCCACGTGACGCGTTTCTCTGCTCTATGGTTTCAGCGGTTTCATCAGAAGTCGATTTTGGGCTCTTACCTATGCAGGAATTTCAATTGTGTACAGACCAATCACAGCACGGGGTTAATTAATAGTTGTGGCTCAAGATCTTTCCGGTGATTTGAATCAATTGCACTTAATTGTGTTGTGTGAAATAGAGTGGCCCTAAAAGAGGCACCTATATACACACTACCTGGCGCTCTGAAATTCCAGTATTTTTAGTTTAGATAGATCAAAAAAGAGTTTGCATATGGAAATCCTTCAGCTGCAGCATACACTCCCGTGAGCCCGTCAGGCGCACAGAGAGAGAAGAAATGGATAGGGGGGGTAGGAGTGAATTGCGCTGCTGATTATAGATAATTATACACTAGGTGACCGTATAAAGATGAATGCAGGACACACTGTAGCCTTTTTTATATATAAATCTTTATCTAGAAAAAACACACATAAATTTACATCAAACAAATACAATAATGAATATAAAATATAACATATAAATGTAATAAAAGTTGGGAACCCAAACAGCTAATTTGGCTTGGATATCTTCACAGCAGGATATAATTATAAGCTCAGTAAATGATAAATGACTTGGAGCTCGCAGTATTCTGCAGGTACTGGTTGCAGCAAAAAAATATATATATAAATTATATATATAAGTCCGGTTTTATTTAGGACTGGCCAGTCAGATATATATACGATTTTTAGGCAGTCAAATATATTTTATGCTCACCAAAGTAGTAGTTGGAAGGTGCTTAGTGCAGGCGGTCCCGATTGATGGAACTAGGGAGCCCCTCAGTTGGAAATGACTACTCCTCTCGGCAGCACGCCGGTAAGACAACCCCGCAGTGTGGGGTGCAAACACCGTTCGATCTGCGGTGGTAAGGAGTAGTTAGAGGGTGATGCGCCGTCCTGCAGTCGACCCTGGTTTCCTCTGTGCGGTGTAGTTAGGCTGTGCGTAGCTGATGGCCGGCAGCTCAGGGTAGAGGTGAGCCGCACTTCAGCTGGGGGAGCACAGTCAGCGGTAAGCCCAGGGAACTTGTGCTGCTGGCTGGGGGACACGCGAGGCGGCTAATTGCCGGTGATGTTGTACGGCTAGCGCTGCCTCCGTGAAGCTCTGCTGTGGTATAGCTGGTTGGATCACCTTCACAGGTACAGGATAGTAGCTTGAATGTATACAGAAAATATACATACTATACAGTATACATAAACAATACAATAACCGATATTTGCAGCAATATATTAAAAATGCAATGGACCATGGCATCATCAGAGCATATTATAAAGAAAATAAATAATACATAAGGCTCTTTTCTATACATACAGAGTGGAATCAAAATTATGAATATAGAGAAAGCTCCCAGTGTTAATAGAGAATGGTTGTAGCCAAGGGCATAACTACCATAGGTGCAAGAGGTGCAGCTGCTATGGGGCCCAGAGCAGAAGGGGGCCCATCTTTGCTGTCTAAGTAATATGTTTTATCTACATTTATAACCATCAGTTGCTAAATAGGGGCCCTTACAAACTTTTGCTATGGGGCCTACGAATATCTAGGTACGCCTCTGGTTGTAGCCTAATGGTTAAGTATCCAGACCACCAACAATAAAGGGCCTGGGATTGAGTCCCCTAATTAATGTTAGAGATTATTTATTCTTAATATATATATATGAAACCCAATACTTCAAGACGCGCTTAAACTCTTTATAAAATTAACCAATACATTTGACGGCTGCTTAACCACAAAGTTCCCAGAGGGTTAGGAAACACAAAAGAGCATACACTTCCCAATAATGGTACTTAAAGTCCATTAAAGTCCATATGTTTCCATACAAGCTTTCAATGAAACATCAGTTTTTCCAAGGTAACATTTTTTTTTTATTCTTCAATGAGTAGTCAAAAGATGTTACAGCAGTACAGTAATAACCCGACGCGTTTCATCTAGATCGACTTCATCAGGGGACACTTAACATCTACAATGGTAAGCAATGTTTCAGTATACAATAATAGCCAGGAGTCAGTGGTACTCGGATCCCCAAAAATCGGGTGTGTCCGTGCTATAGTTTCTCTGTATTTTATATTAATGCTGGGAGAATTTCCACGGGTTCTCTTTGAAGCATAACTTTAGCATTCATGTATCTTATGTTTTTTTTTTTTTTTTTATTCTGTGTTATTTACCTGTTCCATTCCTGCCGAATGTGCGGCTCCTTATGAATACAATCTTATTACAATGAAATATCAAAGCTTAATTATAATATTTATATTTATGCAGCAGCTTATTCTTTCATTGTTGAACACATGCACCGGTGACATCTAGTGGTATCAGTATATATTGCACCTTTATAAATTGCATGCACTTGTTAATTGTTTCTAAAGCATTATGGGACTTAATTTATTATTAAAAGTAAATTCTGTTATAAGGTAGAACTGTGGGCGGCGTTAGAAAGCGCACTAAGCAGCAAAAAGCTTAGTGAGCCAACCAGAACGACCCCCAATATGCATACCTCCCAACTTTTGAAGTTTAGCAGGCGTGCCGAAATTTTCGGGGGGCGTGGCCTAATTTGGGGCGTGGCCTATACTCGCGGCTCTTCCGTGAGGCCACGCCCCCATTCTGCTGCTATGGGGGCATGACCCAGAGGCTCTGTGAGCCTCTAGCCATGCCCCCAGACCCCTGGCTGCGGGAATAGATGCTGTGCGCATGCGCACAGCGTTTATTCCCCGCTGCTTAGCAGCTGACAGGGGGGACTCCCAACAGCCCCCCCACACCGCGGGACACTGCCGCCCGCGGGTGGGACAGCGGGACAGGCCCTGACAATCGGGACTGTCCCGATAAAATCTGGACTGTTGGGAGGTATGCAATATGTGTGTTGAACAATCCACAAATATATAAACACTGCAGTGTGTGTAGTCACTTGTGAAGCTGCCAGTTACATTATAGAGCAGGTTCTGGATGCTGAAATATGCAGAAATATTTAGGCGTTAGATATTCTGCTGAAATGAAGTTAGTAAATTGCAACATTGTATCAATGTTTCATATAGTACTCTGCCGGTGTATAAGGAATCTCATACCCCTTTCACAACTAATTAACGGGTACAAGCTGGTTTCTTGCCGGCTCGACCCGTTAATCAGTGCGATGTGAAAGGGGTTACCGGGTGCCGCAAACGGGTAGCAATACGGCAATAAGAGCCGGTAAGAAAGCAGAGTTCTTACCGGTTCGTTGCCGTGTTACTATGAGGTGTGAACGGGATAAATGTGTGGAGCGACCCGTTTCCCGTTCACATTATGGAGGAGGCAGTGCTGGCGCCTCCTCCCCGCACCTGATGACACACCGACTCCCCGCCATGACCCCTTATGATGTCAGCGAACCGACAATAAAGCCGGTTCTCTGAGGGGATGTGAACACCCAAAATGCAGGGTTGTGCCGTGACTGAACCGTTACAACGTCCCGATGTGACCCTGCATTTAGCGATGTGAAAGCGGTATAGGTATGTATCAATGTAACAAGACACTGATCTTGATAACAATCTCTATGTAGAATGTATCACTCAGCCAGCAGAGAAGTAATCAGTTTCTCATATGCTTTGTACTGATTATTGCAGGACAGTTGTCATAAATCTTACATATGAAGCCAAAAGCTGATAGAGGAGGTAGTATATAGGAGGAAGTAGTATAAAGCTGTCAGATTAAACTATATCTACTGCTGACAAGGTGTGTGTAACCCATTGTTTGTATAGGGATCAAAATGGAAAAGAGAAGTGGTTCTGTATACCGAAGAGAATGTATATAACCCTGCTCTTATGCAGTCAGTGGCTGCTATATGTCATGGCAGGTGTGTTCTCTGTGGTACTGGATCAGTAGCGGAACTTGTGGGTGGTGAGCTCAGGTGCAAAAATATAATTTGGGTCCCCCTCCTCCACCCCTAACCCAAGCTCACAATATGCAACACTTCAGTGGGTGACAGGGAGAGGTAGAGTGTGACAGGGAGAGGCACGGGGAGGCAGAGTGTGACAGGGAGAGGCTCGGGGAGGCAGAGTGTGACAGGGAGAGGCAGAGGAGGCAGAGGGGGGGCAGAGGGGTACAGGGAAAGGCAGGGGAGGCAGAGGGGTACAGGGAGAAGCAGGGGGGCAGAGTGTGGCAGGTGAGGCAGAAGGTGACAGGGAGAAAAAGATGGAGGCAGAGTGTGACAGGGGAAGGTAGAGGGTGACAGGCAGAGGTAGGGGGAGGCAGAGTGTGATAGATAGAGGCAAGGGAAGGAAGAGGGTGACAGGGAGATGTAGGGGGGGCAGATGGTTACTGGGGAGGCAGAGGGTGACAGGGAGAGGCAGAGTGTGACAAGGAGAAGCAGAGGGAGGCAGAGAGTGACAGGGTGAGGCTGAGGGTGACAGGGAGAGCCAGAGTGTGATAGGTAGAGGCAGGGACAGGCAGGTGACAGGGAGAAGCAGGGGGAGACAGAGGGTGAAAAGGGAGGCCGAGGGTTACAGTGAGAGGCAGGGGAGGCAGAGTGTGACAAGGGGAGGCAGAGGGTGACAGGGAGAATCAGGAAGAGACAGAGGGTGACAGGGGGAGACAGAGGGTGATAGGGAGAGGCAGGGGAGGCAGAGAGTGACAGAGAGAAGCAGGGGGAGGCAGAGTGTGACAGGGGGAGACAGAGGGTGACAGGAAGAGGCAGGGGAAGGCAGAGTGTGACAGGGAGAAGCAGGGAGAGACAGAGGGTGACAGGGGGAGACAGAGGGTGATAGGGAGAGTCAGGGGGAGGCAGAGAGTGACAGAGAGAAGCAGGGGGAGGCAGAGTGTTACGGGGGAGGCAGAGGGTGACAGGGAGAGGCAGGGGAAGGCAGAGTGTGACAGTGGCAACAGTGGGCCCCTTGCCACTGTTGCTTAGACACTTTGGGTAGTATTCAATTAGAATCAGAAACTGACATCTGTCGGAAAACGTCAGTTTTTGACTTTTTTTAGTCTAATCCATGATTCAACCTATTTCATTTTTTTTTTCCAAGAGGTCGGAATGCTCCCTCCTGTCGGAACCACATGGATTGACAGGATAGCCACGTGCTTTTGTTGGAAACAGGGCCAATTTTGACAGGTTTTGGCCCATTTCTGACAATCTTAATCCGACGTTTAAAAAAAGTTGGATGGAGGAGATGAGGCTGGGAGGAGGGCGCTGGGTGAGCAGCAGCAGCTGAATGGCACCGTCCTCCAATCTGCCATCCTCCTGCCTCCCGGCGCCGTCCTCCTGCTGCTAACCCGGTCCCAGCGCCGCTGCTAACCTGGTCCCAGCGCCGAGCCAGGTGAGCAGCAGCTCAATGGCACCGTCCTCCCATTTGCCATCCTCCCGCCTCCTGGCGCCATCCTCCCGTTGCTAACCCGGTACTGGCATCAGTCCGGGAGAGCAGCAGCAGCTCACCCAACAGCGTCCTCCTGTCTGCCGTCCTCTCCCTGCTCCCCGGTCCCAGCACCGGACCCAGTGACCAGCAGAAGCAGACAAATCCGCCAGTCAGATTTGGCCGCAGATTGAATAGGTATTGGTGGATCCATTCCAACAAATGTAATGGATCCGACTTTAATGTACCCCTTTATTGGTATTTGTTTAGATGGAGAAGGGATTAGACAAGCTATGCTACCTTACATAGCATTATTCTGAAAATGAAGGAAGTCTGGTTACCAAGATAAGATGTCAGGTTCCCCAAAAAAGTTTCAAATGATCAAATGTGTCTGGGATCTGATGTTGAGGCTCCAAATCGCAGCGAATGTTAATGCAGTAAAATCCAGCTGAGGAAGAACTGGTGGGTGCAGCACCTCAAACCATCCCTCAACATATATCAAAAGACCAAATCAGAATACAAATATCCCCTCCCATGATCCAACCACACAATACCCAAAGCCATCAGACCAGAACACACTAATGCAAGACCATGTTCCTTTCATCCGAATTCGGCCCTAGCCTCGATGGTTGGGCATCCCCATCAGTGGCGTAACTATAAATTTTGCTCCCCCCTGCCAAAAAGTTTGTGGCGCCCCCCATCCAGGCTCCTCTCCAGCGTGTTTCCCCAGCGTGTGACGTGATGACGTCACATGCATAACGGAGAAGCCGAAGCAGGAGAGAGGAAGAGAAATCAGCAGACACTGCTGCTTCCCCTGGCTCTGACGCATCCCAGGCCGCCCCAGCACGCCCATCCGCCCGCCCATCCTGTACACAGTAGCCAATAGCCGGCTCTGTGTACAGTCAATTAAATCAGTGGGGGGATTTGTCATCTCTGCCATTGCCCCACCAGTGCTGTGGCTGACTCGCCTCCAGTGCTCAGTCAGTGGGCAGCGGCAGACAGCAGCATGTCAGTGCGTCACGCGAATGCCGGCGCCCACACAGACCCTTCTGCTGCTTGCTCCCCCAAGCGGCTGCTGGGGCTGCCTTACAGTAGTTACGCCACTGATCCCCATGAAAATGCTGAGTGTTCCCCTTAGCAAACACATTCGCACGGTAACAAGGGATTCGGCGGTGGGGTGGGGGGGCAATCATTTGGCTGCAGGACATTTCAGGGCTCGCTAGGCAGCAGACAACTGCTGCTTAGCGAGCCTTGCTGAATCAGACCCATAATGTGAAGCAAGCAAAGAAAAAAAGAAATATGGTACAGCGCTGTGCTGAATATAAATATAATTTATTAAAAAATAATATTTAAAAGATATACAATTTCATGGCCACAATAGACAAACAAGACTCACAACACATATAGAATTGTTAGTCCAATCCCATCTCAACCAAAAACTGGTTAGTAATTTACTGCATGCATGCAAGCGTTTTGTTAGTTATATATCCAAGGCTTAGATTGATTTCAGCTTCAGGATTAATTTCTATTATGCATATGCAAAAAAGGAAAAATATATGATATACTTAGGTTTGTCACCAGTATTGAGGTAGGGATGGGGTTTTCCTTCAGGCTTTAGTATGAACCACGATGCTTGTCTCCGACCGTTGGTGCAGTCCTATTGTACGGTCATATCAAAGAATAATAAGCTGGTGTCCAATTGTGGCCAGGAAGATGTCCCCTTTATCCTCTACGCGTTTCTCCGCCTCGATAACTGTGTCAGCGGCTTCCTCAGGAGTGGAATAGTGCTGTTAGGTGACTTCCGCCTTTTATGGTGGATTAACGTGCTCTGCGCATGCGCCCGCCATGCGGGTCAAGCCTCTGTTTCGTTTTAGTCCTTATTGCCGCGTTACTCCCGGCTGGACAGCGCCGCGTCATTTCCGGCTGCGTCATCGCGGCTATAGCACGGCACACGTAACCACCCTTTGTTACGCAGTGTTTATTTTCCTGTAGTCCCGTGATTACCACGGTAACAGGATCTGTTTGTATTCCATTTGAGTCTCGGCAGGTGGGTGTGTTCTCCGTTTTATAGGAGATATATGCCACAGACAAATCATTCATTTATCTGAATCACCAATCAGTCCATTCGTGATGGGGAGGTTCACATTTAACACATAACACATAAATTATAATTAAAAAGAAAGCAAAATATAAAAACATCACTTAATCACTTTATAAATAGAGCGAGATATGACGACAAATCAATTTCATCCAATGGATTTCAAATAGCGTTGTTTAGCATAAAACTGGGTCAATCTATATAGACTACCTACTCCAGCCATATATTTATGGGGAGAATATACATAGACACCGGTAAAGTACAGCAATACGTAAATCGATAGATGAATCAACAGTTCATCAAATATAAATTATTGATTACAAATAAAAAGATTATGCTTCATATATCTATTCTGTGTATACATACAATACATTTCATAAAAATAAAAAATAATAAATAATAATAAAAAATAATAATAAAAATAAAAATAAATATAAATAATCAAAATAAAAAATAAAAAATAATAAAAAATATAAAAAATAATAAATAATAAAAAAAAAAAAAAAAAAAAAAAAAAAATTTTTAAAAACGGATAGAGATGTATAAATTCCTCTCTTTATAACAGAGATTTAGTTCATGATTTACTATTCATTCATATAACATTATTAAACCATATAGGGGACAATCCCCTTCAAACAGAGTATTGTGTGGGTATTTATTTTACATTCATTCACAGCCTTAATATCTTCCCACCCTCATATACCCCCCTCCCTTATTCCCCCCCCCCCTCTCCCTCCCACCTAAATATCATATATACGCGCCCACCCACCCCTCCCACTGGCCCGCAGAGTGAATAGACAGCAGCAGAGATTTTAAATATTATTTAACTCTATCGTATCGTTTAATCCTTTCGGCACCATAGTGTTAAGGCGAAAGATCCAATAGGCCTCTCTGGCACATAACCTATTGAACCTATCGCCCCCCCTACTGGTGCTTACTACTTGTTCAATAGCTTTGACCTCTACCCTTCCAAGTGAGGTTCCCTGGCAACTTAGGACATGTCTGGAAAGAGGGTGGTTTTTAAGTCCACCTAGAATGTTACGCCTATGTTCAAGAAACCTAACATGTAGGCAGCGTATGGTGCGACCTACATACTGCAGGCCGCACCCACATTCAATAACATAAATAATAAATGTCGTTTTGCAGTTCAAAAAGCTCTTAATTTGAAATATTTCACCCGTAGTAAATGATTTGAAATCTACACTTTTCTTCTGTTTTAATCCTGCACATGTTATACACTTGTGGTTTCCACATTTGTGGAAACCCAGTGGTTTCTCAGGCATCCAATTACCGGGGTTATTCTTCAGGCTAGTTCCTTCATTTTTATTTTTATTTTCAAAATGGCTATGAACCAACTGATTTTTAAGATTCTGCCCCTTTCTAAAGATAATTCCCCCATTAGGTTCGACAATGTCCTTTAAGAATTCATCCTGTATCAATAATATTGTATTATTTTTTATTATATTTTTAATCTCTCGAGAGCATTCATTGAATTGTGTTACAAATTGAGTAGTTCTATTCTTTTGATCCTGTTTCCTATTTTTGGGTTTCGTACCTATGTTCAATAAAGTTGTTCTCTCCATTGTGTCGACTTTTTCTGTTGCTTTTTGGATTATTTCAAGTGGATATTTTTGTTCTTTAAAAGAGGAAATAATTTCCTTGGCCTGTCTCTGATAGGCCTCATTTGTGGAACAATTCCTTTTAATTCGGATAAGTTGCCCTTTAGGGATATTGTCCTTCCAAACTGTGTTGTGGGCACTTTCATAGTCTAAATATCTATTTTGGTCTACCGGTTTCTGATAAGTCTCCGTCTCTAACTTGCCATTTCTAACAGATAGCGCTATGTCCAAAAAATTAATTTGTGTAAAACTGTGAGTGCTCGTGAATTTTAAACCAAAATTATTATTATTTAAACTATCGGTGAAAATATTTAAACTATTGATATCCCCTTTCCAAATAATAAATAAATCGTCGATAAATCTGCCATAGAGGACCAGGTCCGCCCCGAACCCCCCTCCCCACACATGTTGGTCCTCAAAGGACCCCATGTACAGGTTGGCGAAGCTCGGAGCGAACCTGGTCCCCATGGCAGTCCCCCGTGTCTGTAAATAATAACGTGAATCAAACAAAAAATAATTGTGTTTTAATATAAAATTAATAGCATGTGAAATTAAGCCACGTAGTGATTCCGATAGATCGTTGTTTTTTCCCAGATAATGCTCCATTACTTTTACTCCCAGATCTTGTGGGATATTTGAATAGAGTGCTTCAACGTCGCACGTAAGGAGGATGTAATCATCTCTCCATTCCACCTGATTTATCATATTCAAAAAGTGTTTGGTATCACGGATGTAAGATCTCAGTTTCACTACGTGGCTTTGTAAATAATAATCAACAAAAAGTGACAAATTATTAGTGAGGGACCCTACACCAGAAATAATTGGCCTCCCAGGTGGGTTGTGAAGTGTTTTGTGAATTTTGGGTAAAAAATAAAAAGTGGGGGTGATGGGGTGTGCAATATAAAGAAAATTAAAAATATCTTTGGAGACAGCGCCATCCTCCATGGCCTGCTTGAGCATTGTTCTTAGTTCCCTTTGATACAGGGCGGTGGGATTGCCGTCAAGGACACTGTAGAACTCTCTATTATTTAACTGTCTGTATGATTCTTTAATATAGTCAACAGTGTCCATGACAACAATCCCACCGCCCTTATCAGCCGGTTTTATTGTTACACTTTTGTCGTTGTATAAACATCGTAGGGCTTTTCTCTCTCCCCCTTTTAAGTTGTCCTTCCAGATTCTGTCCTTTCTTTTTTCATTTTTTTCACACATGGATTTGAATTGTTCCAATGTTGTTTTATAAAAACATTCGACATGAGGCTCCTTATACTGGAGGGGATAGAATTCTGACTTGTTTTTAAACTTCTTTTCCCTCTGTATATCAAATATTTTCAACTGATCGCTAGTGGAGGATTCCTCCTCTAGTGATTCGAGGATTTCAATCATGTCTTCATCCTCTTTATTCAGTATAATAGGGTCCGCTGTCAAATGTTTATTTTTCAGAGCCTTCATTGCAAAGAACCTCTTCCTACTTAAGGTTCTGACGTAACGATTCAAGTCTACAAATAGTTTAAACAAGTCTGGTTTGGATTTTGGGGCAAAGTTCAGGCCTCTTTCTAATAATTTCAGTTCATTTTCAGTTAAAGTTTTAGATGAGATATTAAAAATACCCTTCCCTATGGATTTTTTCTCATGCAACGATTTTTTGCGAACCTGTATTCTGCTCCCTCCTCTATTTCCTCTCTTTCTTTTCCCCTTGGTCTTTTTTGGGGTGTTTTTCCTGGGGATCTTGGTCCTGTTGCTCCCCCTAAAAAATGAGTATTACCTCTGGGTGAATCCCATTCCTCTTCTGTTTCAGAGGGGATTCTAACAGTTTTCCTATATTTATTTTGGGGTGATAAACGCTCCCTTAGTACTTCAAATCTGTTTTTTTGACTGAAATCCCTTTCCCGTCTATAGGGTGAGTCATTTTCATTATAGGGATTGTTTCTTAGGTCTCTCTTATAATTTCTATTTTATATGCTGGTTTATCATAATTATTGTATTTGCTGAATTGTACCCTTCTCTCTGATCTGTTTCTGGAAGAGTATTGATTTTCATTTTGATACGATGGCTTCCTCTCACTTGATGACATCCCCCTATAATTTCCCTGCTGTCTCCCCCCCCTATTAAAACTGTGAATTTCTCCCTTTTCATAGTCCCTAGCATCTCTTTCCATTTTGGATTCCTTTTTTGAAATTAGCTCCTGTTCAAATTCCTTAATGTTATTATTAACCTGGATGTCTCTATCCTTATAGTCCTGTGTTTTTTCAAATCCCTTTAGTAGGGTATAGGTCTCCTCGATCTCTTTTTGTATTTCATGAACTTTTTGTTCTCTGTATTTTATCAATAATTTCATAAGGTCCTTCGAGCAGGAGTCCAGAATTCCATTCCAATCTCTACTAAAAACATCATCCTCTTTAAAAGTAGAGGATTTTAGAATCCTTAGGCCTCTTGGTATTAGTTGTGCATCTAAATACCTTTGTAGGGATACTTGATCCCACCAGTGTCTAGTTTCTGACATGCAGAGATTCTCCAATTTGTTGAACAATCCGTGCATGTCAGTATTGCCTTCTTTCGGCATCTGTGCATCCCTCTTGAATCCATTTTTCAAATAAGAGCTCCTTCGCTCCATTCTCTCGGACATACATAATAAAGTTGTCATATCTCGCTCTATTAAATAATCCGCAGCTCAATTATCAGGTAATTTAAAACAACGCAACAAGCACAAAAAATACAGGAGATAATGAGCGCTGATTATGATATTCCACACTGCAGCTGTACCAAAAGGGGAAATTACCTAGACCCCTTAGAGTGAACCAAGCAAAGAAAAAAAGAAATATGGTACAGCGCTGTGCTGAATATAAATATAATTTATTAAAAAATAATATTTAAAAGATATACAATTTCATGGCCACAATAGACAAACAAGACTCACAACACATATAGAATTGTTAGTCCAATCCCATCTCAACCAAAAACTGGTTAGTAATTTACTGCATGCATGCAAGCGTTTTGTTAGTTATATATCCAAGGCTTAGATTGATTTCAGCTTCAGGATTAATTTCTATTATGCATATGCAAAAAAGGAAAAATATATGATATACTTAGGTTTGTCACCAGTATTGAGGTAGGGATGGGGTTTTCCTTCAGGCTTTAGTATGAACCACGATGCTTGTCTCCGACCGTTGGTGCAGTCCTATTGTACGGTCATATCAAAGAATAATAAGCTGGTGTCCAATTGTGGCCAGGAAGATGTCCCCTTTATCCTCTACGCGTTTCTCCGCCTCGATAACTGTGTCAGCGGCTTCCTCAGGAGTGGAATAGTGCTGTTAGGTGACTTCCGCCTTTTATGGTGGATTAACGTGCTCTGCGCATGCGCCCGCCATGCGGGTCAAGCCTCTGTTTCGTTTTAGTCCTTATTGCCACGTTACTCCCGGCTGGACAGCGCCGCGTCATTTCCGGCTGCGTCATCGCGGCTATAGCACGGCACACGTAACCACCCTTTGTTACGCAGTGTTTATTTTCCTGTAGTCCCGTGATTACCACGGTAACAGGATCTGTTTGTATTCCATTTGAGTCTCGGCAGGTGGGTGTGTTCTCCGTTTTATAGGAGATATATGCCACAGACAAATCATTCATTTATCTGAATCACCAATCAGTCCATTCGTGATGGGGAGGTTCACATTTAACACATAACACATAAATTATAATTAAAAAGAAAGCAAAATATAAAAACATCACTTAATCACTTTATAAATAGAGCGAGATATGACGACAAATCAATTTCATCCAATGGATTTCAAATAGCGTTGTTTAGCATAAAACTGGGTCAATCTATATAGACTACCTACTCCAGCCATATATTTATGGGGAGAATATACATAGACACCGGTAAAGTACAGCAATACGTAAATCGATAGATGAATCAACAGTTCATGAAATATAAATTATTGATTACAAATAAAAAGATTATGCTTCATATATCTATTCTGTGTATACATACAATACATTTCATAAAAATAAAAAATAATAAATAATAATAAAAAATAATAATAAAAATAAAAATAAATATAAATAATCAAAATAAAAAATAAAAAATAATAAAAAATATAAAAAATAATAAATAATAAAAATTAAAAAAAAAAAAAAAAAAAAAAAATTTTAAAAAACGGATAGAGATGTATAAATTCCTCTC
The DNA here is from genome assembly GCF_055691185.1 of Crinia signifera. NCBI lineage: Eukaryota > Metazoa > Chordata > Amphibia > Anura > Myobatrachidae > Crinia > Crinia signifera. Next base: position 26,136,355 of record NC_139226.1, read on the forward strand.
TTTATAACAGAGATTTAGTTCATGATTTACTATTCATTCATATAACATTATTAAACCATAGAGGGGACAATCCCCTTCAAACAGAGTATTGTGTGGGTATTTATTTTACATTCATTCACAGCCTTAATATCTTCCCACCCTCATATACCCCCCTCCCTTATTCCCCCCCCCCTCTCCCTCCCACCTAAATATCATATATACGCGCCCACCCACCCCTCCCACTGGCCCGCAGAGTGAATAGACAGCAGCAGAGATTTTAAATATTATTTAACTCTATCGTATCGTTTAATCCTTTCGGCACCATAGTGTTAAGGCGAAAGATCCAATAGGCCTCTCTGGCACATAACCTATTGAACCTATCGCCCCCCCTACTGGTGCTTACTACTTGTTCAATAGCTTTGACCTCTACCCTTCCAAGTGAGGTTCCCTGGCAACTTAGGACATGTCTGGAAAGAGGGTGGTTTTTAAGTCCACCTAGAATGTTACGCCTATGTTCAAGAAACCTAACATGTAGGCAGCGTATGGTGCGACCTACATACTGCAGGCCGCACCCACATTCAATAACATAAATAATAAATGTCGTTTTGCAGTTCAAAAAGCTCTTAATTTGAAATATTTCACCCGTAGTAAATGATTTGAAATCTACACTTTTCTTCTGTTTTAATCCTGCACATGTTATACACTTGTGGTTTCCACATTTGTGGAAACCCAGTGGTTTCTCAGGCATCCAATTACCGGGGTTATTCTTCAGGCTAGTTCCTTCATTTTTATTTTTATTTTCAAAATGGCTATGAACCAACTGATTTTTAAGATTCTGCCCCTTTCTAAAGATAATTCCCCCATTAGGTTCGACAATGTCCTTTAAGAATTCATCCTGTATCAATAATATTGTGAAGAGCTCTGTGAACTAAATCGTACGATATTGTTTCATCTGTACTCTTATGTCTACAATTTGTTGACTATTCGTAAAGTTTTATCATTTGAATTGAACAGCAAATTAGTTGTTATCAAAATAAACATGGCTGTGGTCATTTTTTTTATCAAGTGAACTTTACTTCTTGTGTGCACAACGAAAATAAAAATATTCTTCCTCATTGCTCTTTATAACCTGAAACCCTGCAATCACACACCAATACCTGCTCCGTTTAGTCTCTGCACCTACCTGAGTCACTAGGACCAGAGAAAGTCCAGCTCCATCATACTGCGGAACACAGAGTCAGAATGGGTTTGCTGGTGTGGAACATCATTGTGTCGGCACTAGGTAAGAGTGGATATGATCTAGGGTTTTGTGATACAGCATGGTGGGGTTATATTATAGGGGACTATGTAAAAACCAGATCCGGACAAGACCCCGGATCGCTGGACCAGACCAGTGTCCGGTCCGGGGGTGTCCCATCCAGGGGGTGTCTTGTCCAGAGGATGCCTGTGATAGCTTTCACCAGGGACATGGGGAAAGGGAGATTACAGACTCCCCGTGTGGTCCGGACCGTTACAGTTTTCCTACATGCCCGGACCATACACGGAGGCTTTATTCTCCCCCTCCTCCTCTCCCTGGTGACAGCTGTCATGTAAAGCTCCCCCTGGACAGGACACCCCCGGACCGGACACTACAAGCTCCGGAATGCAGATTTTGATGTCCGGTCCGGCAGTCCAGGGTCTTGTGCAGGTCTGGTTTTTACCCATATCCATATTATAGTCAGTGGTTTCCAATGTTCTTGAATCACAGAGTATTAGAGTATCAGTATGTATTGTACGACACCTTGGAAGTTGGACTAGAAATAATGATTTGGTCCTGGATCACCAACTCGTGGCATCCATGCAAGTGCCCTGCTACTGTATATACAGCAGGGAGCCCCAGCACCCAGTCTGGGAACCACTGGAGTAATATATAGCATATTATGTGTCAACCTGAATATTAACAAGAAACTAAAGGTACATTTACTTTGAAATCTGTAAAGGTGCAGTGGATCTGTATTGTTTCTGGGGATGGCCAGCCGTGGGTTTACCACCGATGGTCACCATTGTCACTAGCATTAATAGCTAGCATCGATGGTGACAACTATCCGAATGGGTACCATCAATGGTTTAAGCTATCAGTGGCCACTCCTGCTTTCCTAAAATCATGGCTGTGGGCCAATCAGAGTCTGGGGCTGGAACTTTGTGCACCTTCGTCGGCAGAACTAAGCTCTCTTCCCTTAAAGGGGGGATATTTATTTGCTTCTTTATCATCGATGGGGTTAAACCATGTGGTTCTCCCCCATTGATGGTAAGAGTATTCTATATCGGTCATAGACCATTGATGATATTGACTCTTCGGTGGCCTTCCCTAATTGTTTCACATTGATATAGATTTAATTATATGGATGTTCTGTGTTCTTGTGTGTAGGCTGCGCATGTGTACAGAATTACAAATGAGTTGTGATAGTTCCGGTGGGCGTATCCCCCCCAAAAAAATCGCATTTGCAATTGTATTTGCATCCATTCCTGAATCAGGCCCCATACACATCCATTCGCAGACCTGCATAGGGGTGTAGACGGCCGAGGGGGCATGCGTTCTGAGGGGCAGCCTTAACCTGCTCCCTGGGCTCCAAAAACTGGCAGCCCAGCAAACAGGTCTGAATCGGGCCCCTTGTCTTGAACTGTAATTCATTGTGTTTTTGTTTTGCCGATTAGTTTATGTACTCTGTGATTGGGCGCTGCAGATCCCTTGTGGCGCCATATAAATAAAGGATAGAAATAATAATACATACCTCCCAACTTTGTCAAATTCAAAGAGGGCGTGTCATATGTAAATGAGGGTGCAGCTTATGCAAATTAGCCACGCCTCCATTTTCGGCCGCGAATAGACAGCGTCTATTCTGTCAGATTGGGGGTAATCTATTTCACCCAGAGCAATCCTACGCAGAGCGCCTAAAATGGCTGCCGCACCTGGTACCTTGTCAGGGTGGAGTACACAAACCATGAAAGTTATTATCCAAAAGGCTGCACCACTCCTGCATTATGCTTACTGTGTGCTCAAGGGTTTATTTTGTCTGTGACCTGTCTGCTACTGTACTACCTACATCCTCTGTATTGTGTGCATTGTTATAATGGCCCTTATTCTGATCGGTGCGGCCCGATCAGAATATGCGGCCGCGACAGTGCAGGCGAATCCCCGCCTTCCATACGGATCGCCACCTGCCGTCCGTACGCGGATATGTGGCGATCCGCATGAAATTGGACGGGGATACGCCTCCTCCATGGTGGGAGCAGCCCCTGCATTCGATGGTCGCCGAACATCGAATGCAGGGCCGCACGCTCCACCAGGTCCCGCAACACAAGACCACACGGACACTTGTCCGTGTGAAATCTTGTATGGGGGCGGGCAGCTGACATCCGGCGATGTCAGATGCCCGCCCCGTACCCACGCGTCACAGCCTCATTACCATGCATACGCCCCGCGTTTGCATGGGAACGCCCATGAAACGCGGGGCGTATGCATAGGGTAATGAGGATAAGTAGCCCCTCACGCCCCTCTACGCCCCCTGTGCGGCGTATAGAGAATCCTTGCGGCGAAATCGCCTGCACATGCGCAGAGTGACCTCTGCACATGCGCAGAAGATAAACATCGGCGGCCCGTACGCAAGCGGGAATATCCGCATCGATCAGAATAAGGGCCAATGTCTGTAAAGCGCCTTGAGTCCTGTTGGGGAAAGTGTGCTACATAAATTAAGCATACTAACCATACTCTGACCGAAATTAACACCACCAGCCCCTCTGCTTACCCATTTGGTACTTGTGTAGTTTCACGGCAACAGGTGCACAGTTGATTTTATAAAGTGTGGCAAGCGCAGCGAGCCACCGATCCTGAAGCATGGCGAGTGCAGCGAGTCCCGCGAGGGGATGCGGAATACATGTCAAGTAATATGCATCCCCTCGCGGGGCTTGCTGCGCTTGCCATGCTTCAGGCTGGTGTGGATAGTGGGAGTATGAACAGGTCGGGAGGACACGGAGCTCGCTGCGCTTAAGGCTGGTGTGGATATTGGGGTGTTTCAGGAACACATTCACACCTGTCATGTCATCCATCTTAAACAATAATGATGACACGTGTTAACCGCGCTAACTACGTAAGCTCCAGCTAGCCGCAAATGTACTGACTACACGCTAACTGCGTAACACTAACTGACTACACTAACTACGTAAGCTCCAGCTAGCCGCAAATGTACTGACTACACGCTAACTGCGTAACACTAACTGACTACACTAACTACGTAAGCTCCAGCTAGCCGCAAATGTACTGACTACACGCTAACTGCGTAACACTAACTGACTACACTAACTACGTAAGCTCCAGCTAGCCGCAAATGTACTTACTACACGCTAACTACACGCTAACTGCGTAACACTAACTGACTACACTAACTACGTAAGCTCCAGCTAGCCGCAAATGTACTGACTACGCTGACTACACGCTAACTGCGTAACACTAACTGACTACACTAACTACGTAAGCTCCAGCTAGCCGCAAATGTACTGACTACGCTGACTACACGCTAACTGCGTAACACTAACTGACTACACTAACGACGTAAGCTCCAGCTAGCCGCAAATGTACTGACTACGCTGACTACACGCTAACTGCGTAACACTAACTGACTACACTAACTACGTAAGCTCCAGCTAGCCGCAAATGTACTGACTACGTTGACTACACGCTAACTGCCTAACACTAACTGACTACACTAACTACGTAAGCTCCGGCTAGCCGCAAATGTACTGACTACGCTGACTACACGCTAACTGCGTAACACTAACTGACTACACTAACTACGTAAGCTCCGGCTAGCCGCAAATGTACTGACTACGCTGGCCGCGGGAACACTACGCTGATTCTGACAGCGACACTACGCTGATTACGTAACTGCCGCCGTGAAACTACACAAGTAGTGCCCATTTATATACAGTCAGGAGGCCCTACATGCAGCTTATATGCTATATGTTCCACATACCTCCTAAAATTCAATTAGCCCCCGCCCCTTAACCCTTTTATATTCCATCAGACCATCCACATACACCTTATATGCAATCAGAGCCCCACCTGCACCATTCCTAACCCCTTCAAGCCCCCTTAATAACCCAACTGATCTCTACACGTGCCTTTATATGCCATCTGATCCACATGCTCCTTTGTATGCCATCAAGCCCTGGCATGTACCTTGTATGCTGTTATAACCCTTATACACCATCAGATCCTTCCACGCACTCCTTTATATGCCATCTGCTTTACACGCCCCTGAAAATTCTATCAGGGCCCCATCATGTCCATTTATTTGCCATCAGTTCCCTCCACATGTCCCTCTATATGCAATCTGTCTGTTCAACATGCCCCTTTATTTTCCATCAGAGCCCCATCCTGCCTATCAATTTTACCATCAGTTACTTCTAGATGTCCCTATATGCAATCTGTTCAACATGCCCCTTTCTATACCATCCATTCCATGTGCCCCTTTATATGTCTTTTGTTCTATGTCCTCTTTATGTGCATTCAACACCTCTACATAAACCTTATATGCCAGCATGGCGGCATCCACTTGTTCATTATAATCCATCTGATCCATATGCAATATTCCATTAAAGCCCACTCATACACCAATGGATGCCAACAGACCCCACCACATTCACCTTTACATGCCGCTGGAAAGCCCCGACATGCCCCTCTGTATCACTAACATCAGGGCTATTCTCCTCCCCCCATAAAACCTCTTCCCTGCCCACAACTGCTGGCCAATAGGAGGAGAAGTGTTCATGGGGGGGGGGGGGGGTAGTAATCCTGTTAAGCACCCATTCCCTAACCCTCTGCTGGGATGTGTAGTTCCACAGAGGCTGGAATACTCCTGAACTATAGTGATATTTAAGTGGTAAAAAAACTTATTTTAATTGTACAATGTGGTGTCAAATGTTACTAATGTTAATAAGACCCAATAATGTATTTTTCATTGTTCATTTGCTTTGTTGTCTTTGTTTGCGCTGACACCGGCATTGTTCCCTCCAGCTGCAATGCCTACTCTCGCCCAATTCAACGCACCTATCGGGGGGTCAGCGTATTTGTATGGAGGATGGCCTGTTACGCCGGACCATGAAGTAGAGTGGAAGACACTTGCAGGAACTTCAATTGCTAGACGTTTTCCTTACCAAAATTCAACATACTCTGGGCGATGTATCGGAGAGTGCGAGTTATTTCCTAATGGGACCCTGAGGATGGACCAGATTTTGGGCACCGATAACTCAAATTACTCAGTGACACTTCAACTTGGAAGCCAGACAATCATAGAGGAAATCATACTCAATGTGTACAGTAAGTGTGTACAATATGCCTAAATAGGTTTGTATTCTATATAGTGTTGTAGAACAAGGAAGGTCGGTAATTCGGTTGATTTTACAAATGATTTAGTGGAGGAGACCGCAACGTAACAATGGCCAATAGTCAATACATAAGGGGATACAAATACTTCAGGGTAAAGCTCAGGGTATAGCCCATTTAAATACCACAAATTGACCCTCATTCTGGTTTGATTGCTCCCCTGCGTTTTCGTTCGCACAGGGGAGCGATGTTCAGCTACTATGCATGTGCATAAACATTTATGCAGATGTGCAGCCGCTTGGTGCGACCGGGTGCGGAAATTGCTTATTTGCTGGCCTGTCTGCACCTAGCGGTGCGGGCGGGGGGCGTGGGGCAGCGGTGAGAGGTTGCGCCCATTGGAACACCGAGCATTTCATGGGCGCCCCCATGAAAAAGTCAGGCGTTCCCATGCTAATACGGCCATGACACGGGGGCGGGCAGCTGACTTCAGCCAGTGATTTAGGCAGCATTGCTGATGTCGGCACATGACCCTGGAGAGGTAAGGCCTGGTACACACCAGAACGATCCTGATTGTTAGTAGATCGTTAGCAGATTGTGTGATGGTCGCACGATCTGTTGGAGCACACGATCTGCTAACGATCTGCATCCAATCTGATCCCAATCCAATCTGAGTCTGTATCCATTTGAATGGATCTTTTACAGATCCTGCCTGCAGCAGGTAGGATCTGTAAAACGACCAAACGACAGCGGGGACGCGCATCAGATTGGAATCGGATCGGAATTGGATCTAAACATGCAAAAACATGCCAAATCTACATACAATCTGCATCCAATCAGTCGGAATTGGACCCAGATTGATGGAATTGAGCCCTAATCGTTCTGGTGTGTACCCCCCCTAAGTGTTGAGGAACACCAGTGGTGTGGACACCCCTGAACCCAGAGACCCATGTGTTCTCTACACCCATTATAGATAGGTGTTTCATAAGTTGGGGTCGTCGTAACCCTCAGGCTTTGCCCCTTTGGTGTACAGCAATGTCATCATACCTCACAACTTTATAAAGCCCGAGATCAGGACTCGTCGTGCGTGTGGTAGAGAAAAAAGCGGGAAACGGGGGCATTGCTTCGCAGTAATGCTGCAAACGCTATCTATGCCCTGTCACTACTATGGGATCATGGGCTGTGCTCTGTGCCCTGGAGGAGGAGGGGGGGGACCTGTTTATTGGGAGGGGGGAGGGGTTCCCAACTCCTGAAGGGACCAGTGCCAGGGTTGACTAGTAGCGAGGTTATACCTCCCAACAGTCCCGATTTTATCGGGACAGTCCCGATTGTCAGGGCCTGTCCCGATGTCCCACCCGCGGGCGGCAGTGTCCCGCGGTGAGGGGGGGGCTGTTGGGAGTCCCCAATGTCAGCTGCTAAGCAGCGGGGAATAAACGCTGTGCGCATAGCGTCTATTCCCGCAGCCAGGGGGCTGGGGGCATGGCTAGAGGCTCACAGAGCCTCTGGGTCATGCCCCCATAGCGGCAAAATGGGGGCGTGGCCTCGCGGAAGAGCCGCGAGTATAGGCCACGCCCCCAAATTAGGCCACGCCCCCCGGAAATTTCGACGCGCCTCCGGCGCGCAGGAGCAACGTCCCGACTGCACAGCTCCAAAAGTTGGGAGGTATGTAATGCCACGGCTGCAGGGACCAATATACACATGTTGCTGTGACATTACCTTGCTGAATAGTGTAGCTCAGTGCTGGTTTTAAAAATATGGGGGACCCCTACATTTTTTATCCCCTGTACATTTGTAACCAGGACTGGTCCAATAGCCTGGTGTTATTGGAGTTTATGGGCGCACTAGGCAGCGTACAGCCTAGCGATCCAACCTGAATCAGGCCCATAGTTAATTTTACCTTAAGCATCAGATGGCTTTAAAGTTAATTCCGCTGCGAGATCAAATTCTTTTATCAGGAAAAGCAGTTAATTAGTGTCCAGGCTTATCTAACTGGGAAATATAGGGACATTTTTAAGCATCATGGGAACTATAATTAGGTTACTAACAAACAACAGCAATTTCCTATGACTCAGTAAACACTGATTATGCTATTGCCGTATGCAAATAAACTATGTAGAAATGCTTCAGAAATGACGCATACCCCCCCAACTGTCCCAAATTTTGAGGGACAGTCCTGTTTTTTTGTGCAGTGCTGGGAAAGCAGCGGGATCCTTGCAGCGGATGAGCAGTCAGCGGCAGATGGGAACTGGTAGCGGAATTGGCGGGGCAGGAAGCGCTGCTGAACATGGAAAAAAATGGCTGGCCGTTTATTGGCTGAGAGAATTCTCTCAGCCAATCAGCAGCCTCCCATCTGATTGGCTGAGAGAATTCTCTCAGCCAATAAACGGCCGACCAGTCTTTTAAAAATATGGTTTTACATTCAGCAGCAACTTCCCGCGCCGCCAATAGCGCTACTAGTTCCCATATGCCACAGGCACCCCACCGCTGACTTCCCATCTGCTGCAGGGACCCCGCTGCTGACTTCCCATCCACCACAGGGACCCCGCCGTTGACTACCCAGCCGCTGCACGGACCCCCTGCCCGCCCCGCGCTGTCTGACCCTACTGCCTGCCACTCACCCGCCACCGCCGCAGCAGAGACGGTGTGGGGGCCCCTGATGTGTCAGGGCCCCGGGGCGGCTGCCCCTGTCGCCCCATGGTATAACCTGGCCCGAACTGATGAGACGGGACCTCCATTGCACATGTACTGAACATTGACACATTGCGTGCAGTTAAGACGTGCAACCCTTGTCCAGGCTCCATATGGCTTGTGCATATGGTAACTAGCTTTCATGGTCGACATGGAGTCATTAAGTCGACGGTGACAATGTATGATACCAGAAGAATTAAAATTACAAATTGCAACACCTGGAAAATGTCTACATCATAAATGTTGTCACCTTGAAAATGCCTACATTAATGGAGCGTCGACACATGAAATGTCAACATTGTCACCGTGTTCTATTTCCATTTAGCTTAGGGTCAGTTTATAAACCATCTTTGACCAAATGCTGCAGTGTTCTACCCCCCCCCCCCTTCTGCTGTTGCAGTGGGTATAGGTCATTCTGGTCGACATGCATTGGGTTGACTACTGAAGGTTGGCAGGGCTTAGGTTGACACAAGCATTACGTCGGCAATGGGAAGGTCTACAGGCAAAAGTTGGACATGAGTTTTTCTTGTTTTTCTGTGCTGAATTTCGACATCTAGGTCAACAGTCACTAGGTCGCCCACTAATAGTCGACAGTGAGTAGGTTGGCATCTAAGAATGGTCAACATACATTAGGTCAACATTGACAAAGATCATCATGGGCATTGTTGACACAGGAAATGGTTGGTACGAGTGTCTCACGTGCTTTGGTGTATATGTTGACATATGTTGACATTGGCACCGTATAAGTGTACCGCATCCCCTCTCCTCGGGTTCACTATATAACAGTATACTCACTTCACGTATCATGAAGTTAAAAAAATCATGAGAAACGTGTGTCAACCTTTTCCTTTGTCAACCATGTTTATGTCAACCTTTTGCTTGTGTTAACCTTATGTCAATGTCTACCTTGTGTAAGTCGACCATTCTTAGGTCTCGACCAACAGTACTAACTCTTGACCATTAATGGTTCACCTAGTGGCTGTCCTAGACATTGTCGACCTGCCGACGGGATACCCCACATCCTGCTGTGTCTCTCTTATTGAGGGTAAAGTTGTGTGTACAGAGGGTGGCTGGTGGTTGAACTTTTTAAGTAATACCCTTGGATTCACGTGCCTACTGATTTGCTATATGACCTTTTTATCTCAATCCCCAGGTCTGCTCGATTCGCCAACTTTGATTTTTTCCTCCCCCGTCCGCCCGGAGAACGGGACCATCCAGAACCTGACATGTTACACAGGAATTCAGACTGTCCACCAAATCTACTTCTATCGCAATGAGCAGATCCTGTCGTGCAGTGCGTCCCATCTGTCCTGCAGTGTGTACAGCCCCTTTCTTTACTTCGATCCCATTATGGACAGCGACAGTGGAAACTACACTTGTGTCATCCAGAATCCAGTAAGCACTAACAGCAGCGTCAGTGTAACCGTGAATGTTGCAGGTGAGAACAAATGTAGAACGCTTAATTTTAGTGCACGCCAGCTTTACACTTAATGTTAGTGCATACCAGCTTTACATTTAATGTTAGTACACACCAGCTTTACATTTAATGTTAGTGCACACCAGCTTTACACTTAATGTTAGTGCACACCAGCTTTACATTTAATGTTAGTGCACGCCAGCTTTACATTTAATGTTAGTGCACGCCAGCTTTACACTTAATGTTAGTGCACGCCATGTTTACACTTAATGTTAGTGCACACCAGCTTTACACTTAATGTTAGTGCACACCAGCTCTACACGTAATGTTAGTGCACTAGCCTGTAAAGCCTGGCATGAACTTATATTAAGCATTAAGTGTAAAATGTAAACTTGGCATAGATGAATATTATGTTCAAAGCCTGTAATGTTAGGGAGATTTAGCCGCAAACATTAAATGATAAATGGGCCCCTAATAGTATACAAAAAGCCAGATCAGCAGTTACCTGAGTCGGACCCAGGTAAGGGTATACTGTAAACAGCGCAACCTGGGTGTATCTATCCCGGGTTATGCTGGAAAGCTGCTGATTGGCTGTATTTGCAAAGGTCCGCCTCAAAAGAGTGAGTGACATGCAGGACAGACACAGGATCAGTGTAAACATGGCTGTCCCGGGAATAACCAGAGTTCAAAGTGCTGTGTAAACAGGGTTGGAACCGTGTCTAAAAACCTGGGGTTGATCTAGATTTTTGGTGGAAACGTGTTATTAGAGTCCCAGGAGGACTGGATTTGGGAATCGCTGTTTTACTGTACCCTTTTTCCTGTTCAGCACTTTCTTCGCTACAGTATAACAAGGATACAGAATTTGCATGTGTTACGTATACTCTCTATGTATGTCTTTTGGCTGAGCCTCACATTTTTGTCTTGTGCCCTGATTTACAGTACAAGTCTCTGAAGTGACACTTCGCAGTAATGCTACACGCCCTGTGACCGTGGACAGAGATTCCGTGGATCTGACATGCTCCTCTTATGGCACTGAAGTCAGATACATCTGGATGCTAAAGGGGTCACTGCTGCCTGAGAGCCCCCGATATCTCCTCACTAACAATAACTCCACCCTTATCATCAGTCCCGTCTCCAGGAGTGATCAGGGGGCCTTTGTATGTATAGTCAGCAACTATTTGAACAATGCTAGCAGCAATGCCTTAAACCTAACATGTAAGTGATTCTCTCAAAGTACCCTGTAAATCTAGAGAACATGTGGCATTCCAGGACCTGTAGAGCAGGAGGAATTAGGGATGGCCATCGACCATCGAATAGTCAAATAGTTTGCCATCGATGGGGGGGAGAACCAGATGGTTTCCCACCATCTATGTCAAGCTTAAACGAATAGTTTAGTTTTTGCTTTTTCACCAAGGAGCCAGGACACTGAGCTTAGCACCCACGTAGCCCCGCCCCCATATTTTGATTGGCCCACAGGCCAATCAATTAAAGAAAATGGATGAACATCGATATGTAAAACATTGATGGTCATCCATTGAATAGAAATACACTATCGATGGTCAGTTGCACTTTTGCCATCGATGGTTGCCATCGATGGCAAGGCAACGATGGTCATCCCTAGGAGGAATGATCATGATGCTGCTGGGCAATCAGCATCGGCAAAGTCTTGTGGGAGTATTGAGATTGGGTATGCAGATTGTCGGCGGGATACTGTACATCAAGCACCCACCAACAATGCCATTTTCGGGAGTTTGGCCACTTCTACTGCATATGCCCCGACCATGGATGCAGTGAGCAATGTCATCTGTAGTCAGTCTATAGAAGCCTATGGGAGTTTTTTTTATTTTTCCCTCTGAGAGGGATCCATTCAGAGCCCTCCCAGTACCCTCTGCAGAACGTACGTTAGTCAACTGGCACAGACAGACTCCCGGTTTCCCGGAAAAGTCCTTGTGATAAAGACCCTTATTCAGATCTGATCGCAGTACAGATTTGTTCTCAAACTGGGCAAAACCATGTGCACTGCAGGTGGGGGAGATGTAACACGTGCAGAGAGAGTTAGATTTGTGTGAGTTATTTTGTTTATGTGCAGAGTAAATGCTGGCTGCATTATTTTTACACTGCAATTTAGATTTCAGTTTCAACACCCCCAAATGTACTCTCTCTGCACATGATTTGTACTGCGATCAGATCTGAATAAGGACCAGAATGTAGGAAGGGTGACCAGGCAAACCAGAGGGTAAAACAGTTAAACCATAAAAGTTAAACTTAACACAAAAGTAGAGGTATGACTGACTCATGACGTCATTGCCCCCTATCAGGGTCGCTGGAGATGGACAAGGATCCAGATGCGGTGTAGTTAGATTCCCAGTGTGGAAATGTTTTACAGTTCATTAACTACAGTCTAGACCATTTTACCAAGACATAACCAGAGGACTGCATCCAATAAGTGACCAATGGGGTAACATCAGAGAGGAGTGCAGTGACATTTCAGGTTCTGCTTTCATTCTACAGATTACTATATAGTCCAGTGACAGACAATAGGTCTACCCCAAAATGTTTCAATAGATCAACATGGTCAAATGGTCGAAATGAGAAAGGTCAACATGACAAAATGTGGACAGGGACAAAATGTCGACAGGGACAAAATGTCGACATGAAAATGGCAAAATATCGACACAGTCAACATGGACACTAAGTGTACCGCATCACCTCGCATGGCTCCACGCCCTAGTGGATGGTAGGGCATGAAATACCACCTCTTGGCCCATGTCAGCTGAAAAAAAGTGACATGACCTTTTCACTGTCGACCTAGCCATTGTTGACCTAATACTTGTGTCGACTTTCTATCTATGTCAACCTTAGGCATGACGACCTATTTCAGGTGTTCTTCAGTGGTGGACCCAATGGATGGTGAAGTAAAAACAAGCCAGTTTTAAAAGAAATCATGAAAAAACACATGTCGACCTTTTCATGTGTCGACATTTTGACCTGGTGACCGATTGCATGTCGGCCTCTTTCATGTCGACCTTTTGACCCTGGAATATTCAAAGATCTCCCACTTCATAGGATGCATCCATAACGTCTCTAAGCAGATCCTCATGGCTCCATAAAGCAGCACTTGGTAGGATTTTGCTTTGCACTTTCTGTAAGTGTGCTACCATGTGTTTATTGCACTTGCAGGGTCTCCGGACAGGACCATGGAATGCGGTGCCCAGCGTTTAGATCGCAGTGTCCGGTTCTCCTGCGTGTGGCCTGGGGGTTACCCACCTGCTCTAGTAAACATGGTGTACCATAACCTGACCCTGCGTGGCCTTGATGAAGTCATCACAGAAGTGCCGTCCAACCAGCTCGTCCTCGGGACACAGATGTCCTGTACTGGGACACACCAGGAAGTGTCATCTGAAAGCTGCTCACTGGTGATTGGTGAGAGGTTGATTGATCTGGGGCCTGCTGGTGTACTGTATGCTGCTGGTGTTCTGTATACTGCTGGTGTTCTGTATGCTGCTGGTGTACTCTATACTGCTGGTGTACTGTATGCTGCTGGTGTACTCTATACTGCTGGTGTACTCTATACTGCTGGTGTTCTGTATACTGCTGGTTCTGTATACTGCTGGTGTACTCTATACTGCTGGTGTACTGTATGCTGCTGGTGTACTCTATACTGCTGGTGTTCTGTATACTGCTGGTGTACTCTATACGGGATGCAGTTACAATCCCGGCGGTCGGGATCCCGGCATTCAGAATCCCGACGCCGGAATCCCGACCGCCGAAATGCCGACACATTCTCCCTCCGTGGGTGTCCACGACACCCCTGGAGGGAGAATAAATTAGTGTGCCGAGCATAGCGAGGCACCGGGCCCGCTGCGTCCCCCCCTTGTCGGCATTTCGGCTGTCGGGATTCCGGCGTCGGGATTCTGAACGCCGGGATCCCGACTGCCGGGATTCAATACTGAATCCCTCTATGCTGCTGGTGTACTCTATAATGCTGGTGTACTGTATATACTGCTAGTGTACTGTATACTGCTGGTGTACTGTATATACTGCTGGTGTACTGTATGCTGCTGGTGTACTCTATACTGCTGGTGTTCTGTATACTGCTGGTGTTCTGTATGCTGCTGGTGTACTCTATACTGCTGGTGTACTGTATATACTGCTGGTGTACTGTATATACTGCTGGTGTTCTGTATATACTGCTGGTATACTGTATGCTGCTGGTGTACTCTATACTGCTGGTGTTCTGTATACTGCTGGTGTTCTGTATACTGCTGGTGTACTGTATATACTGCTAGTGTACTGTATATACTGCTGGTGTACTGTATATACTGCTGGTGTTCTGTATATACTGCTGGTGTACTGTATATACTGCTGGTGTTCTGTATATACTGCTGGTGTACTGTATACTGCTGGCGTTCTGTATACTGCTGGTGTTCTGTATACTGCTGGTGTACTCTATACTGCTGGTGTTCTGTATGCTGCTGGTGTACTCTATACTGCTGGTGTACTGTATGCTGCTGGTGTACTCTATACTGCTGGTGTACTCTATACTGCTGGTGTTCTGTATACTGCTGGTGTTCTGTATACTGCTGGTGTACTGTATACTGCTGGTGTACTGTATGCTGCTGGTGTACTGTATACTGCTGGTGTACTGTATGCTGCTGGTGTACTGTATGCTGCTGGTGTACTCTATACTGCTGGTGTTCTGTATACTGCTGGTGTACTGTATACTGCTGGTGTACTGTATGCTGCTGGTGTACTGTATGCTGCTGGTGTACTGTATACTGCTGGTGTACTGTATGCTGCTGGTGTACTCTATACTGCTGGTGTTCTGTATACTGCTGGTGTTCTGTATACTGCTGGTGTACTGTATACTGCTGGTGTACTGTATGCTGCTGGTGTACTGTATACTGCTGGTGTACTGTATGCTGCTGGTGTACTGTATACTGCTGGTGTACTGTATGCTGCTGGTGTACTGTATACTGCTGGTGTTCTGTATACTGCTGGTGTACTGTATACTGCTGGTGTTCTGTATACTGCTGGTGTACTGTATACTGCTGGTGTACTGTATGCTGCTGGTGTACTGTATGCTGCTGGTGTACTGTATACTGCTGGTGTACTGTATGCTGCTGGTGTTCTGTATACTGCTGGTGTACTGTATACTGCTGGTGTACTGTATGCTGCTGGTGTTCTGTATGCTGCTGGTGTACTGTATGCTGCTGGTGTACTGTATACTGCTGGTGTGCTGTATATACTGCTGGTGTACTGTATGCTGCTGGTGTACTGTATGCTGCTGGTGTGCTGTATATACTGCTGGTGTACTGTATATACTGCTGGTGTACTGTATACTGCTGGTGTTCTGTATACTGCTGGTGTACTGTATACTGCTGGTGTACTGTATGCTGCTGGTGTACTGTATACTGCTGGTGTACTGTATGCTGCTGGTGTACTCTATACTGCTGGTGTTCTGTATACTGCTGGTGTACTGTATACTGCTGGTGTACTGTATGCTGCTGGTGTACTCTATACTGCTGGTGTTCTGTATACTGCTGGTGTTCTGTATGCTGCTGGTGTACTCTATACTGCTGGTGTACTGTATATACTGCTGGTGTACTGTATATACTGCTGGTGTTCTGTATATACTGCTGGTATACTGTATGCTGCTGGTGTACTCTATACTGCTGGTGTCCTGTATACTGCTGGTGTTCTGTATACTGCTGGTGTACTGTATATACTGCTAGTGTACTGTATATACTGCTGGTGTACTGTATATACTGCTGGTGTTCTGTATATACTGCTGGTGTACTGTATATACTGCTGGTGTTCTGTATATACTGCTGGTGTACTGTATACTGCTGGCGTTCTGTATACTGCTGGTGTTCTGTATACTGCTGGTGTACTCTATACTGCTGGTGTTCTGTATGCTGCTGGTGTACTCTATACTGCTGGTGTACTGTATGCTGCTGGTGTACTCTATACTGCTGGTGTACTCTATACTGCTGGTGTTCTGTATACTGCTGGTGTTCTGTATACTGCTGGTGTACTGTATACTGCTGGTGTACTGTATGCTGCTGGTGTACTGTATGCTGCTGGTGTACTGTATACGGCTGGTGTACTGTATGCTGCTGGTGTACTGTATGCTGCTGGTGTACTGTATGCTGCTGGTGTACTCTATACTGCTGGTGTTCTGTATACTGCTGGTGTACTGTATACTGCTGGTGTACTGTATGCTGCTGGTGTACTGTATGCTGCTGGTGTACTGTATACTGCTGGTGTACTGTATGCTGCTGGTGTACTCTATACTGCTGGTGTTCTGTATACTGCTGGTGTACTCTATACGGGATGCAGTTACAATCCCGGCGGTCGGGATCCCGGCATTCAGAATCCCGACGCCGGAATCCCGACCGCCGAAATGCCGACACATTCTCCCTCCGTGGGTGTCCACGACACCCCTGGAGGGAGAATAAATTAGTGTGCCGAGCATAGCGAGGCACCGGGCCCGCTGCGTCCCCCCCTTGTCGGCATTTCGGCTGTCGGGATTCCGGCGTCGGGATTCTGAACGCCGGGATCCCGACTGCCGGGATTCAATACTGAATCCCTCTATGCTGCTGGTGTACTCTATAATGCTGGTGTACTGTATATACTGCTAGTGTACTGTATACTGCTGGTGTACTGTATATACTGCTGGTGTACTGTATGCTGCTGGTGTACTCTATACTGCTGGTGTTCTGTATACTGCTGGTGTTCTGTATGCTGCTGGTGTACTCTATACTGCTGGTGTACTGTATATACTGCTGGTGTACTGTATATACTGCTGGTGTTCTGTATATACTGCTGGTATACTGTATGCTGCTGGTGTACTCTATACTGCTGGTGTTCTGTATACTGCTGGTGTTCTGTATACTGCTGGTGTACTGTATATACTGCTAGTGTACTGTATATACTGCTGGTGTACTGTATATACTGCTGGTGTTCTGTATATACTGCTGGTGTACTGTATATACTGCTGGTGTTCTGTATATACTGCTGGTGTACTGTATACTGCTGGCGTTCTGTATACTGCTGGTGTTCTGTATACTGCTGGTGTACTCTATACTGCTGGTGTTCTGTATGCTGCTGGTGTACTCTATACTGCTGGTGTACTGTATGCTGCTGGTGTACTCTATACTGCTGGTGTACTCTATACTGCTGGTGTTCTGTATACTGCTGGTGTTCTGTATACTGCTGGTGTACTGTATACTGCTGGTGTACTGTATGCTGCTGGTGTACTGTATACTGCTGGTGTACTGTATGCTGCTGGTGTACTGTATGCTGCTGGTGTACTCTATACTGCTGGTGTTCTGTATACTGCTGGTGTACTGTATACTGCTGGTGTACTGTATGCTGCTGGTGTACTGTATGCTGCTGGTGTACTGTATACTGCTGGTGTACTGTATGCTGCTGGTGTACTCTATACTGCTGGTGTTCTGTATACTGCTGGTGTTCTGTATACTGCTGGTGTACTGTATACTGCTGGTGTACTGTATGCTGCTGGTGTACTGTATACTGCTGGTGTACTGTATGCTGCTGGTGTACTGTATACTGCTGGTGTACTGTATGCTGCTGGTGTACTGTATACTGCTGGTGTTCTGTATACTGCTGGTGTACTGTATACTGCTGGTGTTCTGTATACTGCTGGTGTACTGTATACTGCTGGTGTACTGTATGCTGCTGGTGTACTGTATGCTGCTGGTGTACTGTATACTGCTGGTGTACTGTATGCTGCTGGTGTTCTGTATACTGCTGGTGTACTGTATACTGCTGGTGTACTGTATGCTGCTGGTGTTCTGTATGCTGCTGGTGTACTGTATGCTGCTGGTGTACTGTATACTGCTGGTGTGCTGTATATACTGCTGGTGTACTGTATGCTGCTGGTGTACTGTATGCTGCTGGTGTGCTGTATATACTGCTGGTGTACTGTATATACTGCTGGTGTACTGTATACTGCTGGTGTTCTGTATACTGCTGGTGTACTGTATACTGCTGGTGTACTGTATGCTGCTGGTGTACTGTATACTGCTGGTGTACTGTATGCTGCTGGTGTACTCTATACTGCTGGTGTTCTGTATACTGCTGGTGTACTGTATACTGCTGGTGTACTGTATGCTGCTGGTGTACTCTATACTGCTGGTGTTCTGTATACTGCTGGTGTTCTGTATGCTGCTGGTGTACTCTATACTGCTGGTGTACTGTATATACTGCTGGTGTACTGTATATACTGCTGGTGTTCTGTATATACTGCTGGTATACTGTATGCTGCTGGTGTACTCTATACTGCTGGTGTCCTGTATACTGCTGGTGTTCTGTATACTGCTGGTGTACTGTATATACTGCTAGTGTACTGTATATACTGCTGGTGTACTGTATATACTGCTGGTGTTCTGTATATACTGCTGGTGTACTGTATATACTGCTGGTGTTCTGTATATACTGCTGGTGTACTGTATACTGCTGGCGTTCTGTATACTGCTGGTGTTCTGTATACTGCTGGTGTACTCTATACTGCTGGTGTTCTGTATGCTGCTGGTGTACTCTATACTGCTGGTGTACTGTATGCTGCTGGTGTACTCTATACTGCTGGTGTACTCTATACTGCTGGTGTTCTGTATACTGCTGGTGTTCTGTATACTGCTGGTGTACTGTATACTGCTGGTGTACTGTATGCTGCTGGTGTACTGTATGCTGCTGGTGTACTGTATACGGCTGGTGTACTGTATGCTGCTGGTGTACTGTATGCTGCTGGTGTACTGTATGCTGCTGGTGTACTCTATACTGCTGGTGTTCTGTATACTGCTGGTGTACTGTATACTGCTGGTGTACTGTATGCTGCTGGTGTACTGTATGCTGCTGGTGTACTGTATACTGCTGGTGTACTGTATGCTGCTGGTGTACTCTATACTGCTGGTGTTCTGTATACTGCTGGTGTTCTGTATACTGCTGGTGTACTGTATACTGCTGGTGTACTGTATGCTGCTGGTGTACTGTATACTGCTGGTGTACTGTATGCTGCTGGTGTACTGTATACTGCTGGTGTACTGTATACTGCTGGTGTACTGTATGCTGCTGGTGTACTGTATACTGCTGGTGTTCTGTATACTGCTGGTGTACTGTATACTGCTGGTGTTCTGTATACTGCTGGTGTACTGTATACTGCTGGTGTACTGTATGCTGCTGGTGTACTGTATGCTGCTGGTGTACTGTATACTGCTGGTGTACTGTATGCTGCTGGTGTTCTGTATACTGCTGGTGTACTGTATACTGCTGGTGTACTGTATGCTGCTGGTGTTCTGTATGCTGCTGGTGTACTGTATGCTGCTGGTGTACTGTATACTGCTGGTGTGCTGTATATACTGCTGGTGTACTGTATGCTGCTGGTGTACTGTATGCTGCTGGTGTGCTGTATATACTGCTGGTGTACTGTATATACTGCTGGTGTACTGTATACTGCTGGTGTTCTGTATACTGCTGGTGTACTGTATACTGCTGGTGTACTGTATGCTGCTGGTGTACTGTATACTGCTGGTGTACTGTATGCTGCTGGTGTACTGTATACTGCTGGTGTACTGTATACTGCTGGTGTACTTACATAGTTACATAGTTACATAGTAGGTAAGGCTGAAAAAAGACTTGCGTCCATCTAGTTCAACCTGGTATAGATATCCATTGCTGATTTGGTTGGTTCTGGTATTTTACAGACAAATTATATTTCTTATTTGTACCCATGGATGTTTTTCTCCAGTAAATGTTTGTCCAACTTTGCCTTGAACGCATTTAATGAGTCAGCCGTTACCACCTCTCTGGGAAGAGAGTTCCAGAGTTTGACTGTTCTGACCGTAAAGAAATTCTTTCTACTAGCTGAATGAAATCTTTTTTCTTCTAATCTATACTCATGCCCTCGCGTCCTAGATTCCTTTCTAGTAGAAAATAGGGTGTGTGACAGTTCCTTATATTGGCCCTTGATATACTTGTACATGTTGAGCATGTCCCCCCTTAAACGTCTCTTTTCTAATGTGAATAGTCCCAAATTGCTTAATCTCTCCCCGTAGCTTAAATTCTCCATTCCCCTAATAAGCTTTGTTGCTCGCCTTTGGACTTTTTCTAATTCTATGATGTCCTTTTTATAGTGTGGGGCCCAGAACTGTACTCCGTACTCTAGGTGAGGTCTCACCAATGCTTTATATAGTGGCATAATTACCCTTGAGTCCCTAGTTTCCATTCCCCTCTTAATACATGCCAGAATTTTGTTGGCCTTTTTTGTAGCTACATTACAATGGGCACTACATCCTAGATTGCTGTCTATTTGGACTCCTAGATCCTTTTCAAGTATGGAATTACCCAGTTCCTCTCCGCTAAGGTTGTAACTTGCACACTGGTTGTGTCTCCCAAGGTGCATAACCTTACATTTATCTACATTGAACCTCATCTTCCATTTTTTTGCCCACTCATCTAGAATTGCAAGATCATTTTGAAGCATGGTGACATCTTCTGGTGATTTGATGACTTTGCTAAGTTTTGTATCGTCCGCAAAGATGGATACATTGCTGAGTAACCCTATCCCAATATCGTTAATAAAAATGTTAAACAAAATGGGCCCCAAAACCGAACCCTGGGGCACTCCACTTAGTACCGGTATCATATCTGATACGGCACCATTCACAACCACTCTTTGTTCTCTATTACATAGCCAATTCCCTACCCATCTGCAGATATTTTCACCCAATCCTAGGTTCTCCATTTTATTAATCAATCTCTTGTGTGGGACAGTATCAAATGCTTTAGCAAAATCTAGGAAAATCACATCTACAGCATTTCCATTATCGAGGTTTTTGCTAACCTCTTCATAGAACCCTAGTAGATTAGTTTGGCATGAACGATTTTTCACGAACCCATGTTGGTTAGTACTGAGTAGAAGGTGATGATCTAAATATTCCTGGATACCATCCCTTAAAAATCCTTCAAATAGTTTACCCACAATTGATGTTAAACTAACGGGTCTGTAATTAGCTGGATCTTCCTTTTTTCCTTTTTTGAATATTGGCACTACCTCTGCTATTCTCCAATCTTTTGGTACTATACCTGGCGATAGTGACTTGCTAAAGATATAATGTAGGGGGGTAGCTAGTTCATCCCTTAATTCCATTAATACCCTCGGATGAATCCCATCTGGCCCTGGTGACTTATTTGTTTTGTTGTTACTTGACAGGGTATTGTCTAATCGCTGTGCCCAATTACCCCCCACAAATGACATAACTCTCTTGTTGGATAAAATTGGCCACAGCAGCCATCTTTATTGAAACAATACCATTTTTAAACAATAATCCAAAAACATTCCCACGGAAGGTGGTCCCCGAGGCCCTCAATAAATATATATCCACACCTCTAAGCACTTCCAGGAGCTCTTACCCCCAGCCGATAGCGATTGGCTCGAGGGCACCAATTGTACACACCCAGTGCTCATTAATTAACCTCACCCAGGGGAGTCCAGCCCCCTCATGGGGCCCTCCCCGCCGCATAATTAAGCCTCAATGCCACCAACCTCGAGGACCCCCCTCCACACAGGCCACTGTGACAAAAAGACATCCTATCAAATATTCTACCTAAACTATAAAAAATAGGGAAGGGTGGGTGGGAGCTGTTGAGAAAATCTCCCAGTGACCCCTATTTCCTGCCTGAACCCTGCTTATAAACCCCTCCAACACCCCGTTAAGCCCCTCCCCTTGTGACCCTCTCCTTAGCCACCCCTCCTATGACTAACCTGCTAGTCAGCTCCCTACAAACCCTGTCAGGGGAGCCTACCCCCAGGCTTTGCCTCCAGTCCGGCTCCTACATGACAGGGTATTGTCTAATCGCTGTGCCCAATTACCCCCCACAAATGACATAACTCTATTGTTGGATAAAATTGGCCACAGCAGCCATCTTTATTGAAACAATACCATTTTTAAACAATAATCCAAAAACATTCCCACGGAAGGTGGTCCCCGAGGCCCTCAATAAATATATATCCACACCTCTAAGCACTTCCAGGAGCTCTTACCCCCAGCCGATAGCGATTGGCTCGAGGGCACCAATTGTACACACCCAGTGCTCATTAATTAACCTCACCCAGGGGAGTCCAGCCCCCTCATGGGGCCCTCCCCGCCGCATAATTAAGCCTCAATGCCACCAACCTCGAGGACCCCCCTCCGCCACTAAGCACGAGGTTAAACCCTTAACCCCGTGCGCCCCCCCCACATCCGTAACGCTGTTTCTATTCCCTCTTGTAGTCCCAAAGACCAAACATCTATCCCCACAGCATTCAGGTGCACACCGTCACCTCTCCAAAATGCCCCGGCACCAGACTCAAGTTCCCTGTGCCTCACCACAACAGCCCCGTTCCTGGCCATAAAACGCCCAATCGCCCTGTTAACTTTAATCCGTGCCTTATTGAGCTTGTCAGCCGACCTCGCATCCCTCCAATAATGGCGTGGCACGATGTCTGACCAAACCGTGATTAATTCCGGAAACATTGCCCATAACCGTAGGAGATCAAACTTGATATCCCGTATCAACTCCCTAAATGGTCTGCCCCCAAGGTCATTCCCGCCCACATGCAAAACTAATATGTCGGGAACCCTATCGAGCCGAACAAAACGGTGAAATTCCTGCAGCACTCCACTCCATACCATACCGCGTTTTCCCAGCCAGCGAACCACTGCCTCCTCTCTATCCAAACCCAGCTGGCGGCCGTTCGGTCTGACATCAGCCTGTAAAGCTTCCCAAAAGACATATGAATGTCCTAAAATCCAAATCAGGCACGGAGGCTGCCGTAAAACAGAAAAAACACAGTCAACCTCAACAATCCCCTAAACGAACATAAGACCGAAAGCGAGACGATTCCCACCGTCCAATACGCTTAATCAACTCATCCCCAAATCCCATTCTAGCAGCCTCAGTTGCGGCCCCAATGCGGAAAGAGTGACCTGCGTATTCCTCCCCCTTGAGGCCCAACGTCCGCAGGACTGCTCTAAACACACTTGTGAACTGAAACCGTGATAAAAAGGATCCATTCGCATGCATCAGCAAAGGATCCCTTTCCCTGCCCACTCTGACCTCCTTAAATATCCTCAGCCGTGCCACCGGGCACATATCTGAGCCTGGTACAGAGAAGAGAACTACCTTCTTCCCCCTCCCTAACTGATCCGTCTTAGACCTCCTCACCACTAGCTCCACCCTATCCGAGTATAAATCCACATCCTCTCCTAACAAACCTCCCGGCCTGGACACGCTTGGACTCACGAGCTCCCCAATCCGCAGTGCCCCGAAGAAGGCAAGCGAAAAAGCTACCCCGAACAACCTTTCCTCGAAATTGGAACTACAGACCTCCCCTAACTTCATGCCCATATTCTGTAACAACTGGAAAGACACCGGCCTTCTCTGATCCTGTACGACATGACCTCTCCTCCAACCTTTTAAAGCCTGCGCAATCAGGAAATTCTTAGTGACGTCAGGCCTGCCGCCTGCACGAAACCCAAAAGCCAAGCCCGCCATGCAGCGCGTGATTTTTGCCACTGACCAACCAATCTCCTTACAATGGCCTATATATAGCAAGACAGCCAACTCGTCATCATCCTCCTTCAGACCTGCTACCTCACGCAATTCTAACCAGCTCCGCCATTCCAGATTGTATGCCGACCATGTATTCGGGGCCAAGGATTCCCTGATGAGCTGATCGACTACCCGTCCAGCAGAGCCCAGAGCCGACTCGGGAACCCGGTCCCCTCCCTGTCTGCCTCTGGTGCCAACTCCCGAAAACGCTCCCACTGTGAACGAGATAAAGCATCCGCAATGCCGTTAGAGACACCGGGAACGTGCCTGGCCACAACCCACAAATTCAAAGCCAGACATTCCAATACTAACTGCTGCAAAATAGTGACCACTGGCGGTGAAGATGCCGACAATTGGTTAATAGCCATGACAACCCACCACTCCCGGCCGCGTCTGTGAAAAGGTCTAGCTCAGTAGCGACGCATGTGTCTGACATCCACAAAGCTCTGCCGTTAAAAGCTTCCAAAAAAGTTGCCCACACCCGCAAGTCCCCTTTCAACTCACTACCTAATCTGACAAAATGATGGGGAAGAACCACCCCTGCTGTCGCTGCTGCCAGCCTCCTGCTGAAAATGCGGCCCATAGGCATAATGCGACACGCAAAATTCAATTTGCCCAGCAAGGATTGCAAGTCCCGCAATCTAATCTTCTTCAACAGCAATGCCCTCCCTACCTCGGCCTTCAAACCCAGCAATTTCTCCTCGGGCAAGCGGCACTCCATATTCTCGGTATCAATGACAATACCCAAAAAACTGATCACAGTCGCAGGGCCCTCCGTCTTACCTGGAGCAAGCGGGACCCCAAAGTCTGCCGACACCCTTTCAACAGTCCTCAACAATAAATCACATACTCCGGTCCCCCCAGGACCAATACATAAGAAGTCATCTAGGTAATGAATAACTGAACTACACCCAGAGCAGTGGCGTAACTAATAATTGTGCGCCCCCCTGCCGAAAATGCAGGGGGGCGCCCCCCCCCCCTAAAAAAAAAAAACCAAACAAGCAGCGTGGAGCCGTGGCGCGCGCGGGGGGGGGGGAGAGGGAGGGAAGGGGATTGAGGGGAGAGAGCGTGTGTGTGTGTGTATGTGTGTGTTTGTGTGCGTGTGTGTTTTACCTTGGGCCGCATCCGTCCGCGCCGGGTCCCGGCTCTCCCGGCTACTGCTGCTAACGAAAGTGACACTTGGAAAATGGCTGCCCCCATACAGCAGACGAAAAACTGTCTGCGGTATGGGGGCAGCCATTTTCCAAGTGTCACTTTTTGTATCAGTGAGAGAGCAGCGCTGCGGCAATAGCCGGGAGAGCTGGGACCCGGACGGTGCACACACACAGACAGGCAGGCAGACAGTGACTGTCGTCCCGCAGCCCCCCGGCGCCCACATACCCTCAGGCGCCTCCCCGCCACGGCGGGGGCTGCGGGACGGTAGTTACGCCAGTGACCCAGAGACATCCTTAACCACCCACTCCAAAAAAGAACTAAAGGCCTCAAAATAAGCACATGACAAAGAACAACCCATCGGTAAACAACGATCAACAAAAAATTCCCCGTCCCAACAACAACCCAACAAACGCAAACTGGTTGGGTGAACCGGCAGCAAACGGAATGCCGATTCAATATCAGTCTTTGCCAACCTGGCCCCTTTCCCAAACCGCTTCACCCACTGAACAGCCGCGTCAAACGATGTATAAACCACCGAGCAGATGTCAGGGTCAATGCCATCATTGACCGACGCCCCTTTTGGAAAAGATAAATGGTGTATAAGACGAAACTTGTTCGCCTCCTTTTTTGGCACCACCCCCAATGGAGAGACTATCAAATCTGGCCATGGTGCCGACCCAAAAGGTCCAGCCATACGACCCAGCTGCACCTCCTTACGCAATTTATCCTGCACCACCTCTGGATGCTCCCTTGCAGACTTCAAATTCCTCCTCAAGCCCCCTGAAACCTGCACGTCGGAAGGTATCTTAAAACCTTCCCTAAACCCCTCCTCCAACAACACGGCCGTCTGCTGGTCAGGATACCTACGCAGATAGCCCAGCATCCTTTCCAGCCGAACCGGTGTCTCCCCCTTTTGAATTACCGTCCCGTGACTTCCCTCTGAAGCATTTATTTGCACCATGGGTCCCTCCACACGAGGAACATTCATGTTTAAATTTGCATTTTGCCCCAAAACGACATGACCCGTCATTAAAGGCAAAGCAGAGTCCCTTCTGCATGGCCGTCCCATTTGTGGCCTCCCTCGGCCCCCCCCGTCCCCACGAAAGGGCTGCCCACTTTTTGTGGGAGCCGCCACCTTTAACCATAAAGCAATATCCTTATGGTCCCAACGTATGTTAGGGCGAACAGCCTTCCTCTGCCTAAACTGCTCATCGTACCTGAGCCAAGCCAAGCCCCCATACACACGGTATGCCTCTCCTATCGCATCCATATAACAAAACAAGCCTGAACAATTGTCAGGTGCCTTCTCCCCAATCACACTAGCTAAAATAGCAAATGCTTGCAGCCAGTTCGTGAATGACCGCGGTATCAGCCGATACCGCCGCCGTTCCTCCTCCTCCTTCTGGGGCCTATCCAGATTAAAACGTTCTAAAGGGAGCAATGAAAATATATCAACGTATTCCCCTTTCCAAATCTTCTCCCTCACCTCCTGCTTCAGGTGGGCCCCCAATGGCCCCTCAAAGCATACATACACCTCCCCTTTTGCAGTGTCACTGAGCCTCCCACTCTCCTCCTGCGTCCCAACACTGCCCCCTTCTGCCCCTGCACTACTGCTACTTTGCTCACCGCCGGATACCGGCACCCCGCTGCTCACCGGCACCCCACTGCTAACCGGCACCCCACTGCTAACCGGCACACTATTACTGACTGGCACACTAATGCTAGCTGGTGTGCCCGCATTCTGCGGCACCCATGCTGCCGCCGTGGACGGCCCCGCCCCCTGCCGCAAACCCACCAACCAATCTGCGAAACCACTCAATAATTCAGTAAAACCTCTACTCATTTCCCCTTGGAGGGCTAACCCTCCCCCCCCCCTGACTCTGCGCTAAAGCATTAACAGACATAGAGACAGACTCACCAGGCTGCCTGGGGGCTGTGAACCCAGCAGCCGCAGGTCCAGTGTCCTGACGAACTCCAGCCAATGAGGAAGGACCAGGTATTTCTCCATCATCTGCTGACGCTGCCATCTCTCTTCTCCTGTCATCCCGACCCTCAGGTACAGCACCAGCCGGCGTGACCTCGTTGGAGGCGGAGCCAGCTGTGCGCCTGTCGCTCTGTGTACCAGGCCTGCGGTCCTCAGCCTGTACTTCTGCCCCCCTGGCACGACTCACCCCGCGCTGGGCAGCAGCATGCCCCGCATGCCCCACCGTACCAGGTCCAGTACCACGCAACGCCGGATCTTCTTGCACGTGGGGGGGATCCCCCCCGCGCGGAGGGTTCCGCCTGCTGGTTGGATTCCTCCCAGACCTGGTCCTGCGGGCGGAAGGTGCCCGGCCCGCAGCCTGGCCTGGAGGGTCCCTAACGGGGCTCCGTGAACGGCGCTGAACCCTGGGGGACACAGATGGGCTAAAGCGCTCCGGAGGCCTGGACCTCCGAGGCCGTGCACCCGCTGGAGCAGCCTCCTGCGTTGCTGCTCCCAGTCCCCCCAGCAGACCTGACATCTGCTGCTGCAGCCACTCAGCCCCTCTGGTGCCAGCTGCCTCCCTGAGGGCAGCAAGCGCAGCGGATACCTCCGCATCAGCGTTGCCTGGGGAAGCCATGGGAGATGTCACGCTGCTTAGCTGTTGAGAAAATCTCCCAGTGACCCCTATTTCCTGCCTGAACCCTGCTTATAAACCCCTCCAACACCCCGTTAAGCCCCTCCCCTTGTGACCCTCTCCTTAGCCACCCCTCCTATGACTAACCTGCTAGTCAGCTCCCTACAAACCCTGTCAGGGGAGCCTACCCCCAGGCTTTGCCTCCATTCCGGCTCCTACAGTATGCTGCTGGTGTACTCTATACTGCTGGTGTTCTGTATACTGCTGGTGTACTGTATACTGCTGGTGTACTGTATGCTGCTGGTGTACTCTATACTGCTGGTGTTCTGTATACTGCTGGTGTACTGTATGCTGCTGGTGTACTGTATACTGCTGGTGTGCTGTATATACTGCTGGTGTTCTGTATACTGCTGGTGTACTGTATACTGCTGGTGTGCTGTATATACTGCTGGTGTTCTGTATACTGCTGGTGTTCTGTATACTGCCTATTGGGAAGATCATCACTATATGTACAGTAGGTGCACAGCAGATGTGAGAGTGACTGATAGGCCCCACAAAGAGCCCCTAACCAGGATGCCATGTTCCTTGGTAAACAGCAGTAACCAGATACAAGAAGACAGTGGCAATGCAGGGGTTAACAGTAGTGGTTAATATCTGGGATTTGGGTGTCTCACCTCATTGGCTAAGTACTGCATAGGTGTGTGACACTCTCACACTCTGCCCACAGTCTGCAATAGCACATGAAGTTGGAGGCCACACCTCCCTGCAGCCTCTGGGTCCTAGTGCCCACATTGTATGCAGCATAGAAGACAGTGCAGAGTGCCAGTCTCCTAGCAGGGACCCCATAGAAACAGTATGAGCACTAAGGGTATTAGTAACACAATGGGTTAACAGCATTGTGCATTGTGAACACATGGACTATTATGCAACATAACACAATTTTGTTCAAAGAGCCCCTTGTCCTCATAAAAGCAGAATAAATGTATTTGTGCATGTGGTACCCTCCTGCAACTTTCACTGAATACGTTGTACATTGGGCCTAATTCTGCAGGGCACGCTACTGGCTGAAAATCGCTCGTTGACAATATTTTGCCAATCCGCAGGAGGGGGGGGGGGCAAGGGTGTAACAGGGCAGCAATGGGTTCGGCGACTAATGGACAACACCATGCTGCAATGTTGGCGGGGCAGATGCAACACGTACAGAGAGAGTTCGATTTTAGAGAGTCGTTTTGCTTCTGTGCAGTGTAATGTATTCTGAAATATTCTTACGCTGCGATTTAGATTTTAGTTTGAAAACATTTTGCCCAAATCTTGTCTATTAAGACAAAATCGCTCAGCATGGTTTTGTCCCTTAAAGAATTGGGGTGACATTTAATCGGATGAGATTTTTAGTCACTTTCCATAATAAAGTGCGATAATGCACCGATGTTTAGTCATGAATATGGGGGAATTTGATGACGTGCGATTTTTGTGTAAAAAAATTAAAACAAAATTGCGTGAGGTCCCCCCTCCTGAGCATAACCAGCCCTGGGCTCATTGAGCCAAACCTGGTTCAAATAATACGGGGGACAAAAAGCTTAGGGGTCTCCCGTATTTCTGAAACCAGCCCCGGACTCTTGGACCGGACCTGGTTCCAAAAATCTGGGGGACAAAAAATCTGGGGGTCCCCCGTAGTTTAAAACCAGCACCAGGCTCCAACAGCCCACAGGGGTACTTGGGGGGAGTGGGGACCCCCCCAATAAAGCCCCTCCCCCCCAGGCTTCACCCATCCAGGGCTGAAGCCCGGGGCTGTCACCGGCATCCCTGGTCTGTGATAGGGTTAAATCATTCATACATAACATTGCTTTATACAGGTGAACCACAAGTCCCAGCATGCGGGCATTAATGGGCCCACTGGGACTAGTAGTCCACCTGTAAAAAGAATGTTAAAATACAACACAAAAACAAAGTACAACTTAAGTACACACACACCTCATTTTTACACCAACATACTTACAGCACCAGAGTCAGCGCTGCCTCCCTCCTCCACAGTCAGCTAAGCCCCCACTGACAGCTGGGTGAGCCAGCTTCCTCCGTCACTGCTAACAGCTTCTATAGCGCTGTCCCAGCGCTATAGAGGCTGTTAGCGTGGTTGGCACTATGCGTCTCCATGGAGATGCATAGATCATCCCTGATTGGCTGAAAGCTCATGGTATGGCCGGGGGACCAAATGTAAAAATTGTCCCTCGGCTGTGGCATGACACCGCGGGCTGTTGGAACGTGGTGCTGGTTTTACAATATGGGGGACCCCCCCACATTTTTTGTCACTCGTATTTTTGGAACCACGACCAGTACAAGAGTCCGGGGCTGGTTTCAGAAATACGGGGGACCCCTAGGCTTTTTGTCCCCCGTATTTTTGGAAGCAGGTTCGGCTCTATGAGAACAGGGCTGGTTATGCTCAGGAGGGGGGACCTCATGCCATTTAAAGAAAAAATAATAATTTTACACATTTTTAAAGACAGAACTATGCACAGATCTCAATGA
This sequence comes from Crinia signifera, assembly GCF_055691185.1. Classification (NCBI taxonomy): domain Eukaryota; kingdom Metazoa; phylum Chordata; class Amphibia; order Anura; family Myobatrachidae; genus Crinia; species Crinia signifera. The sequence continues at coordinate 26,166,689 of NC_139226.1, forward strand.
TCTGTGAATGGTTCTGTGAAATTCGCCTGTCAGAACATGGTCTGCATGTGTGGCGATTTTTAGACACATTTTCCTGAATTTGCATCTCATTAAATATGCGATTTGTATACTTTATAATGGAAAAACATCTGGATGCGAGTTCTAGTGACACTAAAATCCTCCAGTTCAAAATATGTGATTTTGCATCTCATTAAGTATGCGATTTCGGGAAAAAGTGTGAAAACTGCAGTTTTTGGAGAAAATATCTCCAAAAATCAAAAATCGCATCCCATTAAATGTCACCCTAAATGTGCTTTTTTGATTAAGACTGAATTAGACCCTTATATCTGTGTAACTTTCATCTGTATATTTCCTAGCGTTTCTATAATGAAGACAATTGTTTATTTGCTTGGCTAATGGATAGAATGTCTATCTGTTCTGTGTACTGGATATGTTTGTGTCCACCTGACAGTCTTGTGTCTTATCTGAGGGCAAACATAAACAGTTGCCCAAATGATAGGTTCTAAAAAAATACACAGAAAGGAGAAGAAGAAGATTGGTATTTGTTTAATTCTGCTTATTCTTTCATTTCTCAGATAGTCCACAGTCTGCTGGGTTCATAAATGACAGCTTTACGTCAGGCACCGTGGGAAGCAATGTCCTTCTCTCCGTTACTTTAAACAGTGGTAGAAGTGGACGGACTCTTCAGTCGCCAGCAGCACAAATCTTCCCTGCAAAATTCTCTTGGTTCCGACTCAACCCAAACCCCTCCGAAATTCTATCAGAAGGCAATGTCTCCATTATTTCCAATGAGTACTCTTCGTATCTGATTGTGCACTACATGGTTCCAGAGCTGAGCGGCCGATATATGTGCAAGGCTGAAAATCCCATAGGAAGCAACGTTTTCACCTTCATACTCAATGTAACAGCAGCAGGTGATACATCTAATGTACAATGTAACAGCAGCAGGGGATACATCTAATGTACAATGTTACAGCAGGTGATACATCTAATGTACAATGTAACAGTAGAAGGTGATACATCTAATGTACAATGTAACAGCAGGGGATACATCTAATGTACAATGTGACAGCAGCAGGGGACACATCTAATGTACAATGTAACAGCAGCAGGTGATACATCTAATGTACAATGTAACAGTAGAAGGTGATACATCTAATGTACAATGTAACAGCAGGGGATACATCTAATGTACAATGTAACAGCAGAAGGTGATACATCTAATGTACAATGTTACAGCAGGTGATACATCTAATGTACAATGTAACAGCAGAAGGTGATACATCTAATGTACAATGTTACAGCAGGTGATACATCTAATGTACAATGTTACAGCAGAAGGTGATACATCTAATGTACAATGTAACAGCAGGGGATACATATAATGTACAATGTTACAGCAGGGGATACATCTAATGTACAATGTTACAGCAGGTGATACATCTAATGTACAATGTAACAGCAGGGGATACATCTAATGTACAATGTAACAGCAGCAGGTGATACGTCTAATGTACAATGTTACAGCAGCAGGGGATACATCTAATGTACAATGTTACAGCAGCAGGGGATACATCTAATGTACAACGTAACAGCAGCAGGGGATACATCTAATTTACAACGTAACAGCAGCAGGGGATACATCTAATTTACAATGTTACAGCAGGTGATACATCTAATGTACAATGTAACAGCAGCAGGGGATACATCTAATTTACAATGTTACAGCAGGTGATACATCTAATGTACAATGTTACAGCAGGTGATACATCTAATGTACAATGTAACAGCAGGTGATACATATAATGTACAATGTAACAGCAGGTGATACATCTAATGTACAATGTTACAGCAGCAGGTGATACATCTAATGTACAATGTAACAGCAGCAGGGGATACATCTAATGTACAATGTTACAGCAGGTGATACATCTAATGTACAATGTAACAGTAGAAGGTGATACATCTAATGTACAATGTAACAGCAGGGGATACATCTAATGTACAATGTAACAGCAGGGGATACATCTAATGTACAATGTTACAGCAGCAGGGGATACATCTAATGTACAATGTAACAGCAGAAGGTGATACATCTAATGTACAATGTAACAGCAGAAGGTGATACATCTAATGTACAATGTTACAGCAGGGGATACATCTAATGTACAATGTTACAGCAGGTGATACATCTAATGTACAATGTTACAGCAGCAGGTGATACATCTAATGTACAATGTTACAGCAGGGGATACATCTAATGTACAATGTTACAGCAGGGGATACATCTAATGTACAATATAACAGCAGCAGGTGATACATCTAGTGTACAATGTAACAGCAGCAGGCGACACATCTAATGAACAATGTAGCAGCAGGTGATACATCTAATGTACAATGTTACAGCAGGTGATACATCTAATGTACAATGTTACAGCAGAAGGTGATACATCTAATGTACAATGTAACAGCAGCAGGCGACACATCTAATGTACAATGTTACAGCAGAAGGTGATACATCTAATGTACAATGTTACAGCAGAAGGTGATACATCTAATGTACAATGAAACAGCAGGTGATACATCTAATGTACAATGTTACAGCAGGTGAAACATCTAAAGTACAATGTTACAGCAGGTGAAACATCTAATGTACAATGTTACAGCAGGTGATACATCTAATGTACAATGTTACAGCAGGTTATTTATCTATTGTACAATGTTACAGCAGGTGATGCATCTAATGTACAATGTAACAGCAGGTGATGCATCTAATGTACAATGTTACAGCAGCAGGTGATACATCTAATGTACATTGTTACAGCAGGTGATACATCTAATGTACAATGTTACAGCAGGTTATTTATCTATTGTACAATGTTACAGCAGGTTATTTATCTATTGTACAATGTTACAGCCGCAGGTGATGCATCTAATGTACAATGTTACAGCAGCAGGTAATACATCTAAATGTACAATGTAACAGCAGGTGATACATCTAATGTACAATGTTACAGCAGCATGCAATACATCTAATGTACAATGTAACAGCAGGTGATACATCTAATGTACAATGTAAGAGCAGCAGGTGATACATATAATGTACAATGTAACAGCAGGTGATACATCTAATGTACAATGTTACAGCAGCAGGGGATACATCTAATGTACAATGTTACAGCAGGTGATACATCTAATGTACAATGTAACAGCAGGTGATACATCTAATGTACAATGTAACAGCAGCAGGGGATACATCTAATGTACAATGTAACAGCAGCAGGGGATACATCTAATGTACAATGTAACAGCAGCAGGGGATACATCTAATGTACAATGTAACAGCAGGTGATACATCTAATGTACAATGTAACAGCAGGGGATACATCTAATGTACAATGTAACAGCAGCAGGGGATACATCTAATGTACAATGTAACAGCAGCAGGGGATACATCTAATGTACAATGTTACAGCAGAAGGTGACACAGCTAATGTATAATTTTATAGCAGGGGATACATCTAATGTACAATGTTACAGCAGCAGGTGACACATCTAATGTACAATGATAAGTCTCATCCCCCAATGATCTTCTCTCTCTTATGTTTAGCTGCCAGTGATGACAGTCTCTCTGTGGGTGCCATTGCCGGCATAGTCATTGGCTCCGTGGCGGTTGTGGCAATGATCGCTCTCACCATCGCTCTTGTTTTCTTCATAAAGGATTGCCGCAAACCAAAGAGCATCAAACAGGGTATGACAAGTAACAGAACGTTACCTGTAGTAACAAAGGGGCTGGTGATATACTTATATTAAGGGACAGTTTCTATCAATCTGCATGTGATGACCTGATCGAATCACCCCATTCCCCAATACAATCACTGATCACATAGCGGGGAAGTATCAGTTATGGATTATTGGCTGCAATTGCATCCGTAGCGGTGCACATGGCCGGGATTTCACTCTGGCTGGGCGATGGCTTCCTGATCAATTCCGAAGATTCACAGCTCATCGCTCAGGGCTGAATCAGGCCCACTTGGCAACATATGAGGAGGCTTTGTAGGGAGGTGTCGAGGTCGACAGTTGATAAGTCGACACCAAAAGGTTGATGCAATAGGTCGACATTGACACAAGGTCAACATGCACTAAGTAGACCCTGACAAAATGTCGACACAAGCAGAAGATAGACCTGGGAAAGATGAAAAGGTTGACATGAATTTTTCATGTTTTTTTTGTGTTAATGTCGACACCTGAGCATGTGGACCCGAATTAGTGAAGAGCATGGCTCGCTCCTTACAGTTGGTAATTATACCGTGAATCAGGCCCTTGATGTACTAACCCAGGGGTTCTCAATCTCGGTCCTCAGGACCCCACACAGGTCACGTTTTCCTGGTCACCCGACAGGTGCACTCATTACTGACTGACATATTAAAAGATCCACAGCTGGAGCTAAGGATATCACTTGTGATCCTGGGAGGAGACCTGCATAACCTGCGCTGTGTGCTGGGGACCGACTTTGAGAACCTGTGTGCTAATCTATTCGGTGAAAACCTCTATGCCAACTTCCCTGATCCAAAGTGTATCGAATATGTTCCAGACTGTGAAGTATTGATTAGGTCGACCACCCAAGGTCGACAAGGCTTAGGTGGACACCTGAAATAGGTCGACATGTCTAAGGTCAACAGGGTTGGAAGGATGACACAAGCATTAGATAGACATGGCAAAGTCTACAGTCAAAATGTTTTAAGGCGCCCAATGCTGCATCGGACAATGGGCCAGATTCAGGGATGACCATGACACCTTCTGACTTACCCTATAGTCGCGCAGCACGGCGGCCACAAGTCAGACACCGGATAATCGGGTTTACATATAAGTTATGGTACATGGGTACTCCCACCCGGGGGCTTCATCCAGTGTGGCTGGGCCTAGGTGTCGGGGAATAGAGGTGATTACATGCACATGTGGGGAGTTCTATGTCTATTGTATATAAGATTAGTACTGGTTTGGGATGCCAATCCTGGAATTCGGGATAGAAAAATGCTCAATCCCGGGATTCCCAGGAATCCCCTAATATAAAAAACCCGCCCTGGCCACCCCACATATTTACTTACATGTGCAATGCGGTCCAGCCGGGAAGGTAGGCGGTGAAGGCAGGTGGGCGGGCGCTGAATCCGAAAGCTAAATGGGCGGTGAAGCCGGGGGTGGGCGGGCGATGCAGCCAGGGCGGGAGATCGGGCTGAATGATGACACGGGTGCACATTGTGCCCAGGACGAGGCGGGAGGTGCGGCTGTGTGGCCTGCGCAGTGTGACTTCTGACCTCGTCACGCTGCGCAGAGCCGCACTACCGGGGAAGTTTGAGCACTCGCTCAGATGCTGCCTGGTATTAGACTGGGCATGTGCAGTCTAACTCCTAATTCCCGGGATTGGAAACTCCCAGCGTTTTAGGGGCCAAATCCCGGGATCCGGCCAAACTCGATCCTGGGATTGGCCACCCTAGTACTGGTTACATCTGTATATCCTTGAAAAGGTCTGGAATAAAGTGAAACCAAAATCTTAGTAACATGTTAACTGTCTTATTCAGGTATGGACGAAGATCTACAAAGGAGGAGAACAACTACTCCCGCACAGGTACTGAATGTTTGGGATGAAGCAGCATTGTCCTGCTTAGGGGTGTGGATCATATTGTCGACAGCACTTAGGTCGACAGTCGTTAGGTCGACACGGATGGGTCGACAGGTGTCTAGGTTGACATGGGTGAAGGTCGACAGGTGTCAAGGTCGACATGGGTTTTGGTCGACACAGCGTTAGGTCAACATGGGTTAGGTCGGAAGGTCGACATGGATTTTTTTACTGTTTTATGACCCAAATGTTTTATGACCAGTTGGAAGTCAACCGCAGCCCCTCGCTGGGCTCACTACGCATGCAATGCTTCGAGCACGGTGCCTCGCTGCGCTCGGCACACTATTTTATTCTCCCACCATGCCCTAATGGATGGTAGGGCATGAAATCCCCTTGTCGGCACTTGTCGGCTCAAAAAACTGTTAAAAACCATGTTGACTTTCTGACCTGTCGACCTAGCACCGTGTCGACCTAAACCCATGTTGACCTTGTCCCATGTCGACATTGACACCTGTCGACCTTCACCCATGTCGACCTAGACACCTGTTGACCCAATAGTGTCGACCTAATGAATGTAGACCTAAGTGCTGTCGACAATACGACCGTATCCCCTGCTTAGATGTCCGTCGGGCTGTGTTACCAGCTGAGTGAACTACTTTCTATAGTCTCCCACTGTGGAAAGTGGTTCACCCCCTGTGAAATTACTGGGCCAGGCAAAAATTTTCATGCTCAGTGTGTATGAGGCTTTGAACCCCTTTCACATTGCAAAAATAACCCAGGTTGGGCCCGGGTTGGTGACTTGTTGACCCAGGCATAAACGTTCGATGCAACACAATAACCCAGCATTTAAACTCAGTTTATAAGAAGGGTTAAATTCAGGTTGCTCTCTGTATAATGGGCAAACCGGGTTTGATCTGAAACTGCCGCACTGGGTCAGTCCCGTTACCGCAATGCGAGATCACAGGAGAGATTATACTGACTGAGCAGCGTGTGCTGAGCTGGGGAGAGAGGCCGTGCTGCTGTCCTCTGTACTTCCACTGCAGGCTCCCTGCAATGGGGGAGGGGAGAGCAAACCCAGGGACCCTCCAACATACCCGGGCCTGGGTAATAAGTACCTGCTATCTTCCCCCCCCCCTCTCAACGGCCCTGACCGTACCACGGAGGTGGAGACACGACGCCAGAGACTTGCTGATATCATGATGCTGTAACATAAGACTACATCCAGCATTATTACTGTTTGCTTAGGGAACTTTCTTTAATGGGTAATATTTGTTTATTTACAGAACAATGAACAGGGTGAAAACAATGAGCCCATCTATATGGTGAGTTATTAGTAACTAGTTACCAGCCCACCTACAGGAGGAATGCACAAATGATTTCACATTGCACAGATAACCCTGGTCAAAGTGCGGTGTAAAAGGGCCTTCTGAAAATACCCGGGTCCAGCAACCCGGCAATCCGACCCAAGTTAAAAGAAGGGTTAATCCCAGGTTGGACCATATGAACAGGTCAAGTGACTCATGTCCCGTTCACACCACAAGGAGGTGGCAGTGTCAGCTCCAAATGCTGCCTCCTCCCCCCACTGTGACACAATGCCACTCCGCCTCCCAATAACATAACCAACCTGGCTTATTGCCAGGTCACTGTAGGGGACCTAGAATAACAAATGCCAGGTCGCCCCTGTGAGACAGATCTGTGCCCAAAACTCGGGTGCGACCCAACATTTGCGATGCGAAAGTGGTATAAGTGGCTGCAAGAAAACTTAACTTGCCGAAACTGTAATATATATATTCTGCAGGAATGGAGAAACCCAGGGGTTAAAGTGAGGGGGTACGGGGTGGAACTGAGTTGTACCACCTCTAATGGTGGGGTGGAACATTTTAACCTCCACATTGGCCCTACACAGTAATTCTCACACAAAAAGCATTCTAGTTTGTTGGGGGATGCCAAAAACCCTACCACTGGCCTGTCTGTTCCTAATGGGGGGGGGATAAATTAGGTGGCATTAATTAGGTGGCATCATAGTTGCCTACCCTTCTGCATGCTGCAGGAGACTACCTGGAATAACAGCAATCTCCCTCATTAGTCTAGCAATCTCCATCATGTCACCTAGCCCACATCAGACTTTTACATCATAGTTACTCCCCTCATGCATTCTGCAGGAGTAGTGGCGTAACTATAAATTTTGCTCCCCCCTGCTAAAAAATTTGTGGCGCCCCCCCCCCTCCCAAAAAAAAAAAAAATTATATATATATTTTGCCAGGATGCATGTACTCACTAAGGGCCTTATTTTGGTTCATTCTTTCTGACAAAATCCTTCTTAGATTGGCAAAACCATGTGCACTGCAGGTGGGGCAGGTGTAACATGTGCAGAGAGAATTAGATTTGGGTGGGGTTTTACTTCAAAGTGAGATCTATATTGCAGTGTAAAAATAAAGCAGTCAGTATTTTCCCTGCACAGAAACAAAATGACTCACCCAAATCTAATTCTCTCTGCACATGTTACATCTGCCCCCCCCCCCCCCCTGCAGTGCACATGGTTTTGTCCATCTAAGAAGGATTTTGACAGAAAGAATGAAGCAAAATAAGGCCCTTAAGGCTGGTTTCACACACTCCGGTTTTAACCGGACGGAAAAAAGCCGGACCCACTTTGTCCGGCTTTTAGCCGGATTTCTGGACCTTTCACATGGTCCGGTTTGGAGATCCTGTGGACCCGCCCCCTCGTCACATGGGGGTGGGTCCAAACAGTTTGACTGGCATTTCCAGTCTGATGGGGTGTACGCCCGCCCTACTCGTCACATGGGGGCGGGCGTAAGTATCCGGTAATTTCCATGGTGTGTGAAGGCGCCCATTGCCTTCCACACCACACTGAATGGGCAGAACGGGACGGCCACGCAGCCGGACACTGCAGTGGTAAGATCCGGCTGCTACCCGGTGGCCGCGCCGTGACCGTCCAGTGTGAATGGACACAGAGCTGTCCATCACACACTGTAGGGGCGGCACGGCTTTTAAGCCGTGCGGTAATTTCCCGTCCGGCAGGAGCCGGACAGTGTGAAACCAGCCTAAGAGTGGAAAGAGACAAAAGGACAACAGAAAGAGAAAAGACATGGGAGAGCGGGACAGCAGAAAGAGCAGAGAGAGAGAGAGAGGACAGCAGAGAGAGGACAGCGGGGAGAGAGATAAGGACAGCAGAGAGAGAGAGATAAGGACAGCAGAGAGAGAGAGAGAGAGAGATAAGGACAGCAGAGAGAGAGAGAGAGAGAGAGATAAGGACAGCAGAGAGAGAGAGAGAGATAAGGACAGCAGAGAGAGAGAGAGAGATAAGGACAGCAGAGAGAGAGAGAGAGAGATAAGGACAGCAGAGAGAGAGAGATAAGGACAGCAGAGAGAGAGAGATAAGGACAGCAGAGAGAGAGATAAGGACAGCAGAGAGAGAGAGATAAGGACAGCAGAGAGAGAGAGAGAGAGAGAGAGAGAGAGAGAGAGAGATAAGGACAGCAGAGAGAGAGAAAGAGAGATAAGGACAGCAGAGAGAGAGAGAGATAAGGACAGCAGAGAGAGAGAGATAAGGACAGCAGAGAGAGAGATAAGGACAGCAGAGAGAGAGAGATAAGGGCAGCAGAGAGAGAGAGAGAGAGAGAGAGATAAGGACAGCAGAGAGAGAGAGAGATAAGGACAGCAGAGAGAGAGAGAGAGATAAGGACAGCAGAGAGAGAGATAAGGACAGCAGAGAGAGAGAGAAAAGGACAGCAGAGAGAGAGAGAGAGATAAGGACAGCAGAGAGAGAGAGAGATAAGGACAGCAGAGAGAGAGAGATAAGGACAGCAGAGAGAGATAAGGACAGCAGAGAGAGAGATAAGGACAGCAGAGAGAGAGATAAGGACAGCAGAGAGAGATAAGGACAGCAGAGAGAGATAAAGACAGCAGAGATAAGGACAGCAATCATTTAGACAATCAGTGTACCGTAGAGGCAGCGGCCATTGTCCCGTGGAGGCTGCAGTGGGAAGCAGGGCAGACCTTCCGGCGCCCTCCCTACGCCCCTGCTCCTGTGCCCCCTTCTCCTTCAGCAAGTGGCTGTGGGTCCCGGCTGCATCTTCTCCTGCCTCCTCCTGTACTCTGCCGGCTCGGGATGTGACGTGCTGGCATCACACCGCGCTCTCCCCCGCCCTGGGCGGGGGAGAGCATGGTGTGACGCCAGCACGTCACATCGTGAGCCGGCCAGACGAGCATTGATATGGGTGGGCTGAGCCAGCCACCAGTTGACTCGACGGTCGGTGGGACTGGACCGGAATCGGCGCCTATGCCGGGGATGCGGGGTGGGCAGCGGCAGTATAAAGTGCTGGATGCCGGCGCCCACACAGACAGCGCTGCCACTCGCTCCCCCAAGCGGTAGCGGTGGCTGCCTTAGTTTAGTTACGCCCCTGTGCAGGAGACTCCCTGACATAACAGCAATCTCTCTCTCCCTCATTAGTCTAGCAATCTCCCTCATGTCACCTAGCCCACATTACACTGTTACATCATAGTTACCTCCCCTCCTGCATTCTGCAGGAGACTCCCTGACATAGCAGCAATCTCCCTCTCTCCCTCATTAGTCTAGCAATCTCCCTCATGTCACCTAGCCCACATTACACTGTTACATCATAGTTACCTCCCCTCCTGCACTCTACAGGAGGCTCCCAACATGTGCATGCACATGTGGTAAGGAATATAGATTGTAAGCTCCACTGGGACAGGGACCATACTTGCCTACTTTTGAAAACTAGTTTCAGGGAGATTATAGTTGGTAGTAGAATTTTGCACAATGCCCCATTGAGGGGGCGTGTCATGCTCCACCCATAGGGCGTGTCTAGTTCCATATATGAAGAGATTGTGAATGTGGCACCTAGAAGCATGGGTGTATACTGCTACATCTGAGAGGAATCTTTTAAAATTACTTATATCCAAATGTAGATGAGCCCCAAAGCAGTTAGTAAGAGCTACTATACTTGCTAAAGTGCTGGGAAATGGTGCTGATGATTCAATGTAAATGTATCTATCTCTCATTCCTTTTTTTTCCCAAAAATGTAAAAGTGTAATGTGGGCTAGGTGAAATGAGGGAGATTGGTAGACTAATGAGGGAGAGAGGGAGATTGCTGCTATTTCAGGGAGTCAATATTCAAAAAAAGAGAGAACACAAGAAGAATAGGATAGCACCCCCGCTCCAAGTATAAATTGATATAGCGGTATAAGGCCCAAATAATCAAGGGCACAATCCATCTGTAGTGTGCAGAATCCAAAAACCCCTGTCCCTCATATTTCAGGGAGTCTCCTGCAGAATGCAGAAGGGGAGGTATCTATGATGTAACAGTGTAATGTGGGCTAGGTGACATGAGGGAGATTGCTAGACTAATGAGGGAGAGAGGGAGATTGCTGCTATTTCAGGGAGTCTCCAGCAGAATGCATGAGGGTAGGCAACTATGCCATAAACTGGAAAAATATTAAATACTGTGGTTCCTCTAATACATGTAATAATCAACCTATATCTACTGAATACCAGCAGAGGGCAACAAAGCTCTATGAACGTAAATTGGTAACATCTAGTAGAAGGCTATTTAGCCATAATATGGTGACCAAAATTATAACCCCACACTGACACCATTCTATAAATAAGGGCATTTTTTTAAGATTGACATTTGTATTATTTTTCTCTCTTTATGTCACAATAAAACACACACACACACACACACACACACATATATATATGTGTGTGTGTGTGTGTGTGTGTGTGTGTGTGTGTGTGTGTGTGTGTGTGTGTGTGTGTGTGTGTGTGTGTGTATGTGTGTATGTTTATGTATGTGATTTTAACTCTAAATTTCACTGTTATCACCCAAAATAATACATTATAAGGGATTCTTAAAATATTAAGAATTAAAAATTTAATTTTGAATTCTGTTTGTGCGCTCCCGATAACGTCCCTTTTTTCTCTTTATGTATACTATGATCACCCTTGACTGTTGGGAACTGCGCCCCCATAACTGTCTATTGAAAAACTTTATTTGGGGATTGCTAAGAAAAGCTTTTCAGTGTGCAGGTATATTCCGAGGTCCTGAAATAAATGCCTCGATAAATGCATCATATTGCAAGTAAGATGCAAAATAATATAAAAGATGCCTGGTGCTATCAGAGTTGCCTGGGGGCCTGTCGACTGACTAGCACCAGGAATGAGGCGCTATGTGTACATCTATAGAGGCTAGATGTATGAGGACACATCTGTAGTGCATGCGGTCCATTATTACATACATGTTTGTATCAGGGTTGCCGACTTTAAGATTCTCCTCTCCGGGAGAAGCCCGGAGAGGAGAGATTCAGCAGCCACTCAGGGGGCGGGGCTTGCTAGTGACATCACTAAGCCCCGCCCCCATGCTGGTAAAGCAGCTAATTCACGGATCTCCGTGGAGGGGGCGGGGCTAAAATGACGCGAATGTGCCGTTTGAGCTCCGCCCCCTCCTCTGAGACCCGAGGATTGCGGCATTTTAATGCCGCAATCCGGGGGTCAGCGGGGGTCCCCCCTGAATCCGGGAGGGTTGCCCACCCTTCCGGGGGCCGGGAGGGGGTACCCGATTTTCGGGAGACTCCCGGAAATTCCGGGAGGGTCGGCAACCCTGGTTTGTATGTTCCCTATATCAAATCCTGTACTTCATATTTTGCAGGAAGCAGAAAACGAGTATGTCAAACAGATACGGCGAATACAAGTAAGAATTTTGGTTTTCATTAACAAGTTGGCAACCTTTATACATACCTTCCAACTTTTTCAATTGAAGAATAGGGACACCGCGCGAGCGCACAGCAAGGAATGTGGTGTATGCAAATTAGGATGCGACTTATGCAAATTAGGTGGTGCCACCATTTTCGGCCTCTGTGCCGCTAAATAGACGCTGTGCGCATGCACACAGCATCTATTCTGTCAGATTGGGGAGGACTCCCAACTCCCCCCCCCCCCCCCCCCCGCAGCGGGACACCGCCAGCCACTGGAGGGACGTGGGAACATCGCCAAAAACCGGGACGTTACTGCGTTTAGTGGGACATTTGTAAAGTATGGACATAGTAAGCCTATACAATGTGAAAGACACAGTACAGGGGGTACTATCATTAGGGAAAACACAGGCGTTCATAAGCAACATTTCACTCACCCCTTTTCTGGGTACGTAGTCAGTTTGTTGACATTAAAAAATGTCAACGTGATCTGAATCCCAACATAGAAAGTGGCCCCAATTCAGATCCGCTTGTGTCTGGAGCCCAGCGAGCAGGTAGATGCTGCCCCGCTGAACGGCCGCCTCCGACCCTTGTGCTGCGAATGCCTCCGCAGCCGCAGACACAAAGGAAAAATCAAACTCCATCAAATGATTTTTTCTCCTGCTCTGCAAATGACGTGGGGCCCTCGGGATGGCCGGGGATTGCCTGTGTTTTCCAGGACACTCCCGGAAAACACAGGCGGCATGCCCCCAATCAGCCACCCACTGTCAATCAAGTGGCGGGCAGCGTGTGAGCACAGGGGTTTGAATTGGCCCCAATGTGTACATTCACAAGGCATTATGCATACTGTAGTTACCTACTGCAACCTAACGGCCATGAGGCTCACAAAATTCATGTGATGCACCCGGCCACCCAGAAGAGCGAGCAAGGAGCAAGCGAGGGGAAATGGCGGTTCCACATAGAGGGGGTGGGGCTACAATGACAATCTATATATTACTGGTACCACTGGGCACCGATGTAAATTTATAAGCCAGTAATATATACATTGCAAGGCACATGCCAGCAGTTGGGAGTACCCCAGCCTGCAGGGAATAGACGCTATTCAGAGAAGCAGGGGACAAAAAAACAGCGGTGTGGCCCGATGGTGGACTAATTTGCATAGGCCACACCCTCATTTACATAGACCATTCTCCCTTTGGGGCGCGCACAAGAGTGTCCCTCTTTTACTAATGCAGAAGTTGGGAGATATGCAGAAATAGTCAGAGATGAAGGAGGAAAGCCAGATGAGGGCAGTATCACACCGACCAAGGAGGTTATGGATTTTCAGCAGAAGACGGTGAATCACAGTATCAAAAGCAGCAGAGAGGTCAGGGACAATAGCTAGAGAGTAGAGGCCCTAGAATTTGGCAGCAAGGGGGGCATTGCTAACTTTAATGAGGACAGTTTCTATGCAGTAGAGAGGATGGAAGCCAAACTGAAATAGGACAAGCAGAAAGTGGGAGGAAAGTAAGGTGGCAATGCAGATGAAGACAATATACTCAATGAGTTGGGAGGCAAAATGGACGCGAGAGATGGGTCAGTGTTAGGGTCAAGTGTAGGTAGTAAAAATGTAGGCAATAAGTGGCTTGTTAAGTGCAGGAGATAGAAAATAGGAGAAAACAGAAGTGTGACGAACAGGGAGGATAACGAAATGATGTTGATAGCCTCAATGTCGTGCTTAGTGGTGATAGCCTCAATGTCATGGTTAGTGGTGATAGCCTCAGTGTCAAGCTTAGTGGTGATAGCCTCATTGTCATGCTTAGTGGTGATAGCCTCAATGTCATGCTTAGTGGTGATAGCCTCAATGTCATGGTTAGTGGTGATAACCTCAATGTCAAGCTTAGTGGTGATAGCCTCAATGTCAAGCATAGTGGTGATAGCCTCAATATCATGCTTAGTGGTGATAGCCTCAATGTCATGCTTGGTGATGATAGCCTTAATGTCATGATTAGTGAAGATAGCCTCAATGTCATGCTTAGTGGTGATAGCCTCAATGTCATGCTTAGTGGTGATAGCCTCAATGTCATGCTTAGTGGTGATAGCCTCAATGTCAAGCTTAGTGGTGATAGCCTCAATGTCAAGCTTAGTGGTGATAGCCACAATGTCAAGCTTAGTGGTGATAGCCTCAATGTCAAGCTTAGTGGTGATAGCCTCAATGTCCTGCTTAGTGATGATAGCCTCAGTGTCCTGCTTAGTGATGATAGCCTCAATGTCCTGCTTAGTGGTGATAGCTTCAGTGTCCTGCTTAGTGATGATAGCCTCAATGTCCTGCTTAGTGATGATAGCCTCAGTGTCCTGCTTAGTGATGATAGCCTCAATGTCCTGCTTAGTGATGATAGCCTCAATGTCCTGCTTAGTGATGATAGCCTCAGTGTCCTGCTTAGTGGTGATAGCCTCAATGTCATGCTTAGTGATGATAGCCTTAATGTCATGCTTAGTGGTGATAGCCTCAATGTCATGCTTAGTGGTGATAGCCTCAATGTCAAGCTTAGTGGTGATAGCCTCAATGTCAAGCTTAGTGGTGATAGCCACAATGTCAAGCTTAGTGGTGATAGCCTCAATGTCAAGCTTAGTGGTGATAGCCTCAATGTCCTGCTTAGTGATGATAGCCTCAGTGTCCTGCTTAGTGATGATAGCCTCAATGTCCTGCTTAGTGGTGATAGCTTCAGTGTCCTGCTTAGTGATGATAGCCTCAATGTCCTGCTTAGTGATGATAGCCTCAGTGTCCTGCTTAGTGATGATAGCCTCAATGTCCTGCTTAGTGATGATAGCCTCAGTGTCCTGCTTAGTGGTGATAGCCTCAATGTCATGCTTAGTGATGATAGCCTCAATGTCAAGCATAGTGGTGATAGCCTCAGTGTCATGCTTGGTGGTGATAGCCTCAATGTCAAGCATAGTGGTGATAGCCACAATGTCAAGCTTAGTGGTGACAGCCTCAATGTCAAGCTTAGTGGTGATAGCCTCAATGTCCTGCTTAGTGATGATAGCCTCAATGTCCTGCTTAGTGGTGATAGCCTCAGTGTCAAGCTTAGTGGTGATAGCCTCAGTGTCAAGCATAGTGGTGATAGCCTCAATGTCATGCTTAGTGGTGATAGCCTCAATGTCATACTTAGTGAGGATAGCCTCAATGTCATGATTAGTGAAGATAGCCTCAATGTCATGCTTAGTGGTGATAGCCTCAATGTCAAGCTTAGTGGTGATAGCCTCAATGTCATGCTTAGTGGTGATAGCCTCAATGTCATGCTTAGTGATGATAGCCTCAGTGTCATGCTTAGTGGTGATAGCCTCAATTTCAAGCTTAGTGGTGATAGCCTCAATGTCATGCTTAGTGGTGATATCCTCAATGTCATGCTTAGTGGTGATAGCCTCAATGTCATGCTTAGTGAAGATACCCTCAATGTCATGCTTAGTGGCGATACCCTCAATGTCATGCTTAGTGGCGATAGCCTCAATGTCATGGTTAGTGGCAATAGCCTCAATGTCATGGTTAGTGGTGATAGCCTCAATGTCATGGTTAGTGGTGATAGCCTCAATGTCGTGCTTAGTGGTGATAGCCTCAATGTCATGCTTAGTGGTGATAGCCTCAATGTCAATCTTAGTGGTGATAGCCTCAATGTCATACTTAGTGGTGATAGCCTCAATGTCATGCTTAGTGGTGAGAGCCTCAATGTCATGCTTAGTGATGATAGCCTCAATGTCATGCTTAGTGAAGATACCCTCAATGTCCTGCTTAGTGGTGATAGCCTCAATGTCATGCTTAGTGATGATAGCCTCAATGTCATGCTTAGTGATGATAGCCTCAATGTCCTGCTTAGTGGTGATAGCCTCAATGTCATGCTTAGTGATGATAGCCTCAATGTCCTGCTTAGTGGTGATAGCCTCAATGTCATGCTTAGTGGTGATAGCCACAATGTCAAGCTTAGTGATGATAGCCTCAATGTCCTGCTTAGTGGTGATAGCCTCAATGTCCTGCTTAGTGGTGATAGCCTCAATGTCATGCGTAGTGGTGATAGCCTCAATGTCATGCTTAGTGGCGATAGCCTCAATGTCATGCTTAGTGGCGATAGCCGCAATGTCATGCTTAGTGATAATAGCCTCAATGTCCTGCTTAGTGATAAAAGCCTTAGGTGGTAGAGGTAGAAAAGCAGCGAGGGATGAGTTAAAAGAGATCAGTTGATGTCAGACAGGTAAAATAGAGTGTTGGGTCAATCAAAAATATCACAAAAGCAAGTGAAGACCCAATTAAGTCAGTGCCCACTCACATGAGCAACAATGCCCAGTCACAATAGCAACTGTACATTGTATTTATGTGCAAGAGCAGAATTTGCTGCCATGCATTTAAATAAATAAATAAATAAGGTATTAATTGATTTACAATTGTTTCCATATTTCAGAGTCAGCAACTTGGAGCAGATAATCCATATACCCAGCACATTGGAGACTCATACCTCCCAACTTTTGATCTAAAAAAATAGGGACACTCGCGCGGTGAAGCCGCGCGAGCGCCCGAAAAGGGGACGGGGCGTATGCAAATGAGGGCGCGGCTTATGCTAATTAGCCGCGACCTCATTTTCATACGAGAATAGACGCTGTGCGCATGCGCACAGCGTCTATTCTACTAGTTTGGGGGGTCTCCCAACTGCCACCCCCCACAGCGGGACAATGCCTGCCGCGGGTGGGACAGCGGGACAGGACCCGAAAATCGGGACTGTCCCTCTAAAATCGTGACAGTTGGGAGGTATGGAGACTGATCGTTGCTACAGGAGGACAGTTTGAAGCCCTGAACCTTATCAAATGGACAGGATGTAGTACATAGCATAGGTTACAATGGATGAACATCACATGTAAAGGCCTATACCCACTAGCCGACGTGTTCATTGAATGATATTGTTGAAGAAATTCCCTTGAACTTTCCAGTGTCCTGGACAAACGATATTGTGTATACACACTGGATTATATGCTGAACCACGAATGATCTAGCTAGAGTCTATTGAGTAAAACATCCGAGGTACAAACAACAAGTATAATATATCTATAATTAAATCAGATGACGCATCTTATAAAAGGAATGTAGCAAATAGATCATGCACTCTAACCAAAGGTCGAACTCGATGGACGCGCAACTTTATTCAGCCTTAACTACTATGTAACCAAGGGGCCAATTTATCATTGATCGCATTTACAATATGATCTGGGCAGAATATTACCACCCAGGATTGCATTGTAAAATGCTATCCCATCGATGGGATGTACCATTTCTGAGGCGCAGGGACAGGGCTCTGCGTGGTTAGCGCTGAATCCCCGCCGACCGCGCTGACCGCACTGCCCTGGCTCCGGCCCCATAGGCTACAATAGATTATCGCCATGTCAGAATGATGTGATCCCAGGCATGCAAAGCCGGGCTGCCCGATGTTGATACATCAGGCAGCTTCTCATCACCCATAGAAACCTATGGGGGTTGCGGCCGGCATCGGTGCAGGGGGGATCGCAGCAGGGATCAGAGCTTCCTGCTGCGGTCCCCCCTTTGTACATCGAGGTGATACTTAATATTTGCGGCTATGCCCCAAAAATGGGTTTTCGGGGATTTAGCCGCAAATATTGTTTTATAATTGCGGCCCTAAGAGTCTAGTAATAGGCACCTTTTTGTTAACGACGTAGCCAAAATGAAGCTGCATGTACAAACAACAGAAACCCTTATTAATGACCAGCAGGAGCGTGCAATGTTCATCATTCGCTGCGTACACACTTGGCGCGTCTCTCAAAAGGGCCAAAATGAGAGATATTGCTCCTGATTCAGACCTATTCGCTATGCTGTCTAGATTTGCAGTACCGTCCAAACGCCAGCCAACTGAACGCCCACTGCGTGACCCACAACATCGAATTCAGATCTGGCCGACCAGATCTCAAAATATCACCCAGTGTGTATGCACCCCAATGCTAGCACACGTTTACAGTCATTCTTGAGACACAATTCTTACAATAACACACAATATGGAAAGTCCTGATGAACATACAGATTCATGTGTTCTTACGATTACACTCTACCATATGATCCGTGATCCTCATCTCTTGGAACCAACTGCAGAAAAGGGTGTGGATGCAGGAGCAGCGGCACACACTTCCAGGTTTGCCCGACAATTTGCCATCGTGTGCAAGAGTCCAACCCTTCACAAGGTTTCTTCATTTCTTGCAATGTAATTGTAGATTGGTATTTTTTGCTTTTTTATCAAAGTATAGTTTAGTATACTGCTGTGGAAACTATTGACTATGTAAGAAGACGTAAGCGGTATACGTACAACTGTGTCCTTATTGTCTTCTCATTTTATTTCTCAAATGTATTTTCAGTACGGACTTCCACAGCCCTTACAGAATGAGTGATTAATACCTGGGTCCATGGCACTCATCAGAAAATCCATGACTTGTTTTGTTGCTATAGAATATTTAACTGTATTTCTTTTTGTTCCTATCATGAAGCTGCGCCTCCCCTCCTGGCTCCTCCCCTCAGGCCGCTGCACCCGGCTCCTCCTTCCAGACATCCGCACTCTGTGACCACTCCCATCTCATCTATCTTTTGCCACTGTGCAGAAGGGGTGTAAGGGATCGTGCCCACCAAGCTCTGTAGTCATTTTCTGGTATTGGGGCAGATTGCAGCAAGCATCACAAGCAACTTGCGATGCTTGTCGCCAGTCTCTGCATGAATACCGGCATCTAATAACGCCATATGCATGAAGGTATTGCCAAAAGGACAGCTCTTGCATGTAATTATGTTACTGTTATCCTGTATATCTTACTGTGATAATATAGCAATATTAAAATGATACATTTATGAAAATGTCTTTATGAATTTATGAACATTATTTGCACTGAAAACAGGACCGCAATGGTAGATTCTGAAAGTTATCATTTCATAAACATGAGTTTTTGATATGTATTTATGTGACACTTTTGACTTGGAATCTTTGAACTCACCATTGGGTATCCTTATGCCCCACAGTTTATAAACTTAAACCATAACTTACTCTAACTTAACTAAGTCTAATACTTAACACTAAAATAAACACACAGACATAAGTGCTGGCGTTTCAAAACATAAATGTCAAATTTATTTTGACAACTTATTATAGACTATCAAAATGGTGGCGGCACCAAAGAACGATCAAGAAAGGGAAGTGGGGGTAAACATCCCCATACCATCCATACACCGCTGGTGATCACTCTTCCAGCACCACCACTCTTGCAGATGGTGCGGCCATCCCCCGTGCAGAAGCATGGCCCATGACAATCGATGTCAGGGAGAGCGCACCCACCATCTACAAACTCACACAACTACACAAGATGACCGTTCTTTACCGCCGCCAAGAAGAAGAAATAGGGATGGGAGGCAGGGCCGGTGCAAGGCATCTAGGCGCCCTAGGCAAACCTACAGGATACCGCCCCCCCCCCCCCCCCCTATATATATAAAAAAATATATAGTGTTTGTAGGCTGTCTGGTTAACACTCACGTTTTGTAGTCCCTCACTGCGGTCTGACGTCCGGTCTGGAGCTCGCCTTCCTGTGCTGACCACTCTTTGCAGCGTCTCTCACTTGCCTGGTACTGTAGAGCGGGTCTACGCTGATTTTGCCGGTCACTCTGCTTCCAGCTGTAACGTCTGACCAAGACTCTTTTTTCTCCAGCGGGGTCTTGCTTCTTGTGCTGTTAGAAGGAAGCCGGGTTAAAGTGTGTGTGTTATTTGGTGTTTGAACCAATGCGTTTTGGCAGTTTCAGCCTTTTTCAAGGTTACTCTATGCTTCTTAATACATTATTATACATACACGAATTAGCCAAATTAGTTACAGGCGCCCCCACCCCCATAATGCCTCTTAGACATTACGCCACACTATACGTTGCATATTGTAATGCCCCTTACACTACATGTCACACTGCAGGTAAATAGACTTGTCGCAGCTCAACTTCAGCATGGAGTTGAGCAGCATGTGAGGAGGAAAGCAGCGGCATCACTCATCCGTGCCACCCGAAAGCAGCACTGGCTGAGTGACTGCGTGCCACTGCATTATATAGCCAGCCCCTGAATGCGCAGTGCTGGTGCTGCACATGTTACCGAACAGGCTGTCTGTGTCCGGAGAGTAGGAGCTAAAAATCACATTAAGTCCCACAGGAGACAAAAATCACATTACGACGCAAAGTAGGGGCTAAATATCACATTAAGCCACACAGTATGAACCAAACATCACATTAAGCCACACAGTATGAACCAAACATCACATTAAGCCGCACAGTAGGGGCCAAACATCACATTACATCACACAGTAGGGGCCAAAAATCACATTAAATCACACAGTAGGGTCCAAAAATCACATTACATCACACAGTATGAACCAAACATCACATTATGGCTCACAGTAGGGCCCAAAAATCACATTAAGCCGCACAGTAGGGGCCAAACATCACATTAAGCCGCACAGTAGGGGCCAAACATCACATTAAGCCACACAGTATGAACCAAACATCACATTAAGCCACACAGTATGAACCAAACATCACATTAAGCCGCACAGTAGGGGCCAAACATCACATTACATCACACAGTAGGGGCCAAAAATCACATTATGGCTCACAGTAGGAGACAAAAATCACATTACATCACACAGTAGGGGCCAAAAATCACATTACATCACACAGTAGGGGCCAAAAATCACATTACATCACACAGTAGGGGCCAAAAATCACATTATGGCTCACAGTAGAAGCAAAAAATATGTGGCAAGATGAAGTTAACATTAGGCTGCGGTGGGGAAGGTGATGGCTAGGCTGAGGAAATGTATGGACAGTCAGTAATTGGCTGAGAGCTCTCTGAGAGTTAAGGGGGCACCCCAAGTACCTGTGAAGCAGTGCAGCCGCGGCAGGGATCATCAGCGTGCTGTCACTGTGTGCAGCGGGCGGGCAGCGGTGATCAGTGTCCGCAGCGGGTGGGCAGCAGCGTCAATTACAACTTTAAAATAAAGTGTCAAATGATTGCCTGGCTATTGATTGGCTGAGATAGAGCACTCTCAGCCAATCAGCGGCCTCCTTCCGCAGCCAATAGAGAGCGCTCTATCTCAGCCAATCAAGAGCCAGAGAGTCATTTGACACTTTTTTTTTAAACTTGTAAATGCCGCTGCTGCCCGCCGCGGTGCTGCGGACACTGATCACCGCTACCCGCCCGCTGCATACAGTGATAGCCCTCCCCACTATTTTACTACCGGCATGCTTCTTCACCAGCACCCCCGATGGCCACTCATTTGAGAGCTGCCGCCGCCCGCCCCCACTGCTCCTCACCGCCCTGCAGCTCCCCGTAACCAATCAAACACAATCCTAAAGGTTTGCTGCAGCAGCAGCTGGGTAGGCAAATGCAGCATGAGGGATTGCTGGTGCCAGCTCTGTAATGTACAGTGGATAGGGAGACCAGGCTTCTGGTGAGGCTGGGATTAGTGCAGCACCAGTTAGCTAGGTGATAATATGGACCACATCCATGCAATGAAATGTGCTCCAAGTGCAGGGTGGAGGTTTGTGGGGTTAAGGTGCAGCCATTAATTTGTTGTTTGCCACCTTTTTTTACATCACATCACCTTGTAAAAAAAATTACTGAGTGCCACCATCCTCCTATAGGATGGTGACAGTAATTTTTTTTTTACAAGGTGTCGCTTCCTCCCTCTATGGGGGGGGGGTCATCTCCTATAATAGGAGATGACCCCCCCCCCCCCCCCCTATAGAGGGAGGAAGCGACACCTTGTTAAAAAAAAAATTACTGCCACGCACCATCCTATAGATGACCCCCCTCCCCCCCCCCTCATAGATATATGAAGCGCTGCGCACCTTTTAAAATAATGATTGACTGCCACCACGCCACCATCCAGATGACTGGCAGTTGGTGGCAGATCAGACTGTGACTGAGTAGCTGGGTGGGTAGGAGGGGGCGGGCGGCGGCTCCTCCACCCGCCGGAGATTTGCAGGCCTGCTGAGCCTGTGTGTCGGTCACGGCGCAGCACGGGCACGGCACCGGGTGGGGTGGACAGGAGCTGCGGCTAAGTTGCCAGCGGGGGCAGGAGCTGCCGCCGCCCGCCGCCGCCCGCTGCCGCAGTTTCCCGCTGGCTGCTGGCGCCGCGGCCTGATGACCGTCCGGGCGACAGCGTCAGCGACTGACTGACTACTGTCTGTCAGCGCTGGCGGCGGCAGGCCTGCGGCAGCCATGTACACAGGCGGGGGGGACGGGGGTAGTCCGACCGTTATACTTACAACAAGCTCAGCTGTGCCCTCAGCCTGTGTGGAGTCCTGTCCAGCCGCTGCCTTCTTGTTCCTCCTCCGGCTCTCTCCTCTGCGGTAGCGTCGACGACGGTGCGTAGCAGCTTCCTCCTCCTGCTGCTGCTGCTGGCCAGGCCAGCTCACTACCGCCCTCCAGTGGCCGGTGCCCAAGGCAAATGCCTAACCTTGCCTAGTGGTGGCGCCGGCACTGATGGGAGGGCGGGGATTCACAAGAAAAGAGAAAGATCACTATAGCATGTGATCCTTTCTATCCTGCCTACTCCTCCTTGAACACCCTGATTGGCTCACCCCTATCTCATTTACATATGACCCGACTAACTAAAGTGTCGGCATGTCAGCACCCTTTGGTGGTTCATGATTCCTCATTGCTTACTCAGCATTCGGATTTTCTTTCTCCCCACACTGATTGTATAAACCGAATAATCAGTATTCTTTACACCTTGGGAAGCACCGCCGACTCTTTAATATATACAAATGGATTTTTACCCAACATACTACAGTATATATTATTATTATTATAATTTTATTTATAAGGCGCCACAAGTGTTTTGCAGTGCCGTACAAAGGAACAATACAGGGAGACAAAGCTTGGCATAACATTGAATAAATAACAAAAATACAGTACAAATAAAGAGCGCCACAGTTCAATACACATTACAGCTTGGATATAAGTAGTGAGGACTCAATCAACATACAACTAGAGGCTTGATGCCAATGATGAAGATGAGTATGCGGACAAAGATGGTCACTGAGTGTTGGAGTATAGGAGAGCTGTGAGTGACGTGTGAAGAGAAGAGGGCTTTGACAACAGGAGGGAAGAGGGCCCTGCTCGGAGGAGCTTACAATCTAGTAGGAAGGGGAGACAGACAGATTACAAGAGGTGCAAGCAAGTGGGTGGTGGTTAGATAGCAAGATGTTAACAGGCAAGGGGTCGGAGAACCAGCTGGTTTATGCAGTGGAAGGGTATGCTTTGATGAATAGGTGAGTTTTCAGTGCCCGTTTGAAGCTTTGCAAGGTCGGGGAGAGTCTAATGGAGCGAGGGAGTGTTGGTACTTTGGGATAAATTTACTTAGATGGAAGTTCTATTGAAGATGGGATTGGATGTCCCCCAGGGACCATTGCCAGGGCTGACCAGCCACAGGTTAATGTTTTAGTTGGAGAGAGCTTGTATAGAATTTCTCCCCCGGCTGTGGCATTACCCTGCTGGCTGTTCAAGTCTGGTGCAGGGTACAAAAATACTGGGTACCCTTACTGGTTTTGTCCCCCGTAACCAGGACCAGTCCAAAAGCCGGTGCTGGTTTTCGAAACATGGGAGACCCTGATTCATTTGTCCCCCGTATTTCAAAAACCAGCTCAATTTTTAAATTTTTACTTTTAGACACTTTCGGTGACATAAGCATGCAGAAATCTCACCGATCCTTCCATGTCTATGTAAAATTCGCCTGCAAGAACCGGTCTATTTTTTAGGGGATTTTTGGGTAATGTTTTGTGTATGATTTTAAAAATTGCACCCGGTCTGTAATTTAGATTTTTTTCTACGTGAACATTGGTGGGGGCCAAAAGTGATGGCCATACCCACTGCATACAAACTTAAGCGGTACCCAGCCCTCAGATCCAATGGACTATGCAGAGCTGGCATGGGGAACCTTTGGCCATCCAGCTGCTGCTACATATCCCAGCATGCCCTGCAACAGTTTTGCTATTTGGCAATGAGAAAACTGTTGCAGGGCATGCTGGGATGTGTAGTTCAACAACAACTGCAGGGCCAAAGTTTCCCATCCCTGAGGGGACACTTGAGACTGGCAGTGGCTACATTCGGAATGAGGTGACTGAGACGACAGACGAACACTTCTCAGACTCTCACACTTGCTGCCGGGGCGGGGCCTAACACGTCACGGTCTGGCCAGTGCCCGGATGCGGGGGCGTGGTCCCGCTGTCACTGCCGATGACGTCACGGCAAGATGGCGCAGGGCGGGGAGGGGGAGGAAGGGAGAGAAAGAGACGATGCGGGTGAGTTATCATCTCTTTACATGTACTTTATTGCGGCAGGAGTAGCGGCTGCGGGCTGTCCGGGCCTGTGTGTGTCCTCACTGCGGGGTTCCTGCCATGTATTCCTGCCCATACTGTGTGTGTGTGTTATCTAACCGTACAGCAGGTACCAGCCAGGGTCCTGCCCGGTGCCCGGCACTGTAATGCTGCTGACAGGTCACTAAGGTGGAGATATACGAGATAAGCTGAGAGAGTGCTACAGGGTAGAGAGAGATAAAGTACCAACCAACAACTCCTGTCATTTTCCATGGCAGTTAGCACTCTCTCAGCTTATCTCATACATCTCCCTGTCAGCTGTCAGATCTCTCTCTGGCATGTCCAGTTACTGTATACACAGTGCCACCTGCTACTGTATACCCGGTCACTTGCTGCTGTATACACAGTGCCACCTGCTACTGTATACCCTGTCACTTGCTGCTGTATACACAGTGCCACCTGCTACTGTATACAGTATACCCAGGCACTTGCTGCTGTATACGCAGTGCCACCTACCACTGTATACCTGGTCACTTGCTGTTGTGTACACAGTGCCACCTGGTACTGTGTACTATATACCCGGTCACTTGCTGTTGCATACACAGTGCCACCTGCTACTGTATACCATGTCACTTGTTGCTGTGTACACAGTGCCAACTGCTACTGTATACTATATACATGGTAACTTGCTGTTGTATACACAGTGCCACCTGCTACTGTATACCATGTCACTTGTTGTGTACACAGTGCCAACTGCTACTGTATACCATATACCCGGTCATTTGCTGTTGTATACAGAGTGCCACCTGCTACTGTATACCGTATACCCAGTCACTTGCTGCTGTATACGCAGTGCCACCTACCACTGTATACCTGGTCACTTGCTGTTGTGTACACAGTGCCACCTGGTACTGTGTACTATATACCCGGTCACTTGCTGTTGCATACACAGTGCCACCTGCTACTGTATACCATGACACTTGTTGTTGTGTACACAGTGCCAACTGCTACTGTATACTATATACATGGTAACTTGCTGTTGTATACACAGTGTCACCTGCTACTGTATACCATGTCACTTGTTGTGTACACAGTGCCAACTGCTACTGTATACCATATACCCGATCATTTGCTGTTGTATACAGAGTGCCACCTGCTACTGTATACCGTATACCCAGTCACTTGCTGCTGTATACGCAGTGCCACCTACCACTGTATACCTGGTCACTTGCTGTTGTGTACACAGTGCCACCTGGTACTGTATACTATATACCCGGTCACTTGCTGCTGTATACACAGTGCCACCTGCTACTGTATACCCTGTCACTTGCTGTTGTGTACACAGTGCCAACTGCTACTGTATACCATGTCACTTGTTGTGTACACAGTGCCAACTGCTACTGTATACCATATACCCGGTCATTTGCTGTTGTATACACAGTGCCACCTGCTACTGTATACCGTATACCCAGTCACTTGCTGCTATATACGCAGTGCCACCTGCTACTGTATACCCGGTCACTGGCTGCTGTATATGCAGTGCCACCTGCTACTGTATGGACCCTTCCACAAGCTACTATGCTTTGCCATCAGCCACCTATTGTACTGTGGTTGAGTGAGTGGTGCTTTGCTATGTAGCCAGAGGTATACAGATGTACCAGTAGGGGGAGCAGGCACGTGTGGCATTGATGCTCCAGTTAATAGGAACAGGCACACAAAACATGGTAGATATACCTGTGTGTGATTGGCACAGACGTCATACAGCGGTGTACCTGCCTGGGGCATGCGGACAGGTCTCCACACATCGTAGAGTGGATATATGTGTCTTGGGGAGGGGGAATGAGCTCCCTGCTTAGATGTGCACACTCCTGTATTAGAGGGTACTGGTTAATGATGTGTAATACTGTAACACTTATTTAAGTCATTGATTAAGTGTGCCTGCCAGTCATTGATTAAGTGTGCATGCCAGTCATTGATTAAGTGTGCATGCCAGTCATTGATTAAGTGTGCATGCCAGTCATTGATTAAGTGTACATGCCAGTCATTGATTAAGTGTGCATGCCAGTCATTGATTAAGTGTCAGTCATTAATTGTTCTTGCCAGTCATTAGGAAGCATCAAAATAAAGTTACAGGAGGTGCACATGTGACTTCTGTACCTCTGACCACATGGCAAAACAGGTCACAATATAACAGAATTCACTTAAATGAACATTCATGATGGTATTCAATTGTTATTTTGGGCCCAATCTACTGTCTAAAGTGATCGACCTGAGGGGGAGATGGGTGCCAGTCGGGATCCCGACAGGCATTTACCTGACGTCGTGATCCCGACTGTCAAAACACTGACAGCCAGCTTACCGACGGCTGCCTGCTATTTTCCCTCATGGGGGTCCAGGACCCCAATAGAGGGAGAATAGAATAGGTGGCAAACGCAGCAAGCCCGCAAGGGGCTTAGTTGCGCTCACCATGCTGTCTGGGTCCGGCCAGTAGGGATCCTGACTGTCTGATCCCTGTACCACACCCAGGGAGATGTATGAAGCAGTGAGGGAGGATAAGTGATAAAGTGAGTGGTACTTTATCACCAGCCAATCAACTCCTGACAGTTAAGTTACAGGCTGGGTTTAAAAAGGGACAGTTAGGAGCTGATTATCTGGTGATACCAGCCACTTATCACTTCTCCCTTATCACTGCTTCATACATCTACCCCTCAGTGTTACTCCATGGTACAAGAGTCTTGTAATAGTGTGGTCTACCTCATAACTGCTCCTTTGTTCTGTTCTAATCATTTGTATACCTGTGTAGTGGTACATGCACACCTGTTAATGAAAATAAATATATGTCCGTGTTTGGCAGATATTTAGTTGCTTCCGGAGGTCCCTGCCATGGTGGAATATATGTGAATTTCTTGGTAGGGATTCAGTTAACATTGCTGGGATGTGGGGTCGGGTTAAGTGCCCAGAACTCTTTAGTTGACTGCACCATGCCCTGCTCTTAACCTGGGACTTACCAAAACCTGGGAATTAGGCCCTTATTCTAATTGCCTCACTCCCCTGTGTAGTGTTCATTCTAGCACCCTCTATCTTTGAAAACCCATGCAGTTCCTCTTCCCTGTCTGGGGTGTCGCTGTCTGCCGGAGTGCTTCTAGCACAGTGTGGTCTGTATATTAGCAATGATATGCAAACCAGACCTGTGCTAGAAACACCACAGCAGACAGTGACACCCCAGGCAGGGAACAGGAACTGCATGGGTTTTGAAACCTGGCGGGTGCTAGAATGAACACTACCTGCGTGTTCGCGCAGGAGAGCGATGGGGCGGCAGTGATGGGTCGCACCCATGGCAACGGCATGCGAGGGGGGGTGGCCGTTTCGGAGGGCAGCTTTTAAACCACACGCAAAGCTGCTAATTTCGCAGCTTTGCGTGTGGACCAGAATAAGTTCCCTAGTCAAGGTGAACTGCATTTCTCGGGTTAAGTGGTGGGTGTAATGGCCATACACACAGGCCGATATGAGGGCTATTCTTGTTCGTTCTAGCCCCCTGCACCTTTCAAAACCAATGTAGTTCCTCTTTCCTGGCCGGGGTGCTGCTCTTTTCTCTCGTGCTTGTAGCACACTCTGGTCTACACCTCAGCATTGAATACAGACCATACTGTGCTAGAAGCACTACAGTAGAGGCCGACACCTCAGGCAGGAAAGAGGGCAGATAACCCCTGAGATACATACCAACAATGCTCATTGAAGCACCTTCCCACTTGTGGCAGAGAGGTGTAACTGAGCGACAATTGGATATTCCCACCAAGGATAAGTGTTCTGTGAGTGTGTAGGCCAGGCATGTCCAAACTGTGGCCCTCCAGCTGTTGTGAAACTACACATCCCAGCATGCCTTGCCATAGTTTTAGCATTCCCTAATAGCAAAACTGTGGCAAGGCAAGATGGGACTTGTAGTTTCACAACAGCTGGAGGGCCACAGTTTGGCCATGCCTGGTTTAGGTCATTGCGGGATGTTTGAGCATGCTCAGAGATATGTCTGATTTCAGATGGATCCCTTGCACCAGGTATAGGGCTGGCAGAAATCTGCACTGATTGGCGGTAACGAATTTAGGGTAAATGGGTTGGACCAGTTTGGCCAACTCTGAATTCAGGTGAATTCATGCATTTGTGTGACCGGAATACGGCTGTCTTCTCTGCAATTCTGAATCAGGCCATTTATGGGCTGTTTTCCCCTCTACGACACATGTACAGCACTAAATGGATTTCTGTTGCCATACACACAAGAGGCTTAATTATTGTCTAGTGATGTTGTACAGTTATAGGAGAACATGTACTGTAAGTACCAATTGTAACCCAATGTCCATGAAAAGGCCCTTCTGAGAGCAGAGTCTCTTGGCGGCACTTAAACTGATTTAACAAATGAAATGTGGCACAACCACTTTAACACTGACTACTTAGTAATTGGGCTTTGGTGTTCCTGGTGTCCTGTGTAAACAGATTAGACACCACTGTCGGCTTTACTCGCTGTCTGTAAAGTGGATAATGGTCAGCAGGATTTCATATGGATCAGACTTCTAACGAGGAGATTGAGATTCTTCAAAAGCTCTGCGCTGTTTCTTTTCATTCACTGCATAGCGGTAAAGTACTGGTGGTGATTCCGGTAAAGTACTGGTGGTGATTCCCACATGGTCATATGTTATAACAAGCTGTTCCTTTATAGAAGGTATTACTATATATACTAACGTAGTGTTCATTCTATCTCCCTGCATCTTCTAAAACCCTTGCAGTTCCTCTTCCCTGCCTGGGGTGTCGCTCTCGGTTGTGCATCTAGCACAGTGTGGTCTGTATTTCAGCACTGATATGCAGACCACACCTGTGCTATAAGTACCACCACAGAGAGTGACACCCCAGGCAGGGAAGAGTAACTGCACGGGTTTTAAAAGATGCAGGGTGCTAGCATGAACACTACTAACATATAAATTAAGAACGTTTAAATATTTATATTGCTTTTTTATTGACATTGACTTACAGTACATAGCATACCTGTGTAGGGGAGCAGGCGCACCTGTCGCTGAGGGGATGCTGCTGTGTAGGGGAGCAGGCGCACCTGTTACTGAGGGGATGTAGCTGTGTAGGGAGCAGGCGCACCTGTCTCTGAGGAGATGTAGCTGTGTAGGGGAGCAGGCGCACCTGTCACTGAGGGGATGTAGCTGTGTAGGGGAGCAGGCGCACCTGTCACTGAGGGGATGTTGCTGTGTAAGGGAGCAGGCGCACCTGTCGCTGAGGGAATGTAGCTGTGTAGGGGAGCAGGCGCACCTGTTACTGAGGGGATGTAGCTGTGTAGGGAGCAGGCGCACCTGTCGCTGAGGGGATGTTGCTGTGTAGGGGAGCAGGCGCACCTGTTACTGAGGGGATGTAGCTGTGTAGGGAGTAGGCGCACCTGTCACTGAGGGGATGTAGCTGTGTAGGGGAGCAGGCGCACCTGTTACTGAGGGGATGTTGCTGTGTAGGGGAGCAGGCGCACCTGTCACTGAGGGGATGTTGCTGTGTAGGGAAGCAGGCGCACCTGTCACTGAGGGGATGTAGCTGTGTAGGGGAGCAGGCGCACCTGTCACTGAGGGGATGTAGCTGTGTAGGGAAGCAGGCGCACCTGTCACTGAGGGGATGTAGCTGTGTAGGGGAGCAGGCGCACCTGTCATTGAGGGGATGTAGCTGTGTAGGGGAGCAGGCGCACCTGTCACTGAGGGGATGTAGCTGTGTAGGGGAGCAGGTGCACCTGTCACTGAGGGGATGTAGCTGTGTAGGGAAGCAGGCGCACCTGTCACTGAGGGTATGTAGCTGTGTAGGGGAGCAGGCGCACCTGTCACTAAGGGGATGTAGCTGTGTAAGGGAGCAGGCGCACCTGTTACTGAGGGGATGTAGCTGTGTAGGGGAGCAGGTGCACCTGTCACTGAGGGGATGTTGCTGTGTAGGGGAGCAGGGGCACCTGTCGCTGAGGGGATGTAGCTGTGTAGGGGAGCAGGCGCACCTGTCACTGAGGGGATGTAGCTGTGTAGGGGAGCAGGTGCACCTGTCACTGAGGGGATGTTGCTGTGTAGGGGAGCAGGGGCACCTGTCGCTGAGGGGATGTAGCTGTGTAGGGGAGCAGGCGCACCTGTCGCTGAGGGGATGTTGCTGTGTAGGGGAGCAGGCGCTCCTGTCATTGAGGGGATGTAGCTGTGTAAGGGAGCAGGCGCACCTGTCGCTGAGGGGATGTAGCTGTGTAGGGGAGCAGGCGCACCTGTCGCTGAGGGAATGTAGCTGTGTAGGAGAGCAGGCGCACTTGTCGCTGAGGGAATGTAGCTGTGTAGGGGAGCAGGCGCACCTGTCGCTGAGGGGATGTTGCTGTGTAGGGGAGCAGGCGCTCCTGTCATTGAGGGGATGTAGCTGTGTAGGGGAGCAGGCGCACCTGTCGCTGAGGGGATGTTGCTGTGTAAGGGAGCAGGCGCACCTGTCGCTGAGGGAATGTAGCTGTGTAGGGGAGCAGGCGCACCTGTCGCTGAGGGGATGTTGCTGTGTAGGGGAGCAGGCGCACCTATCGCTGAGGGGATGTTGCTGTGTAGGGGAGCAGGCGCACCTGTCTCTGAGGGGATGTAGCTGTGTAGGGAAGCAGGCGCACCTGTCACTGAGGGTATGTAGCTGTGTAGGGGAGCAGGCGCACCTGTCACTAAGGGGATGTAGCTGTGTAAGGGAGCAGGCGCACCTGTCACTGAGGGGATGTAGCTGTGTAGGGGAGCAGGTGCACCTGTCGCTGAGGGGATGTAGCTGTGTAGGGGAGCAGGCGCACCTGTCGCTGAGGGGATGTTGCTGTGTAGGGGAGCAGGCGCACCTGTCGCTGAGGGGATGTTGCTGTGTAGGAGATCAGGCGCTCCTGTCATTGAGGGGATGTAGCTGTGTAGGGGAGCAGGCGCACCTGTCTCTGAGGGGATGTTGCTGTGTAAGGGAGCAGGCGCACTTGTCGCTGAGGGAATGTAGCTGTGTAGGGGAGCAGGCGCACCTGTCGCTGAGGGGATGTTGCTGTGTAGGGGAGCAGGCGCTCCTGTCATTGAGGGGATGTAGCTGTGTAAGGGAGCAGGCGCACCTGTCGCTGAGGGGATGTTGCTGTGTAAGGGAGCAGGCGCACCTGTCGCTGAGGGAATGTAGCTGTGTAGGGGAGCAGGCGCACCTGTCGCTGAGGGGATGTTGCTGTGTAGGGGAGCAGGCGCACCTGTCACTGAGGGGATGTTGCTGTGTAAGGGAGCAGGCGCACCTGTCGCTGAGGGAATGTAGCTGTGTAGGGGAGCAGGCGCACCTGTCGCTGAGGGGATGTTGCTGTGTAGGGGAGCAGGCGCACCTGTCACTGAGGGGATGTAGCTGTGTAGGGGAGCAGGCGCTCCTGTCATTGAGGGGATGTAGCTGTGTAGGGGAGCAGGCGCACCTGTCACTGAGGGGATGTTGCTGTGTAGGGGAGCAGGCGCACCTGTCGCTGAGGGGATGTTGCTGTGTAGGGGAGCAGGCGCACCTGTCACTGAGGGGATGTAGCTGTGTAGGGAAGCAGGCGCACCTGTCACTGAGGGTATGTAGCTGTGTAGGGGAGCAGGCGCACCTGTCACTAAGGGGATGTAGCTGTGTAAGGGAGCAGGCGCACCTGTTACTGAGGGGATGTAGCTGTGTAGGGGAGCAGGTGCACCTGTCACTGAGGGGATGTTGCTGTGTAGGGGAGCAGGGGCACCTGTCGCTGAGGGGATGTAGCTGTGTAGGGGAGCAGGCGCACCTGTCACTGAGGGGATGTAGCTGTGTAGGGGAGCAGGTGCACCTGTCACTGAGGGGATGTTGCTGTGTAGGGGAGCAGGGGCACCTGTCGCTGAGGGGATGTAGCTGTGTAGGGGAGCAGGCGCACCTGTCGCTGAGGGGATGTTGCTGTGTAGGGGAGCAGGCGCTCCTGTCATTGAGGGGATGTAGCTGTGTAAGGGAGCAGGCGCACCTGTCGCTGAGGGGATGTAGCTGTGTAGGGGAGCAGGCGCACCTGTCGCTGAGGGAATGTAGCTGTGTAGGAGAGCAGGCGCACTTGTCGCTGAGGGAATGTAGCTGTGTAGGGGAGCAGGCGCACCTGTCGCTGAGGGGATGTTGCTGTGTAGGGGAGCAGGCGCTCCTGTCATTGAGGGGATGTAGCTGTGTAGGGGAGCAGGCGCACCTGTCGCTGAGGGGATGTTGCTGTGTAAGGGAGCAGGCGCACCTGTCGCTGAGGGAATGTAGCTGTGTAGGGGAGCAGGCGCACCTGTCGCTGAGGGGATGTTGCTGTGTAGGGGAGCAGGCGCACCTATCGCTGAGGGGATGTTGCTGTGTAGGGGAGCAGGCGCACCTGTCTCTGAGGGGATGTAGCTGTGTAGGGAAGCAGGCGCACCTGTCACTGAGGGTATGTAGCTGTGTAGGGGAGCAGGCGCACCTGTCACTAAGGGGATGTAGCTGTGTAAGGGAGCAGGCGCACCTGTCACTGAGGGGATGTAGCTGTGTAGGGGAGCAGGTGCACCTGTCGCTGAGGGGATGTAGCTGTGTAGGGGAGCAGGCGCACCTGTCGCTGAGGGGATGTTGCTGTGTAGGGGAGCAGGCGCACCTGTCGCTGAGGGGATGTTGCTGTGTAGGAGATCAGGCGCTCCTGTCATTGAGGGGATGTAGCTGTGTAGGGGAGCAGGCGCACCTGTCTCTGAGGGGATGTTGCTGTGTAAGGGAGCAGGCGCACTTGTCGCTGAGGGAATGTAGCTGTGTAGGGGAGCAGGCGCACCTGTCGCTGAGGGGATGTTGCTGTGTAGGGGAGCAGGCGCTCCTGTCATTGAGGGGATGTAGCTGTGTAAGGGAGCAGGCGCACCTGTCGCTGAGGGGATGTTGCTGTGTAAGGGAGCAGGCGCACCTGTCGCTGAGGGAATGTAGCTGTGTAGGGGAGCAGGCGCACCTGTCGCTGAGGGGATGTTGCTGTGTAGGGGAGCAGGCGCACCTGTCACTGAGGGGATGTTGCTGTGTAAGGGAGCAGGCGCACCTGTCGCTGAGGGAATGTAGCTGTGTAGGGGAGCAGGCGCACCTGTCGCTGAGGGGATGTTGCTGTGTAGGGGAGCAGGCGCACCTGTCACTGAGGGGATGTAGCTGTGTAGGGGAGCAGGCGCTCCTGTCATTGAGGGGATGTAGCTGTGTAGGGGAGCAGGCGCACCTGTCACTGAGGGGATGTTGCTGTGTAGGGGAGCAGGCGCACCTGTCGCTGAGGGGATGTTGCTGTGTAGGGGAGCAGGCGCACCTATCGCTGAGGGGATGTTGCTGTGTAGGGGAGCAGGCGCTCCTGTCACTGAGGGGATGTAGCTGTGTAGGGAAGCAGGCGCTCCTGGCACTGAGGGGATATAGCTGTGTAGGGGAGCAGGCGCACCTGTTACTGAGGGGATGTAGCTGTGTAGGGGAGCAGGCGCACCTGTCACTGAGGAGATGTTGCTGTGTAGGGGAGCAGGCGCACCTGTCGCTGAGGGGATGTTGCTGTGTAGGGGAGCAGGCGCACCTGTCACTGAGGGAATGTAGCTGTGTAGGGGAGCAGGCGCTCCTGTCACTGAGGGGATGTAGCTGTGTAGGGGAGCAGGCGCACCTGTCACTGAGGGAATGTAGCTGTGTAGGGGAGCAGGCGCACCTGTCACTGAGGGAATGTAGCTGTGTAGGGGAGCAGGCGCTCCTGTCACTGAGGGGATGTTGCTGTGTAGGGGAGCAGGTGCACCTGTCGCTGAGGGGATGTAGCTGTGTAGGGGAGCAGGCGCACCTGTCACTGAGGAGATGTATCCAGCAGAGGTGGTGCTCACCCCCCTGTGATCAGTGATGTGGGGAACTCATACATGTTAGACTGCCTACATTGTGGATATGGTCATTGCTATCATGCGCCAGTCACACATTGTTTGGAACTTGGCGAGCGGTGCAGAGTACACCTGAGGCTTTTATTACTAGATGTTGTCATGTGAGAGGTATGGGATTATATCTGAGACATCTGGTGATAGATATTCCACCAGTACAGACATGAACATATGCAGGATTTATAAGTCATGTTTGTCAGGAGATAATAAGCAGGTTATCCGGATAAACCGCCGCGTCCATCACTCAGACCTCAGTCGCTATGGGAATGTATGCGTAGCTGGTATCTTTGTCATCACACTGAATATCTAGGAAGTTTTGTTCCTGAATAAATTGCTTATGAATGAATGTATGTATGATGTTACTGTTCCTTTTTATTATTAAGGTGCCACAAAATGAGGTCGGCGTCATTCAAGGAATAGACATAGGAGGTAATTCAATTGCGGGCAGATGAAATAGAACGACACTCGCCGCGCCACATGGCCGCAATATCTTGCTCAAAAAAGTTTGCTTTTGGGCAAAAGTGATGGCAGACAAAGGTGTAAGAGGCGGGTCAACACTAGTAAAGTCGACAGTCTAGTCAACCGCTATTGGTCGACACATGAAAATTGCCAACATACCTTAGGTCGATCTAAAATACTTGTGTTGACCTTTTTCATGTCAACATATTACGTGTGTTGACCATGTCGACATATTTCATGTGTCGACATATGGCCTGTTGGCCAACCTATTGACTGTCGATCATATTACCCTATGACCCATACTCGGGCGAAGGGTGCGAAAATGGCAGGATGAGGATACGGGGGAGGGCATTCAGGATAGAGGTACTGTAGTTCTGCGTTCAGTGAGCCTGTCACTGAGGGGAATGTAATAAACATTTTTGCACACAAGGCAGCGATGTGCCACTGAACGCAGGCTGAAGAGCGGATGTACGAAGCATTGAGAGGTGGGCCAGTGGAAATCTTGCCCAGGGCAACCTATCAGCTTTCATGTAACATTTTACAAGTGCATTCTATAAAATGAACAGGTTGCCATGACAACTTCTCCACTGTGCCACTCTTTTCACTGCTTCATACACCCCCTCCACCAAGCAAGTAAAAAAAAGCACTTGTGGCATGTTAGAGCATACATACTAAGGGGAAGGGTGAGCGGTAGGGAAGGTCAGAGGTAAAGTTTGTGTATGTGTGTGCGATACTAGGGGGCCGCGGCGGCGGCACTTGGAAAAAACAGACACCAGGCTTGAGTTATGCCCATTATATATATATAATGTGATCCTTCCAGGATCAGGGCAGCATGAGGGGGGGGCGTGCTGGGCCCTCAGAAGACACCATCGGTGACAGGCCGGGAACATGAGCACCAGGAGAGACGTACAGCCTGTACTAAATATTACCAAGCTTAATGGTGGTACTATGGGGACTGTCAGTATATATTTTTCTAATATTACTGTAACGCTTGGAAAATTAGCAAATCATCTTAAAAATGGAGTGGGAAATGCCGGCACTATATAAATAAATGTTAATTACAATGCCTCTTCCCTTCTGTTATTTAAACCATCATTAAGGGCACGGAATCCTGACGTTTTCTTCCACCCTGACACGTATTTCAGAGTAGCCTGAATCTGTACTCTGTTGTACTCTGCTGTATTCACCTGTGAAGCCGCACACGTGGAGATGTGTGCCAGCGTTTTGTGCGATTCTCCTTGAACTTCCCAGTGTCTAGATCGCCGTTGTGCTTAGCAATCCGTGCTAACTCAGTGTTTTGTATGCACTTGCTAGGTGATATAGTTGCCTGCATGCGTGCTCCCGACCTGTTCATACCCCCACTATCCACGTCGGCGTGGAGTTGATTTTATAAAGTGTGGCGAGCCCGAAGTGCAGCGAGCCCTGCACGGGGAGCATGCGAACACGTACCATGTCCCCTATAAAACCAACTCCACGCAACGTGGATAGTGGGGGTATGAACAGGTCAGGAGGACGCGTACCGCTCGTCACACTTCGGCTGGCATGGATAGTGGGGACGTTTCAGGAACATATTCACACCTGTAACTCAGGGAAAAGGGGCAGGGGATGGAGGCCAAGGGCACAGGACTAATTGGCTATGAAGTAAGAAGGTTATCTCCAATCAACATATGAGTGAATGATTGTAATATACAGTATTGTTGTGGAGGTGCTCCCAGGGAGTAAGGTAAGTACAATTGCAAAAGGGTTGATATTCAAGGGAGAATATCAGAAAAGAAACTCCCGGGTGGGGCACAACCTTCTATAGTGTAGTGTATATCTGTCTAAAATATCAACTTTAATAATACTAAAATTGATCCTCTAAGTGGATCAAATGACGAACATAAGACAAGAACATACAGATAACATGAAGAATAATATACAAATGAGAAAAATCGTGAAAATATAATGTGATAGTCTGAAAAATGGGAGGCTAAATTGCCTCTATATTGTATATCACAGGAATATCAATATCTTTCTGTGAAAAAATTGTTTCAGACAAAGCACGTCTTCACTTTAACCAACAATTGGTTTACATATCATAACATCACAAAATGTGGTATATTATCAAAAAGGCTCACTGTCGAAACAGCACACGTTTATCTAGTAATAATATTCAAACTAAGATTGGACTGCAAAATCAGAGAGAAGAATGCCAAAGTGGTGAGGTACCTGAGCTATAAGTACTCGCGGGGTGGCTGCTGTCTGTGCTTACGGTGGCAATCGGATAGTTACACAGTTGAGCGGACTCAGCGAGTGTCACAGGTACAGGAGTGTAGCAAAGGGGGGTTTCTGCTGTCTCCAGGGGCGACCAACCTGGCCCTGTTATACAGAGACAGCGCAGAGTCGGGTAATGGGTCCTCTGGAGATGAGAGAACCCTGATAAGAGGAGGTGTGAGTAAAGAGAGCACCTTCACTTGGGTCCCTGGCATACGCTACTATCCAGTGTATGCGTTCAAAGACGTAGTGAACACTGGTTGAGCGGTATGTCTGGGTGGTGAATTGCAGAAAAAAGTATAGTATGCACTTTGGTACTGTTGTTCTTAGGCTTGTGAGTCGTTGTTGTACCATGCAAAAGGTGGTAATAAGAGAAAATTTTCAAGGAAGTACATAGTCTGTGCTATCACAATGGGGATGTAGTGCCCTATGATGTGTTGGCCCTGAGAAAGAACTGGGCTGGCAATATAAAAGGTCACCCTGAATTTAAAGAACCTATTGACCAATTGGTATATATATATTATAACATATAGAGCGATGTTAAAGTAGGTTAGTGGTCTATAGTCCTATGATGGGGAAACACTATATTGTTGGTTCCAAAATTTGCTGAGTGTTTATTCTGTTATCTCCTGTGCATTGGTTTCTTGTTCAGGATATAATCCTACACATAAAGCAGAGCGCAGGAGATGGAGAGAAATATTCCTTGTGCGGTGCAAACACACAGCTTTGTACGATGGATCACCAGAAAATGTATTTAAATATAATGCAACATTCTATCTATGTGCGTTACAAGGTCACAGTTTTGTGCATTACAGTAGCAATCCACTGTGATTAGATATGATGCGACATAGTATATGCAATAGATTAGTAATAAATAACAGAGCCACTGTGATTAAATATACTGCAGCAAAGTGTGAGTAATAGATTGTTATCTAGTGACCCCGTAGTTCGAATCGCAGGGGATGCATTTTATATTGCTTATAACAAAAAGGCAGTGCCCTAAGGGCTATTTTTAACTCACGGACACCCAGTCCAAGGTGTATTATTGGAGACTCTGTGCATCAGGCAGAAAAATCCCCCAATGTGTATGCTCTGGTGCGATTACTGCGTCCAATCGACAAAGTGGAAAGAATCCGTGGTATTGGATATCTCGAATGTCACGACAGGTGGATAAAGTTGAACAGTCTTAGTTTGTGGATAAATAATAATGGATAGTAAGGAACTCTGCGCTGTTTTGATCCACAGCGTCTTCTGAGACCTCTGTAAGTGCTGCCGTGGACTCCGCTGTCTCACCCTGTGAAGCGGCTGGAGTGCGCAGTGTCTATGGGGGTTACAGCGGGAGACTGGTTCTTATAAAGTGTCCCGTCCAGGAGTTGGTTCCATCGGCGGCAGATGAATAAAGCCGTCAGGATGTCCTACTGTTAGTTGCGCTGGCATACAATAAAGACCTTTGGCTGGGAGAGCGCAGGTTGTAGTAGGGGACAGACAGTAATGAAGTATCCCGTGCAGGGATTAATACCGTCGGCGGCAGATAAGCGCAGCCGTCTGTGTGTCTCTCCGTCGGCTGTGCCAGCATTCAGTAGAAGCCTTCAGCTGGCTGGGGGGTCGTGCTGTTATAGCAGTGAAAGCCAGATGAGGATATGTGAAGCGTGCCGGGTCCCGCTTGTGCACAGCGGGGACCTGAACAACCGAGACGTACGTTTCACTGAAGTAGCTTTCTCAATCGGTTGACCGATTGAGAAAGCTACTTCAGTGAAACGTACGTCTCGGTTGTTCAGGTCCCCGCTGTGCACAAGCGGGACCCGGCACGCTTCACATATCCTCATCTGGCTTTCACTGCTATAACAGCACGACCCCCCAGCCAGCTGAAGGCTTCTACTGAATGCTGGCACAGCCGACGGAGAGACACACAGACGGCTGCGCTTATCTGCCGCCGACGGTATTAATCCCTGCACGGGATACTTCATTACTGTCTGTCCCCTACTACAACCTGCGCTCTCCCAGCCAAAGGTCTTTATTGTATGCCAGCGCAACTAACAGTAGGACATCCTGACGGCTTTATTCATCTGCCGCCGATGGAACCAACTCCTGGACGGGACACTTTATAAGAACCAGTCTCCCGCTGTAACCCCCATAGACACTGCGCACTCCAGCCGCTTCACAGGGTGAGACAGCGGAGTCCACGGCAGCACTTACAGAGGTCTCAGAAGACGCTGTGGATCAAAACAGCGCAGAGTTCCTTACTATCCATTATTATTTATCCACAAACTAAGACTGTTCAACTTTATCCACCTGTCGTGACATTCGAGATATCCAATACCACGGATTCTTTCCACTTTGTCGATTGGACGCAGTAATCGCACCAGAGCATACACATTGGGGGATTTTTCTGCCTGATGCACAGAGTCTCCAATAATACACCTTGGACTGGGTGTCCGTGAGTTAAAAATAGCCCTTAGGGCACTGCCTTTTTGTTATAAGCAATATAAAATGCATCCCCTGCGATTCGAACTACGGGGTCACTAGATAACAATCTATTACTCACACTTTGCTGCAGTATATTTAATCACAGTGGCTCTGTTATTTATTACTAATCTATTGCATATACTATGTCGCATCATATCTAATCACAGTGGATTGCTACTGTAATGCACAAAACTGTGACCTTGTAACGCACATAGATAGAATGTTGCATTATATTTAAATACATTTTCTGGTGATCCATCGTACAAAGCTGTGTGTTTGCACCGCACAAGGAATATTTCTCTCCATCTCCTGCGCTCTGCTTTATGTGTAGGATTATATCCTGAACAAGAAACCAATGCACAGGAGATAACAGAATAAACACTCAGCAAATTTTGGAACCAACAATATAGTGTTTCCCCATCATAGGACTATAGACCACTAACCTACTTTAACATCGCTCTATATGTTATAATATATATATACCAATTGGTCAATAGGTTCTTTAAATTCAGGGTGACCTTTTATATTGCCAGCCCAGTTCTTTCTCAGGGCCAACACATCATAGGGCACTACATCCCCATTGTGATAGCACAGACTATGTACTTCCTTGAAAATTTTCTCTTATTACCACCTTTTGCATGGTACAACAACGACTCACAAGCCTAAGAACAACAGTACCAAAGTGCATACTATACTTTTTTCTGCAATTCACCACCCAGACATACCGCTCAACCAGTGTTCACTACGTCTTTGAACGCATACACTGGATAGTAGCGTATGCCAGGGACCCAAGTGAAGGTGCTCTCTTTACTCACACCTCCTCTTATCAGGGTTCTCTCATCTCCAGAGGACCCATTACCCGACTCTGCGCTGTCTCTGTATAACAGGGCCAGGTTGGTCGCCCCTGGAGACAGCAGAAACCCCCCTTTGCTACACTCCTGTACCTGTGACACTCGCTGAGTCTGCTCAACTGTGTAACTATCCGATTGCCACCGTAAGCACAGACAGCAGCCACCCCGCGAGTACTTATAGCTCAGGTACCTCACCACTTTGGCATTCTTCTCTCTGATTTTGCAGTCCAATCTTAGTTTGAATATTATTACTAGATAAACGTGTGCTGTTTCGACAGTGAGCCTTTTTGATAATATACCACATTTTGTGATGTTATGATATGTAAACCAATTGTTGGTTAAAGTGAAGACGTGCTTTGTCTGAAACAATTTTTTCACAGAAAGATATTGATATTCCTGTGATATACAATATAGAGGCAATTTAGCCTCCCATTTTTCAGACTATCACATTATATTTTCACGATTTTTCTCATTTGTATATTATTCTTCATGTTATCTGTATGTTCTTGTCTTATGTTCGTCATTTGATCCACTTAGAGGATCAATTTTAGTATTATTAAAGTTGATATTTTAGACAGATATACACTACACTATAGAAGGTTGTGCCCCACCCGGGAGTTTCTTTTCTGATATTCTCCCTTGAATATCAACCCTTTTGCAATTGTACATATTCACACCTGTCATGTCAGGCAGGTTAAAATGGTCAATGGTTCCCACACAATGTAATAAGCACTGACTGACTACGCTAACTGTGTAACGCTGACTGACTACACTAACTGCGTAATGCTGGCTGACTACACTAACTGCGTAATGCTGGCTGACTACGCTAACTGCGTAACGCTGACTGACTACGCTAACTGTGTAATGCTGACTGACTACACTAACTGCGTAATGCTGACTGACTACGCTAACTGCGTAACGCTGACTGACTACGCTAACTGACTACGCTAACTGCGTAATGCTGACTGACTACGCTAACTGGGTAATGCTGACTGACTACGCTAACTGGGTAATGCTGACTGACTACGCTAACTGCGTAATGCTGACTGACTACGCTAACTGCGTAATGCTGACTGACTACGCTAACTGCGTAATGCTGACTGACTACGCTAACTGCGTAATGCGGACTGACTACGCTAACTGCGTAATGCGGACTGACTACGCTAACTGCGTAATGCGGACTGACTACGCTAACTGCGTAATGCGGACTGACTACGCTAACTGCGTAATGCGGACTGACTACGCTAACTGCGTAATGCGGACTGACTACGCTAACTGCGTAATGCGGACTGACTACGCTAACTGCGTAATGCTGACTGACTACGCTAACTGCGTAATGCTGACTGACTACGCTAACTGCGTAATGCTGACTGACTACGCTAACTGCGTAATGCTGACTGACTACGCTAACTGCGTAATGCTGACTGACTACGCTAACTGCGTAATGCTGACTGACTACGCTAACTGCGTAACGCTGACTGACTACGCTAGCTACGTAATGCTGACTGACTACGCTAACTACGTAAGCTCCGGCTAGCCGCGAACATACTGACTACGCTGGCTGCGGGAACACAACGCTGATACTGACAGGGACGCTGACTACGCTGGCTGCGGGAACACGACGCTGATAATGACAGGGATGCTGACTACGCTGGCCATGGGAACACTACGCTGATACTGACAAGGATGCTGACTACGCTGGCTGCGGGAACACTACGCTGATTCTGACAGGGACACTACGCTAACTACGTAACGGGCGCCGTAATTATTCACCGTGTGTATGCCATTTTAGTCACTGTTTTGCTTATTAGTTTATGTACTCTTTAATTGGCTACTGCGGATCCCTTTTGGCACCATATAAATAAAGAATAATAATCTTAATAAACACTGGCCTGTGTTTGGTAAGAGATGCAACATGCACTCTTTAGTTACATCCACTAGATGGTGCCAGCTTAATGAAAGTGATTCGCACGTGAACAGAATGCCATAACAAGCTTCCCCTGCCATAACAAGCTGCCCCTTTATTTACACACTGAAAGCTGCTCAGTTTTGCCGTTTAAGCTGCTTTCAGTTCAAAAGCCGCCCAGCGCCGGCCACCGTGTGTTCAGGCACCCAAACACACAAACGCCCGAGTGTTCCCACAGCGGCGCGGTGTGTCCAGCGGCAGGTGATGGGACAGGTGAGTGGGCGGGGGTGTACAGTATGTAGGTACATGCCAGTACTGGAGGCACCACTGGGGCGCACCTTTTCCAGGATAGCCCACTACGGCAGCGCAGCTGAGCCTGGAAAATGTCCGGGCATACCACCAACGCGGTTACCCACGATAGAAGACATTACTAATCTGCGGCATTCTTTCACTTCCATTATTCTTCAATAACTATTGCTAATCTGTGGGCCTGATTCAGAGATAAGCGTAAACCTAATAGCTTTCAGGCATCTCTGATGGGGGGAACCGGCGCCTGTACAGAATAGGTCCTGCATCTTAGCACGCATTGCCCCCAAGCAGCTGAATAGGCCAGTGGTGCCCCCAAGCAGCTGAGTAGGCCGGTGGTGCGTCATTGTTAGCATGTACAGCCGGCCATCCTCAGTAACAGTGTTGGCTGATCATGTAAGACTTCAGATGCTGCGTCTTATCTTCAAGCCGGAGCTTGGAGATGCCTTAGTGCAATGATGCAGAAATAGCATGGCCAAATAATATAGCAAAACTGTTGCAGGGCGTGCTGGGATGTGTAGTTCAACAACAGCTGGAGTGTCAAGGTTCCCTGTAAGAGCGGTGTCAGGCCGTAAAGGTTCCCTCTGTGCATCCCTGCCATCCCATTGGAACCATAGGCTGCCACAAGCCGTGATGAATGTAGGTGGATGGAACGTCCCTAACCCCAGTGGTGCATAGAGAATCTGCATTGTTCCTGGGCCACAAAGCTGTGGCGAGTAGATTGGAAACCACTGCCTGGGATACGGTCACTAGGTCGCCGCTCTCACTGACCGCTGGTACTACCGGGTGCTGCCACCAAACACACAGAGAGAGGGTAGGGGTCATACGGTTGACACGATGAAGGTCGACCACTAAAAGTTGACAGGCCTGAGGTCGACACAGGAAATAGGTCAACATGGCTAAGGTGGTCCTGAATTTCGACGTAAGTTGACATGTACACCGTATCAGTGTACCGCGTCCCCTCGCATGGTTTACTGCGATCGCCCTCCATGCCCTAGCGGGTGGTAGGGTATTACATACCGCCTGTCGGCACGTGTCGGCTCAAAAAGATGTGGAAAAACTCATGTCAATCTTTTGACTATCGAACTAATGCTTGTGTCGACCTATCGCCCGTCTCCCCAGAGAGATGGGAAGTAGTACTCTATGTAGACGCATGTCAGTCTCGCCCTACTGTTCCTCAGTATTCCTGCTCCTCCTCCCAGCGCACGGAGCTGGCCCGGTGACCAAGGCTGAATCACACAGTTGCACAATATGTCCGGTTCTCCCTAGGAGATGAGCAGCTTTCCCTTGGACTT
The DNA here is from genome assembly GCF_055691185.1 of Crinia signifera. Lineage (NCBI taxonomy): Eukaryota > Metazoa > Chordata > Amphibia > Anura > Myobatrachidae > Crinia > Crinia signifera. The sequence continues at coordinate 26,210,822 of NC_139226.1, forward strand.
TGGCTGTTATGTTCAGGGCTGGGGAGAGCAGGAAAGCAGCAGATACTTAAGGTGCATACACACTGAGCGATTTCACCCCGGGGGTGGACGGCTTTCCGTAGCAGGATGCGGGAGTGCGCCTCAGCGCTCATCGCTGCCCCGTACACACTGGGCGGCTCTTCAGCTGAAAGCTGCTCAAACGACAAAACTGAGCGGCTTTCATCTCAATGTCGCCCAGTCACTTATGAGATATTGCGGCAGCACCGCAGGTAGAAATGTTTTACAGGAGGTTTGCTCATTAATTTTGGTACTTATGTAGTAACTGGGCTGCCGATTTTGAAATCGGGTCCATCGCATCGCATCGCACCCGACCATATCGCATGCGATGCGATGCGATGCGATGCGATGGACCCGATTTTTCCATAGGATTCAATGTTAAAATGGACTGAGTCCATTTTAACATGGAATTCAATGGGAAAAGGAGTCCTTTTCATACCCCTACTATCCAAGTGGGCATGGAGTTGGATATAAACCTGTGGCGAGCGTAGCGAGCCACCGAGCCCGAAGCGTGGCGAGGGGACACAGAATACCGTCCCCTCGCGGGGCTCGCCACGCTTCGGGCTCGGTGGCTCGCTACGCTCGCCACAGGTTTATATCCAACTCCATGCCCACTTGGATAGTAGGGGTATGAAAAGGACCCCTTTTTCCCATTGAATTCCATGTTAAAATGGACTCAGTCCATTTTAACATTGAATCCTATGGAAAAATCGGGTCATCGCATCGCATCGTATGCGATGCGATATCGTATCGCATCGCATCTGATTGTATGCCTTAACTTAAGGCATACAATCAAAAAATCGGCAGCCCAGATACTACATAAGTACCTTAATTTTTTCTTGGGTACTATTTGATCGCACTTTATAAATAATTATACCAATATGTCTGTGTCATAAATGTAGTCTTTAGCTGTATCAGACGGTAATTAGTGGTTAACGCAGCTGACGGATCCGGGGTTATTTGCACAAAGCACTTTAGGCGCCAAAACTGTGGCCTTTTATCACATTTCCACTCGCACAGGCTCCAGAAGCTGCAATATTGAGGCAGATGCATTAAGCCGACATGGAAACTGTATCCGGGTACCTTCCAACCCTGCCGACCTTAGCAATGTTGATCTATTTCACGGGTCGGCCTAAGCCCCATGTTCAAACTATGGCCCTCCAGCTGTTGTGAAACTACACATCCCAGCATGCCTTGCTAATAGTTTTAGAATTCCCTAATAGCAAAACTTTAACAAGGCATGATGGGACTTTTAGTTTCACAACAGCTGGAGGGCCATAGTTTGGACACGCCTGACCTAATGTTATCGATATATTGGATACACACTGAGTGATTTGCACTATGGGCCTGATTCTGGTTCACTCGCAAAAGTAAATTCTCTAATGAATGAATAAAACTATGCTGCAGTGCAGGTGGGGCAGATGTAACATGTGCAGAGAGAGTTAGATTTGGGTGGGGTTTCTACTTCAAACTGATATCTATATTGCAGTGTAAAAATAAAGCAGCCAGTATTTACCCTGCACAGAAACAAACTAACTCACCCAAATCGAACTCTCTCTGCACATGTTACATCTGCCCACCTGCAGTGCAGCATGGTTTTGTCCATTAGAGAGAGAATTTGCTTTTGCGCGTGAACCAAAATCAGGCCCTCTATATCTTTAATGATATCATCCCTATCTTGTCTTGTGGTATCAGTCAGGAGCCATCAAGTGAGTGTCACATTTGTATCTGTCCCCAATGAACTTGCACAGATCTAGAGGACGTGATATGCACTGGCCGGACCCTTTTGGCAAACATGGAACAGGCACGTTAAAAATGTTTGGCAGACTTGTCCCTGCGTGCCCTCGATGTTTGTTCTCAGACTGAGAATTACAAAGAATAAGCAAAGTTCCAGGCCTTTAATTCTGAGTTAATATTTGGTAGGTACAGATGTGTCCATATCCGGGACGGAGAGGGCTATGTGCAGATTCTGTATGGAACCCCTCCTGTATGGTACCATAGACTCTGATGCCTGCACACGAACAGTCTACTGTGCATGTGCAGGTCTCCGGAAACATGGCACCTTCACATAACTGTGAATGTGCAGCAGCCATTTTCCCTGAGGTATTTGTCTACGGCTGCAGCACTGACTCTGGAAAGGTATATAAACATGGGTGTGGTGTGGGCCCCCCTGGACCACCGCACACTTTGCACCCATTCTAGAACTGCCAATGGTCTTAATACATATAGCCTCAATACACCATGCACTGTGAGATGCCTGTGAGACGGCAGTACCCAGGCAGCTCTGTTACCATCACAGTGCAAATAGGATGCAAAAGCAGCTTCTGATTAAAATGATATGCAGCGTTCCTACATTCTGTGTCTGCATACGAAATGCTATGTTACTGTGTTTTCCAGGATAGCACTGTAATGTAGCATTTTGTATGCAAATAGAGCTGCAGTCGCACAAAGAGTATAGGCATGTCATTTTAATCAGCAGAAGCCGCTTGTGCGTCCTCTTTGCGATGTGAATGAGACGCATAATAATGGGGAAAAGACGATTGGCGCTACCAGGTCGCACCACAGCATGGCTTGACTAGAAGGGATGTTTAACGTGACTGCAACAAGGATGTCTGGGGACACGTCTATACCTGGACCCAGCTTGGGATCCCATTGGACAATAGTACGTTTTCATAGCTTGGTAGTGGTCATTATTTCATTTCTGAGTTGCTATACTTGGTCTAGTGTAAGCCTTTTCCCCACACTACAGGTCAGATAGTGTGTAACAAGTAATAATTCCCTATGTATAGAGAGAGCGTGTCTGTGATAATCCTGGTGGGTTCTCCATCGTTCCCGTTTCCCTGTGAGGTCAGTGAGTGCGGCTCTGATACCACGGCGCGCCATGCAGCAATTAGCCGTAAGTGGCATCTCACGTTCCTACTAGGCATTGAGGTTAGATTTCTTATTATCGCTAATTACTTCTATTTGCCCGTTGATGCCGGGCTATTCTGTGTTTCCTTTCTGTGTATTTATGTGGAAATCAGTATATTGTGTGTTACAAGTGCTGGAATTGTATGTCAGAAAGTCTTTTATTGTGCTTAACAATCTAGGAAAGTGGGTTTCTGGGGCTGCATGCAGTCGTGGGGGGACGCACTGACTGGGTGCGGTCGTGGGGGGACGCACTGACTGGGTGCGGTCGTGGGGGGACGCACTGACTGGGTGCGGTCGTGGGGGGACGCACTGACTGGGTGCGGCCGTGGGGGGACGCACTGACTGGGTGCGGTCGTGGGGGGACGCACTGACTGGGTGCGGTCGTGGGGGGACGCACTGACTGGGTGCGGCCGTGGGGGGACGCACTGACTGGGTGCGGTCGTGGGGGGACGCACTGACTGGGTGCGGTCGTGGGGGGACGCACTGACTGGGTGCGGCCGTGGGGGGACGCACTGACTGGGTGCGGTCGTGGGGGGACGCACTGACTGGGTGCGGTCGTGGGGGGACGCACTGACTGGGTGCGGTCGTGGGGGGGCGCACTGACTGGGTGCGGTCGTGGGGGGACGCACTGACTGGGTGCGGTCGTGGGGGGACGCACTGACTGGGTGCGGTCGTGGGGGGACGCACTGACTGGGTGCGGTCGTGGGGGGACGCACTGACTGGGTGCGGTCGTGGGGGGACGCACTGACTGGGTGCGGTCGTGGGGGGGGACGCACTGACTGGGTGCGGTCGTGGGGGGGGGACGCACTGACTGGGTGCGGTCGTGGGGGGACGCACTGACTGGGTGCAGTCGTGGGGGGACACACTGACTGGGTGCGGTCGTGGGGGGACGCACTGACTGGGTGCGGTCGTGGGGGGACGCACTGACTGGGTGCAGTCGTGGGGGGACACACTGACTGGGTGCGGTCGTGGGGGGACGCACTGACTGGGTGCGGTCGTGGGGGGACGCACTGACTGGGTGCGGTCGTGGGGGGACGCACTGACTGGGTGCGGCCGTGGGGGGACGCACTGACTGGGTGCGGCCGTGGGGGGACGCACTGACTGGGTGCGGTCGTGGGGGGACGCACTGACTGGGTGCGGTCGTGGGGGGACGCACTGACTGGGTGCGGTCGTGGGGGGGCGCACTGACTGGGTGCGGTCGTGGGGGGACGCACTGACTGGGTGCGGTCGTGGGGGGACGCACTGACTGGGTGCGGTCGTGGGGGGACGCACTGACTGGGTGCGGTCGTGGGGGGACGCACTGACTGGGTGCGGTCGTGGGGGGGGACGCACTGACTGGGTGCGGTCGTGGGGGGGGACGCACTGACTGGGTGCGGTCGTGGGGGGGGACGCACTGACTGGGTGCGGTCGTGGGGGGACGCACTGACTGGGTATGATCAGAGCGATGCAAGTTATGGTCGACCGGTTGTGGGGGGCACACTGACGGGTTGCTGTCGTGGGGGGGGCGCACTGACGGAATGCGTCGTGGGGGGACGCACTGACGGGGTGCGGTCGTGGGGGGACGCACTGACGGGGAGCCGTCGTGGGGGGACGCACTGACTGGGCACGGCCACGGGGGGCGCACTGACTGGGCACGGCCACGGGGATGCACTGACTGTACACGGACACAGGGGCGCACTGACGGGGTGAGGACACGGACAAGAGGGTACACTCAGTGATGTACTGACAGGTCTATGGTCAGGCTGTTGGAAGGATTAGTCTGATCAGACGTGCCCGGGGTAAAGCGGTATAATGCATGCTAACCTGCTGCCACTTTAGCTGTACCTATGTGATGTATTTTTAATGCATTTTCCATGTGCCAATGTCAGTAGAAGCTGTGTACCGACGTTTCTGCAGGAGAAAAGGATGAACTATGATCTAGAAGTAACTATTATCCTCCTATTCTCAGTGCAGTGTTCAGGTGACAGTCACTGAGGAGCAGATACAGACTCAGCAGCAGCTAATGCTGGGAACAAGACTCCGCCGTCACAGGCCAACAGCAGCAGATTAGAAGACGCTGAAGTAGGAAGCGGGTCCCATTCCAGGCGTAGGAAGCTGTCACTGGATCCTGCAGTGTTGGATTCCTGTGCTGTGTACAATATTGATGAGTGCTGAGCCAGGCTACCAGCCAGAGACTGCCAGCGAGCCAGGATGGCGGGAACAGAACCTCAGGACGGTAACTATTATTATTATTACTATAGCACCAACATAGCCTGCGGTGTGGGATGTAGGATGGTCTGGTTGTAAGCTATACAAGAGACATTGGGGGTTATTCTGATTCACTCTGAAAGGTACAATAACTCTCTGATGGACAAAACCATGTGCACTGCAGGTGGAGTAGATGTAACCTGTGCAGAGAGAGTTAGATTTGTGTGTGTGTGTGTGTGTGTGGGGGGGGGGTGGGGGGGGGGGGGGGCAGTGGCAAACGCAGGATTTTCAGAAGGGGGTTTCCAGATGGGCGGAGCAAAGCACGGAAATGGACACTTAGGTGACCCAGTATATGCCGGGTCAGTTAAAGTATTATAGATAGACCAAATGTACATAAATAATAAAAACAAACATACAGGGGCATCAACAGCAGTGTAGACCCCTGGGCAAAGCAATGTATTGGGGCCCCTACCGATCCTCCAGCGGTAGGGGTGGGGGAAGCTTTGATGTCCCGCGGGTGGTAGGGGGTATTATATCAGCTGCTCAGCATGTGGGGCCTGGATCAGTAATTTCCACTAATTACCCCTTTACTGCACAGATGGTGGGAGAAGGGGGCATTGGGCGGAATGAAGGGGCCCTGATACATAACTTCCGGGGTGGTAGAGGAGGTTTAATATGCAGAGGAGGGGTGTATAGTGGAGTGGGCTTATTATTCATAATTGTCTGGTGGGAGGACAGATTGCTTGACTGCAGATATCTCCAGTTCCCGGAAATTGATTTCTTAGATTGTAATCGAATTAAAAACTAGAGAATCCCACCTACCAAATGATATTGGGGACTATGGGATGAGAGTTCAGGAGGCAGAGCAATCCGCCAACAAGTATATAAAACTACATACCAGGTATGTGGAGCTGGAGCAGTAACCAGCTGCTGGAAGGCTGATATCTCTGGTTCTGGGAACAGTAGAGACAAGCTACTAGTGTCCATCAAAGGGGGAGAGTCCCAGCTTTTGGAATATACCCTCAGAAACCTGAAATATCTGACTGGGAAGAGCAATTAACAGGCTTGGATGGGGACCACTGCTTTGAAGTCAGATATCTCTGGTTCCCCAGGGCCGATTTTTAAAATTCTTGTACCCATGGAAAGAGGGGACCCTCAGCTTTCAGCCTAGGGCCCTTAGACTTCTGGGGGGGTTTCTGGGTACTCGTAAACCCCCCCTGCGTGCGCTACTGGGGGGGGGGTACTTTAAACTGATATCTATATTGCAGTGTAAAAATAAAGCAGTCAGTATTTACCCTGCACAGAAACAATAACTCACCCAAATCTAACTCTCTCTGCATGTTACATCCGCCCCACCTGCAGTGCACGTGGTGTTTTCCATTAGAGAGTGATTGTGCCTTTCCGAGTGAATCCGAATAACCCCCTATTGTACTGATGGGGAATTGTGATGGCGGACGTACTCTTGTGCCTGATTCCTGATATGGTCACCACTCAAGGTCGACGGGGCTTAGGTTGACACCTAACATTGGTCGACATTGGCAAAGTCAACATGAGCTTTCACTTCTTTGTTTTTTAGCTGACATGTGCCGACAGGCGGTATCTCATGCCCTACCATCCCCTACGGAGTGGTGGTAAAATAAAATAGCGGCGTGTAGGCGCATCAGCATCAATATCATTCATACACATGAAACGATTTGAGCGATTGGTCGTTTCGGTAGGTCGGGAACACCCAGATCTCTTGCCAAATCTACCCGTGTGTGCGCACCTTTACTCTGTGTGTGAGATCTGCAGAGAATCATTGTATCTGTCACTATTACACTTGTTTTGTTGATAGTATCATTGCGGTTATGTAGCTGCTGTGTGAGGTATTGCAGAAGACCTCTGTCTTGTTGCTCCATAACCAATACCGTTATTGATCCTGCCAATACCCCCAGCCATTATTATCCATGTCCTTGTGACATCAGGAGGAAGCACAGAGCGTCCTGTCATAGGGACTGTATAGCACTGTGCCCTTCCCCCCACTGTGGAGTGACCAGGAGCCTGCCCATCACACCACCACTTACCACATGTCTATTGGCTGCCTCTGACCTTTCCCTCTCAGCCAAAACACTGAGGCGTCTGCATGCTGCTGCTGCTGCAGTGCTCAGGCTGAGTGCATGCAGGCCGTGCTGAGAGCCACCTACCCTGTGAGTAATGCTGTATACCCAGCCAGGTCCTATCTATCTATCTATCTATCTATCTATCTATCTATCTATCATGTTCTGTCATACTGACCTACAGCATTTCCTCAGCTGTCTAATACGTAGCCATCTTTTCTTAGCACAACTAGGGGGTGATTCAGGTTTGAACGGACAGGCCGCCGTTCCGATGGTGGGGGTTTGCGTGTATTTGCAGACCCCGGAAGCAAACGGTTTTGGCAAGTTTCACAATCACCTAGTTGCTGTTCGCTCCAGAGGGGAACGCTCAGAGTTTTATGGGCGTTCGCCTGGGGACGACGCCTGCGCGGGACGGGGGTGCTGACGTCATGTGATGTCAGCGTCCGCCCCTTTTCGGCAAACAGCAGCGGAAATAAAAGTCTGTTTTTACCAACTTTTATTTTCGAAGGGGAGAGAAATCATTCGATGGTCGGCGATAATCAAATTATTTATTTTTTCCTTTGGCCACGTGTGGGGGGGATGCATTCTGAGACACTTCCCCTTGCAGGTTACCAAGGGAATGCTGGCGGCGGGGGCTGGTTTTCAGCAGGGCTACAGAAGGTCTGAATGAGGCCCCTAATCCCTGTAACACCCCCTTCCTCCTCAGTGGAGTATTATTTATTTGCTTTCTCCTTCTGTTGTCAGTATAATTGTCTGCTTCATTTTAGTTACATGATTATAACTTGTAGAAAAGGTAACATTTGCTATAGATACACTTCACATTGAGACCTGGGCCGCTGGAACCCATAGCAGCCAATCAGATGTCAGCTCTTATGTAGACAAACTGGGTGAGAAGTATACAGTTGCTAATGGTTACAGCATGTTACTGTTGTCCGGTTTCCTGATGACCAGCAGCCAATCACATGTAGCGGAGCATTGTTACACAAAGTGACTGTTTTATATACAGACTGGCCAAGGTGACACTAGGGGGTAAAGTTACCGAAACGTCTAAAAGTAGGGATGTTGCCCATAGCAACCAATAAGATTCTAGCTATCATTTCTCTATTACATCCTAGAAAATGGTAGACAGAATCTCATTGGTTGCTATCCCTACATGACTTTTAGAAGCTTTCATGAATTTACCCCCTGGTTGGTGACCTAATGATAAGATGAGGTGTATAGAGATGATAATGATGACTTTATTTATATAGCGCTTTTCTCCAATAGGACACAAGGTGCTTTACAGATAGTATGAACATAATACAATAATACAGAGATTTGCATAAAATACCGGCACCATGATAAGTATTAAACAGCAGGCAGGGCCAATCGTGCCAAAAAAGGGTGTGGTTTCTCTGGCAGGGGCGTGGCCTCTGGGACTCGTCACTCTAAGGGGCGTGTCTAAAGGTGGCCATACATCTACAGATCGATTGTCATATTGGGCTGGTTGGAACAAAATCCTGGTAATGGATGAGAGCAGATGACAGTTGACCATTTGCTTTGAATTGCTGGAAAACTGCCAAAAACTGTCACTCATCCATTACCAGGTTTTTATTTCAACCAGCCCAATCTGACAATTGATCTGTAGATGTATGGGCAGCATAACACTCGTAGATTTGATGTAGTGTTCCTGCTAGGCTGTTTTTTAGCGGGGCGCTGCACCCTGCCCAATTTTTAAAGGGCAAAATGCGCCCTGCCTCTCTGGCAGCGCCCCACTGAAACAGCCTGCCTTCCTCCCTGCAGGTGAGAACGGGGAAGCCCGGCGCCGCTGTAGATAGCGATGCCTGGTGTTTCCCCAGCAGTGCACTGCCTTCGGGGCAGGCCCGGGCACGCTTGACGCTGGCGACCGGGCCTATCCCTTTTCGGCGCGGCACGGGCACGCCCCTTTTGTGACGTCGGCGGAACGGGACTGCCCAAAATAGTGACGTCGGTGGGCCCGTCCGCCCCCTTCACGCTGTCCCCTTTGAAGCAGCGCCCTGCCTGACGAAGTTCCTAGAAGGAACACTAATGATGTGCTTGCCCGCAAGCTGTCCCTGCACTGTGAATATATACTGTGCACATGGCATTTTTCACCAGCGGCAGGCGCTAACTGCAGGTGGGGGCAGCATAGGACAGGCTGTTTTGATGGGCTCCTCCATCAGGGCAAGGTGCATTTTACTAGCGGGAACACTAGTTAAGCAGTATTGATGGGCTGACATTGGAGTATGACCGATGAAGAAACACTATTGGGTTTATGTACGAATAAACCTGACGCATCTCATCGTGTTTATGCAGGATATTTAAAGGGACAACTATTTTACTACGAAGACATGCCAAGTTAAAGCATTGCCCTTTCAAATTTCGGACATAAACTGTATTAGAAGCGTTGGGCTGTAATAGACCCCCGTAACTCCTACACACATGTAGGTACAGTACTTGTGTAATATCACGGCGCCCGGCTATACTACGTTTTCAGCATAGGCTAAGCTACGTTGTCAGCGTAGCCCAATGGCTGCCTAGCGTAGTCAGCGTAGTGACTCCGCGGCAGCCCTGCGTAGTCAGCGTACACAGCGCCCCTGCCAGCTCTCCCGGGGGGGGGGGGGTGGCGCAGCTGCCTGTGGCCCCGGGAGCCCTCCTACTCCCCACACAGACTCCGGCGCAGGCAGGGAGGCATCCAAGTCTCGTGTACTAATTGTACCTGGTGTTTTTAAGTGTATTTAAGTACTTAGTACTGAGAAAGGATAACGCTTTACGGACACAGTACCTAAACTGCGAAATTCACTTATTGTCCATCGGTTTGGGATTAATCTGGCAAATGCCACGATCCATGCCAGCCCAAAGCGTGGCGAGCGCAAGCGTTATGCGTCCTCCCGACATGTTCATACCCCCATTATCCACATCGGCGTGGAGTTGATTTTATAAAGTGTGGCGAGCGCAGCGAGGGGACACGGAACACATGTAAAGTAATCTGCGTCCCCTCCCTGCGCTCGCCACACTTTGTAAAATCAACTCCATGCCGACGTGGATAGTGGGGGTAAGAACAGGTCGGGAGGACATGTAAAGTGTCCACTCTTCGTGCTGGCGTGTATAGTGGGGGTGTTTCAGGAACACATCCACACCTGTCATGTCAGGCAGGTTTAAATGGTAAATGCCTTTGCACCTGCCTTACTGACACACAGGACATTAGTACAAATACACTGCCCCTCCCCTGCCTTACTGACACACAGGACATTAGTACAAATACACTGCCCCTCCCCTGCCTTACTGACACACAGGACATTAGTACAAATACACTGCCCCTCCCCTGCCTTACTGACACACAGGACATTGGTACAGGTACACTGCCCCTCCCCTGCACCTGCCTTACTGACACACAGGAGATTAGTACAGGTACACTGCCCCTCCCCTGCCTTACTGACACACATGACATTAGTACAGGTACACTGCTCCTCCCCTGCACCTGCCTTACTGACACACATGACATTAGTACAGGTACACTGCCCCTCCCCTGCGCCTGCCTTACTGACTCACAGGACATTAGTACAGGTACACTGCCCCTCCCCTGCACCTGCCTTACTGACACACAGGAGATTAGTACAGGTACACTGCCCCTCCCCTGCCTTACTGACACACATGACATTAGTACAGGTACACTGCTCCTCCCCTGCACCTGCCTTACTGACACACATGACATTAGTACAGGTACACTGCCCCTCCCCTGCGCCTGCCTTACTGACTCACAGGACATTAGTACAGGTACACTGCCCCTCCCCTGCACCTGCCTTACTGACACACAGGAGATTAGTACAGGTACACTGCCCCTCCCCTGCACCTGCCTTACTGACACACAGGAGATTAGTACAGGTACACTGCCCCTCCCCTGCACCTGCTTTACTGACACACAGGAGATTAGTACAGGTACACTGCCCCTCCCCTGCACCTGCCTTACTGACACACAGGAGATTAGTACAGGTACACTGCTCCTCCCCTGCGCCTGCCTTACTGACTCACAGGACATTAGTACAGGTACACTGCCCCTCCCCTGCACCTGCCTTACTGACTCACAGGACATTAGTACAGGTACACTGCCCCTCCCCTGCACCTGCCTTACTGACACACAGGAGATTAGTACAGGTACACTGCCCCTCCCCTGCACCTGCCTTACTGACACACAGGAGATTAGTACAGGTACACTGCTCCTCCCCTGCACCTGCTTTACTGACACACAGGACATTAGTACAGGTACACCGCCCCTCCCCTGCCTTACTGACACACAGTGCAGGTACTTTGCCCCTCCCCCTGTGCTGTGTACCAGGGAAAGCAGAGAATAGGCACAGGTTCCATATATCCACAATGGATGCATATATCCCCTGACTCTTTATTTTTACCTACAGTCTCCTTGAGGTTACCGATTGGCTCCTAAGTAATGTCTTCTTTATCCATTGTTGCTGTAACCTGTAGCAACCATTCAAATTTTTGCTTACATTTCCAATCCTGGATCGATAACCAAGTAAGAATCCTAGTATTTATCATCCACTCCAGCACACTTTCTGCACAGTTCTGGAACATTCTCCTAGATGTGCCCAAGTTCATGTCCCGTTATCTCTCTTTTGACCCTATTAGCGTTGTTTACTGCTTTAATCATCTGTTTTTATTTTGCATTAATCTAATCCATCATCAGAATGGCATTATGTTCCTGTGGTGACAACACTGGCAGTATTATATGTCCCCATGGTCCTATGTAGTGTATCTGAAGGCTTCCAAGTAGTCTCGTGGTGTTGTTCCTTTTCTTTGCTCACGCACGTGGCAGCAGAACATGTTCCATCTTTGGCTTAGACTGTCTGTACAAAGGCCACAAGTGGTTCGCTTGTTTATATACGTCTAAGTTACATAGGACAGCTGGGCTGCAGGGCTTTCCAGGAGTAGTGTAACCACTGCACCATCCCAGAGTTCCCAGTAAAAGAGTTTGGTGTCTTGTGACATAAATTGGGGCAGGGGGCACTGGCTTACTGGGGTGACTGGGAAATGGCTCGGGGGTTCTACAGCATAAGTCAGCCATTAAGGTGAATAGTGGAAAATTCAGGCCAGAGAGTGGGGATGCACCATTGTCCAGGCCAAGCAGGTGAAGGCTCCACTGTCAGCACCTAAAGGTTTTCAGCCAAAGGAGAAATGCTGTGACGGGTCCGTGCAATGTTGGATAAACAGTGTACACTCTGGTCGACGAGTGGAAATGTGCGAATAGTCGGCTGTCTGGACGCCCAAACAGCACATGTGTCACTCACGAGTTTAGATGCTTTCTGTGCCTAAAGCGTTTTTTGGGGGGCGTGCGTGTGTGTGAAAAAAAAAATATATATTTGAATATCGCCCTGCTGTTCCATGTCACTTTAGACAGGAGATCAGGTGTTAAAATACTATTGGATACTCCTATTCAGGGTTAAGACTACTCTGTGCAATAGTCTCCCCAGAATAGTAAGTCAAAGACACTTCACAGTCAGTATTTTAATCAATTTCCCATGATACCGACCATAGGGGTACAATGGAAAAATGAGCAGTTATGGGCACGGCTGTGTATCGCTGTTGCTCAGTGGCATATCACACTAAATTAATGCCCTTTCCCCAGTGTTCTGCCGACTGGATGTATGCTGTAGCAGTATTAATACTATTGTATCGTGTAGAAGCCCTTGTGCCGTTATAGAGGTGCGTCCCGGCCAACCAGTTATATTGGGATATCCTGACGAATTGTTTCCAATGCTATTTGGTAAGTTAGTATGATGGACGACATGAGGTTGCTTGTGGGGAAATATCATATTTTTGCTTATTGACGGGGCAATGTTATAACGGCTAATGATGTCCGTACGAGTTTTGGAAAAGCAGGGATATTTCAAATTATCTTTGACCATATAAGTGCATGACATCATGTAGATTACAGCAACCCCAGGGAACAAGGTTTTCATACAGACACTGGAGTAAAGATCTCAGAACACACTCATTTCAGGAGCTTATACATTATATTGGGTTTGTTACCCATAAAATCTTCAGTGTATAGATCATGTAAGCATGGTTGTAATGTATGTAGTATATATAAAAGGCTAACTACACCTCACCTCTATAAGGTGAAATACTGCCAGTAACCACTAGAGTCCCCTCGACAGACCAAATCACTCCTTTGTGTGCTTAAACATGTCATAACACAATACAATTTCACCTTTTGGTGGCTATATTGCACTATTTCCCTTACTTTCTCTGAGCCTTTAAGAGTGAAAACAATACAATACAAGGGGCGTTTGCCTTGAAAATATACTGCCATACAAGAAAAGAGGGATCTATTTATATAAAAGGCTAACTACTCCTAACCTATGAGGTGAAGTAACAGCAGTGACCACTACAGTCCCCGCAGCAGTCCAAATTACTCCTTTGTGTGCTAAAAGAGGTCATAACATAAAGTGAAAGCAAATTTTGCAGGGACACTGATCTGTTTCAAACTGGCTGGATATAGAGAGAGGGAGCTGTGAAGACAGAGATTGGAGGTAGGAGCAGATAGGGGGTGGGGGTGGAGAGTTGTGGGATAAAAACTGTCACAGCTCAAAGGGAAAGTAAAAACTGTCACAGCTTAAAGTGAAAGTACGTTGCAGAAGCCGTCATTAGCGCTAGTTATTTGCTATTCACTACAGGGACCCCGCCGGCTGCAGCCAGCTTTATACACATGACGGCGCCGCAGGTACCCCTACGGCACGGACACCCCTGACCGCCCCAGCACTGCAGGGACGCCGGGGCAGCAATTTTTTTACACAGTTCGCTGGGGGTGAGGGGCGAACTGCCGCCCTCCAGGTGCCGGCGCCCTAGGCAAATGCCTAGAGCTGCCTAGTGGTGGCGCCGGCCCTGACCACGGTTAATGGCCATCTGATCGAAGCAACAATCAAATTGCTCCGAATAGTTCTGAGTTTCTATTTATATAGACACCCAGAACATTTTACTCGCCCCCTTATATCATATGTCTTACCCTTTCAGGTGTGTTTGATCTAAACAACAACTGAACCTCTTGACCAGGTATGCGTACTTTTATGCATGACTGGCTGAGTAGATATGTTCCTGAACAAGGGGGAGTACAGTATGAAGTGGTAGCTGAGGGGTATTTGCACATCTTTATGTGAGTGGAATATGTGAGATGTCATTGGTTGTTGCCCTGCTTGCTCTAATAATCTGGAAAGGAAATCATTGAATGAATGCTATATAGAGGCCTATTCATCTCCCATTATGGACCCATTGCACATGTATTTTTGTAACTGGCACATTCAGTATTAGGGGCTTTATAGGGCTACCTTACACTGAAAACTGACATTTTAGGGGTTAGTGTGCGAGAACCAACACCATCTTCAGATGGCGTGGGTTCTCTGAGCCATCCTCCTTCCCGAGCCTTCTCCATTCGTGTAGCTCGGGGGTGGCCAAACCTGTCCTCGAGGTCTACCAACAGTTCCTGTGTCTCAGGCAACCTGTGGATCTATAGTAGGAATGACTGCAGCAGGTTTGAAAATGTGACAGTTAGTAATGGCTACAGCTGTGCACCAGCTACAGAGTCTGGGAAATGTGACAGTTAGTAATGACTACAGCTGTGCACCAGCTACAGAGTCTGGGAAATGTGACAGTTAGTAATGACTGCACCTGTGCACCAGCTAGGGAGTCTGGGAAATGTGACAGTTAGTAATGATTGCACCTGTGCACCAGCTAGGGAGTCTGGGAAATGTGACAGTCAGTAATGGCTACAGCTGTGCACCAGCTACAGAGTCTTGGAAATGTGACAGTTAGTAATGATTGCACCTGTGCACCAGCTATGGAGTCTGGGAAATGTGACCGTTAGTAATGGCTACAGCTGTGCACCAGCTACAGAGTCTGGGAAATGTGACAGTTAATAATGACTGCACCTGTGCACTAGCTATGGAGTCTGGGAAATGTGACAGTTAGTAATGGCTACAGCTGTGCACCAGCTACAGAGTCTGGGAAATGTGACAGTTAATAATGACTGCACCTGTGCACTAGCTAGGGAGTCTGGGAAATGTGACAGTTAGTAATGGCACCAGCTACGGAGTCTGGTAATGTGACGGTTAGTAATGACTACACGCTAGGGATTCTGGATAATGTGAAAGTAATGACTACACCTGTGCACCAGCTAGGGAGTCTGGGAGATGTGACAGTTAGTAATGACTACACCTGTGCACCAGCTAGGGTGTCTGAGAGATGTGACAGTTAGTAACTGTTAGTAGATCTCGAGGAACGGATTGGCCAGCCCTGGTGTAGAGGAATTTGTCTGCCGGACAGTGCTAACTATGGACCTGATGTACTAAAGCTTGATCAATAAACTACAATCCAACCAGCTCATAACTGTCATTTTTCAAACTCAGGCTGTAACATGACATGTGGGGGCTGAATATCCGTTACTTTACCACTCTCCCCTTTATCATTTCAAGCTTAGTACATATGCCCCCTATGTGTGTCCATGTGATGGGGAAGATATTGTCAGCGTCACTGGGGAAGGGATGGATGTGAGTGACTGGAATGTTCTCTGTACTGCGGAATATGTGTGCGCTATATACATGATGCGTAATAAGTAAATCATTGTAGTGTAGTATAGAGTGTAATGCCATTTCCCGCATGTTCCTCGGTGGCATGGAGGGGCAATGATCAGCTGGGCGTCCCTGGAGAAGACACTGCGGTTTCCGTTGGCTCTGGTGTTCTGTTGTCTTAGATGAAGTGCAGAGATATCCTGGCTTGTTTCCTGTCGGTGCTGCCGTCCTATGCTGTACAGAGAGCAGTGTGATCACAGAGCACCAGGGGAGAAAGGGGGGCACAGTAATCCTCAGTCATGTGAGGCTGCGGTGCCAGGCAGTGCCATGCTGAGCCGGGCACAGGGGACTCATTGTTGGCTAATCCCCTGCACAGTATCTACCTGCAGGCAGAATCAGCTGTTCGGACAATCAGAGAGGTGCTGTGCGCATCCAGGGTTACATGCAGTAAATAACACTGGGGGGGGTTGAAGAGACACCATTGCTGCTGGGTCCAGCCAAGAACTAATCATCGATGGGCCAGTGCCAGGAGATTCCCATATATTTCCCTGGAGAGATGAGGTTTCTATATGGGAAGGCTTAGGCTGCAGTTCCCTCCTCCTCCTGCAGGTATATAGCTCTGTGAGGAGGGGTCTGCTTGGAGAGAGTGAGATGTGACTGTTTCAGGAAGCAAAGTCCCTGCTTGCACACCAGTAAGAGAAGGAGCTTCCATTGCAGGTATGGACAGAATGGGACATTCGCCTCGCTGCTGGCGTATATCAGTGTTCTTGTGTTCCCCTCCTGATGCTTGTATTCCCTGCTCTCTGTGTGTATATCCTGCGCTGCCTGTCTCTCCATCGCTCTCCCTCCCTGCTCCTTGACCTGTCCTCTCTGGTGACACACATCTTGTCAGCGGCTTCTGTGTTTATAGCACTGGTATAACAGATAAGACCTATGGAAAGTGCAGCTGCCCTCCAGGTTTTTGTCTGATATAAATACAGTATTATACCCTCCAGGTGTGTGTCTCGGATATAGATATATTATACTGTGGCCCTCCAGCTGTTGTTAAACTACACATCCCAGCATGCCTTGCCATAGTTTTAACGTTCCATAATAGCAAAACTGTGGCAAGGCATGATGGGACTAGTTTTACAACAGATGGAGGGCCACAGTATGGACATGCCTGTATTAGATGCTGGGCCCCCTCTCCTCAGCTGCTTTCTCCTGTCTCTGTTGGCTCTGTTATGGAACTACATGTAGCACAATGCCTTGATAGTTTCTGGCTGGCAGGACATGTTGGGGCATGTAATTCAAGGGGTGTGGTATCAACGGTCAAGATCCTGACGGTCAGTATACCGACATTGGAATCCCAGCCGACGGTACTCCAACAGGGGGGAGTGCAAAAGAGCCCCTTGCTGGCTCGGTGTCTTGCGTTGCTCCCCCACAGGGAGAATTGCCCCTGTTGGTTGGGATCACAACTGTCGGGCAGTTGAACAGTCAGGACTTGTGCAGGTATCAGGCAGCCCCTCTCCTCAGCTGTACGGGGAACTTGTGTGCTGCTTCTGGCTAGACGGATTGTCCAGTGTGTATTGTGGTGCGCAATGACCTGTCGTCTTTGGTAAACATACGGCACAGCATACGCACTTTTACCCCTTTCACAGCGCTGCTTTGACCAAGGTTATTGCTGTGTTGTCCCGGGTTGCAGCTCAGTGTGCAAGGGTCTCCGGGAAATAGCTTTGGTCCAGTGACCTGGCAATCCAACCCGGGTAGCTAGAAGAGGTGGTCACGGGAAGGACTAGGGGCAGTGTGAGCAGGTAACCAGCATAGTGGGAGCTGCATCTCTGGCGCTTGGAGATGATGTCATCTGCATATACCAGCAAACCGTCAAATAGCGCTAACCTGGGTCGCGGTAAAAAGATGTATGTCCCTTGTCTGACCCGTGTTGGAATTGTGGGGGGTGATTCGAGTTGGTTTGCAAAAGCAAACTAATTCTCTAATAGAGAAAACCATGTGCACTGCAGGTGGGGCAGATGTAACATGCGCAGAAAGATTTCGATTTGGAGGAGTTATTTTGTTTCTGTGCAGAGTAAATACTGGCTGCTTTATTAGATTTTAGTTTAAACACACCCCGCCTAAATGTAACTCTCTCTGCACATGTTACATCTGCCCCACCTGCAGCACAGCATGGTTTTGTCCATTAAAGAAGGAGTTTGCTTTTGCAAACCAACCTGAATAACTCCCTGTATTCCAAATCCCGGGTCAGACCCAGGATTTGGGTGAAGGAACGAATCCATCAATCCAGTATGTCTGGCCACAGGAACCGGTGGTGAGGTTACTGTTGCGGGTTCCTGCGGCTAGCGTCACTCGGTCACCTATCTGTATACACAGGCAGATGCGTATGAAACATGTAAAAGATGTATGGCATCTGTTTTGTTGCACGGCTGAAGTTCTATATCTGTGAAGCACAAGGTTCAAAGATATATCATGTGCACACACTGGTGATAAACAGTATACATACTCCAGCATATACAGATGCATCCTTATACATTAGTGCTGCAGTTCTGACAAACAGAGTCTCAGTGCTCCAGGCTCAATGCTATTTTGCTAGCGCTGGGTGTCTGCTGAGCCTTTTTTACCTGGATACATGTCTAAATCTCAGTACGGTACAACTAGGATGCATCAGAAGACTGTACTGATATATCTGTGTGCGACTGAATGTGGATACGAAGTGATACGATGCAGAGGCCAAGTCCTGCTGTGCTTCGGATACAGATTCGCACACTGATATATACTGCAACGCTGCTCTCCGGGTATTGCTGGCTGAATACTGCTGACTCCTTCCATGTGGTGTACAGTACAGTGCAAGCAGAATGTTGTGCTGCACTGCACACAGATCTTCTATGTACTTTACCTCTCGCCCTGGGCAGATATCACATGTAAATATGCCCACACACTAGAACGATTGTTTGGCCGATTGGCCAATTTCCGTTAAATCGGTCGATATATGTTTACCGATAATCGGTCAAAAATCGCCCGATCTCGGTCCGATGCTCGCTCCCGTGGATCTTTTGCTAAATCTTCTGATCTTACGTGCTGCATGAAAGGTCAGAAGATTTAACAAAAGATCCTTAAGGTGCCCATACACTAGTAAGATTTATCTTCAGATATGGCTGGTTGAAACCAAAACATGGTTATGGATCAGTGACAGTTTGTCAGTTTTCCAGCATTTCCAAGCAAATGGTCAACTGTCATTTGCTCTCATCCATAACCATGTTTTTGTTCCAACCAGCCAGATCTGAAGAGAAATCTGCGTATGTATGGCCACCTGGAACGCACACGGGATCTTAATAAAAATCTTCGGTAAAGATGTGCGCTTGCCTGAAATCTTTTGGCCAGGACGGACAAAAGATTTGAAGGCTAATTTATGCGCACATCTAAAGGCCCCCATACACTAGGGCGACTTGTCCTTAGGACAAGTCGCCCCCGACTTCCCCCTGAGCTTCCCCGGCTGCTCCCCGGGGGAGCTTGATTAGACTGGCACTTGATGTGCCATTTTTTACATGTGATAAATCGTCTCGATTTATCACATGTAAAAAAACCCGGGGGAGCAGGGGGGGGGCTGGGGACTCTGTGTCCCCCGCTGCTGGGGACGCTGCGGGGGACAGCGTCTGTGTCCCCCCAGCGTCTGTGCAGCGAGGCGGTAGAGGGAGCAGGGGGGGCTGGGGACGCTGCGGGGGACACGTCTGTGTCCCCCCAGCGTCTGTGCGGCGAGGCGGGAGCAGGGGGGCTGGGGACGCTGCGGGTGACACGTCTGTGTCCCCCCAGCGTCTGTGCGGCGAGGCGGTAGAGGGAGCGGGGGTGGCTGGGGACGCTGCGGGGGACACAGGCGGCATAGAGCCGGGCAGGGGGAGCCGGCGGGACTCGGAGCTGTCAATGGTAGAAAAAAAAAGCCTATACAATGAATGGGCTGCCTGTGATTGGCTGAGCGCTCTCTCAGCCAATTGCTGACTGGCTGAGAGAGCGCTCAGCCAATCACAGGCCGCCCATGCATTGTATGGGCTTTTTTTTTTTTTATTCAATACTGACAGCTCCCGCCGTCTCCCCCTGCGCGGCTCTATGCCGCCTGTGTCCCCCGCAGCGTCCCCAGCCCCCCCTGCTCCCTCTACCGCCGCACTAGGTCCCAAGTCGGGTGGTCGGACGTGCAGCAGGTCCGACCACCCGACGCAGATCCGATGCGCACGGGACCGCGCATCGGATCTGAGGGGACATCCAAACTAGCCGATTTTGGTCCGATTTCTGCCAGATCCGACTGATCTGGCAGAAATCTGACCAAAATCGGCTAGTGTATGGGGGCCTTTACGATCGCAGATCTTTCTAGTGTGTGGGCACCTTTAGGCATGGGGATATTAGCACCTGGCAACAGCAGATCTTGTGGTTGCTGCAAAATCCTTTATTGTAATGAATCATCTTCTGGTGGCATTAATTAATAAAATTAGTATGTGGTATATGACGACCCGTGACTCACTCCTAGTTTGCGCAGTTCTCGATTGGTGAGCTTTAGAACATTACTCTCATTATATCCAAATTATTCTGTTTGTTATATTTTGCTTTAAACCGTAATAAAAGATGTGGGTTATTATGTCGATCCATATTAGGTCGACATGCATTTGGTTGACCACTGAACGTCGACGTGGCTGCTATTTTTGCAAATGGAGAAAACAAGGCTGCAGTGCAGGTGGGGCAGATGCAACATGTGCAAAGAGTTAGATTTGCGTGGGGTGTGTTCAAACTGAAATCTAAATTGCAGTGTAAGAATTAAGCAGCCAGTATTTACCCTGCACAGAAACAACATAACTTACCCAAATCTAACTCTCTGCACATGTTACATCTGCCCCACCTGCAATGCAGTGGGGTGTTCTCCATCTGCGAAATGGCAGTGTTGCTAACAGGTCTGGCCCACTGGGACTCCTCAGCCTCTGTGCCCTTGACAAGTCGGGCTCAGTCTAGTTTGATGCCTGGAAAGCAGTGACTGTGAACTCTGGTCCCAGCACGTAGCTGTCCCTGTCCTCCATTCAGCGCTGAGCTGTCCTCGTCCTCCATTCAGCGCTGAGCTGTCCTCGTCCTCCATCCAGCACTGAGCTGCTATTTCTTATTATTCAGCTTTTCATTTAGACAATATCAAATAAACCGATTTTATTGATTTTGATATGATATATGGCAGTGGCATTCAACGTCTGGACCTCCAGCTGTTGCGGAACTACACATCCCAGCATACCCTTCCGCAGTCCTACTACTAGGGCATGGGATGTGTAGTTCCACAACTAATTGGCCAAGTTGTAATATATGCAGCGTCATGCAGACGTACATAGAAGTATTTCCCTGCGTCGTGTCTTCTCCAGCATTTACTGTGTATACACTTCCGTAATGATCCCAGGCTAACTACAGAAAATGTATTCAGATTTGTGCATTGTATCTTATAAAATCTTGTAAAAGGTTACAAGCTTTGGGCCTGAGTAATGTCCTGACACTTTTACAGTGCGTGCCGCAAAGCACAGATGCATGCGCTGCACCCACGCAGTACAGGTCTGCCTAGCTGGTTGCACTGCAGCATCAGACTGTCAGCTATCGCTGCTGCTTTTATGTAAGTGGCAGTGATAGCCCCTCCATCCCCATCTGAATCAGGCCCCTAGTCATGTGACCTGTAATCTGTTCTGTAGTGCCAAGCAGGCAAATCTTTATTGTTCTCTTGACAATTGTCCAAAACTGGGATTTAATTTCCTTTCTTACATCGTGTCATTGCAGGTGTGGTATTTGTGTCTCACGAACAGATGGACCCCCGGCCTCTATTCCAGGCCGTGGATGCCCTGTGCCAGGACAACATACAACATTTCGGGGAGTCTAGCTCCGAGGTTGGCTCCCGACTGGTCCAGGCATTCTCCCGCATCCAGGAACAGGCGATTGGACTTGAGCCGTCTCTACGTGCCCTAGCTGCAGTGTGCCCGCTTTTTGACTTGGACCCTGACACGCCCGCTAATGGGTACCGCAGCCTGCTGAAGGTGGTCTTAGCCTGCACCCAGCACATCCTGCACAAGTGCCGCTACGTCACAGCCAGCCGCCGCAGCCTCTTCTTCAGAGCGGCGCACAACTGCGCTGAGCTCGAGGCCTATGGAGCCGCCCTCACCCAGCTACGTGCCCTTCTCTGTTTTGCCCAGCGCCTACTCACCGCCAATCGGCATGGAGACCTTTTCTTTCGGCAAGAACGAGGCCTGTCCGAGGAGTTCCTGCGAGAGTATAGCACCATGCACAAAGGCTGCTTCTACGGACGCTGTCTGGGCTTCCAAGTGAGTGTTCCCTTATGTACAATGTCATTTATATGTCAGTAGTGTTCTCACCAAGTACACTGGCCCTGGCAGATCGCTCAGCACACAGCCCATCGCTGTGCAGTGCTGTGTGCTGAGCGATCCTGAACGATCTTGCTGAGCCATCCTGAACGATCTACATTGCTCAGCAACATCTCCCCATGTGTAGGTCCTTCAATGTTTTGCCTGGTGTCTCAGTGTCACACACTACATGCACTTTCTCCTACTCTGTAATTCACTCTCTATTCCTGGCACTGTGCTGTCACTGACCTCGAACTCCCGAGCAACCTTGATCTACTCTCAGTATGCGTGGTGACGTCACACGTGTTATCTGTGCCATTGATAAGATGGGACAGAGATTGCATTAATGCCATCCACTTGTGTGACGCGGATCTGTTTACCCTTCACTCCTGATTCCCTCGGGTGACGGGAACTGAGCCGATACAGTTACGTAACATTATGAAGGCTTCCTGTCTGTAAATGTGAAGATGGCTGTATTCTGAAATAGTATTTAAATAGGGGTTCTCAAGCCATTGTGCTTGGGGACCCCATCAGAAAATGATTACCCCAGGAAGTTACCACAGAATGGCCACAACATGTATGTGGTCAGCAGACAGCCCATGCAGGCAGTGTTGTCGAGGCAGAAAGCAGACGAGAAGTGACCGCTAATGCTTACACCATAGCAGAGACGGGGTCCTGCCCTGTGTGTGCTTTTTAATATATAGATGCATATGGTAAAGCTAATACTTGCTGTGAAGGCTTTGGGGATGGCAGGAAGATGCAGTTGGAGGCTGGCCAGGCAGTAAATGACAGGGAGTGGGTAGCAGGGAGAGGCAGAGGATGACAAGAAACCTGGCTGATGACTCCTCAGATATCTAATACCCCTTTTACACCGGAAATGCAGAGACCAACCCGGGAATTAAATTCCAGGGACAAGCAGCGACATTCCCAGGTTGGGACCCATTCAAACATGCTTTTGAAGCAGGGACAACCCGGGTCGGCACCTTTCACACTGAACCCATGATGACCCTGCATTTCTATAAGAATATCATTGAAATTGGACGTTTTTTTGGCCCACAAAGATGAGGTAATTAGGGAGAGGGGTAAAGGGAGAGCGGGAGGGCGGGTCTTTGCAGACATTGCAGGCTTTCTGGGGTGAAATAACACTGCTGGGGTCTGTAGTGCCACAGAACATGCACAGTGTCTCCCTGCACGCTGTATGCTGCCTCTGGGCGTGTCTGTGAGCGTCCACCACAACAGGAAGTTGCCATGCTAGCCAATCAGCATTAGCAGAGGCAACACGAGAAGCAAGGACATGTCCCTGCACCTTTCAAGTGCCAGTAGTCCGGGAAGGACCCGGGAGCAACCCTGCTACCTAGCAAGGTTGAATTGTCTGCAAATTTACCCGGGAATTTGTCCCTGGAACCTTTCACAACAGCACTAGTCCCGGGTTGTTCCCGGACCCAACCCGGGAATTTAGGCTGGTGTGAAAGGGGTATTAGTCAGTGATGCGAGGAGTCTGACAATGCAACTGAATATTCAGGTTACTTTGATCACTGGCTGAGAACAATACCTGACATCTATCATGTAAATATACCGACCTCTCTGATCAGCACCTAGAGGGAGCACTATGCTCAGTGGTGAGCAGACATGTACAAATATAGGGGGTCATTCAGCCCTGCTCGCTAGGCTGCGTTTATTCGGAGCCTAGCAAGCAAATTAACGCCACCCCAGGGAACGTATATACCGTGCCACCTGAATCCCCTTTCTACACTACGAGCAGATGTGCACCATTACACCTCCGCTCGCAGCCGGCCGCACAGACGAAATCCTTCAATGGTTATTTACTATCAAAGGATTTTTCCTCTGCTCGCAGCCAATGAAACACCGGGTGTCCACCCCGGAACTCCCCCTGCCTGTCAGTCTGCACATGCACAATAGCCCCTGTGCGTATGCAAAGACCCCCACCATCGTCGGAAGGGCCGAATTTGCTGCTGTATGACCCCCGTATAGTGTTCCCATTACATGCCTATCTGCAATTGATCCCTGGAAGACGTGAAGGGGTTGTGTGGTTACAGCACCAATATTAAGAGCTCACTAGAAAATAGCTAGATCACAGAGGAATGAGGCACGCACTACCTCATGCCTCAATGACGTCCATAGTTCTGAGCACATGTTTAGTCTGTATCATGGTATATATTGGTGGGTGCCCACATTTCCCACCTCTCCTGTCACTGGGTGCAGAATATGGCAGCATACTATGGATCGGACACACTGGGTGCCGGTGCTCTCCCGGTAGCGCCATCTATCGGCTGCCTCATCCATGCCATCCGTGTGCCTGGGTGATCCCAGCCGCCGACTGCCCTGTGTGTCGCCTCCGTAATTCCCATATATGAGATGAAACACTTCAGACTTGTGCTGCCAGCCCTTTCCATGCCCAGGAATGGGTCATAGGGTCGACTGTATGAAGTTAGGTCCAGTGGCGTAACTATGGTGCCGCAGACCCCGTGGCGGCTTGGGGGAACAAGCCATGACGGGGTCTGTGGTGGCATGATGTAGCTACAATGCAGTACCAAGCAATGGTGTTCGGTCCCGGATACGTTGGTACAGGACGCTGCTGCTGCTGCCACCCGGAATCCCGGCTGCTGGCAGGGAAGGTGTAACAGATGGAATGAGAGAGTATGAGAGGGGCAGGGGGAAATTACGGGCAACAGGTGTGACTAGTGAGACCTAGATGCAGCATGAGGAAGAGGAGGATGGACACAAGTTGGGCACTTTATACTGTATCATAGGATCTGTTACAAAGCATATATATATTTGAGCATACACTATCAAAATCCTTAAGGTTTCTGTAGTTCTAGGTGCACTCAGATCCACGGCCATACTGCCTGAAAAACTCATGTGGACCTTCCCATTGTCAACCTAATGCTTGTGTCGACCTTCGCTATGTCGATCGATTTCATGTGTGGACCTTTAGTGGTCGACCGAATGTTTGCCCAACTTCATAGTGACCGCACCCCGCACCCTCCCCCACCCACTCTGTGGCTGCCATTGGTTCTGTTGGCCGTATGGCTGACCCATCTCTTATGTTTTCAGCCTTTGCCTCCATCTTTGTTCTGCAGAGATCTGGGGACAGCTAGAAGGATTAGTTATACTGGGGGTATATGAGCCGTATACGGCATCTGGCTGGGATAAAGGGATTAAGATAACAGGACAGTCTATATACACAGCCGCCTCCACTGCCTGTAGCAGAACAAACACTTCTCTCACCTTTCCTAACATACTCTGACATCTCCCGTAATCTCACTTCCCGAGTGCGCGGCCTTTGTCCTGTCCCCTGCAGCCTCCGTCATGGCTTCTAATGTTCCTTTTCTCCCCCTTGTCCGTCTCCTCCCTGCAGTTTACTCCATCCATCCGCCCATTCCTGCAGACCATCTCCATCGGGCTGGTGTCATTCGGGGAGAACTACAAGCGCCATGGCTCTGGAATAAGTAAGTCTCCACATTGGCCGAGCAGGTTTGTGGAAGAGGCCGTGATACCCGGGTGTTTATCCTACATTAGAATTTCTGTGTGACATCTGACCAGCTCTTCCACACTTTCTTCATATTTGCAATTATTTGGCTTTTGGGCGAGTGTGAGAATGCCTCCTATTGCACGTGCACAGTTATTCCTGTCAGACCTTCCCTCGCGTGCATTGATGAGAAGAGCTGGTGATAACTGGCGCCCTCTAGTGGATTGCAGTTAAGCCTACCTGTTATTGTGAGGAACTTGTCTGTGCATGTCAAATACTGTAGGTTACTTTTATACCACTTTTACACCAAAACTGCCAGGTCACACCCGGGTTTTCGGACCCGGATGCCACCCAGCAGTTGTTCCCTTTTACAGCGGCATTATGCCGGGGTGGGCGATGCCGGTGAATTCGGGCCCTGAGACCGGCGCTCGGAGATGACATCATCTCCAAGCGCCAGGAAACCCAATGACCGTTCCCCCCCCCCCCGCAACGCGGTCCGACAAGCTGGGGGCAAGCCCAGCACCCAGGTAAGCTGCTGGGCTGCCCCCAGCCTCCGTGCCCCCTCGGCGGTGCGGTCCGGAGGTTGGGGCTCCCTGATCGGAGTAAAAAGGTCCCTTGGTCAGATGACCCGGCAACCCATTTACACGGCCCCTCACTCCGGGGAAGCCCCGTGTCCGACCCTGAACATTTGCCGGGTCGGACACCGGGTAACAGGACCCGGTTAAAAATAAAAAAATTCTCCCTTTTACACCAAGCCCCGGCACGGACTGGAGCGGCAATAACCCGGGTCGCGGCTCTGGTGTAAAAGGGGTATTAGACCGCTCAGGGTCTCCTCTATTTGGGTATGGTATATTGGGTTGACCATGTCTAGGTCGACAATCACTGGGGTGACCACTATTGGTAGACAGTGAGTAGGTTGACACCTATGAATGGTCGACAGGGTCGAAAGGTTGTCACAGGCCTTTAGGTCAACCATGGGAAGATCAACGGTCAAAAGGTCAGCACAAGTTTTTCACGTTTCTTTTTGTCACAAATGTCGAAATGGCCCACGTCACCTCGTATGGCACGCACACTATTTTAATCTCCCATCACACCCTAGTAGATGGCAGGGCATTAAATACCGCATGTCGGCACATGTCGACAAAAAAAAGTGAAAAACTGTTGACTTTCTCATGGTCGACCTTCCGACTGTCAACTTTGGATGTGTCGACCATTCATAGGTGTCGACCTGCTCTCTGTCGACAAATGGTGGTTGACCTAATTACACAGGGCCTGTAAAGTTTGTATATTAGCATATTTGTGTGTGTGTGTGTGTGTGTGTGTGTAAGACACCATCTGAGCTGTAATGTGACGTCTCCCCTCTTCCTCCCTGCAATGCTTTCATTAACCAGCAGAGGGAGCTCTTTCAGCCTACTATGGTAAGTGTGCATCAGGCAGGTACCTGCCACTGCATCGGTGTAGTAATTCAATAAAGTGCAGGGATTGTAATGTACTGCATGGCGCACAACCAGGTGATTAATCCTGTGCCTCCATATGTAGGTGTAGCTGCTAGCTCCTTCTTTATAAGTGGGAGGTACGCCATTGATCCCGAGCTGCGAGGAGCTGAGTTTGAAAGGATCACACAGAACCTGGATGTGAACTTCTGGAAAACATTCTGGAACATTACAGAGATGGAAGTGCTAACGGTGAGTAATAGGAAATGGTGTGGTGCAGTGCCCATAATGTGCCCTGGAAAGGAGGTAAAGGGTGTATAAATGTGACATGTGCAGCCCGCTGAGCCATTCCTGAATGTATCTGTCAGTTTTATCAGTTAACGGGGGATTGTGACACCGGTATGGTGAGATCAATGGACAAAACAGGATACAATACGTAAGGAAGCAATACGAGAGAAGACAATCCGGCCGACAGCATGCACTGTAGTGGGGTGTAATATAAAGCACCGACAGTTGGGATTCCGACAGTCGAGTCTCCGATATCGAAGTCCTGACTCACCGTCTCTGTGAGTGTAGGGAAGTCACCATCTAGCCACCATCTCTGTGAGTCTAAAGTAGTCACCATCTAGTCATTGTCTCTGTGAGTCTAGGCTAGTCACCGTCTAGCCACCATCTCCTTGAGTTACCATCTAGCCACCGTCTTTGTGAATCTACGATAGTCACCATCTCCATTAGTCTAGGCTAGTCACATCTAGCTACCATCTCTGTGAGTCCACAGTAGTTACCATCTCGATGAGTCTAGGCTAGTCACCATCTAGCTACCATCTCTGTGAGTCTAAAGTAGTCACCATCTAGTCACCGTCTCCTTGAGTCTAGGGTAGTCACCATCTAGCCATTGTCTCGGTGAGTCTAGGGTAGTCACCATTTAGCCACCATCTCCTTGAGTCTAGGCTAGTCACCATCTAGCCACCATCTCCGTGAGTCTACAGTAGTCTAGTCACCATCTAGCCACCACCTCCGAGAGTCACCATCTAGCCACCACCTCCGAGAGTCACCATCTAGCCACCATCTGCATGAGTCTAGGGTAGTCACTATCTAGAAGCGCATTGAGTCCTATTGGAGAAAGAGGGCTATAAATAAAAGTGTTGTTATTATTAGCCACGGCCTCTGTCAGTCTAGAATAGCCACCATCTTGGCTTCTGTTATTTCTGTAGTAAATGTAAGTGAAGCTATAGATCACAGACTATTGGAAATGAAAGACTCCTCAAACCTTTGATGGAGCTAATAGTGTTGGATCTGGGTTCTTCCTCTTTCTATGTCCGTGCCTCTTATTTCTTCCGATTTGATTATGAATTCCGCATATTAAATGTGTCCTTTTCTCCCCATTCAGTCTTTGGTTGGAATAGCTTCCACAGCTGTACGCATCAACAAGACCCTGACAGTGCCGCCCCAGCCGCTAGAGATGCCTCTGTTCTCGGATCCGCAGCGCACGGTCACCATCAACCCCCCTGTAGCCCATTCCGGACCCGGGCCGGTGCACATGCGGCTCATCTCTTACCAGCTGCGCGAGGGACAGGTCAGTGACTGGAGCATCTGTCTGCTGACGAATCTGAGAGCTGTAACTGCTAGAGGTCTTATCCTGCACTCTAGGTTTGGGGATGACATCCACGGTGTCCAGTTCTCCTAGTTTGTCATATATTCTAGTCCAGGGGTTCTCAAACTCAGTCCTTGGGACCCCACACGGTTTGTGTTTTACAGGTCTTCTAAAATGTGTCGGCGAGTAATTAAAATACCTGTGCACCTGCTATATGCCCTGGAAAACGATAACTGTTTGGGGTCCTGAATACCAAGTTTGGGAACCACTGCTGTGTCACGTTCTCCTATTCAATGCAGCAGAACTAACCTCCGACGCGCCTGATCTGCAGCAGCAGATGGTTTCCTGGCTGGAACCAAGAGACCGTTGTGTCCCTTTTTTGCTATGACATCTACATCTTGTATTTCAGGAGAGTGAACAACTGAATGCCTTCACGAAGCCCGAAGGGCCCCTAAGCCTGGACCTACACATGAGATCACGCCCGGCCCCCCTCTCTCCTGACCTGATTATCCATTTCCACGGTGGGGGTTTTGTAGCTCAGACCTCCAAGTCCCATGAGCCCTACCTGAAGACGTGGGCGCAGGAACTGGAGGCTCCCATCTTGTCCGTGGATTACTCCCTTGCCCCCGAGGCTCCGTTCCCGAGGGCCCTGGAGGACTGTTTCTACGCTTACTGCTGGGCAATCAAACACTGCCGGCTGCTGGGTTAGTGTCTCCCTCTCTCGTTGTCTTATAGATCCATTGACAGCGGTCAGCAAATTGGTATTTAGGGCCTGGTTAGGGTGACCAACTCATCCCTTTAATCCGGGACACACATTAATTACACAGGTTCTGTGGCAGTTTAAAACCAGGTGAAAGCCAGCCACAGAACCTGTGTAATTAATATGTGTCCCGGATTAAAGGGATGAGTTGGTCACCCTAGGCCTGGTTCTGGTTTGATCGATATGGGCCTAATTTTGGCCAGTGATCGGTGTTGCTGTTCTTCGCATGCGTATGGGCAAAAATACGCTGTGCAAACGCCTTCTGCGAGTATGATACTCACCGGGCGTTCGCACTGGTGCGGAAGGGAAGGGGGCGGAGAGAGGGCAGGGGAACGCTCAGAGTTTTATGGACGTCCCCATGAATTACTCGGCACTCCCCTAGGAATGCAGACGACCCACTGCCTGCTTGGGGCAGGTGGCTGACGTCACATGACGTTGGTGCCCGCCCCCTTTTCAGCCATCTTTGGCTCAGATAAAAGTTAGTTCAGATTAAGTTTTATCTGCGAGCGGGAGAAAAATCATTTGAGGGTCGGCGACAATCCAATGATTTTTCGCCCATGCGGCCACATGCGAGCGGATGTGGGAGGGGTCGTCCAGATGGGCGGAGTTTACCTGAGTCAGTTCCTTAGTTTGTTTCTGTCCCCGAGTGTTATCTGTGTGGAGGTTGTATTATGTGGGAGATTGGAGGTAAGAGCAGATTGGGACTGGGGGTGTGGTGGAGAGTCTGTGGCCTAAAAACTGTCACAGCTCAAAGTGAAAGTAAATACTGCCACAGCTCAAAGTACATTGCAGAAGCTGTAATTTTGACAGGCTTTTAACTAGTAACATATAATGGTAATTCTGACCCATCGGGGACGCACTTCATTTGTCTTTGTCTTATCAGGTTCCACAGGTGAGAGAGTTTGCCTGGCCGGCGACAGCGCTGGTGGTAACCTGTGTATCACCGTGTCGATGCGCGCAGCCTCTGTTGGCGTTAGATTACCGGATGGGATCATGGTGGCCTACCCAGCCACACTGTTACAGGCCACCGCATCCCCCTCCCGCCTCCTCACTCTGATCGATCCGCTGCTGCCACTCAGCGTGCTGTCCAAGTGTCTAAGCGCCTACGCAGGTAATGGTTCTTGGGTATCGGGACACCTTTCTGAAGGACACATCAGGGTTTTCGCTCACTGACCATGCTCTCTCTATGCAGGCACTGAGCATGTCCCAATAGATGATCGTGTGGTGGAAAAACAGAGCGCCGTCAGCACAGTAAAGAGAGGAACGGCTTTATTTCTCCGAGACATCCGACAAGGGGCGGCGTCCTGGCTGAGTAATCTAATGGAGGGGAACAAGGAAAAGGAAAGTCCTGGTAAGTAGTTTTAGCTTCCAGCACAATCTGGGTGATCAGGTGACCTCTCTGGCTCCATGTATGACTTCAACGTGTACCGTGTATGATCGTTACAGGGGCGGTGAGGAAGAGCGTGTCGGAGGCAGCTTTGGCCG
This sequence comes from Crinia signifera, assembly GCF_055691185.1. NCBI lineage: Eukaryota > Metazoa > Chordata > Amphibia > Anura > Myobatrachidae > Crinia > Crinia signifera. The sequence goes on from NC_139226.1 coordinate 26,241,748, forward strand.
AGGAGAGCTTGGTAAATCGCAAGGTGTCCTTAAAGAGCAAGACCTGCCAGGACCTCGGTCGGCATCAGTACAGCGAGCAGAGCACAGAGCAGGAGTCAGGGGGACCGCAGACCCCGCACAAGGCACTGAGCAGAGCACAGAACAAACGCACAGATAACGGATCACAGATTGGATCTCATTGCAGCAGCGGTTCTTCTGTGAAGAACCAGCAGTCGCTTCCTCCCTCGCTGGTGCCAGCAAGTCCTGGAGCCACAGAGCCGCTGTCTTCCAGCAGCCCGCAGGACCAGGTCAATTTCTTCCTGACCATGAGCGATAGTGAAGCCGAACACTCCTTTGATAGAGACCCTTCGATGCACTCCAAGGAGAACATTCCCCCTTTGCACTCCAATGAGGACAGCTCATCCCTGCACTCCAACCCCAGCCCCCACATGCTGGGCTTCCCAGAGGGATTCCAGCCGCTGCGCTCACAGAATGGCTTCGCTAATATGACCTTGCAGACGTCTGCCATTGTGCATAACCCCTACATGTCGCCTCTGCTGGCCCCGGACAGCATGCTGCAAGGTCTTCCTCCTGTTCACATTGTTGTGAGTACAAGACTTGGATTGGGGCTTTATAAATGGCCGCTATTCCCCTGCAGATATTCTGACTTCCTTAGTATGCACGGTAGCGGATGCATGTTCCTCATTGTGTACATGCAGATGTAGCGGTTCTAGCACAGACATACTAATGACATCACTCAATGTACCTGGGGTAGGACTATCTCCTGGAAAGCTGGTGGCTTATAGAAGCCACCCCTCTGTAGATAAAGCCCGACGTCTCTGTAGCTCTCTGCTGCGGATGACGTTCTGATGTGGTGACCTTACTCGTTGTAGTACAAGTATTGCTCATACATTAGGACCGATTCAGGCCTGCTCGCTAGACTGCGTATATTCGCTGCCCAGCGAGCAGGTTAATGCAGAATGCAAGGCCCCACGCTACGCTGCGAGCAGCAGTGTAGGTTTACACTTCGGCGGGCACACAGAACAAAAATCATTAGATGGTCGCGCATCGGTCTGAAAAGTAAGCCTATACTTTTCAGATGACCGCTTTCCGCCAGAATAGGGGTGGGCCCTAACATCATGTGATGTCAGCCGCCCACCCCTAGCAGACATGGGCCAAGGCCGCCTATGAAACACTGGGCCTACCCCAGTGATCTCCCTCTACCTTCCCATCAGTGAGCGAACGCCCCGGCGAGGGTGAAACTCACCGAAGGCGCTCGCTCCGGGGGTTTGTGTAACCATCTCGGGAACGGGGCCGAATTCGGACTGAATCGGCCCCACAGTAAACTAGTTACAAGATGGAACAACATGACCGTGCTGTCGGACGCCATCTACTGGCCAGTGGCCCACGCAACACCTAAAATTCCCTCTCCCATAGAGACCAGGAGCATGGTTTCATATACAGGATTTACAATAGTAAATAGTGAGAGAGAGAGTCGGGCAGAATATAGTAGAGACAGATTACACCATGGTATCAGAATATATGGGACAGAACCTATAATGTCACAGAAACGAGTCATGAGGGAATTAATATATTTTGATGCATTGTTGTGTTAAGCATATAGGTCAGGCATGGACAAACTATGGCCCTCCAGCTGTTGTGAAACTACAAGTCCCATCATGCCTTGCCACAGTTTTGCTATTAGGGAATGCTAAAACAATGGCAAGGCATGCTGGGATGTGTAGTTTCACAGCAGCTGGAGGACCACAGTTTGGCCAGACCTGATGTAGGTGGTTGTAAGCAGCAATTATAAAGATTTAAAAACTACTTTCCCAAACTTTTTTTGATTCAGGCCACCCTAGAATGTTTTTCAATAGCACCCCCAGGCCAAACGTTTCTTATTGAGAAATGTAGGAAATCCTCAGGGTCAGTTTTGTGGTGGGGACATGGTAGTGCTTGTGGCTTCCAATCAGAATGACTAACCTGTGGCACCCTGCGAGTGTGATCAGCACCCAGTGTGGGAACCACGGCTTCTACTAATACTAACAGATGTGTCCTAATCTTCGCTGCAGTCACGCCAAACAGCCCCTATTGGCACGCCATGTGCCGTAAGAATTTTTTTGCATAACACATCATTCAACTTATTTTCTGAAAATGCATCTTAGTCGCAATGCAATGTGACTAGGACGCACCAGGAGACTCTGCAGATTCATTTCATATGTGACACTTGTATATCTGTGTGCGACTGAGTCTCAGCCTTTATTCCATCACAAGCTGTGTTCTGCTCCGTATACAGACTCAGTCACACGCACTGCACAAGTATCCTATATCAAATGAATCCGCACAGTCTTCTCATGCGACCAAAGAGGCGTTGTCTGCAGAAACAGACGCCCTATCTATTGAAGATGGGATGTTGCCCTTAGCAACCAATTAGAACTTCTCTATTGTCTTCAAGTAGGTGCTAAATAAATAAGAAGTAGAATCTGAATCTTTCTCCCTACAAAGATAAAAGAAAGAGTCCAGCATATCATTTTAAAAAGCATGATCCGTTATAAACCATGGGGGTTATTCTGATTCACTCGGAAAGGCACAATCATTCTCTAATGGACAAAGCCATATGCACTGCAGGTGGGGCTGATGTAACATGTGCAGAGAGAGTTAGATTTGGCTGGGGGGTGTACTTCAAACTGATATCTATATTGCAGTGTAAAAATAAAGCAGCCAGTATTTACCCTGCACAGAAACAATAAAACACCCAAATCTAACTCTCTCTGCACATGTTACATCAGCCCCACCTGCAGTGAATGTGGTTTTGTCCATTAGAGAGTGATTGTGCCTTTCCAAGTGAATCAGAATAACCCCCCATATCCGAGTACTATGGAGATTTACTACGTGTTGTGTTCTGGACTCTCAGAGCTGTACTATCTTTTCTGAGTATTAGGTAGAAATGTTCCCCTCCCAGGTGACGGCGCACACTGGGCGCTGTGCTGCTTCCCTATTTGTATCCTGTGTCATGGAGATTCCTGGACAGTGCAGGATAGATCCGTATCCAGTATCTCCCCCCTGCTTGTCATGCAATTCGATCGCATCGGGATCCAATCGGGAGCAAACCAATCGACTGTGTGTACACACCATTACGCCGATTCATTTAGTACTTGCGATATAGGAGGCCGACTAAAGGGAAACTAATATATATAGCTACGCACCTGTATAGGCTGAGTCCTCTCACACTTCCAAATGTAAAATAACGCATATTTAGGGGCATAATTACGAAGTAGTGGCTTGCCATTGCCTCCTCTTCTTAGATTGAGTGCCAAGGGAATTTGTCAAACTAGGTGTGAAAATTGGCAAACAAACATTGTTTATCATCACAATTACCTTATATAGGAAATATCATCTTTTCTTTATTTGAATTTATATAACAAATGTGAGCGACGCTGGAATTTTTAGCGGATATTTTGTGCAGCTTTCACAGAGATGTTGGTACTCAAAGGGTTAAGCCCAAATTTGAAAACTGCAGTGGTTTTAATTGCAAAACCCAGCTTGATAAATGGGATGCGGTCAGGAAGCCGGCGTTCGAAATACCGACGCCCGCATTCCAACTGCCATCACAAGACTGGCGCTGAACCTTAAAAGGGACAGGATTCCCACCCCCTAATACTGACAGTCAGCATCCCGATCACTGAGTATGGGGGGGGGGGGGTTAGGGTCAGGCCAAGGAGGGGGTGTTTAGGCGCTAGTGTGGGGGAATAAGGGTTAGGCTGCTGGGGGGGTAGGGGTTAGGCTGCGGCTAGGGAGGGTACGGGGAGAGGGTTAGGGTGCTTACAAAGCCAGCCGATGTCCATGTGATGCCACTACTCATGCCAGCCTTCTCTCCCCATACAGGCCTGTGCCCTGGACCCCATGCTGGACGACTCTGTGATGTTTGCCAAGAGGCTCCGCTCTCTCTCCCGCCCGGTCACACTCCACGTGGTTGAAGATCTCCCTCACGGCTTCCTAAGCCTTTCACAGCTCTCCCACGAGACCCGAAGCGCCACAGCGGTGTGTGTACAGCGCATCCGACAAATACTGCGGGAGGAGCCTCCGGCCGCAGCTCCCCGGAAGCACTGGAAGCTGGAACGGACCCTGGGGAAGAGCGCAGTGACGGAGCGAGAGATCGGTGCTTGAGATAATGACAGCTTGTCTTTATAACGTGCAATAACAAACCGCATTTAATCTCACTGGTTACTCCTGTTACGCTGCTTTCATTGCAATAAGACCCTGCGGTTATCAATGCAACATGAGCTTTAGCGGTCACTGATAGGTTGGCTGTAATAAAAAGGGATGGGCTTATTTGGTCAGAGCATCTTGATTGGACACCAAAGCCAATAGAAATGTTGTGAAGCCGGTTCTGTGCAATAGCTACAAATGTCTATAAAGGATGAGGGCCTGGTATCCTGTATCTGTCCCATCTGCAGGTCAGATACATATGGCTTATTGCTTGCAGGAAAGGGGGATACATGGAAACTCTCCGATAAGTCACTGGCTGCAGCCGTACAACAAATACTATACTGTGTCTTCATTTGTGGCTCAATCAGGGGATACATACGGATATCGGCGCTCAGTATACCGATGTCGGCATCACAAAGGAGAAAATCCCAACAGGGGTCAGATAGGTAAACATACCCTCCCTTCCCGCTGCTGTTTAACTCCCACCGCCTTAACCTAACCTGCTATGGGCCATTGGGTTGACCACTTTAGGTCGGCACGTCTCCGCTCAACAGGGTTGGAAGTTCAACACAGGCATTAGGTCGACAATGGGAAGGTCAACGCAAATTTTTCACTTTTTTTTTTTTTTTTTTACACACAGTCGACATGGACACGTCTAAGTGTACCGCTGTGCTTGCCATGCACTCGGCACACTATTTTATTCTCCCGCCACGCTGTAGTGGATGGTAGGGCATGAAATACCGCCTGTCGGCTTCAAAAAATTTTGAAAACTTGTCGACCTTTTGACTGTTGGCCTTTCCATTGTCAACCTATTGCCTGGGTCTACCTTCCAAACCTGCCAAGTGTTGACATCCTCATCCATTCGATGTTCCGGTGCGGGTCTTCTGACGGCAGTGGCGACGGTATACTGAGCATCGGCATTCCTCCATGATCAAGGTGCTCCTACAAGCGTATTAGGTAATGCTGCAATCTTCCATTAGGAAGTACTAATAAGAATATACGAGTCTGCTGATGTAATGATGCAAAGGACTGTGGCATCAGCCACTGCTATACATCTGTGTTACTACCTCCTTACCTCACACACTAAGTTCTGTATGTGCTCCTAACGTACTACAGCGCGAGAAGCCAGGCTTTCTGCTCCACCAGAACATATTGATTATATCCATATAGTGACAGGTAAAGGTTCTATGTAGCAGATCAGTCTCTGTAGCGTTCGTTCGATTTAATTACATCGATTTATCCCATTATCTCCGGTATTAAAGTCACAGGTTACTGCGGAATACTGATACAGCTGCAGCAGCATTAAAGTACATTGGTCCCCTGCTCACAGCAGAGGCCTGATTGGTTGCCTGAACCAACACTGGATGCTGAGAATGCAGCCTATCAAATTGCTAGGAGCCGGTCACATGACGGAGCCATGTCATTGGTTCTTAGTAACTTAACTAACCACAAACTTGTCTCTCTTTCAGCATATTTTTGTGTTTTCCTTGTATTTTAGTATGTATTTGTTATGTACCACGTTACATTCCTTACTCCTCTATTGTGTATATGTGTGTGTATGTATGTGTATATATATATATATATATATATATATATATATAATTATTCTTTTTTTTTTTTTTTTGCTATGAGTGTGTGTGTGTGTGTGTATATATATATATATATATATATATATATATATACACACACAGATATATAGCTTTATATAAGAACCTAAGTATCAAATAATTAAGGCAGGCATGGCCAAACCAGCTGTTTGGCCATGCCTGAATTGAGGTCTAAGAATAATAAAATGGGCAGACTACAGGTACATGGACCTTGTGGTTCTTCTCATCGTTCAAATTCTTTGTATTGTTTATTTACTTGTTTAATTTACAGACTTTTCCAAGAACAAAGCGTTGTATTCAGGTTTGTATTGCTGTTTCCACACCTATGGTTATTTTGGTGCGTGCATTGCGGCAGTCTGTAACGAGTGGTCGGCTGTTTCGTTCGTTCGTCTGTTCTGCACAGTAACCATAGTGGTCTTTAGAATTGTATATCTGATATTTACAGACTCTTAATGTTGCTGCTATGTCTTAAACATGTGAAGTAACTAACCACTGTGAATTATTTGTAAGGCTTTGCCGTTCTACAGCAATATCAGGGAACCGAAAGCACTTTTCATAAAATGCGTTTGTGGATTTTTATATAAAGGTTTTATGTACCACTGATAACAGTAGAAGGACTGTGACACGCGGACTCATTCTGTGCCTGCTTATATCAGCCACAGGGACTGTGCATGTGTCCGCTTCCCTGTCTCACATCAAACACTGGTACTGTGGGGGTAAATGTATGAAGCTTGGAGAAGTAGTATCATCTATCCCCATAAAGGTGAGAATGCTCCAGCCAATCAGCTTCTAACTGTCAATTTACATATTGTAGCTGATTGGCTGGAGCATCATCACCTTGCGCATAACGTTTTCATGGGGCTAGATACCGTTTCTCCCAGACTATCAGTTCTTGTGTGGCAGGAATCCAGCCTTAGCGTTGGCTCATGTCTACTGATACAAGACTCTGATAAACATCAAGCAGTAAATTTAAAAGTCTTCTAAAAATTAAAAGGGTGATTTTGCAAATAAAAAAGTCCATCATTTCTCTATTGCATCCTAGAAAATGATAGAATTTTTAGAAGCTTTAGTAAATTTTGTGCACAACTTACTGTGGCTGTTATAATCCAGTGCAAAACGTGCCGGGATGCAACTACCATTACATATAGTGATAGTAAGACTAGGAAATGTAAGCCCAGTACACAATAGCAGTAAATAAAATGTGATTAAATTAGGTTTAGTACACAAAGTACACCTGTGCCTGACCTATTTGGTATTTTCTTGAATTAACATCCTTATAACTTCATTAGTTCCCCTTTCGCTTCAGTGCATCCCACTGGGGGTGGTGGAGCATTACAGTATCACCTTAAAAGTAGACACCCACCCTGACACCACCCAGTTACTTAGCAGATAACCAAGGCATGAAGCCACGTCATTACATCCTACTATCTCATTGGTTCATACTTCAAAATGTTCAGACCGCAATGAGACCACTGAATAGAGCCAAACTCTTCCAGTTGACCTATTGATAAAGGGGCAAACCACTGTTAAACCTCAATCAGTACTTACTTGTGACATTAGTGATGTCAGAGATATTTGTGATGTCAGTTTAGATTTATAGTGAGCACTGTTTTAATATTGTCTCAAACGCCAGCTGCAGAAGCACACTTACAAGTTATTTACTTGTACCGTATCCTTATACTGTATATTCAACACGTCTGATTGTATATATACACCTAGGGATCGTCATCCATCTGCAAATATATGTGCACATTCTTACGTTTCTGTACATACATAAACACCCCACTTTATATGTCATTGTTTATGCACACAGAAAGACGTTTATATATCTATACATATATATTCATATGTATATACCTTTCTTCACAGCTATTTATATATGATGCGTTTGTGTAAAATGTATTTAATCAAAAGGAAATGTAAGTAAGGGAATCTCTGTGCAGGGCTGGTGCTCTGTAACCACTAACCTGCTTGTACTATATATATAAGGACCTAGATACTATTTTTACCTGTAAATAAAATAACTTGTGTACAGAAATCAATGTGTATTTGTTATTGTGTTACTGTGTGTGATTTCTACACAATCAGAGTTCACGCACAAGCCATGCACAACATCTGTTTGTGTCTGGGTGTCCCTAGCCTGTCTTCCTTCAGTACCTGGGAAAGCAGCCGGATAGGGACTTGCAATCCGCGATCAGTTAAGCCGCCGCCCTACTCCAGTGAAATCCCGCCTTGCGAATGGATCTGTATGGGTGCACATCAGTTCCCACCCATGTGAACATGTCCAAAATCCTTTGTACCAGGCTCACCATTGAATGATTTTTACATAGGGCACAAGTCATTGTAGGCACCGCGTAGCCTGAGGCTTTCTCGGCGCTGCAAAGAAAGCAGGTGCATCCGGGCTGAAGCTGATGTCACAAACCCTTCTCTAAGCCGGCTTGGCGTGCCTGCATTTTCCCCCAACTCTCCCAGCATTTTTCAGGCACGTCCTTTTTTTTCTTTTATTGAGTTTTTATTTGTAAAAAAAAATTTTTTAGAACATTTACTTCAAACATGACAAACAAGCTTTACTTTACAGCACAATAATTCGGAGACAGTGATCTAAGAGATGTTAATAGACACTACTTAATACATAGTATTTTTATTTATTTTTTTGGAGAGAGGAGGGTAAGACACCTATGCTATTCAATACTAATAAATGCAGCAACAACGGATATGTTTATACATATAAATTTCCAGTTTTTAAAACATAGGGCAGTATTCAATGAGAAAAATTTGCCATGTTTTATGGCAAGTTTGTGCTTTTCTCGCATTGGACGGAGACTTTTGCTCTCAAAAAGCGAGCAACCCTATTCAACGTGCACTTCTCGCCGTCTTTCTGAGTGATTTTCGCCGTGTCTCTCCGTGTAGCAATTCTCCATCTTTTCATGGAGAAGTGGAATGTGAACTTTTTAAATAAAAGGTTTTTTGTTTTAATTTTGGTGTAAAAAAATCAGGAATTTTATTCTGAGAAGGGACATGATATTTTTATTCATGTGCTTATAGCACATGAATATATATTTTAATTTATATATTTTAATTTAACACCACTACTACCGGAACTCACGTCCTAATATTAACAGGTCCCATCTAGTAAATACGCCGTGCGTTCCACTGCTACTGCAGGGAACCATGTAGTTACTTCTAGCTTCCCCCTGGAACGCTGTATGCGTTCCACCACCACCGGAACTTACGTCCTAGTGACACGCCCAGTGACACGTTAGTGACGCGCATAGCGGTGAAAAGTCCTTTATTCACTGCTAGCGCTAGCCCGCACGCCGGACTATACCTTCTATTCCTTGGCACTTAGTTTACACTGTGCCGATGAGCTTATATGCGGCTCATTCTGCCGCATATCGCCAATAGACAGATTAACTATTCCACTCGTACCGGAAGTGACGTCAGGGTGGCTTCACTATTTATACTCGATGCCAGCACTGAGACCATTACCTGCAGTTTGGTCCAGTGTTTGGTGGTGTGCACAGTCACGTAAGGTATGTGAAAACTGGCTTCCCTCTTCATAATATTGTTGTATGATTTGTAATGAATATCAGCTGTTCTATGAACCTGTATAATGAATATCTGTTGTATTTTGTACTTGCTCTATAATTGTGGCCAATTATGATTGTATCTATTACTGTAGCCAATTATGAATGCCACAAGTTTGGTTCTCTCAATTTCCACCTGCTGCATGCTTAATTAACCGAATACTCCTGGGCTGATTATTTGAATCTAGATATAGAAATCTAACTTATTCCTATTTCTGCTGGAACGACTATTTATGTTTATTACAGACCAGCTAAACTTCTATCCATTATGACGGGCCAATTAGAATTAATTTAATCTAAACTTTATACTGTTCCATTATAAATGATTTATGATGACCATGAAATTAGATGTTTTATAAAACACTTATAAATATTTGTAGGAACCAGTGGATCTTTTTTTGATTCATCTTGAATCCTTCCCCCTCATCCTTTTTTTTGCATTTAAAAAAGGCACCACCTGGAAATTGGTATGTACTGATTCCTCCAACCCTATTTGTTACTCATAAAACACTTGCTCTCCTCCGGATATATATATATTTTTCATTTATTGAAACGGTGACATATTTTATGTTTTAGATAAATCCACACTACAACTTATAGGATATAAGTCCTTATAAGGACTCATCCGCTATATTTTGAAGTCAGAGTCCTGAAAGCTCTATATATACTCCTGAGCCACTGTTGGGTATGTACAATCCCATTCTAATAGACTTATACCACCCATTACCCGTGTAGTGTATAATACTCTCTCTCCACCACTTAGACTAAATAACCCCTGAGGAAGTCGCTGGGTCGACGAAACGCGTTGGGTTTCTTTGTTACTGACTGGAAAGAATATACAGATGAAAATGATATTTTATTATAACTTTTAAACCATTTGTATTAAATATTTTTGTTACAGAAGTAATACTGTATTTCATTATTGGTCTGGTGGTGGACACCCATACATAGGGCGCACTGGGAAAATTTCTTTGTTCTATCTGTCCTTATCCCTTACTAACAGAAGGGACTTCCCTAGTTGCTGCCCACCCTTATCCATTAACTTACAGCGCATTGAAGGGGTACTTTTCTTGTTTATATATATATATATATATATATATATTTTTTTTTTTTTTTACACAGAGCAGCCAGCAGGGGGCCGGGAGCTGAGCCGCTCATTAGATATTCATATATTCACTGCACCCGATCATTACCTATGCATGATCGGGAGCAGTGAATATACCCGGTCCCCTGCTGACTCTGGGGGGGGGCAGATTGTGCTGCCTGGGTCCCGGGGAGCCCACCTCCCCCCCACATACATTCTGGGGCAGTCAGGGAGACTTCAATCTCCCTGCCTGCCACCGTCCCACGGCTCCCTGCCGCGGACGCTCGTCCGCTGCAGAGGTTAAGATTCGAAGCGAGGGGCTACTCGCCACTCCGACATTGAATACGGAGAGAGCGAGTGGCAGCCAGCCCTCCGGAACGCAGCGAGTGTGCAGCGAATCCTAAACAGGATTCGCTGCACACGGCGAAATTTAACATTGAATACTGCCCATAGAATTACAATATTTAACCAACCCCATCCGGCCAAAGGTGAGTACTGCCCATCAATTTGATGATATTTCGGACTAAATGACATCTGTTATAGTACCTTAACTTCATATTGGGCAATCTTGGAGGAGATTAGGGAAGAGATTGCCCAGCATACAGATCCAAATTTACTCATTGAAAAGAGGCAGAGGTTGCAGGTTGGATAGTTATACCTAAGGCTGAGGTTGTGGAATCCTGTGTATTGAGAAAGCCGGTCCGGAAGGTCGGGTATGACAAGGTGCAGACTGGAGCAAGGCGGATAATAGCTCAACGCGTTTCGACTTGTTAACACGTCTTCATCAGGAGCAATAGACCTTCTCTAATCTCCTCCAAATCTAGGAGAGGCACATACTAAACCTCATCTCTGATAACTATATAATCAACACTGGTGCACATGAACTGCTGCTATAATCATGTACTCACTGGAGCAATTTCTGCTAGCAAAGACTGATTTTTAAAACCCTTTTTATTATTTTTTAATCCCTATTTTTTTTTTTATTCTCGAACTATTTTAATTGCTCTGTCTGTTTTTAATATGTAATAAATGTATCTAACTGGTAAATTGTGTTAGTTTTCATTCAGTCAAACCCTAGCACTGTATTATTTTCTCTCTGGAACCACTTAATGGCCGATAAAAAAATACCCAAAGCTTCAGACCCTCAATTTTGTTCAAAATACTTAATTTCACCCCAATTTTTATTTTCGTGTCATTTACACATACAAAATATATAGCTGCGGTAACAGCATTTGATTCTGATGCGTGGGAAGCTGGAACCATTTGAAAGGCTTCTGTTGTTTAGCAGGATCGGAAGCTAAACAACAGAATTGTGGTGCTGTGTGGAGTTGTTGGGTAAATTATGCAAATCTCTTCATATTAGTCCCACCCCCTCCCTGCAGATCTGCAAATTGTAGTCTAGGCATCGTCAACACGGTTAGTATGGGCAGTCATAGTGAGTGTTGGCACTAAGGCAGTGTACTAAGCAAACCAATAGCCATGTCTGTGTTTCCATGGTGTTTATAGACGATGACTGAAGAACCGCTGGTAAATTTAATGCGTAAAACTGTAATATAAGAATGTTTACAAAGTGACTGACTTGCTAAAGAAGTACTCTGTAATTAAGATATGGGGATGTCTTATGGAGAGAAAAAATAAAAAACTACATAATCATGAAATGATCTGCTTGTAGTGGCTTATGATTGGCTGCTTGTACTGGCTTATGATTGGCTGAAATATATATATATATATATATATATATATATATATATTTATTTAAAGGTGCTAATTTGCTGCTCTTCAGAAACAATGATCATGTTTTGTTGCAGTAAGCAGAGCAGCCACTAGGTGTCACTGCATCTCAGGATATTAGAGAAACATTTTGAGCATCATTTTCAAGAAGAGTTTTACTGTATTTAGTGATTCTGCAACGGATGTAGTATATCGACTAGCTGGGGTGTGGGTCATTGGGTCGACCATTGAAGGTTGACAGGGCTTAGGTCGACACCTGAAATAGGTCAACATGGCTAATGTCGACACAAGTATTTGGTTTAGATTGGGAGTCAAAAAGACTACAAGGTCATGTTTTTGTCCCGAATGTCGACATGGACGCCGCCTACGTTTGCCTCGTCCCCTCGCATGGCTCCCTGTGCTCGCCATGCTTCGTCACACTATTCTCCCACCACGCCCTAGTGGATGGTAGGGCATGAAATACCGCCTGTCGGCACATGGAAGCAAGTATCGGCTGTCACAGGGTTGTGGTATAGCAGTAGGAGGTGAGCAGGTAGCGGTTGTCGCAGGGTTGTGGTATAGCGGTAGGAGGTGAGCGGGTAGAGGCTGTCACGGGGTTGTGGTATAGCGGTAGGAGGTGAGCAAGTAGCGGCTGTCGCAGGGTTGTGGTATAGCGGTAGGAGGTGAGCAGGTAGAGGCTGTCACGGGGTTGTGGTATAGCGGTAGGAGGTGAGCAAGTAGCGGCTGTCGCAGGGTTGTGGTATAGCGGTAGGAGGTGAGCAGGTAGAGGCTGTCACGGGGTTGGGGTATAGCGGTAGAAGGTGAGCAAGTAGCGGCTGTCGCAAGGTTGTGGTATAGCGGCTCGATGGGGTTTAGATGGACCCTGGAATGGCCGACCTCTTAGTAGACCCAGCTCAGTTAGAAGCGCAAAGATAGTCAGCACCCGCTAGAGCAACAGTAACGCTAGTTAGACACCGGCAGCTGATTGGCGAAGCCAAGGTCGACGAGACTTTTTCAGGATATTTTTGTGCCGAATGTCACAGGTTCCCGGCTCGCTGCACTCAGCACACTATTTTGTGCTAACTCTATGTCCACTTGGATAGTAAAGAATGATCCAAGCGGACCAGCATCCGGATACCCTTCCACAGGGTACAGAGTCAGAAACTTTGTTTTGTTTTTCATAATCATGGGAGTAACAGTTTTTACTGTGACCGCTTTATGTCATAGTTACTAACTTCTACGTTCTCTCCTGGAGATGCTCAGAGAGGAGCTGCCACTGGCAAGTTCAGGGGTCGGGGCCCGGTTCTGGTGTAATGCGGTCTGTGTAAAGGGGCGGCATGAAGGGGGTTATTCAGAGCTGAACGCACATGCGTATGGTGTAGCACACATGCGCGAGGCAAAACAGTGGCAAAAATCAGGGAATACTTTTTCCGCAATCCGCTCGTAACTTGACTGACTGGAAGCCGCCGTTTGTGGGAGCTTACCGGCTTTTTCTGGGAGTGTCTGTAAAAGCGCAGGTGTGCCCAGGTGTTTTCAGGGAGGGTGTGTGATGCGGAAGGGTCACAGGTATGCACAATCATGCGTTGGTGATTGAGCCGTGTAGGGATTTGCAGCTGTCCTGTGTTACCTGTGAGGTCATTTGCATGATTTATCCCCATGCCTCCATACACACTCACTAATCACTGCATGATGCCGGATTTTCCCCCACTCTTTCAGGGGTGTGGGGTACACCTGAAAATATTGTGTATCCAGCAGATTCCAGGAGAGAAGGTAATTATAGTATGCATTATATATTTATACAACTGGGTGTAATCAATGGTACCAAGAGGGAGGGGGGAGGGGTGCGGGTACATTTTATCTGGGTCTGCTATGGGAGCCTGTTTCCCGCTCCCCCTCCCTGTTTGCAGGTAACCGGGCAGTGGGGGAAGAGATGACAGGCTTAAAGACCTATGAATGAGTCTAAACCAGGGCTCAACAAAACCCGGGGGCCAGGTCACCATGGCGACCATATTCTGCTTCTTGGAAACCAGATTTGCCAGATGGCGTTGGGCAGAGTGGTGGCTTGCCTTATTGGCAACAGCTGGGCAGAGCAGTGGACGACCCACCTGGCTCCGGCTGTATCGGAGCAGGTCCACGGTGTTGTTATTTCAAAACTCAGGGCGGCTCGCAAGCCAATCGGAGCTCGCAGTTCACCAGCCAATTAGGAGAAGCAGTGGTAGCTCCTTATTGGATGTCAAACCATGAGCTCCAATTGGCTCACGAGCCGCCTTGAATTTTGAAATAGTGGCACCACGGACCTAATTTGATACAGCCCGGTGAGTTGTCCACAGCTCTGCCCGGCGGCTGTTGCTGTTACCATGCATGGTAACAGTGGGGAGGGAGGAGGGGTAATCCCCTGTGGCAACAAGTATGTAACCCCTGGCAAAGAGCATGCTGCCCTTGGCAAAGAAAATGTTACCCCTGGCATAGATTATGAAACCCCTGGCATCAAGCATGAAACCCGTAGCAACGCGCATGTAGGTAATCGCCACTTATGTGGCATAATATGTAATAGGCAATACGGCGTGTGGTATTATATATGGGTATTACAGTGTGTGGCATAATGTGTAATGGGCATTATGGTATGTGGTATATGTATTGGGCATTCTAGTGTGTGGTATAATATGTAATAGGTATTACGGCGTGTGGCATAATGTGAAATGGGTATTACAGTGTGTGGCATAACATGTAATGGGCATTATGGCATGTGGTATAATATGTAACGGGTGTGTGAAATGTGTAATAGGCATTACTGTGTACATTTTTGTCCTTATATTTAGTTTGTTTAGCTCCTACATTTTTTAAAAAAAATTGTGGAGCCCTGGTCTTAAACAATTACAAACTCTGTGACATCCCCAGCCCAGAGCGGAACAAGAACTAGAGCAGTTATTCTGGTAATAGGGTTTATCGCTGCCAATATACTGTTACTAGGCAGAAAGTAATTGATGATAAACAGATTTGTTTTCTAAATTATTGGCATAAGACCGATAAATGCGTCTTAAACAATTGCAGACTCTTTGGCACATACACAGCTATTGTAGCGGAACAATAAATAGAGCAGTTATTCTGGTAAATGGGTGTCTCACTGCCAATATCCTGTTACTAAGCAGCAATTATCTCTAGGGACCATTGTGCATCAGGTAAGGAGATAATACATGTACTAACACGTACCTGTCTCTCATTTACATTATAAACAGCAAGTCCTTAACATATTTTGGGGTAGATGTATGAAGCAGTGACAAGGGAGGAGAAGTGAGCCAGAGGAGAAGTGGCCCAGGGCATCCAATCAGCTGCTCTGTATAATTTAATATTATGCAAATTATAGATGTCACTTCAGTGCTGATTGGTTGCCATGGGCCACTTCTCCTCTGGCTCACTTCTCCTCTCTTATCACTGCTTCATATGTCTACCTTTCTGTCATAAAATGACGTATTACTGTGTATATTTACTTTTTTAGCTCAGCCTTTCACCCTATGAAAGTACAATATAGTATCTATGGCATTTTGTGGTGTGAGGACATATATGGGAAGAGCACTGCTGGTAGTAACTAGAGATGAGCGATCCGGATTCCGTGGAATACGAACCGATTCGAACAGCGTTCGCTAGTTTCTGGCTTTGCTCGCGTCAGATTCCCGCGAGACGCTGAGACTTTATGGGGTCGGCATCCCGAGAATTTGGCGCCATTTCTCACACGCTTCCACAAGCTGCGCACAGCTCTGCAGTGTAGTCTGGGCAGGGCAGCCGAGAGGATTGCCGGGCCCCGGTAAAAAATTGGGGGCGTGGCCTGTGTGGGCACCTATTGCACTTAGACCACACACCCCCCCAAATGTTTAGAGGAGGGTGAAAGAAAACTCTAAAAACTGTAATCTCAGCAGCAGCACACACCTACAGCATATGCTGTGCTGACAGCATGACCTCTCACGCTGTCAGTGAGACACTCATGCTGAGCCTGCTGTCAGCACAGCACATGCCATAGAAGTGTGTGCTGCTGTTTCAACCCCTGAGGAATGGAATGATCAGACCAGGGTCCCTGTGGGGCCCCTCCAGCAAGCCTGGGCCCGGGTAAATAGTACCCGCTCCACCCCCCTCTCGGCTGCCCTGAGTCTGGGGTGATACTGGCAGGGGTCTGAGGGGTGTTGTGTAACAGAGGGGTGTTGGGCTGTGCAGAGGGGTGTTGTGCTGTGCAGAGGGGTGTTGTGCTGTGCACAGGGGTTTGTGCTGGGTTAGGCAGGCTGTGGCAGTGGGCAGAGGGCAGAAGCTGTCAGTGTAGTGGGGTACAGTACACAGGCTTTTCATTTTTTTTCTGTGTGGTGTGTGGTGTGCTGCATTGCAATCCAATAAACCATATACTACTGTCAGAAGTTCCGTGTGTGATTGTTCTGCCTCCTCACAGTGGGGGTTATTTTGGTTCACTCTTTCTGACAAATTCCTTCTTGGATGGACAAAACCATGTGCACTGCAGGTGGGGCAGATGTTACTTGTGAAGAGAGAATTAGATTTGGGTGGGGTTTTACTTCAAAGTGAGATCTATATTGCAGTGTAAAAATAAAGCAGCCAGTATTTACCCTGCACAGAAACAAAATAACTCACCCAAATCTAATTCTCTCTGCACATTTTACATCTGCCCCCCTGCAGTGCACATGGTTTTGTCCATCTAAGAAGGATTTTGTCAGAAAGAGTGAACTAGAATAAGGCCCAGTGTTATACAAGTCCCGTCCATAAAATAGAAATTAAATTAAATAAATAATTTTACTCTTCTTTATTCATTGTTTGTGTGTACCGCACCCCAATACACCATACTGATACTGTCAGAACTTCAGTGTGTTAATAACCAGCCAGCTTGCTGCAGACCTTGGCCTAAATTGAATGAAAACAACATTGTGAGCTGTAAAGTGGTCAAAATTGTCTGGAAAGGGCTGGAAATTAGTGTTAATATTACTCTAGGGACAAAAAAACGCAAAAATTATGTGATTTGGGTGGTTTTTGACTATTTTTGAAAAAAACTCCAAATCCAAAGCCTTTCACCGACGCTTGACAAATCCAAATCCAAATCTTCGGCCTCAGCGCCCACCTCTAGTAGTAACACAATCTGAGATTAAGGGGGAGGGGTAGGTACTAAATACCCCAGCCTGGGCTTATTTGGTATGGTTCATTAGTTCGACGATGTCAACAGTCAAAAAGTCTCCAAATGAAAAAAGATCGACATGATCAAAAAGGTCAACGTGCAGCTTTCATGGTTTTTTTGTTGTCTTTGTTGACATGCACACCATATTAGTGACCTGGTCTCGCTATACTATTATATTCTCCCTTTATGCCTACTGGGATGGTAAAGTATGAACAAGTCAGTTTAAAGAAAAAAATCATTACGAAAATCATGTCAACCTTTTTCCATGTCGATTTAATATATGTCAAACCTTTTCATGTGTCAACCTTTTGACTGTCGACATCATGACCGCATACCGGGGTTATTGGGGGGGGGGGGGTGTCAAAGACACACTTATTTCCAGAAACATGTCCGCCTGTGCCTTGCCGGGGGTGTGATTTTATATGCTGGGCTGCAACTAGTCGCAGCCCCATGTAATACTAAGGCATGTGCATGCCAGGTTTGCCTACTCTCCCAGAATGGCCAGGAGGCTCCTGAAGATTAGCACTGCTTAAGATTGCAGCCGAGCCTTCACACAGGGCCCCAAATCCCCACAAGCCAATCTACCAAACAAATGTGCGATAGCTCTGGCGCTGTCCTCAATACTTGGCAACCAATATCAGGTTTTCACTCCCAGATGTAATAATGGAGTTGGACTGACCTTGATATTGGTCCCTATGTGCATGTAAAGGTATCTTTTTTTTAACCGTGCCTAAAATTCCTTCTCTGCCCACTCCTACAGTTTTAAAAAAAATGTACGTTTGAACAGCGGCATTTGACATTGTCTACTTGCATTGTCCACAAGGGTGCGGTATAGCTCAGTGGGGTCTGCCAAGTTTCACCACTGGTATATAGCTTACAGACAGTGGGCCTTATTCTGGTTCACTCCTTCTCAAATTCCCTCTTAGATGGACAAAACCATGTGCAGGTGGGGCAGATGTAAAATGAGAGAATTAGATTTGGGTGAGTTATTTTGTTTATGTGCAGGGAAAATACTGACTGCTTTATTTTTACACTGCAATATAGATCTCACTTTGAAGTAAAACTCCACCCAAATCTAACTCTCTCTGCACAAGTAACATCTACCCCACCTGCAGTGCACATGGTTTTGTCCATCTAAGAAGGAATTTGGGTACTTATGTATTATCTGGACTCCCATGTTAAATGCACCCCATTTTTTCATACCCCTACTATCCAAATACGCATGGAGTTGATTTTATATAGTGTGGCGAGCGCAGCGAGCCACCGTGCCCGAAGCGTGGCAAGCGCAGCGAGCCCCGCGAGGGGACACGGTCTCATAAAAAAAACGGGAGCCCAGATATTACATAAGTACCGGAATTTGCCAGAAGGAGTGAACCAGAATAAGGCCCAGTGTCTGGTTAGTGCGTCAATAGGGCGTCACCAAAAGTTAAACATGCATTAGTTCGACAGTGACAAAAGTTCAACACTAGTTAAAAAGTCGGGATGGAAATGTTGACACAGGAAAAGGTCGACATGGGGTTTTCATGTTTTTTTGTGTATCAATGTCAAAATCTGGGCACATGCACCCCCAACTCTTGGTGTCAACCTATTGGGGGCAATGTACTAAGATGGGAGTTCTATTTCACGTGATGTGGGCAACCAATCAGAATCTACCTCTTTATAGATTTAGAACCTTCTGGAAGATAATAGATCGTATCTAATTGGTTGCCCAAAACAACACCCAATCTCCCCCCCTCCCCCCCCCCCCCCCCCCATTGACTGTCTAACTAGACATTGCCTGTCAGCCATAGAGGCGCAGGGATTCTGGAAAAATGTTGTGAATCTCTTTTAAACACAGGTCTCTCAGAAGCCGAGGGGCACCACTTACACAAAGTTTACCGCACATGTTCAGTATTGACCTCGGTGGCCATCTTGGGACAGGGAATGAAGCATCCGTGGATAAGTAGTAACATTGAGTCTGTATATTAGTGCATTCCTCTTTAAACACAAATAGGCAATATTTTACAGTTTATTTGAGAAATTCCAATGTGAATGGGGAACGTTTTCATTCTACTGTCATCAAAACAGAAAATGGAAACGGTCTATTGAAAATGAACGTTTCTCTATTTATAATCATCCGCATTGACTATTGAAATTTGCATATGGAAATGAAAAAAAATATTAAATCAAATAGTTACATCGAAAGGGGAAGTCAAACACCGCAGGAACTGGCTGGACGGAATCCCGTTTGGCCTGTTCCTACGAAAAATAACTGTACTGAAAACACATTTGTGATGTACAAATTGATGAGATGGGGAACTCTTTTTTCAGATATTTTTTAGATCAAGGTTATAGGAAAAAAAAAAAAGAAAAGAAAAAAAAAGTTCAAGAATGGATAGGAAGGAAGTGTTGAAACCCAGAGAAAAAAATAAGATTTCCAGTGGTCCTTCATTAGTAATTGTAACTCACAAAACAGGGAAGAGGAATCCATTTTAAATAAAAAAAAGGTTTTTTTTAATTTTTTTAAAGTGGCCGATTCGGAACCGTTTGTTCTATCCGAATTCGTCCCTTTGTCCTATGGTGGGGTTTTTTTTGCGCATGTGGAAACACTGGGCGTTCCCCTAGAAAACCACAGTAAAAAACACCATGGTATAATGAGTAAAATAAATGTCACCCAAGAATTGATTAAATATCCCTCAATGTCTGTAGTACTTTAAATACCCCTGAACACTAATGGAATGTAGAGGAATAGTTACCCCCTGGATTGAGTTGGTGCTTATTGGCTGGCTGTTTGTCACTCTCCATTTTATCACCTTGTGAAGCTTGATACATCTAGCCCTTGATGTTATAGATGTGCTCAGCTGTTTTTACCTACAGACCTCTTTTTGCTTGGCCCATGTACTGTAAACCGCACGGACATTCAAGGAAATAAAGGAAACATTTTAGACAGAGGCCTTTTGTGTTGACTTGGTCTCTTTTCTCCTCCATGGTGATGAACCTTTGAGTCAATTGTTTTAGTCTTTGCCCGTTTGAAAATGAATCGGGCTTTTGGTTGTATATTGGTTTTGAATTCGTTGTCAAGCATTAGAACTTGCCAATGTTTATATAAGATTTCCCAAACAATTGGAATCACAAACAATAGCGGAAAGCCTGAAGTATCTTCATCACTTCAGGCTTTTCATTGATGGTTTCCTCACCCTGATGCCATCGGTTTCTAGCAATATGTGGTGCCAATGTTACTTCTTGCTGTGATGGTTTTTTTTTACTGTGACTGAACATCTCCAACAACACATTCACCACAATTGTACATTCCTGCAGATCGCATAGCAGCCTCACTATAGGAAATGACTATAGCTAACAGTAACCATACCCAAGCCTAGACACAATGCATTACTGACACGCAAGTGGGTTCTTCACCGTGGTGGTCACTGGTTAGACCAGGATGGACAAAAATAGGAGTAATGAGTCACTCCGTTATAATGAAATAAACGGACATCACTTAAAAAGTACGCAAAAGCCAAAAATAATAAATCTATATTAACTTAAAACCAGCTTTCAACAGTCTAATGGATCCCAGACTAGGGTGTGGTATAGGGTTCCGACAGTCAGGATCCTGACAGTCATTAGCCCGACGTCAGGATCCCAACTAGCCGGACTCAGACAGCGTGGTGAGTGCAACAAAGCCCCTTGTGGGCACTGTGGCTCACTACGCTCACCACCTATTCTATTCTCCCTCTATGTGAGTCGTGGACCCCCACGAGGGAGAATAGCCGGTGGCCATCGGGAACCCGTCTGTCGGTGTTTTAACAGTTGGGATCCAGACGTTGGGTAAATGACTGTCGGGATCCCGACTATTGGGACCCCATCCGGCACCCCCCAGACTAAGGGAAACTGATATGTAATTTGTGTCAACGCATTATAGCACTTGTATTCTAATTCCAGTATTTTATGAAACGATCTCCAGAAAGGTAGTATATGTTCTTGTTTATCCCATATTGTTGGGTGGGGGTTCGAGCATAGTATTGCCCCATTTTGCTTTGAAACCACAAAAGCTTGAGTGCACTTGCCTAAGTTAAGGCCTTCCCTGAGGACCTTGTGATCCTCCGCTGATATTTTTCCTATAGCTTAAGGCCCCCATACACTAGCCAATTTTGGTCAGATTTCGGCCAGATCAGTCGGATCTGGCCGAAATCGGACCAAAATCGGCTAGTTTTGATGTCCCCTCAGATCCGATGCGCGGTCCCGTGCGCATCGGATCTGCGTCGGGTGGTCGGACCTGCTGCACGTCCGACCACCCGACTTGGGACCTAGTGGGGCGGCGCGGCGGTGGAGGGAGCAGGGGGGGCTGGGGACGCTGCGGGGGACACAGGCGGCATAGAGCCGGGCAGGGGGAGCCGGGAGCTGTCAGTACTGAATAAAAAAGCCATACAATGAATGGGCAGCCTGTGATTGGCTGAGCGCTCTCTCAGCCAGTCAGCAATTGGCTGAGAGAGCGCTCAGCCAATCACAGGCTGCCCATTCATTGTATAGGCTTTTTTTTCTAGCACTGACAGCTCCCGGCTCCCTCTGCCACTTCTGTATTAGCCTTGGGCTACTATAATTATATTATTATCATAATAATAATAATAGTTTTATTTATGTAGCACTCCATATTAGAGCTCTATTTATTAGTCCTCTAATAGGACTCAAAATTCTTTACAGATAGAATGAATGTAATACAGTACAGGAACAATGAAGTACAGAAAAGCTTTGCATAAACTACAGAGAGCATGAAGATACTTAAGGGAATTACAGAACTGCATGAGTAAACAGGAAAGTCTTGAGTCTGTTTTTGAAGGATTTTAGAGTGGGGGCTTCTCGAACTGTGTGGGGAAGTGAGTTCCATAGAGTCAGAGCCGCATGGCTAAAAGCTCGACCCCCAGATGAATTTCGGGAGATTCTAGGTACTGCTTAAAGTACACACACACAAATTCTATAAAGTATTAACAAAAAAATGTAACAAAGTTTGAACTAAGGTAAAAAAAAAAGATACAAAATGAAAAAGCATTTATTTTTTTATTACAAAATTTGTAAATAAATGAGGGGTGTATAAAAGTAATTAAACAGTTTTGAGGTTTTTTTTGGATAATTTTGTAACCGCAATAATGACACTTAATTATTTACACAAATTAAGCTAATTGGAAACTTTGAATTGCCTAATTAGAGGGGGGGGGGGGGTGCAGCGTTTATGAAGTTAGGGGGTACATCAGACCTGATCATACTGCCACGAATTTGCAGGTTCAGGTAGACACCGTCCCGCCAGAGAGAAATTCCACTTTGAAAATGAAAGTGTTCACTGTGCAAATGGATGTGTACGGCTACAAATCTATTCACAGCCGTGCGAATATGTTCAAAACGTTTTCATAGGCCGCTCACCATCCAATGATTTCTACACTGGGCACCGGCCATTGGAGGCTCAGAGTAGCCAGAGAATTACTCGGTGGCTGCGATGGAACCCAGCCATTGGCCAGTCATGCCACGCCCCCTGCAGCCACACCCCCAGCCTCAGTGTGTGGCTAAGAACGTAGATCACACGTGGAGGAACATTAGCTGCTTGGTCATCATTCGGCTATAGATTAGCATATGACAGATTGTGGAATATAAATCTGTATTATACATAGGGATTTGTTCTCAGTATGGGTTTCCCCACATAAAAGATGCCTCTGAGTAATAATAATCTATAAGGTTGTTAATGATAAATATTGATCTATTTATCTATTGATTGATCCTCTGAGTTCCAATGAAACGCGCCGGTGGCAAGGGCTAATTCAGCACAACCAATGAGGACTTTAAAGTCAAAAGAGTATAATATTATTCCTTTTTACTATTTCCTCATGGACAGTCGTGACTTTACGGTATAAAATATATTTTAGAAGATTTTTTCTTCAAATAAATATGGGTAGTTTATTGGGTACTCTTTACCTAGAACGGCGCCCGCGATTAGAATCGCGGGCGTCGGGGGTAAAAAATCGCGGTCATCGCGGGTAAATCGCGGGTACATAAAAATCGTGTACCCGCGATCACCGCGATTTTCCCATAGGGAACAATGTTAAAAAGCCTGATTGACCGCGATTTTACTTTAAAATGCCTCAATGCCCGCGATTTTCACATAGGAATCAATGTTAAATGGGCTACAGAGCCCAAATAGGCACAATTAACCCTTAAATGTCACCCCAATTTTTGTACGCCACCCCACGATCCACGCCAACCCGAAGCGTGGCGAGCGCAGCGAGCGCAGCGAGGCGAGGGGACGCGGATACCTTCACAGTTATACGCGTCCCCTCGCGGGCTTCACAGGTATCCGTGGCGAAAAGCGGACACCTGTGAAGCCCGCGAGGGGACGCGTTTACCTGTGAAGGTATCCGCGTCCCCTCGCGGGGCTCGCTGCGCTCGCCACGCTTCGGGCTCGGTGGCTCGCTACGCTCGCCACACTATTCTATTCTCAACTCCACGCCGACGTGGATAGTAGGGCATGAAAAGGTCGGAGGACGCGTACCGCCGCCCCTCGCGGGCTCGCTGCGCTCGCCACGCTTCGGGTTGGCGTGGATCGTGGGGTGGCGTACAAAAATTGGGGTGACATTTAAGGGTTAATTGTGCCTATTTGGGCTCTGTAGCCCATTTAACATTGATTCCTATGTGAAAATCGCGGGCATTGAGGCATTGAATGCAAAATCGCGGTCAATCAGGCTTTTTAACATTGTTCCCTATGGGAAAATCGCGGTGATCGCGGGCATCGCGTCGCGGCCGTTTATGTACTGCCCGCGATGTCGCGATCACCGCGATGGGCGCCGTTCTAGGTAAAGAGTACCGTTTATTGTATGAAAATGAGTTTTATTGTATAGATGTCTGAGTGATATCAATAGTGTTTCCAATGAGAGGTTATAGTTACTGAGATATATTATATGGTACCAGCACCCTCTAATATTTTATATGTCTATACACAGTGCATCCAGAAAGTATTCACAGCGCTTCACTTTTTCCACATTTTGTTATGTTATAGCTTTATTCCAAAATGGAATATATTATTTTTTTTCCCCTCAAAATTCTACACACAATACCCCATAATGATAATGTGCAAATTGTTTTTGGGAGATTTTTGCATATTTAGTAAAAAATCAAAAACTACACATAATGTACATAAGTATTCACAGCCTCTGCGCAATACTTTATTGATGCACCTTTGGCAGCAATTACAGCCTCAAGTCTTTGTGAATAGGATGCCAGGAGCTTGGCACACCTGTCTTTGGGCAGTTTCGCCCATTCCTCTTTGCAGCACCTCTCAAGCTCCATCAGGTTGGATGGGAAGCGTCGGTGCACAGCCATTATCAGATGTCTCCAGAGATGTTCAATCGGATACAAGTCTGGGCTCTGGCTGGGCCACTCAGGGACATTCACAGAGTTGTCCTGAAGCCACTCCTTTGATATCTTGCCTGTATTCTTAGGGCCGTTGTCTACAGACAACTCCTTTGACTTTGGGTTGGGATCGTTTGGTCTACAGCAAGTTTGTCGACAAGCATTAGGTCGACAGTCAAAAGGTCGACATGGGGTTTTCCACTGTTTTATTTATATAGCGCTCTCTTTCTAATAGGACTCAAGATTCTTAACAGATAGAATGAATGTAATACAGTACAGGAACAATAAAGTACAGAAAATCTTTGCATAAACTACAGAGAGCATGAAGATACTTAAGGGGATTATGTAAATGCTTGAGTAAACAAGAAAGTCTTGAGTCTGTTTTTATAGGATTCTAGAGTGGGGGCTTCTCGAACTGTGCGGGGAAGTGAGTTCCATAGAGTCGGAGCAACATAGCTAAAAGTTTCACACCCAGATGAATTTCGGGAGATTCTAGGTACTGCTAAAAGTACACACACACAAATTCTATAAAGTATTAACAAAAAAATTAAACAAAGTATGAACTAAGGTAAAAAAAAATACTTGTGTAATATCTGGGCGCCCAATTTTGTCATTGTATTGCATCGCATCGCATCGCATGCAATATAGTGGCATACAATTCATGCGATGCGATTTTTCATTGTTAAGACCCGATTTTCAATTGTATAGTCACCCATGGGTGATTTCATACCCCCACTATCCAACTACGCATGGAGTCGATCTTATATAGTGTGGCGAGCGCAGCGAGCCACCGAGCCCGAAGCGTGGCGAGCGCACGCAGAATACATGTAAAGTAATCTGCGGCCCCTTGCGGGGTTCGCTGCGCTCGTCACGCTTCGGGCTCGGTGGCTCGCTGCGTTCGCCACACTATATAAAGTCAACTCCATGCGTAGTTGGATAGTGGGGTATGAAATCACCCATGGGCGACTATACAATTAAAAATTGGGTCTTTACAGTGAAAAATTGCATCAAATTGCATAGCATCGCATGCCTTAAGTAGTGGCATGCAACGAAAAAATCGGGCGCCCAGATAATACACAAGTACCAAAAAAAGATACAACATGAAAAAGCATTTATTATTTTTATTTTTAGTAAATAAATGAGGGGTGTATAAAAGTAATGAAACTGTTTTGAGTTTTTTACCACAATAATGACATTTAATTATTAAACAAATTAAGCTAATGGGAAACTTTCAATTGCCTAATTAGATGGGGGGGCAGAGTTTATGTAGTTAGGTGGTAAATCAGACCTGATGGCACTGCCACGAATTTGCAGGTTCAGGTAGACGCCAGTGAGAAATTCCACCTTGCAAATGAATGTGTTCGCTGTGCAAATGGATGTGTATGGCTACAAATCTATTCACAACCGTGCAAATATGTTCAAAGCGTTTTCATAGGCCGCTCACCATCCAATGATTTCTACACTGGGCACCGGCCATTGGAGGCTCAGAGTAGCCAGAGACTTGCTATGTGGCTGCGATGGAACCCAGCCGTTGGCCAGTCATGCCACGCCCCCTGCAGCCACCCCCCAGCCTCAGTGTGTGGCTAGTTCCCCCTCACCGAGACCAGCCCCGCTCACCGCCGACCACCCTTATAGACAGGTCGAATTCTCGCATGATCCACTGACCTTACAATTTTCACCCATATAAACTAACGCAATTTACCCAAATATCTACACCAAAGGTTGACATGCAGTACGTCAACACTGAGAACTGGTCGACATGCACTTGGTCAGCATTGACAAAGGGTCAACACAAGCAAAAGGCCGACATAGAAATGGCCTACACATGGAAAGGTTGGCTTGAGTTTTTCATGTTTTTTGTGTCAATGTGAACACCTGTCAGCATGGAACCCCAAATTAGTGTAGCGTGTACCCTTATATGTCTCTGCTTCACTCGCCACGCTTCCGCCACTTTATTGTTTTCAATCAAAAGGCAAAGTCCCAAAAAATAATATTAAAAAAACATGAAAAACTTTGATCACATTAGGGGCATTTTCGCGGCGGGTCGGCGGCGCCATCAGCTCGTGAGTGGGTCGTACGTTCCTGGTCCTGGTGTGTACCGGGCATAACAGTATAAACTTATATTCCATTCTATCAGGGCCGACACTAGGAATCCTGGGGCCCAGGACTGACCTTCAGTCCGGCCCCCCCTCCCCCCAATGGCCAGCGTGCTGTATCAGCTTAATAGTTACACCTCGCACACAGCAGATGTGCAGACTACCTTCTGCATCATGCTGCCGCCATCACTCCCTGCGCGGGGAGTCATTCCTAAGGAAAAATCGTTCATGCCAAACAAATTTACTTAGGCTTCTATGAGGATGTCAGCAAAAACCTTGATAATGGTAACTCTGTAGATGTGGTCTTCCTAGATTTTGCTAAAGCTTTTGATACAGTACCACACAAGAGGTTGATAAATAAAATGGAGGACCTGGGATTAGGGGTAAGAATCTGTAGATGGGTAGGGAAATGGCTGTGTAATAGAGAACAAAGAGTGGTCGTGAACAGTGCCGTATCAAATATGATACCAGTACTAAGTGGAGTGTCACAGGGTTCAGTACTAGGGCCCATTTTATTTAACAATATTGGGATGGGGTTACTAAGCAATGTATCCATCTTTGCCGACGATACAAAACTGAGCAGAGTTATTAAATCATCAGAAGATGTCACCATGCTTCAAAATAATCTTGACAATCTAGATGAGTGGGCAAAAAAGTGGAAAATTAGGTTCAATGTGGATAAATGCAAGGTCATGCACCTTGGGAGACATAACCAGTGTGCTAGATATAACCTAAATGGGGAGGAATTGGGTAATTCAGTACTTAAAAAGGATCGCGGGGTGAGATTTAATAGGATGAGATTTTCAGAAAGGGAGAGATTTGGTGAGAAATCTCCAGTTTTTTTAAAGCGGCAATCATTTACACTGCAAAATCAAACTGGTTTTGCGGTGTAAATGATTGCCGCTTTAAAAAAACTGGAGATTTCTCACCAAATCTCTCACTTTCTGAAAATCTCATCCCATTAAATCTCACCCTAGGAGTCCATATAGATAACAAGCTGGGGTGTAGTGCTCAATGTCACATAGCAACTAAACAGAATTCTAGCATGTATTAGAAGGGGCATGGAGACTAGGGACTCAAAAGTAATTATGCCACCGTACAAGGCATTGGTTAGACCACACCTTGAATATGGGGTACAATTCTGGGCCCCGCACTATAAAAAGGACATCATAGAACTGGGGGAAAAAAAAACAAAGAAGAGCAACAAAGCTAATTAGGGGAATGGAGAATCTAAGCTACGAGGAGAGACTGAGCAAATTGGGACTGTTTACACTAGAGAAGAGATGTTTAAGGGGGGACATGTACAAATATATCAAGGGTCAATATAAGGAGCTGTCAAACACCCTTTTTACTGCAAGGAAGGAGTCAAGGACTCGTGGGCATGAGTTTAGATTAGAAGAAAGACGTTTTCGTTCCCTTAGAAGGAAAAATGTCTTTACAGTCAGAGCAGTCAAACTATGGAACTCTCTTCCTGGTGAGGTGGTGTCGGCTGACACATTAAATTTGTTTAAAATAAGGTTGGACAAACATTTATTGGTTAAAAACATCCAAGGGTACAAATAAGACTCACAATCTGTCTTTAAAAATATCAGAATATATATATATATATATATATATATATATATATAGCGTAGTTGTATCAGGGTACAAACAAACTGCAGCACTCGGTGGATTTTCAAAAAAACTGTATTCAAAGAACCCCAACGTTTCGGGGACTAGCCCCTTTGTCAAGGTGCAGGAACAACAATAGTAGTAAGTACACATCTAACTTAAATAGGGTGACTTTACCGTGAGGCGTATTCAGTCAGACGCCGGGGAGCCCGCTGCCGGAAGCCGCTTGTACCGGAAGGCGGAAGCCGGATGCAGAACTGGTGCTCAGTGTGCGTGTCAGCGTCATGGTGCTGAGACGCAAGCTTATTGTAACTGGAGCGGTTCGCGGAAGCGTCTGTCCGGCGCCGTCAGAATAGCCTATTAAGGGATAATGTGACAGAAACAAAACATTAATGACATGTCATTATTCAAAGGCACATTTCATTCTCATAACCTAATGGTGTGGTTATAAACACGCAAGTGGCAATGTGATTATGCATACATTAAATGGTGTGATGTGCATTCATTGGGACAATACGCAATCTTATCAATTAGATGTTCATGGCTAGATAAAAGTTAACTGGTCACATGTGTATGGGTCTGTTCACAGGTGCTCCGATGGTTATTCTGATAATGGGTCTCATGCAGTTATGTCGACTCGATCTAGTGTCGGCCAGAATGTCAGACTGGTTGAAAACGTATCTGAAATGCTGGCACGTATAGATCTCTCATGTGGTGTACCATTGGTGTACTAGAGGGTGGAAGGAAATTGAGAACACCCACACCACAATCATCCACTAAATGATGTATTAGTGAAATCTCTATGTGCGGACATTAACCCCTTACCGACGCAGCCTGTTTTTGCCTTCCTGACAGAGCCCTTTTTTTCAAATCTGACATGTATTACTTAAGTGGAGATAACTTTTTTTTGCTTTTACTTATCCCAGTGATTTTGAGATTGTTTTCTCGTGACACATTGTACTTCAAGTTAGTGGTAAATTTTGGTCGATATAGTCTGTGTTTTTTTGTGAAAAATACCAAAATGTCGTAAAAAAATAGAAAATTTTGCAATTTGCAAAATGTTAAATTTTCTGCTTGTGAGACAAATAATCATACAACTCAAAATAGTTAATAACTAACATAGACCATATGTATACTTTATGTTTCCATCATTATTTCAACCTCCTTTTAATTTTTTTGGACACTAGGAGGCTTAAAATATGAATAGCAAATTCTCAAATTTTCAAGAAAATTTTAAACACTGATTTTTTTAGGGACCAGTTCAGTTCTGATGTGACTTTGAGGGACTTGTATGTGAGACACCCCCATAAATGATGCCATTTCAAAAACTGCACCCCTCACAGTATTCAAAACAGCATTTTGGAAGTTTGTTAACCCTTTAGGTGTTTCACAGGAATTAAAACAAAGTGTAGGTGAAATTTCAAAATTTCATTTTTTTAGCAGATTTTCAATTTTAATACATTTTTCTAAGGAACACAGTAGATTTTACTAGAGAAATGTGACTAAAAATTGATTCCCCCAATTCTTTTGTTTTCATAAATATCCTATATGTGGCCCTAGTGTGCACGTTGACCAAACCACAGGCTTCATAATAGAAGGAGCACCTACTTGATTTTGGAGCCTCCTTTTTATGAGATTATTTTTTAGGCACCATGTACGTTTCTAGGCACCATAAGATGCTAAAAGTTAGGAACCCCCCCCACAAGTGACCCCATTTTGCAAACTACACCCCTCAGGGAATTCATCTAGGGGTATAGTGTACATTTCAAACCGCCAGGGGTTTCACCAATTGTGGTACAACTGGGCTGTGAAAATGAAAAATTACATTTTTTACACAAAAATGCAGTTCTGGCTCAAAATTTTTCATTTTCACAAGGAATGAAGGAGACAAAGCACCCCAAAATCTGTGCCGCAATTTCTCCCGAGTACGGCAATGCCTCATATGTGACCAAAAAATACCATTTGGGTGCATGGCAGGACTCAGAAGGGAAGGAGTTATATTTGGACTAGGTGATTCATCGCGCCCTGCGGGCGCTCTTCACACCATCGTAAGGGGCTGCGCCCCCTTAATTTGTGAACATTTGTATATGAGAAAGATGGTTAGAACTGTATGAAAGATGGCCTGTATTGCAACTTGAGTTATAGGTGAAATGTGTTAAATAGAGAGCATATGATTTGGAAGGGGGTGTGTATTGTATTGTATTGTTTTGTTTAATTAAAAAGCGGTTACAGAGTAAGATGTACATTGATAGTGTGGATGGTACAGTGACATTTGTGGGTGTGGGGGGGAAGGGCTGTGTGTGCATGTTGTTTAGGTGTGTGTGTGTGTGTGCAATAGTATAGTAGGGTGTTTTTGAGTCAGCGGCACCCCACTGGCGGAGGTCACGACACAGGAAAACAGGAGGCTGGGTAGTGATAGGGGTGTGTGGACATAAGGGGGACTAAAGAGGAGGGTGGGAGATACTGTGCAGCTTCTGCCAGTGGGTGAGGGTCCAGTGTGGCAGTACAGGAGTACAGGATGGTGGCCCTGAGTCAGTGTCTCCTCCTACTGGGTGGGAGTTAGGGTACATGAGAGCAGGAGGCTGGGCTATGAGGCATGATAGGGGCATGTGGCCAAAACAGCGTCAGCGACTCCCCAGTGGTGGAAGTTACGGTTCAGGAGAGCAGGAAGCTGGGTAGTGATAGGGGTGTGTGAGTATACGGGGGACTAAAGAGGGGCTTAGGGGTGCCGTGAATTGTGGGAGGGGCGTGGGGGGTGCCGTGCATCAAGGGAGGGAGGGGGTGCAGGTGTCCGCGAATTGCGGGAGAGGGCGGGGGTCCGCAAAGCGTGGGAGGGGGCGTGAATTGCGGGGGGGGTTGCGAATTGCGGGAGAGGGGGGGGGGTGCGGGGGGTGACGTGAATCGTGGGAGGGGGCATGAATCGTAGGGGGGGTGCGCGGGGGGTCCGTGAATTGCGGGAGGGGGGGCACGGGGCGCGATAAATCACCTAGTTGGTTATATATTCTTGTAAAAGGATGGTAGGATGTTGCTGTCATTCAGAATGCATTTACATAAACAGTAATAGTAGCAGTAAAAGATCTGACTTAAAACACTTACAGTAAAACAGAACAGGTGTTATATATTATACAAAGAATTGGTTGATGATGTGTAGGTTGACGTGCACATAGTTGTCACTGTAAAAAAATTGCTACAAGAAAAAATCAACACAGAAAGGTCAACACATGTAAATGTTGACATAAGTGTGGCAGTTCATTGGTGTCCATGTCGACACATGAGAATGAATATGAAAACATTCAAAAAAGACAAATAAATCTTCAAAAACTCATGTCAACCTTTTTCATTGTCGACCATAGCCGTGTCAGTGTTTTGCATGTGCCATTTAATCCTAGGGTTGCCGTGAATCGCGAGCGGGGGTGGGGGGGGGAGGGAGGAGGTGAGGTGTGTCCACGAATCACGGGAGGAGGGGTCGTGGGTGGATGCCGTGAATTGTGGGGGGGGCGCGGGGGGGGTGTGGGTGCCGCGAATCGTGGGAGGGGGGGACGCGGGGGTTGCAGTGAATCGTGGGAGGGTGGGTCACAGGGGTGCTACAAATCGCAGGAGGGGGTGTGTCACGGGGTGGGGCCGCAAATCGCGGGAGTCGCCGCGAATTGGGGGGGGGTGTGCTGTGAATCGCGGGAGGGGGGTCGCCGGGGGGTGCCGCGAATCGCCACAAGAAAAAATCAACACAGAAAGGTCAACACATATAAATGTTGACATAAGTGTGGCACTTCATTGGTGTCCATGTCGACACATGAGAATGAATATGAAAACATTGAAAAAGTGAAAAATAAATCTTCAAAAACTCATGTCAACCTTTTTCATTGTCGACCATAGCCATGTCAGTGTTTTGCATGTGCCATTTAATTGTGGGGTTGCCGTGAATGGGGGGGGGGGGGGGACACATTGCTTTGTTTCTGGACTTTCTTCTTAATTTATGGATTACCATCACCTGTGCTTAAACACATTTCTTATCAATTACCCTGTTTCAAACAGGTGATGACAATCATAAATTAAGATGGAAGTCCACAAACAGAGCATTCTGTCCCTCCTGGAGAGGGTCATGTTGGGAGGTATGGCGGTGTGGGGCGCTCACCTGGTGTGTCTGGTGAGTAGCTGTGTCTTTGCTGTGTAACATGGAGAGGCAGAGGGTGTCTGGCATTGTGGGCTCACTGGGCTGGTTCTCTGTCGTGTGAGTCAGTCATGTGAGTCAGAGGCTCCACCCAGCGTTACAGCTTCAGACACACTTTGAGTGACAGATGTAGCCAAATATATAAGAGATTTTGCAGCACAGATTCTGGTGGAATGAATGGTGGGTGCTATGTCGCATTAGCAAGACCCCCGAAGCACCAATACAGTGGAACCCCCCCACAAGTGACCCCATTTTGCAAACTACACCCCTCAGGGAATTCATCTAGGGGTATAGTGTACATTTCAAACCCCCAGGGGTTTCACCAATTGTGGTACAACTGGGCTGTGAAAATGAAAAATTAAATTTTTTACACAAAAATGCAGTTCTGGCTCAAAATTTTTCATTTTCACAAGAAATGAAGGAGACAAAGCACCCCAAAATCTGTGCCGCAATTTCTCCCGAGTACGGCAATGCCTCATATGTGACCAAAAAATACCATTTGGGTGCATGGCAGGACTCAGAAGGGAAGGAGTGATATTTGGATTTTGCAGCACACATTCTGGTGGAATGCATGGTGGGTGCTATGTTGCATTAGCAAGACCCCCGAAGCACCAATACAGTGGAACCCCCCACAAGTGACCCCATTTTGCAAACTACACCCCTCAGGGAATTCATCTAGGGGTATAGTGTACATTTCAAACCCCCAGGGGTTTCACCAATTGTGGTACAACTGGGCTGTGAAAATGAAAAATTACATTTTTTACACAAAAATGCAGTTCTGGCTCAAAATTTTTCATTTTCACAAGGAATGAAGGAGACAAAGCACCCCAAAATCTGTGCCCCAATTTCTCCCGAGTACGGCAATGCCTCATATGTGACCAAAAAATACCATTTGGGTGCCTGGCAGGACTCAGAAGGGAAGGAGTGATATTTGGATTTTGCAGCACACATTCTGGTGGAATGAATGGTGGGTGCTATGTCGCATTAGCAAGACCCCCGAAGCACGCTGAAATGATGAACCTAATAATCCATAGATGTGTGGTATATTTTAAAGCACTCCTTCATACATAGGCCGGGTTTGTCGGGGCAAGTTTCACAGTGGAAAATAGTTTGCTTTCGTATTCCCTTTTCATAGCAAACTTTGCACCTTTTTTGTGTCCTGCCCTTTTTTCCAGTGGAGGGGATTTCGTTAGGAAAATGCTGCCCTGATACAATACGGGGGCCAGTACTAGAAGTACTGGGGCCAGTACTAGAAGTACTGGGGCCCTCTGCCTGCTGGTTCCCAAATATTAGGCCCTTTATGACTTCCTCTTGAAAGTGCATAAATGTCCCCGTCTGGCTGGTAGAACGGAATAGTACGTAAGCGTTATACAGTGCCATCTGGATGATATACACGGCCAGCTTCTTATACCATATTTTTGTTTTCCGCAGGGCACTGTACGGCTTCAGTACCTGATCTGAAAGATCCACTCCGCCCATGTACTTATTGTAATCTAGGATACAAATAGGTTTTGAGGTGTGGGCACTGGTACCTCGTACAGGGATGGAGGTGGTACTGTCTCCGTGAATTGTTGTCAGTATAAGGACATCCCTCTTGTCCTTATATTTGACCAACAACATATTTTCGGTGCATATTCCCCTGCTTTCTCCCTTTCTCAGTAATTGGGCAACGTGCGTTTTTGGGAGGCCTCTTTGGTTCTTGCGCACAGTACCGCAAGCTGCTGTACCTCTTGAACCAAGGGCCTTAAACAGGGGGATGCTGGTGTAAAAGTTATCCACATAGAGGTGATAACCCTTATCCAGGAAGGGGTGCACTAAATCCCAGACAATCTTTCCACTAACACCTACGAGGGAGGGGGGGCATTCTGGCGGTTCAATTCTTGTGTCCTTCCCTTCATATACCCTAAACCTGTGGGTGTACCCTGAGGTACTTTCGTACAGCTTATACATTTTTATGCCATACCTTGCCCTCTTACTGGGAAGGTACTGGCGGAATTTAACCCTTCCTTTAAAATGTATAAGTGACTCGTCTACACAAATGAATTTTTGGGGGATGTACATCTCAGCAAATTTGGCGATGAAATGATCAATGACCGGCCTGACTTTGAATAGCCGGTCAAAGGTGGAATCATCTCTGGGTGGGCACTGTGCATTATCGTTGTAATGCAAAAATTTAAGAATAGTCTCAAAACGAGTCCGGGTCATGGCCATACGATGAAGTGGGGTGCTGTACAGAACATCTGTACTCCAATATTGCCTAATTTCTGGCTTTTTAACTATGCCCATATGTAACACCAGACCCCAAAACGTCATCATCTCTACTGCTTCTACAGGGGTCCACCTAGCAAATGATGACGTGGGGTTTTGGGCAATAAACTGCTGGGCATATAAATTACTTTGGTCCACCATTAAATTTATTAAATCATCAGAGAAAAAGACTTTGAAAAAGTCAATTTCTTCGAGGCCTGTAGTATCAAATTGGATTCCTGGGTTGGCCAAAAACTCAGGAACCTGGGGCTCAAAATTGTCTGGTGGTGGGGTCCATACGAGATCAATCATTGGGGGGGGGGGGTCTCAGCTGCTCTACGGGGGCGTCTTTGAGGGGGTCCCTCATCCCTAGAGGAGGAAGAGGAGCTTAAGACTAATGCAAATTCATCGCTTTCTTCACTGGCTGTGTCAGTGTCAGAGGCAATAAGGGCATATGCCTCCTCCGCTGAAAACAGTCTTTGCGATGATTGGGACATTTTTATTATTTTTGTGTAGGCGTGTATAGTGTAGGGGGGGGGGTACAAACTTTATTTCAACACGGGGGGTATGTAGTGTGTATGTAGTGCTTTAACACGTGTAAGTAAAAAGAAAAAAAAAAGCTCCTGCGCCAAAAATTGAGCACAGATGTTGGTCAGTAACGTCCGTTACTGATCAGCGCTCAGCGGGCACAGGACACCCACAAAAGCACCGTGGGTGTAAAAAAAAATTAAAAAAAAAGACTCCACAGCACCCTCCAAAAAAAATAAATAAAAAAAAACTGCTGATGAGTCAAAAGGCAACAAGAATTTGATCCCAAAAAAAATAAAATAAATCAACCCTGTGCCAAAAATGCTGATCAGTGATGTACATCACTGATCAGCGCTCTGCGGCCACAGGACACCCACAAAATCACCGTGGGTGTAAAAAAAATTAAAAAAAAAAAACCCACAGCACCCTCAAAAAAAAAAAAACTGCTGATCAGTGATGCAACACTGATTAGCAGTGAGGGGCAGCAGGCACACAACTGTGGGTGCAACCGGACAGGATATATATAAAAAAAAAAAACCCTGCACCCCAAAAAAATGCTGATCAGTTAGTTTACACTGATCAGCACAAAAGGGGGGCAGCAGGGGGCAGCAGATACAAAATTATATCACACAATTTAAATCTTTGACACAATGACGCTGCTGCAGCAGCAGCAGCAGCACCAGCAGCACAAGCACCAGGAAGTCACAGCAGGAGCTGGCAGCACGGATGCCACCAACGCTGATCAGGTCAGTATAGGCACAGATGGGCACGGAGACCGCTCTGCACGCTGTTCCTGACCGGGCTGTCTCCGTTATTTCATTTGAGGTGTAATGGCTGTGATTGGTCCGTCGGTCCGACGGACCAATCACAGCCTTTGGGGGCAGGTGGGGTGAGTTGGGGTGACCACCAGTGACACCCTTACACCCGGTGGTGATTGGTGCTGTACTTAACAGCACCAATCACCACCGATCCCTGTGTCACCGGCGAACGTTATTCGCCGGTACACAGAAAACGCTGTAATTGGCTGTTCACATTGAAACAGCCAATCACAGCGATCGCCGATGGGTGGGGGCATCGTCTATAGACGCGGTGACAGTTTAATGGCATTACGTACATTTATGCCATGTGTCAGGAAGTACATCCCGACCATGACGTAAATGTACGTCAAATGTCGGGAAGGGGTTAAGTCCAGTGATAGGATATGTTAATCAAAATACAATCAATATGGAAAAGTAAAGGATAGCGAGAAAGGATGGAGATGAAAGAAAAGCACACTATGATCGTCCAGTATGGGCCGGTTTGGAGTTATGTCACACCGTGAAGACATTTTATATACACCAACTAGGAATACAAAGGATAGCGAGAAAGATCAGAGGTGAAAAGAAAGCAAACTGTGATTGGCCTGTGAAGGCTATTATTCTCGAGGTCAATATTGAATATGGGAGTCCCTCTAGTATGAAAGTGGCCCAGAGAGTCTGATGGAGTGTAGTTGTCAGTTCTGGCATTTTAGCGCCTGCATGTAATGAGGGATCTGTTGTTCAGTTCAGGTGTCGGTCATATCCGTCAGCAGCTGTGTTTCTCATGGTATTCAAAACATGAAGATAATAACTGTCAAATCTGTCGGCAGCTATGTTTCTCATAGTATTCAAAACATGGAGATAATAACACTCAAATGAGGAAGAATAAAGGATAGCGAGATAGAGTAAAGATGAAGAAAAAGCACACCGCCATCAGCTTATAAAAGCCGTATTAGTGGGATCTGTAAGTCAGACCAGTATTAAACATATTAATATCACAATCAATGTGGAAGAATAAAGGATAGCGAGAAAGAGTGGAGATGAAAGCAAAGCACACTATGATCGGCCCATATGGACCGGTTTTGGGATTATGTCAACCCCTGGAGCATATTAGTACACCAAATGGAAATATATTATTCTCGCTGTCCTTTATATTTCCACAACTACACCCACCCCCCACCCCCCACCCCCCCCCCCCCCCGCCCCACCCCCCACCATCTTCCAATCCCATGGTTAACGTCTAGATGTTGTCCTGGGCTGTACATTAGTATCTGTGGTTAGGAAATTACTTCATGCTGCTTTCTGTATTGTTCCCCTGAATTATCCAACCTGAATCTCCATCAGTTCTTAAAAACAGGTTTGGTAGGGATGAGGCAATCTGTCTGCGCCGCAGCCTTGTCCTCCCAGGAAAGCTATTGAGTTCTCCAGTGACAAGATCACATTGTGGTTTAATAAGTTCATTGAAGTATACGGAGAATTGTCAGTAAAACATGTGATGCATTCATGTTACCGTTAGTGTATTTACTGCGAGAACAAAGCTGTCTTATACAATCTCATCATTATCT
Source organism: Crinia signifera (assembly GCF_055691185.1). NCBI lineage: Eukaryota > Metazoa > Chordata > Amphibia > Anura > Myobatrachidae > Crinia > Crinia signifera. The sequence goes on from NC_139226.1 coordinate 26,279,471, forward strand.
GCCAACACCCCCAGAACACCAGGGAGACTCCCAAATCTCCGGTAGCTCTACAGGTTGCCTGAAGAGTCTCCCGGAGATATTAATACTAACAAATTCCTATGAATAATACAGATTTATATTCTAGATCTTGTGTGCGGGGTGTGTGTGTGTGTGTGCGTGCGGGTGTGTGCATGTGTACGGCACAAGTGTAGAGATCATGGGCCAAATGTAACTGTGTGCAAGAATTTTAAAAAAATTGAGAGAGTTTGGGAGAGTTTCCCCATTTTTTTAAAAGCGGCAATCAGTTACACTGAATAACCAGGTTGCTTTTGCCATGGAAATGATTGCCGCTTTAAAAAAAAATGGGGAAAACTCTTCCAAACTCTCACACTTTCCGATTTTCACACCCTATTACATTTGGACCCAGCTCTGCTCTTGTGCCGTACACACGCATGCACACGTTCATAGATCACACGTGGATGAACATTAGCTGCTTGGTCATCATTCTGCTATAGATTAGAATATGACAGATTGTGGAATATAAATATGTATTATTCATAGGGATTTGTTCTCAGTATGGGTTTCCCCATATAAAAGATAACTCTGAGTAATGATAATCTTTAAAGCTGTTAATGTTAAATATTGACCTATTTATCTATTGATTGATCCTCTGAATTCCAAAGGATGAAACGCGCCGGTGACAAGCGCCAATTCAGCACAACCAACGAGGACTCCATGGATTTAATCTTGTAAGAGTATATGAGTATAAAGGTGGACTATTTCTTCATGAAGGAGGTTGGACAATCCCTCACTATTTCTGTATAAAATATCGTTTAGAAGATTTTTATCTTCAAATAAATATGGGTAGTTTATTGTATGAAAATTTGTTTTATTATAATGTATAGACATTGTCATTATGTTCTATTGTGGGTAGAATTTGGAGGGGAAAAAAATAATTTATCCATTTTGGTATAAGACTATAACATAGCAAAATGTATAAAAAGTCAAGCGCTGGGAATACTTTCCCCATCTGTTGAAGAGATGGCACCAGAATGCACTGTGGGAAGTTTGCAAGCTTGCTGGCTCCTGGCATTCATGTGAATTGTACGCTGACACATTCCACTTACCTAAATATTATTGTAGGCCAAGGTCACCTATTTGTGACATAAGTGTTCCCTGATGACAGTTTCCTCTTTGGATCAGGATAATATGTTCTGCTGCACAGAAACATTTGGTTAAGAACTTTTTGAGGAACATGACAAAGAGTTCAAGATGTTCAAGGAGCGTGCATCATTAACTATACCGAGTGTATGTATGCACATGCAAAAGCAGCCAGTATTTACCCTGCAGAGAAACAATATAAATGTATTGCTCCCCCCCGCATTGCAACATGGTTTGTTCCAGACACACAATGAATTTTTTTCTGAATCTAACCCTTAAGGTACATACACACTGAGCGATTATGCCCAGCGTGTATGGACAGCGATGATCGTGTTTATTGCTGGGGGCAGTGGCGGAACTATAAATTTTACTCCCCCCTGCCAAAAAGTTTGTGGCACCCCCCCCCCCCAACCCCCCCGGGCTCCTCTCCAGCGTGTTTCCCCAGTGTGTGACGTGATGATATCACACGCATAATGGAGAAGCTGAAGCAGGAGAGAGGAAGAGAGACCAGCAGACACTGCTGCTTCCCCTGGCTCTGACGCATCCCAGGCCGCCCCAGCACGCCCATCCGCCCCCCATCCTGTACACCGTAGCCAATAGCCGGCTCTGTGTGCAGTCAATTGAATCAGTGGGGGGGATTTGTCGTCTCTGCTATGGCCGCACCCGCGCTGTGGCTGACTCGCCTCCGGTGCTCAGCCAGTGGGCAGTGGCAGGCAGCTGCATGTCAGTCCATCGAGCGGGTGTGGGCACCCACACAGATCCCACTGCCGCTTGCTCCCCCAAGCGGCTGCTGTGGCTGCCTTACAGTAGTTACGCCACTGGCTGGGGGCAAAGCCGCTCAGTGCATACAGACTGAGCGATTATGCCCAGCGTGTATGGACAGCAATGATCGTGTTTATTGCTGGGGGAAAAGCCGCTCAGTGCATACACACTGAGCGGCTTTCCCCCTGCCCGGCGCCATCAGCGTGGGGGGGGGGGAGATGGCTTTACATAGCGCGGCGATATGGAAAGTCATCCACAAAGCAGCTCATCTGCTGGTAATACCCATTACCCATCGATGATGCAGGAGTGAGCCTCACCGCTCATTGCCGGGCCATACACACTGGGCGGCTTTCAGCTCAAAATCGTCCAGTGTGTATGGGCCATTAGAGCTTATGGGGGTGAAGCAATGTTATGTTCTATCGGATTCGGTATGAAATCCCGACAGTCAACATCCGACAGGGTCAAAATCCCGAATGGGTCAAAATACAGACAAGTTCAAAATCCCGACATTTAAAATCCCGACAAGGACAAAATCCCGACATTTAAAATCCAGGGTCAAAATACCGACATATAGAATGTACAGGTGAAACAGTCAACATGAGGTCGACATGGGTTTTTTTCACAGTTTTTTTACCCGAATGTCGACACGGTCAACATGGACACAGTTGGAAGTGAACCGCAGCTCTCACTTCGCTCGCGATGCTTCAGGCACGGTGCCTCGCTGCGCTCAGCACACTATTTTATTCTCCCACCGCGCCCTATCATTATCACATGCAGGAACAGAGCTTGCGAATCCCATACCTCCCAACATTGGTGGCAGTGGAGGAAATTAGGGGGCGTGGCATCCCAATCAGGGGGTGTGACCTACGATCATGGAACTCCCGTGAGGCCATGCGCCCATTTTCCTAGCTGTGGAGGGAACGGCCAGCTCTCTGAGAGTTACTGGCCTAGCCCCTCTGTCTCACGGAATAGAGACTGTGCGCTTGGGACGCAGGACTGTTCCAAATTATCGGGACTGTCCTGCAAATATCTGGACAGTTGGAAGGTATGCTAATCCTGTATAATAAAGTGTTCATGCTGTTTCTCCCCTTTATGGGGGGATTCAAGTGTTTTGCACACCAACGGCCACTAGATGGCGCCGATCTAGCAATGTAAGTGTTGCTCCGCACACACAGCCACCTGGGCTGACTTTCCTGTTATGTTGTTGTTTTTTCTTTTCATGGGCTGGTAACTAGTTGAATAATAATCACTCATCTGAAGCCATCTCCATTCAGAGAAAGAAAAAACACGATAGCATTCTTTGTACTCTATATATATATACTGGAGCTTAGTCTTGGAGCCTCCTATCATTAGGATTACCTGCTCAATATTTGCAGTACACATGACATTTAGCAAAAACTCCCAGCTAAGGGAGGCGGATGCTGAATAACAAAACCAGAGTATCGCTTGAATAGAACTTCCATTGTGTTGGATACATTCATTCTGGTTGATTCGTTCGGATGCGAATTCGCATCCCTGCGAGTCAACCAAACCCACCTTGCGAATGGTGGCCGGGCTGTTTTACATAAACATCCATTTGCAGCCTGCTGGGAACACTCACATCATTCGTTAGTCGCTGACCATCGAATGATGTAGAACGTGCACGCAGATCTAAGGTTGCTAAGAGCAACCTTACACCGGCGTGCACATTCCAAGGGAAGAGGGTGTGGCTGCTGACATCCGGTGATGTCAGCTGCTGGCCCCTGGCGCCCACATCACTGGCCGATTACCATGAGAACGCTCAGCGGTTTATGGGCGTTCCCCGTGGGTACTCTGGTGGACCGATGCCTGCATGTCACAGGACGTCAGACGCACGCCCCGTCTTCGTCCTAGCGCAGAGAAATCATCCGATGGTCAGTGACCGTACAATGGTTTCCCCTGCTAGCGGAGGCATGTGGGAGATGTGTTCTCATACACATCCCCTCGCATGGTACCAAGGGGATTTGGTGGTGGTGGGGGGGGTATTCGGCCAGAAGGTGGGCGGCGGCTCAGGCTCTTGGTAAACAGCACTGTTTGCAGCTTACCGTGCCAACCTGAATTAGGGCCATAATACATCTGCACATATTGCAGGAGGGGATTATGGGCCTGATTCAGGCATGCTTGCTGGGATGCGAGTTTTAGGTGGCCAGCAAGCAGGTAAACGCATTCGCAGGGGGAAAAGCAGTCAGCATCTAATGATTTTCCCCTGCTCGCTGCGCTGAGTAAGTCTAGACATAGCGCTGTGCAGGCCACGGGGAGAAAGCTGCTGGCATCAGCCGTCCTCCCTCCCAACAGCCCGTGAACACCTGCATTTCCCGGGTCATTCCCAGAAAACACCGGCATTATGCCCCCAAACGTCTGGCGTCTGTCAATCACCTTGTAATCGGCCAGCAAAGGCCAGCCATCGCTTGGTCCATCGCAATGGGACCGTGCTCATAGCCTTTCTATAATCGGCAGGGCTGCAGAATTCGCAGCCCTGTGTACGGGTCTCAGTCCGGCCCTATAGCCAACTTGTGTTCAACTCCAAGTTCTCTAACCTCCACTCGCCAGATACAAACAGATTGCCGGCCTGTTGCTATTGGCCGGTGCTCAGTGCAGTTAGTGTAATCATTAACGAGTGGCTGATAATATCCCTTAGGAATACTCAACATGGTCAAACATACAAGCCCTGACATGGGAAATAAATCCATCGTGTATCACAGGGCGGCGAGGGTGACGTTCCCCAGAGGTATCGCTATATTCCGTTCTGTTAATTCATTATTCTGAACATTTCCAGTCCAGCAGCTGACGCTCTATTTATTGTTCATACTGTACACACCTTATCACACATGTCATATTCATACACACCTACTGTACACACATTAGGTGGCTGTTGAATACTTACCTAGGCTATGCTCCAGAATTGTCTGGGATGCTCCTGAAAATCTAGTGGCTCTCCCAGCCCCCTGGAACGGTAGGCAAGTCTCCCGGAGCCACTGAGTAGCAGCTCCCGCTGGCCCTTACACTGCAGTTGCCTTTTGCTGAATGTGACTGCAGTTTAAGGGGTCTTACAACAACCAGCCACCTTATACCATACCTGCCTACTTATTTTTTTCTCCTCCTTGGAAGAAGCCCAGAAAGGAGACCAGATACTGTATGTAAGGGGGGCGGGACGAGACTGACCTCACCAAGCCCTGCCCCTTGGCAGTCAAACGCAGCAATTTGCAGGTCTGCTGATTGGGGATGGGGGCGTTCAAAATTATGTGAATTGCATGTTTAGCCTCGTCCCCTCGTCGCGGACCCGCAAAAACAGTATATGGAGCAGAGGGGAAGGAGGTGCAGGGCGATGCTGGAGACTTGGCCACCTTCCCGTGGGGCTGGGAGGGGGACACGATTTTCAGGAGCTTCCCGGCCATTCCGGGAGGGTTGGCAAATATGCCTTATAGCGATTTTTTGTAATCAGAGTCAGAAGCTCGATTACGCCCTATATGTGGTGTTTTCACCGCTTTTACAAAGGTACCAAAGCCCCGCCACTGGGGCTCCGATGCCTATGAGCTTCTCTCTGCAGCGAGGGATCCAATCCCACGCACAACTAGGAAAAACCATGCTGCACTGCAGGTGGGGCAGATGTTACAGGTGCAGAGAGAGCTAGATTTGGGTGAGTTATTTTGTTTCTGTGCAGGGTAAATACTGGCTGCTTTATTTTTACACTGCAGTTTAGATTTCAGTTTCAAAACACCTCAAGCAAATCTATCTCTGCACATGTTACATCTGCCCCACCTGCAGTGCAGCACACATACATTATTGACATATTAAAGCAGTATGAAGCCATGTATCCCCAAGGACAGGCATACACACAGATAATGCCTGGTCAGAAACTGAATTCATGATCTCAGCAGTGGCAGGCAACAACGCTAGCCACTATGCTTACTGTGCTTATGTATTTTTATAACAATGACCAGTGGTCACGTCTTGTCGGCTGTCGCATTTAATTACTACAGTATGTGTTTACGCTTTAATGTTGAAATTTAAAGAAATACCCATACAGCATTGCAAATGAAGACTGTTACTTTGTGTTTGATGTAATGTTCTCGTAGAACAGAGAAATAAATAAGATCGAGACAAACAGGTTCCTCTGAATTCATGAAATGTTCTATGCCCACAAGTATTCGGCACACTCCTTACAGACTCATCTGCCCAAGAACAAAGCTCTGTCATCATCCATAAATGTGTGTATTTCCTAGATATGCACATACTAAACAATATATTACCATATTGTGACTAATGTACATCTCATACAATGCAACGTAAAACGGGGTCTATGAACTCATATCCTTGTACCAGGAATGACACACCTGGGCTTCCTGATTAAGGACCTTATTCAGACCGGTGTGCTACGCTGCGTATACTCGCAGCCTAGTCAACAGGTAAGCGCCCAGGGGCGGATTGGGTCACCGGGAAACCGGGCCATTTCCCATTTGGGCCGGACCACATTTGGCTGCTATATCACCCTGGCCGGGCCGCCGCTTCCCCCCTGGGCCCCCGCCGCCTGGCTGAGCTGCCCACAGAAAATATATCCGCGGCCGGCTTTGACCAGTTTGAAGATGGCCGTGGCTGCCCGCTGGTCGCTTATGGTTGACGTGATCACGTCACCTGCAACTGCTTCAGGTCGGATATGGTGCTGGCGAGTGCGGCACCGAAGCTGGGTAAGTAGTGCCCGGGTCAGTAGCGCTATCACCCCCCATCCTGGGTCATTAGCACTGCTGCTATCAGACACACACACACCCCGCGGTCACTAGCACTGGCTCCCTCCCCGAGTCACTGGCACTAGCGCCCCCCCATCACTAGAACTAGCACACACACACCCCCGCGGTCACTAGCACTGGCCCCCTCTCAGAGTCACTGGCACTAGCGCCCCCCCATCACTAGAACTAGCACACACACACCCCCGCGGTTACAAGCACTGGCCCCCTCCCAGAGTCACTGGCACTAGCGCCCCCCCCATCACTAGAACTAGCACACACACCCCCCCGCAGTCACTAGTACTGGCCCCCTCCCCGTGTCACTGGCACTAGCGCCCCCCCCCCCCCCATCACTAGAACTAGCACACACACCCGCGGTCACTAGCACTGGCCCCCTCCCCGAGTCACTGGCACTAGCGCCCCCCCATCACTAGAACTAGCACACACCCCGCGGTCACTAGCACTGGCTCCCTCCCCGAGTCACTGGCACTAGCACCCCCCCATCACTAGAACTAGCACACACACACCCCCGCGGTTACAAGCACTGGCTCCCTCCCCGAGTCACTGGCACTAGCACCCCCCCATCACTAGAACTAGCACACACACACCCCCTCGGTCACTAGCACTGGCCCCCTCCCCGAGTCACTGGCAATAGCGCCCCCCCATCACTAGAACTAGCACACACACACCCACGGTCACTAGCACTGGCCCCCTCCCCGAGTCACTGGCACTAGCGCCCCCCCATCACTAGAACTAGCACACACACACCCCCGCGGTCACTAGTACTGGCCCCCTCCCCGTGTCACTGGCACTAGCGCCCCCCCCCCCATCACTAGAACTAGCACACACACCCGCGGTCACTAGCACTGGCCCCCTCCCCGAGTCACTGGCACTAGCGCCCCCCCCCCCCCCCATTACTAGAACTGGCACACACACACCCCCGCGGAGAAACAACCCATCAGGGGTGCGGGGACAAAGATGACATCACTTGGCCCCGCCCCATGCCATAAAACTCTGTGATTCGTTGGCCATGGAGAGGGGGCGGGGCTTAACTGGCGCAAAATGCCGCTACTGTGACATTTTAGCCCCATCCCCTCTTCGCAGACCCGCGGTTTGCAGTAATTGAACCAGCAAGGATGGGGGGGGGGAGCGGGGGCTCGGGCCAGCAAGCATGAATGCATGAAGGGTCTCTGACAATTGATTATAAATGTTAGCAAGGATGCAGTTTTGCAATAGGGCCCCTTTGCGAATAATGACATGGCAATATGGCGCAATAAAAGATTAAGGACGATTTTTACCTTAAAATGGGTTGATACGGTGTAAAATGGGTATCAGACACACAACAGGTCGTTAATGTCAGACATAATTAGAGCTGGTTTGTTTGGGTGAGTTATAATTAGCAATGATTAAATTAACTTACAAGTACAATATTAGAGCACATTTGTAATAAAAAAAAAAATTAGAAATAATTTGTAACTTAATAATTGCAAAATATACCTTGATGGCTGTACTTGTAATTTGTTCCCATTAAATGCATCTTATGCGCATCATGCTAATTAGACACAAACAGCTTTTACTGATTAAAATGATATACAGCACACCTATATTCTGTATGTAATTGTGACTGTATCTGTATAAAAAATTTTCTACTACAGGGTTTCCCACCCAAACAGTGCAACATTGTTTAGAATGCATAGTGTGTAATTACGACTATGCATTCTAAATAATGTTGCACTGTTTGGCTGGGAAACCCTGTAGCAGAACATTTTATATACAGATACAGTCAAAATTACATACAGAATATAGGTGTGCTGTATATCATTTTAATCAGTAAAAGCTGTTTGTGTCTATCATTGTATGCAACTGTAACTGATTACCAAATAAAGGGCTTCACACATCAGCCGATTATCGATAAACTACACATGTATGTGGGCAATCGGTTTTCTTTATGTGACACAGGTATTAAACCTACCTCCTAAAGACCTAGGGCCTGATTCAGATTTGTACGCAATGCCGATGTTCACATAGCTGAGCATCGATAGGTAGACTGTGCACTCGCCAAGGTACACTATCGATGCTGCCTGCACTCAGCAGCAAAAATATACTGCTATAGATTGTAGGAGGGAGGTGGGCCCCAAACAGGTATCCTGTCTATGTCCCCATAAGGTCTAAATTCACCTCTGGGCGTGCCCAAGCATTTAAGGGGAGGGTGTGTGACACCAGCTCCGGCCTTGATCAGGCTGATTTCATTGCAGCCGCCAAGAATGACCAGGGCTGCCCAGAGCCTGCGATCGATGGTGACCATTTGATGGTGATCGTCTTACAAATAATAATAATATTCGCACAGCTTCACGCAACCGTACACTTCTATTCACACAGCATGCACAATCATTTGCAAGGCGGGATTTCACTCTAGGGGGCGGTGTTTAACTGATCATTGGTCTTGGCAAATTCGCTCCGTGCAATCCGGTCTGAATTAGGCCAAATGTTACACTGTTATGCTATATGTAGGTTGCATTCAGGTCGGTCCGAATAAATTGGGTGCATCCTGGTCTATATAAAGTCACAATTTGGACCCGGTTTGCAAATGGAATGGAAAAGTCGCACGCATTGGCCCTGTTCTGGGAAAAGCCGCACAATCTAGCGTCCCACTTCGAGCGACTTTTTTGGAGCCGCTATAATCGTCTCTCATCACATCCCAGCCCTGGAGTAATAATCTAATGCAATGCCTGGGGTTTTAACCCTTTGCAGTCCATTTTTTTTTTTTTTTGCAATTCAAATAGTCTGGTTTAAATGTTTGAATTGATTGTCATTTTTTTTTATTTCAAAAATGGTCTACATTTAATGTTGAACGATGTTACTGTTCTTATTTTAAAGTGGCTCCCCACTGGATCAGCTACTAGCGCTAGGGCTGTTGAGCCTGACTAGACGTTGGACTTGAAGGGGTTAATACCTGCTTTGCCTTTCAAAATTACATTTTTCTGAACCACTTCGAGGTTCGACCATCAGCCAAATCAGATGTTTCTATGGTTAATGTACACACCTCTAGTGTGAAAAAAAAATAAACTGAGATAACCACGAATAGATTGAGCTTGTCAGGACACACCTCGCTGCGCACACACCTCTCTGTTTGATCAGTAGTTATTTCCAGGTCCGACTGTATCAGTAAATGTCACGTACCAAACCCCCGGCTGAACAATGCAACAAGTAACAAGAAAACCACAATAGGAAACCATACCATTTATATTTCCTTTAAAGTGGAATTACCATTTTTGGGGGAGTCTTTTCATCATTGGAGCCAGTACGGACGGTGTAATGGTTAGCATTACTGCCTGACAGCGCTGAGGTCATGGGTTCCATTCCCACCATGGCCCTAACTGTGCGGAGTTTGTATATTCTAGCCGTGCTCGCGTGGGTTTCCTCAAGGTACTCCGACATACCCATGACTGATATAACTTTAGCACTGTGTCAAATTATATATTATTACAGGGTTGTAACTATTGTAGGTTTGTGCCAGAGGTGCCTTGCCCATAGCGCATTTGCACTGGCAGCACCACCCACACGGCCCGTGCCCGCACCACTCCCACCAGCTTCTCATCGCTCTCTGTCGGCAGCCCACCGCTTTCCACCCGCAGCTGCTACCCTGTGTGGTGTGAGCTCAGCTTCTATGCTGCTGAGCAGCTCACACTAGGGTAGCGGATATTTAAATCATTGGGCCTGCCAGCCAGCCTATCAGAGCTTGTGGACTGACAGTGATTGGCTCACAAGAAAATGTTTGAAATATCCATAACCCTGGTATGAGCCGCTCAGTGCTGTGTGCTGAGATTGGGAGAGAGGTAGCTGCGGCTTTTTTTCTTTTTTACAGGGGCGTGGCCACGTCCCCTCCTGTTTACCATGCTCCTTCATTTTAGCGGGGCTCAGCAGAGCTGTCAGCGCCCCTGTGTGTAAGGGGCATTGCTGTGGCCAATTTATATTACTGTGTGTCATAATGTTTAATGGACATTACGGCCTGCTGCATAACATGTAAGGGGCATTACAATGTGGCATAATGTGTAATGGGAATTACAGTGTGCTGCATAATGTGTAAGGGGCATTACAATGTGGCTTAATGTGCAAGAAACATTACGGTGTGCGGCATAATGTTTAAAGGGCATTACGGCGAATGGTATAATGTGTAATGTGTAATGGCCATTATGTTGTGTGGTATAATGTATAAAGGGCACAAGGGTGTTGCATAATGTGTAATGGGCATTACGTTGTGCGTGATCCCAGCGCACTTTGCAGAAAAGGCTCTACCTGGCGCAGTGCGCCTAAGGGGCTCTACCTGGCGCAGTGTGCCTAAGGGGCTCTACCTGGCGCAGTGTGCCTAAGGGGCTCTACCTGGCGCAATGTGAACAAGTGGCATTACTGTGTGTTGCAATGTGAATTGATACTATTATGTTACTACGGCCACATTACTATTATGATACTATTATGTGGCTATGCCCCTTCCCCATGAAGCCACACCCCTAAATGTTGTACATGTACCTTTGGTGCATAATATCCCTGTTTTGAGTATGGAGGGGGGGGGCACCAATCCATTTATGGCACCGGGCACCAAAATGTCTAGTTACGGCCCGGCATCATTATTGTCATGGAATCGGTACATCTGTCAGAATGAACTTAGGTCTACAGTCATTAGGTCGACCCCACTAGGTCGACTGGCAGGAAGGTCGACCTGACTTAAGGTCGACATGGGCCAAGGTCGACATGACTTAAGGTCGAATTTGCATAAAGGTCGACATGAGGAAGGTCGACTGGTCATAAGGTCGATATGGGTTTTTCACTGTTTTTTTAACCGAATGTCGACACAGTCGACATGGACACAGTTGGCAATGAGAATCGGACCCTCGCATCGCTCCCTTCGCTCGCAATGCTTCGGGCACGGTGCCTCGCTGCGCTCGGCACACTATTTTATTCTCCCACCACGCCCTAGTGGATGGTAGGGCATGAAATACCGCCTGTCGGCACATGTCGGCTCAAAAAACAGTGAAAAACCCATGTCGACCTTATGACCAGTCTACCTTCCTCATGTCGACCTTTATGCAAATTCGACCTTAAGTCATGTAGACCTTGGCCCATGTCGACCTTAAGTCAGGTCGACCTTCCTGCCAGTCGACCTAGTGGGGTCGACCTAATGACTGTAGACCTAAGTTCATTCTAATAGATGATCGCTTCCCATTGTCATATAGACCAAGCTATCCTCTTAACATCATAAAATTAAACATTAGTTGACCAATATACAGTTCTGACTAATAATCAGCAGGAATTGACCCTTGTACATGCACTTTATACCGATATGGCAGCCTCCAGTGAGCAATTAGTTATTTATTCACAAATCAAGAAACTGACTACCACGGAAAACCTGATTTATATTAATGCAATAAGCCATAATACTGTATTCACCCCCGCACCTGCCTGCAATAGGGATGGTTACGGTTTCTATGATGCATCCGATAAATATGCACCAAGTGGTATTTCTATGCCTGCGGAGGCTGGCAGTGGGCGGTCTCCGAGCTTGTGCATTGAGATATACACCAGTGAAGGACTTAGGGGCCCATTTATCAAACCATATTTGTGGCTAAATCCCCGAAAACACACGTTTTTGGGGTTTAGCCGCAAATATTAAGTATCTCCTAAATGTATCAAAGGGGGACCGCAGCAGGGATCTCCGATCCCTGCTGCGATACCCCCCTGCACCGCCGCCGGCCGCATCCCCCATAGGTTTCTATGGGGGATGCGAAGCTGGCCGATGTATTAACATCGGGCAGCCTGGCTTCGCACCCCTGGGCTATCGCCATTCTGATATGGTGATAGCCCATTGCAGCCTATGGCTGCGGGATCGTGCTGCCGAGCGGGGCAGTGCGGTCACAGGGGTCGGCGGGGGTCAGCACATAACCGCGCATGCGCAGACCCCCGGCTTCCGGGTCAGGGCTTCGAAGGGACGGGCTCCTTCCGGAGCCTGGTCCCTGCGCCCTTTTAATGATACATTCAGGCGGTGTACTTCAACACCGCAATGCGATGTCCGGCGATGCCACTGCGCCGGCATCGCAATATGTTGATAAATGCGCCCCATAGTAGGTTGCGATCCAGGGATGTAGATATGCGATTACATCATCGCGTCCCTGTTACCTATTTCCACCGCCTACATTGGGTATGGGTCGTTAGGTCAGCACAAGAAAGGTTGACACTCCTTGGGTCGACACTGGAAGGTTGATAGGCAGAAGGTCGAAAGGGTCCTTAGGTCGACCGGCGGAAGGTTGACAATGCAGACGGTCGACACATTTTTTTTTCGGCACACTAATCTATTCTCCCTCCATGCCCTAGTGCAGTGGTTGTCAAACTGTGGGTCCTGTCCTCAAAGTGGGTCCCGACCTTCTCAGCATGAGGTTATGACTCCATGTTGCTGACCATCAGGCTGATGACTTCTCTAATCTGTCAGTGATTCAAGGAGTCTGAAAAATCTGTTGAATTGTCTGTTATGTTAGACTCCTCCCATCAGGGCTGGACTGGCCATCTGGCACTTCTGGCAAATGCCAGAAGGGCCGATGGCCTTGTGGGCCGATTTTGTTAGGACACAGTAGTGCCGCTGGTGCAGCTTTACCGGATGTTGTCATTACTTTTCAACGGACGCTGCCTGGCACAGGCTCCACTCGTAGCTATCTTCACTTCCACCCGGCCAGGCAGCCCGACTCACCCCCCATGTGACTGCCGCATCCCACACTGGTCACTGACAGTCTGTCCCGCCCCTCTGCCAGCCAACGCGGCACGTGCTGGGAGAAGGAGAAGGCGGGACAGCAGTCAGTCGGGCACCATCGCAGTGCCGCAGCGGCATGATTGATTTGGTCTCCGTGACGGAGACTCCCTCTGACAGCCCAGGAGAGGACCCACTGCCTGCAGAGTTTGTAATTCGGCCAGGGGAGATCCATCATCACCCGTCCGGTCCTGCGGTGAAACTAGTGAGTGCACTACTCCTGTACTGAGTGCAGTCAGTGGGGAGTCTGGGGACAGTCAGTCAGTGGGTGGTGTGTAACGGAGCCAGTACAGGAACACGGAACATATGATATGCTACATGTTCCTGTACTGGCTCCATTACACACCAGTGCAGCTCAGTGTGTGTTCTGCTCCCCTTCCAGCCTATACAAGTGGGGTAATAAATGGCCCATGGTCCATGGAGAGAGGGCCTAGAGCTACTCTCACTATGCCAATGTATATTTTCCTTACTATATTAACTGCCTGTGCATTATTAGCAGAATTTATAGGGGAAATGGTGATAACTTTTGTTTATTTACTAAAAAAACTCCCGAGGAATAACATTTGGTCTGTCTGGCTGTGTCTGTCATGCTGTCCAATCAGTTTCTGCATGCACCAAAGGAGCCAGTAACCCGGTACACATATAGATTCCACACATATTCTATTAATGAATACGTTTGCTATATAGTGTAACTATGGGTAATTATGTAAATGCATCTGAGGCATTAATTTGGATACGGCATGCTCTGATGCCAAGCCTCCTTTACATGAGACCACGCCCCTTTTTGCAGCGCAATGGTCCTGCCTACTTCAGGTGGGCCTGTGTGCTCAAAATGCCAGGGCCGATTTTTGGTCCCAGTCCGGCCCTGCCTCCCATCATGTTGTGCCGCCACAATGCTGCCATGTATGTGCTGTCTGCTGACTACACATGTGATGTGATGGGTTATGGTATATTAGACTCCTCCGATCATGTTGTGCCTCCACAATGCTGCCATGTATGTGCTGTCTGCTGACTACACGTGTGATGTGATGGGTTATGGTATATTAGACTCCTCCCATCACTCTGTGCCTTCACAATGCTGCCATGTATGTGCTGTCTGCTGACTACATGTGTAATGTGATGGGTTATGGTATATTAGACTCCTCCCATCACTCTGTGCCTCCACAATGCTGCCATGTATGTGCTGTCTGCTGACTACACGTGTGATGTGATGGGTTATGGTATATTAGACTCCTCCCATCACTCTGTGCCTCCACAATGCTGCCATGTATGTGCTGTCTGCTGACTACATGTGTGATGTGATGGGTTATGGTATATTAGACTCCTCCCATCACTCTGTGCCTCCACAATGCTGCCATGTATGTGCTGTCTGCTGACTACACGTGTGATGTGATGGGTTATGGTATATTAGACTCCTCCCATCACTCTGTGCCTCCACAATGCTGCCATGTATGTGCTGTCTGCTGACTACACGTGTGATGTGATGGGTTATGGTATATTAGACTCCTCCCATCACTCTGTGCCTCCACAATGCTGCCATGTATGTGCTGTCTGCTGACTACACGTGTGATGTGATGGGTTATGGTATATTAGACTCCTCCCATCATTCTGTGCCTCCACAATGCTGCCATGTATGTACTGTCTGCTGACTACACGTGTGATGTGATGACCTTCTGCAGTCACCTGCTAGGGTCCTGTCGTTACTTTTATTGGCTGTTGGGGCCCCAGAGCAAAATAGTTTGAGGACCCCTGCCCTAGTGGATGGTAGAGCATGAACTACTGCCTGTTTTTTTTGAGGGGGGGGGGGGGTGTCAAAAAAAACAGTGTCAACCATCTGCTGGTTGAACCAAGGACCATGTTGGCCTTCAGTCCCTGCCGACCTTCTGCCTGTCAACATTCCGATGTCAACCTAAGGAGTGTCGACCTTTCTTGTGCCAACCTAATGACTGAATCCTGCCCACATTACTGCCTTTGTGAAGTTGTGGGCGGAGCTATGATGGTGCTATTCATCACAAATCATGTCATCGTCCCGCCCTCTTCATGTCATCGTCCCGCCCTCTTCATGTCATCGTCCCGCCCTCTTCATGTCATCGTCCCGCCCTCTTCACTCCGAGCCGGCAGCTACACTGGTGAGTGTGAGGTCCGGAGGCTGCACGTAGGATGCAGCAGATTTGCCCACTTTTCCTAGAGTACCAGCAGCAAAAGCAAACAGGATACTGGCATACAGTACATTAAAAAGGGGAATGGATTCTAGGGATGCCAATGTGATAGTGCCTCTTTACAAGGCATTGGTGAGACCACATTTGGAATATTGTGTTCAGTTCTGGGCACCGCACCTTAAAGGACATAAATGAATTGGAACAGGTGCAGAGAAGGGCGACTAAGCTAGTAAAAGGTCTCCAATCACTAGAATACAAAGATAGGTTAACCAGGCTGAATATGTTTTCACTGGAGAAACGGAGGCTGAGAGTCAAATACAGGATTGGGAATCATATGGAACTGGGAGATGATTGGTTAGTAACAGGCCTATACTTAGGACACGCGGGCATGTACTGAGGCTCGAGGAAAAGAAATTCCATACTGAATCACGAGGAGGATTCTTCACCATTAGAGAAGTAACATTCTTGAACTCCTTGTTGATGGGGTGGTTACAGCAACTACTGTTAATGAATTTACATCAAAACTGGACACAGTTTTGGCCACTAAGGGAATCCTAAAGATATGACTTAGTCACGTCACTAGTTACACGTAAGATAGGTTGAACACGATGGACTAACGTCTTTTTTCAGCCTTACTTACGATATTACTGTTACCACACGATTTCCGAGAGCCTCTTGGTCATCCCAGGAGAGTAAGCAAATACTATTAAGTTTTCAGTCAATTGATATTCTATAGCAAATCAGTATAAATTAGGTCTACTACAGATCCACTATTAGAAAAAATGATTTACTAGTGTATGTTTTACTATTATAGTCCAAGAGGTCATTACAATATATTCACCACGGTTAATAATGTGTATTGCTGGTTAGCAATGGTGTCAAAACTCAGATAAGGAAATGTGACATTAGCATTCAGAATAATAATTAACTCCGTATGGTTCACAATCAAAGGAGAGCACAGATCATTTACTAGTGCAAATAGTAACGCTCCGTGAATGAGTCACTGTACAAACCCTGATCCCCGTACACTGTTCTGTCATGTGCCGCGGCCATTAGTCATAGCGACTCCCTTACCAGTGCAGCTTTAGGCTTTTGTCCCACTTGGATCAAGGTAGGCGTTGCCCCCCCTCCCCCCCCGAACTCGGTGGTGGCTGAGCATTCCAAGCCCCCCCAGGACTCGGCAGCGGCCACATTCCCTCCCCTCCCGCCGCCCCCTTAAATCGACGGTGGCTACTCCCCCCCATACTCGGCAGTGGTGGGCGCATTCCGAACCCCCCCCCCCCCATACTCGGCGGTGGCGGACGCATTCCCCTCCTCCCCCGGGACTCGGTGGCGGCCGCATTCCCTCTGTCCCCCACCGGACTCTGCGGCGGTGGAGGAGGCAACAGCACACACACACACCCCCCCCCCCCCGGACCCAGCTCCGGCGGCAGTCGCTTTACTCCCCCACCGTATCACTCCATGCGCAGGTGAGTGAGGGTGGCGCACTGGGGCGCTGAGGTGCGTTGCCATGGCCATCAGTCATAGCGACTCCCTTACTGCTCCCCGCACACTGTTCTGTCATGTGCTGCGGCCATTAGTCAAAGCGACTCCCTTACTGCTCCACGCACACTGTTCCGTCATGTGCCGCGGCCATTAGTCATAGTGACTCCCTTACTGCTCCACGCACACTATTCCGTCATGTGCCGCGGCCATTAGTCATAGTGACTCCCTTACTGCTCCCCGCACACTGTTCTGTCATGTGCCGCAGCCATTAGTCATAGTGACTCCCTTACTGCTCCCCGAACACTGTTCTGTCATGTGCCGCGGCCATTAGTCATAGTGACTCCCTTACTGCTCCCCGAACACTGTTCTGTCATGTGCTGCGGCCATTAGACATAGCGACTCCCTTACTGCTCCCCGAACACTATTCTGTCATGTGCCACGGCCATTAGACATAGTGACTCCCTTACTGCTCCCCGCACACTATTCCGTCATGTGCCACGGCTATTAGTCATAGTGTCTCCATTACTGCTCACCGAACACTATTCTGATATGTGCCGCGGCCATTAGACATAGTGACTCCCTTACTGCTCCCCGCACACAATTCCGTCATGTGCCACGGCTATTAGTCATAGTGTCTCCATTACTGCTCACCGAACACTATTCTGTCATGTGCCGCGGCTATTAGTCATAGCGACTCCCTTACTGCTCCCCGAACACTATTCTGTCATGTGCCGCGGCCATTAGTCATAGTGACTCCCTTACTGCTCCACGCACACTGGTCCGTCATGTGCCACGGCTATTATTCATAGTGTCTCCATTACTGCTCACCGAACACTATTCTGTCATGTGCCGCGGCTATTAGTCATAGCGACTCCCTTACTGCTCCCCGAACACTATTCTGTCATGTGCCGCGGCCATTAGTCATAGTGACTCCCTTACTGCTCCCCACACACTGTTCTGTCATGTGCCGCGGCCATTAGACATAGCGACTCCCTTACTGCTCCCCACACACTGTTCTGTCATGTGCCGCTGCCATTAGTCATAGTGACTCCCTTACTGCTCCCCACACACTATTCTGTCATTTGCCGCGGCCATTAGACATAGCGACTCCCTTACTGCTCCCCACACACTGTTCTGTCATGTGCCGCAGCCATTAGACATAGCGACTCCCTTACTGCTCCCCGCACACTGTTCTGTCATGTGCCGAGGCCATTAGACATAGTGACTCCCTTACTGCTCCACGCACACTGTTCTGTCATGTGCCGCGGCCATTAGACATAGCGACTCCCTTACTGCTCCCCGAACACTGTTCCGTCATGTGCCGCGGCCATTAGACATAGCGACTCCCTTACTGCTCCCCACACACTATTCTGTCATGTGCCGAGGCCATTAGACATAGTGACTCCCTTACTGCTCCACGCACACTGTTCTGTCATGTGCCGCGGCCATTAGACATAGCGACTCCCTTACTGCTCCCCGAACACTGTTCCGTCATGTGCCGCGGCCATTAGACATAGCGACTCCCTTACTGCTCCCCACACACTGTTCTGTCATGTGCCGAGGCCATTAGTCATAGTGACTCCCTTACTGCTCCCCGCACACTGTTCTGTCATGTGCCGAGGCCATTAGACATAGTGACTCCCTTACTGCTCCCCGAACACTATTCTGTCATGTGCCGAGGCCATTAGACATAGTGACTCCCTTACTGCTCCCCGCACACTATTCTGTCATGTGCCGAGGCCATTAGACATAGTGACTCCCTTACTGCTCCCCGCACACTATTCCGTCATGTGCCGAGGCCATTAGTCATAGTGACTCCCTTACTGCTCCACGCACACTGTTCTGTCATGTGCCGAGGCCATTAGACATAGTGACTCCCTTACTGCTCCACGCACACTGTTCTGTCATGTGCCGAGGCCATTAGTCATAGTGACTCCCTTACTGCTCCACGCACACTGTTCTGTCATGTGCCGAGGCCATTAGACATAGTGACTCCCTTACTGCTCCACGCACACTGTTCTGTCATGTGCCGCGGCCATTAGTCATAATGACTCCCTTACTGCTCCCCGCACACTATTCTGTCATGTGCCGAGGCCATTAGACATAGTGACTCCCTTACTGCTCCACGCACACTGTTCTGTCATGTGCCGCGGCCATTAGACATAGCGACTCCCTTACTGCTCCCCGCACACTGTTCTGTCATGTGCCGCGGCCATTAGACATAGCGACTCCCTTACTGCTCCCCACACACTGTTCAGTCATGTGCCGCGGCCATTAGTCATAGCGACTCCCTTACTGCTCCCCGCACACTATTCTGTCATGTGCCGAGGCCATTAGACATAGCGACTCCCTTACTGCTCCCCGCACACTATTCTGTCATGTGCCGCGGCCATTAGTCATAGCGACTCCCTTACTGCTCCACGCACACTGTTCTGTCATGTGCTGCGGCCATTAGACATAGTGACTCCCTTACTGCTCCCCACACACTGTTCTGTCATGTGCCGCGGCCATTAGTCATAGTGACTCCCTTACTGCTCCCCGCACACTATTCTGTCATGTGCCGAGGCCATTAGACATAGTGACTCCCTTACTGCTCCCCACACACTGTTCTGTCATGTGCCGCGGCCATTAGTCATAGTGACTCCCTTACTGCTCCCCGCACACTATTCTGTCATGTGCCAAGGCCATTAGACATAGTGACTCCCTTACTGCTCCCCGCACACTGTTCTGTCATGTGCCGAGGCCATTAGACATAGTGACTCCCTTACTGCTCCCCGCACACTGTTCTGTCATGTGCCGCGGCCATTAAACATAGCGACTCCCTTACTGCTCCCCACACACTGTTCTGTCATGTGCCGCAGCCATTAGACATAGCGACTCCCTTACTGCTCCCCACACACTGTTCTGTCATGTGCCGAGGCCATTAGACATAGCGACTCCCTTACTGCTCCCCACACACTGTTCTGTCATGTGCCGCAGCCATTAGACATAGTGACTCCCTTACTGCTCCCCGCACACTATTCTGTCATGCGCGCCCACGGCCATTAGTCATAGCGACTCCCTTACTGCTCCCCACACACTGTTCTGTCATGTGCGCATGCTCCGGTACTGGAACGTACTTAGACATACCATCGGTGCACTATCGGGCGCAACATTGAAGCTTGCACCTAATGAGTTCTTGTCCATAGAGTGGCATTTCTTCTACTTGTATTCCCTCCATCCTCTGCCCTGATGAAAGTAATGGCAGCGCACAATTATGTTGTGTCTCTCAAAATACCACAGGCTCACCCGGACGAGAGATCGTCATGGCGCACTAATCCTGCTGTGTATAGTTGCTATGAAAATCACTTGTTGGAGCTAATCCTTACGGTTTCAGTAAATTACCTTAGGGGATAATCTGAGCAGCTGAGGTATTAATAATTACGGTGCTGTAATTACGGCTGTGGTGTAATTAACGCTTCTATGTAATGTTCTTCCTTCTCTAATAGAAATCCCGGTCATCCTTAACAGTACTGGAGTGTAACCCAGGTGCAGGAACACCACACGCGCACACACACACACATGCACACACACATGCACACACACACACACGCACCATTTTAGTCACAAAGAACCTACCTGTAAGTATTTAGGGGTGATTCAGGTCTAGTCGCTATTGAGCGAATTAGATCCGGGTCTGTGCTTTATCAACGAAAATACGCATGTGCACACCTGCTGTGAAACGCATCAGCCTAGACTGACTCTTATTTGCAAATGGGGGAAAAATTTTTTCGATGGTCAGCAACCATCAAATGATTTTTTTGCCTGTGCGCCCGCATGTGAGTGGATGTATAAGCGCACACATCCATTGGCAGGCCGGCACGTGCATTCGGTCAGCGAAAGGGGGGGGGAGGCATTCAATCCCCGGGCAGGTAGCGTTTTCCCGGCTCGCTAGGCACCGAAAGAGCGCTGCTTAGCAAGCGTGTTGGAATCAGGCCCTTAGAATGCGTGAAGAATCCCGAGCACCTGTGGAAATTCACACAACGACATGCACATAGATATAGAATCAAACTCATGATGCCAATATTAACAGGCATCAATGCTACCCACTGACCCGCTGTGCCGTCCCACTGAATTTGTACGCAGCGCCTGTGCGAATATATGCCAATGCCCCAACCGCTGGGACTTGTATTAAGACAATCTCTGGGTGCGTCTCTGAACCACCGCTTGTGTGCAAAGGGACTAATTCATGTTTATTTGCAATGACCGATCACGCAGCAAAGCGATTATGGGCCAACTGTAGATGTGCTGCAATTGCACTACGCATGCGCCAAGGCGCTTCTGCAATCTCACTCGCAGCGAGGATCTCATGCTAAAGTGATTGACGGAAGGGACCGTTTTGAGATGTTAGCGGAGAGTTTACAGGAAGTTGTAAGGAAAACTCAGGCGCATTATTTTACTGCAAATGTATCTGGCGGCTTCTGCGAGCTTAGATTTCCTACTGCCACCGCCAGTTTGCATGGTCATAGGGGGTTTAACAGTCCAGTCCAGCTGCGAATTGGCAGGCTGGCCAATAATTATAATAATTGTATTTATATAGCGCTATTTCTCCAATAAGACTCCTGGCGCTTAACAGATAGAATGAATGTAATACAGTACAGGAACAATGAAGTACAGAAAAGCTTTTCATAAACAATACTTAAGGGACTGAAGGTCTAATCCATAGAATGCGCATGTGTACGGCCCGTAGTAAGTATGCTTGGGGCCATCCTGCGATAAAATCATGCAACTTTTTATTGCTGGGTGTCAGTTGATTGACAGGAAGCTGGCATTTGAGGGTCATTTTCTGGGAGTGTCAGGGAAAACAGAGGCATGTGAAAGGAAGTCATGTGACGTCAGCTCCGGCCCAATCAGCCTGTTTCTATTGCAGCCGCCGGGAAAGTCCTGGGCAATGCACAGCCTGCGCACAGTGGGAAAATCATTCTATGGTGACCGGCCTACGAATGGATTAGCGCTAATCGCCTATCTGCAAAAATTTTGCATACCGTGCTCATCAATTCGCAGGCTCGTATGGTGCGGGACTTCACTCTAGCAGCCAAGCAATTAGGTCTGAATTAGGCCCAATGTGACTGCAATGAGTAACACATTTTACTTGTTAGACAGGAAAATTAAAAAGGACACCAAATCTGCATCAAATCTGCATATACAGATCTCAAAAAAATCCATCTGTTCCACCAAAAATACGGTACCGTATGGACTTATAATAATTATTTCATCAGTTCAGTCAGAAACGTGAATTTTTCCTCCCCACTCCACCCCCCCCCCCCTTTCCTTGTTTTAAAGGTATGTAATGGCCAATATTTGACTTGTAATGTTGTTATGTTTATATTGTTTACTAGGTGATTCATCGCGCCCTAGGGGCGCTCTTCACACCGTCGTAAGGCGCTGCGCCCCCTTAATTTGTGAACGTTTGTATTGTGAGAAATATGGTTAGAATTGTATGAAAGATGCCTGTATTGCAACTTGAGTTATAGCAGGGTTGCCGACCCTCCCGGAATTTCCCGGGCCCCGGAAGGGTGGGCAACCCTCTCGGATTCAGGGGGGACCCCCGCTGACCCCCGGATTGCGGCATTAAAATGCCGCAATCCTCAGGTCTCAGAGGAGGGGGCGGAGCTAAAACGGCTCAATCGCGTCATTTTAGCCCCGCCCCCTCCACGGAGATCACTGAATTTGCTGCTTTAACAACATGGGGGTGGGGCTTAGTGATGTCACTCGTAAGCCCCGCCCCCTGAGCGGCTGCTGAAACTCTCCTCTCCGGGCTTCTCCCGGAGAGGAGAATCTTAAAGTCGGCAACCCTGAGTTATAGGTGAAATGTGTTAAATAGAGAGCATATGATGTGGAAGGGGGGGTGTATTGTTTTGTTTAATTAAATAGAGCGAGGGCCGCATAGGCTGGAGGGAATTTAAGAGCCTGTGAATTTGTTGTCCACAAGCAAGTATAGCAGAAGCATCTGTGTGAAGCCCTATGGAAATACAGTTGAGTGGCAGTTAGTTCTGCCAATCAGGAAGCAGGGGGGCGTTAGCCAGAGAGGGTATATCAGTGATCAAGGACAGGAAGTGAGCCTCTTTGAGTCTGGATCCCCACCCTCCCTACCCATTTTTCCTCTGTGCTACCTGGCATGATGCCATCTCAACAAATTTGGTTCTCTATTTCCATAGTGTTTAGTTAACAATCGGCGAGAAGGCGCTCTCGACCAGCAAGCAGGTTGACACCTAATTTTGGTACATATTTTTATTCATCACTGTGGTGAACCTTTAAAGAAACCGCTACACACCTGTCCCACTTCACTGCAGAGTGAGTTTCGGTACGAGTTTCTTCCCTGGGTGCAGGGTACCCTCATAAGTTAAAATTTAAGATTGTGTCACTGATACACATTTTTTTCTCTGTTTATTTTTCACGTGAGAGAAAAAATCACATTACGGAACATACAAGTCAAGCGCCTGCACTTTCTTATTTGTTCTGGAGAGCAAGCAGGTGGGGTGTCAGGTGGTCTCTGTGCGGTATTGCACCCCCTTTGCCAAGAAGGCGGGCGAGTCCCCAGCTCCTGCTGGGGGCGTTGGATCCTTCATGGAAGGTCCACGTCATGCAATAGAAGGGGGCGGTATGTCCGTCACAGCGCGGGCTGTACCCACAAGAAGGGGTGTGGCCAGTTTGGGGCGCTACGGTCGCTGCCATGGCAACACCCGGGACTGGGGCTGGTCTCAAGCGCTTTCTTTGCCATCCCTTATACAAATAGGGGTCATACCACTTAAATAAACAACCATGACCTTTTTAACCTTACGCAGTTGGTGTCCGTGTCGTTATTTTTAGATAAGGTGTTTGTGTCACTTTATTTCTAGGCATAAGAGTTAAGTAATAGTACAGGTTAACAACAACATAATTCATTAGGCGCCTTAAAAAGCAGTTACAGAGTAAGATGTACATTGATAGTGTGGATGGTACAGTGACATTTGCTGGTGTGGGGGGGGGGGGGGGGCTGTGTGTACATGTTGTTTAGGTGTGTGTGTGTGTGTGCAATAGTATAGTAGGGTGTTTTTGAGTCAGCGGCTCCCCACTGGCAGAGGTCACGACACAGGAAAACAGGAGGCTGGGTAGTGATAGGGGTGTGTGGGCATAAAGGGGACTAAAGAGGAGGGTGGGAGATACTGTGCAGCTTCTGCCAGTGGGTGAGGGTCAAGCGTGGCAGTACAGGATTACAGGATGGTGGCCCTGAGTCAGTGTCTCCTCCTACTGGGTGGGAGTTAGGGTGCATGAGAGCAGGAGGCTGGGCTATGAGGCATGATAGGGGCATGTGTGCATAACAGCGTCAGCGACACCCCAGTGGTGGAAGTTACGGTTCAGGAGAGCAGGAAGCTGGGTAGCGATAGGGGTGTGTGAGTATACAGGGGACTAAAGAGGGGCTTAGGAGTGCCGTGAATTGCGGGAGGGGCGCGGGGGTGCCGTGAATCAAGGGAGGGAGGGGGCGCAGGTGTCCGCGAATCGCGGGAGAGGGTCCGCAAAGCGTGGGAGGAGGCGCGAATTGCTCAAGGGGGGGTTGCGAATTGCGGGAGGGGGGGGGTGCGCGGGGGGGTGACGTGAATTGTGGGAGGGGGCGTGAATCGCGGGAGGGGGGGTGCGCGGGGCTCCACAAATTGCAGGAGGGGGGGGCACAGGGCGCGATGAATCACCTAGTTGGTTATATATTCTTGTAGAAGAATGGTAGGATGTTGCTGTCATTCAGTATGCATTTACATAAACAGTAATAGTAGCAGTAAAAGATCTGACTTAAAACACCTACAGTAAAACAGAACAGGTGTTATATATTATACAAAGAATTGGTTGATGATGTCTAGGTTGACGTGCACATAGTTGTCACTGGAAAAAAATTGCTACAAGAAAAAAATCAACACAGAAAGGTCAACACATGTAAATGTTAACATAAGTGTGGCACTTCATTGGTGTCCATGTCGACACATGAGAATGAATATGAAAACATTCAAAAAAAAGAAAAATAAATCTTCAAAAACTCATGACAACCTTTTTCATTGTCGACCATAGCCATGTCAGTGTTTTGCATGTGCCATTTAATCCTGGGGTTGCTGTGAATCGCGCGCGGGGGGGGGTAGGAGGTGAGGGGTGTCGTTAGTGGATGCCGTGAATTGCGGGAGGGGGGGTCGCGGGGGTGGGTGCCGCGAATTGCGGGAGGGGGAGCGTGGGGGTTGCAGCGAATCACGGGAGGGGGGGTCGTCGGGCCGGGGGGTTTGCCGCGAATCACGGGAGGGGGGGTGCAGGGGGGGATGGGTACGGGGGGTTGCATCGAATCGCGGAAGGGGGGGACGCGGGGGTGGGCTGCCGCGAATTGCAGGAGGAGGGGGGTCACGGGGGAGTGGGGTACCCTGAATTGCCGGAGGGAAGGTCGTGGGGGCTGGGGTTGCCGCAAATCGTGGGGGGGGGGTGCCACGAATTGCGGTAGGGGGGGTTCGCAGGGGCAGGGGGAGCACACGAATCGTGGGAGGGGCCCCGTGAATCGCGAGAGGGGGGTCGCGGGGGGTGCCGCGAATCGCGGGAGGGGGGGCAGAGGTGGTTTTGCCGCGAATTGCGGGAGGGGGGGTCGCGGGGGGTGCCACGAATCGCTGGAGGGGGGTCGTGGGGGGGGGGGTGTGCCGTGAATCACGGGAGGGGGGCGGCGACGGGCGCTCACCTGGTGTGCCTGGTGAGTAGCTGTGTCTTTGCTGTGAGTCAGAGGCTCCACCCAGCATTAGAGAGTCAGACACACTTTGAGTGACAGATGTAGCCAAATATATAAGAGATAATTTTTTAATTTTTAAAGATTAAAAACCATTTTAGTGGTACTTGATACATCTAAGTATTCAATTTGCAAAATATTGGAAACTAGCGCAGTCTACTCCCTTTTTCTTTTCTATATCTATTTTGGCGATTGACACTCCCCACCATTGTGCTGCAGCCTGACAAAGCCACTTACACTTCTGCGCCTCCTACAGGTAACTAAGTTACCTATCCTTTCTCTTGTGGGCAATGCACAGCCTGCGCCCAGTGGGCAAATCATTCTATGGTGACCG
The DNA here is from genome assembly GCF_055691185.1 of Crinia signifera. NCBI lineage: Eukaryota > Metazoa > Chordata > Amphibia > Anura > Myobatrachidae > Crinia > Crinia signifera. Next base: position 26,305,647 of record NC_139226.1, read on the forward strand.
GCCTGCGAATGGACTAGTGCTAATCGCCTATCTGCAACTTTTTCGCATACCGTGCTTATCAATTCGAAGGCTTGTATGGTGCGGGACTTCACTCTAGCAGCCCAGCAATCAGGTCTGAATTAGGCCCAATGTGACTGCAATGAGTAACACATTTTACTTGTTAGACAGGAAAATTATATTTGGTCTATGCAACAATGTAATTTGCCAATCGGCAGAAATTCCTCTCTTGCGCTAAGCACAGGACCTGTCAGGGTGATCTGTGTCATCACTTCCGTTATTGTAACTTGCACAATTATTTATTCCACAATCGGATCCGTCAGCGGTACTGTACTGTGACATAGCAGCAGCAGTCTGCCAGCCCAAATCTTAACAGGTGTGAAGGAAAAAAAAACAGGTTGTGACTTGTTTATTGCATAAGACAAATAGATTGCAGGCGTTATACATGTTTATTGCCCATATCAGGGAAGGTGTGTCACATACTTGTACAAAGTGATGATGAACTAACCAGGAAATATTAAATTTTCACATATTATATATGTCGACATGGCCAAAAGGCCGACATGGGGTTTTATGGTTTTCGGCGTCTATGGCCCTTATTCTGTTCGCAGTACAAATTTGTTCTCAAAATGGGCAAAGCCATGTGCACTGCAGGTGGGGCAGATGTAACACGTGCAGAGAGAGATAGATTTGGGTGAGTTATTTTGTTTCTGTGCAGGGTAAATACTGGCTGCGTTATTTTTACACTGCAATTTAGACGTCAGTTTCAACACACCCCACCCTAATGTAACTCTCTCTGCACGTTACATCTGCCCCACCTGCAGTGCACATGTTTTGTCCATTTCAGCCTTGCTAATATGTCAGGAGCCATCTAAGATGTGCAATATGCCCAAAAAGGATTGCTGAGGACACATGTAACAATAAGGGCCTATGACGACATACGTCGACATGGACACATATAAGTGTCCCACTCTCTGCACACTATGGCAATCTTCCTCTATGCCCACTTGGATAGTAAAGTATGGAAGAAATACAACTTTTTGAAAGCTCATGTCAACTTTTTTCATGTCAACCTTTCGACCATGTGGACCTAATGCATGTCAACATGTGTCGACCTTTTGCCTGTCGGCCAATAGTGGTTGACTTATTTGCTGTCAATCGACTGCATCCTGCTCAGAGTAACTGATGTCCTGCCTTGCAATGCAAGCAGTAACTTGCTGAAGGACCTTGTAATCAGGTGTTCAGGACTGGGCTCTGCTCGTGAAGTAACTGTGCACTCTGGTGAATGTTGACACCCTGCTGGTGATGGATGGTATTACATGTATAGGTTGTCCAGTCTGTAGGTTATGAGTGGCAGGACACACAGGCGATGTGATTAGCAGTGTGGTCAGGAATGCGGGCAGGCACACGCTTGGAGAAGCTGAAGCAACGCAACAGGAACTGATTAACTCTGAACTTACATGGAATGTGCATCAGACAGTCCTGGTTAATTATACTAACGTTTAAAAGAATCGAGTGGGTACTGTGCTTGAGACGATGACCTCAGTGAAATGCATTTGTGGATCTGCCCCCTTAATTGCCAGTCCTAGTGTCAATAAAAAAAATATTATGAACCCCTTAAGTAATTTATCTTGAACGGTATATAATAATAATAATAATAATAATATGATAAGCCTCTATTATATGCTTTTTTGATGTTATATATTCGGGATCCGACTGTCGGTATTCCGGCATCAGGATCCTGATCTATTTGGACTTCTGACATCTGTGTTGTGAAGGCAGTTGGCATCCCAGCGTCGGTAATAATGACCGCCAGCATCCTGACCACCGTGATGTTAACCAAAAACCTATTATAATAAATGTAAACTTTTCTTTATTGCAACTGATGTGTGGTCGGGCCCCTACACATCATAGCTAGGGGCCCAGGAACTGCTAGTGATGGAGAATGAAGAATTTGGTTACTCTATCCCATTACAAGTTGGCCGCACATAACATGGGTGTGGTATGCACCTCCGACAGTGGGGTTCCCGACTGCCGGTGCTCCGACAGGGGGGCGAGCGCAAATAAGCCCCTTGCGGGCTCGCCACAGGCTCTATTCTCCCTCTATGGGGGTCATGGCCCCCACAAGGAAGAATAGCACCTGTATGTCAGGATCCCCCTGTCGGAGCCTCATCCAGCAGCCCATAACAATTGGGTCTTGTTGGAATGGTCCATCACTACCTCTACTTTGTATTCCAGCTGACATCACCGTATGTGAGCTGCCCCCCCTATGCTCCTACAGTGACATGCAAAACGTAGGTACCTGAGAGTGTCTTAGTTCTGCGTGTACACTCCAAATCATTCGATGGTTGGTGACCATCGAATGATTTGGTCCCCGCACGCAAGGCTGCGAATGGATGTTTATGCAAAACATCAATTCACCGCCCTGTGGGGAACTCGGCGAGCGAGGGCGGGGCGTAAAAATCACACTGGAATAAGGTCCTATGTCCCCACAGGCTGCGGCACCATTCTGTTTTGGCACGATCTCCAGGAAAATACCAAGAAACAGGTTGGCCTGCTCTGGGTGTGCACCGCTGCGTATAATCTGGGCTTGTGGTGAATTCATCTGTGAATAGTCACTTCCCACATGTATGTGTTGTGTGTGTTAATCATCTAAACTAAATGTTTGTCATACAACGTTGCGTCATACAAAGCACAATCCTGTCTTCCCTACTGCTGGATATTCTTACAGGCCCTGCGCTGTCACATTCAGCATCATCCATTCATTCATTCAAATAAATGCCGACCTGAGGTATTAAATAAATGCCGACTTGAGGTATCAAATAAAGGGTATGGATCATAGGACAGACAATAGCAAGGTCAAACGTCATTAGGTTGACCACTGAAGGTGGACATGACTGAAGGACGACATGGGGTTAGGTCGACAGGGTCATTAGGAAGACATGGGGAAGGTCAACATGGGGGTTTTCACTTTTTTTTTTTACCCGAATGTCGGCACAGTCAACATGGACATTAAAAAAAGTGCACCGCATCCCCTCACATGGCTTTTTTATTCTCCCTCCATGCCCTAGTGGATTGTAGGGCATGAAATACCACCTGTTGGCACATGTCGGCACATTGTCGTCTAAAAAATTAATCAACCTTCCCTATGTCGACCTAATGCTTGTGTCGACCTAATGACCCTGTTGACCTAACCACATGTCGACCTTCAGTCATGTCGCCCTTCAGTGGTCGACCTAATGACTGTCAACCTTCCCCTTGCCGACCTAGTGACAGTATACCGAAATAAATCAGGTGATGGTGTAAGAGGAACCAGTGAACCAGGGGATGGTACGCACTGGCAATCCATTATGAATGCAAAATCGTCAAACGCACAAATTGCTCTGTGCGCGTGATTGGTCATTGCCCATTGAAACCCTCGTCTCTAACTCAGCGTTGTCTGTACTGCTCCTCACCTTTGCAGATCACCAGGTGGTTCTCCATCGCCCGACTTAGAACAGTCTCTAACCAGGAATTTTTGACTCCAGACATAAATATTTTTGTTTGTTTGTTGTGCCATAATCATTTCTAAATCTGTACACACATTTAATTGTCATTACAAAAAAAAACTGTAAAAAGAGATGTACAGTACAAGTTTAAAAAAATATCAGAACATTAAAAATGTACTAAGATACTAGTTCTATTTCACAAGGGATGTTGCCATGGGCAACCAGTCAGATACCATCTATTATCTTCTAGAAGGTGCTAAATAAATAAGAAGTCGATTCTGGTATGTTGCCCATAGCAACATCTCATGCGAACTCCTGTCTTAGTAAATTCTCCCCTAACAATCTAGAACAGTGGTTCTCAGTTCCAGTCCTCAAGTTGCCTACCATCAGTAGGTCATTTTTTCAGGATTTCCATCCATGGAAACAGAAGGTAGAAATAATAATTCAGCTAGATATATGAACTCACCTGTGCATGATTAAATAAATCCAGAAAACATGTTCTGTTGGTGGCATTTGAGGACTGCAGCTGAGAAAAATTGATTTATATCAACCATATAGAGCAGGCATGTCCAACGTTGGACCTCTAGATGTTGTGAAACTACACATCCCAGCATGCTTTGCCACAGTTTTGCTATTAGAGAATGCTAAAGCTATTGCAAAGCATGCTGGGATGTGTAGTTTCAAAACATCTGGAGGGCCAACGTTGGACATGCCTGATATAGAGCATTAGCATGTTAACAACAAAGCAACCTCCAACTTTTACAAGGGTCTACTGAGGGTTACGGAACCTGTCTATTTACTAAGCCTTAGATGGAGATAGAGTGTACAGAGATAAAAATACAAGCCAACCAACTCGAGTCATAACTGTCATTTTTTTAAAACACAGCCTGTTTCATGGCAGTTAGGAGCTGACTGGCTTGAACTTTAGCTCCAGCCAAGTCTTAGTAAATAGACCTCCATGTTTAAGTGGCAAGATATAAAGGTTATTTTTTGCTTTCAATTTGCACAAACTTGCTGAAATCCCGATGGTAAGATCATCTGAGGACCTACAGTATTACATAACCCCATAGGTGTACATAGGCATGGTTAAAGTGGAGGCGTGCAGACCAGTATGGAGTTATTCTTACCATTTGAATGTTTACAAGCTGCACAGAGTGAGGGCCCTGACTAATTGGCATGGGAAGTGCAAAGTGGACTTCATTATGGAACAAAAACCTTGTGTCACTCCAATTTGTTTGTCTGCATTTTGATTAAATGTGGAGTAGTCATCTGAAGTTTAAAAACGTTTCGATTGGCTTTATTCAAGCTTTCAGCCTGTTGGTCATCCAGTCTCCGACTACTCTCTTCTTGCAGGGTTCCAGAACATTTGTCCACTGTCCCTGGACAGAAACATTTCCTCTTATAAGGTTGACTTCCCCATCTCAATGGGTGCTCACTTTGACCGTCCCCGATGCTTTGACTGCAATGGTGACTTCCCAAAGCGGCTTCCTTCGACTCTTGGTCACGCCGATATTTGTCCACTATCTTCACAATGCCATGGACTGTTTTTTCCTTGGAGGCCGCTATGTTGGTGGCACAGTCCAAATAGGTGAATTTATTTACAAGTGCCTTTAACATTGCTGGAGAGGAGTTTGGATCCTTTTCACCCGTAACCAACCGGTAGGCTTGCTCGAATTTCCATGCGAATAGCCATGGGTCATCCTGTGGGGTCACCTTTAGGTTTTCTAGTATATGAAATCCCAAATCATCTTCTCCGGTGACAAGAGATGAAAGGGCTTTTAGACGGTCTGACGTATCTCCCCAGTGATCATCACTGGACCAAAACTTAGGTCCACAGGCCGGCCTACCAACAGGAGATGCTAAACGACCAGACATTTGAGAGGGTAACCACAATTTCATCATCAAACAGGACTCTCGTGGACCCAGGTTATGTTGGACGCATTCATGTTCAAACACAGACATATTCGTTAAGGGGTCTTTGCATGGGTCGTACCTTGTGAAATTCGGCAACAATTTTAGTAGCGTTCGAGTGGTCTTCTCTTTGCTTCTGGTCTGCTTCTCCTGACTATAATGTTCCTGTTCAGAAAATGTTGTTGGCATTGGTCCGTTATTATTCCCTTTTATGTCACCTTTAATTTCAGACTCTAAGTTAGCTGTATATGGGTGGGACTGGCACACGGTGGGCTTCCAGTCTGCCACCTCTACTGGAGATGCTGACTGATGTGACAGTAGATAATCAAATATTTCCCCTCTTCTTTTATAATTGTCCTCTAGAAGCTTCTGTTTAGTCTTGGTGGACCCGAAGGTCTCACTCAGATCTTCTCCAGGTATTTTGGTCGCTGCTAATTCTGGATCTAAACTTCTCCTTTTAACTTCAGCCTGAAACACAGCCAACATTTTCATTATGTTATGGATATAGGTTTTCCGATTATTGGGTTTGGGAACACACAGTTTTTGACGCTGAAGATTCTCATTCGCTTCTTCACACTGTTCCCACAGAGAGCTCCATACTTTATCTAAAGGATGCCCTTGGGGAACATTCAATTTTAATTTACTTTCATCTGCATGCTGGTAGACGGTCTCCATACTCACAGTATTGCTGATGTAAGAAATGATCCAACTCTGTTATTGCACAATCCAATTTTTTTCCCAGTGGCATTCACCGTGTTCCAGGTAACTTTTTGACCTTGTTGACTGGCAAGATATCCACCTCACCCAGACATGGAATGCTGATCCGTATTATTCCTTATGCAGGGTAAAGAGCAAAACTCCACGGTACACGTACAGCAACTCCAGGCAAGTGTAATGTCAGGTTGTTTTAGGAACAATGTGCTTCAGATCGGAAAGCTGTCCCATCAAGGTCTACCAGAAGAACGCCAGATATTATACCTCTTGCAGACATAGCATACATTTAATTATCATGAAAAGTGGATTGTCAATCGCTGGTGAGTTAGTCATTGGCAATCTTAATGAAATGATATAATTAAAATTCCTATAAGTTTAATTGCAAGTTATCGCCAAGTTGGATGTATAATGCAAGGAGTGTACAAACTGAAGCGTACAGTATTACTTTGTTGACAGGTAAGCCTTCTGAGCCCTCTCCTCTCTGTGCATACTGTACATGCTGGGCAATAGGACCCAGAGTCTGCAGGGAGGTGCGACCTCTGACCAGATGTCCTGCTGCATATGTGCAACCCAGCCATTGAGAAATGGGCCCCGATATTCTTTATTGTAAGTGTAATTATTTATAAGACTATATCATCCCGAAAGTTCAACAGACTTAAAGTATTCGCCCATGGCGAATTTCACAAGTTTTGCAGATCAGATATTCTCAATGAATGGAATGCAATCTTTCACATTGTACACGTTCTTCCCATATGAATCAGTATTGGAATTAGGCAAAATTTCACATGGTCACATCAAGTATAGTAGCCTATAGCATCACAGATAGATTAATCGCTTCAAATAAGTCACTGTTATAAATAGGCCAATGCACAGTTGTCGTTCCCAGGAAACACAACATGAATGTATCAGAACAGGTTATCTGAAGGTGTAGGAAATATTTGAATATATTATCTTCTGAGATTGTCATTGTGAAACATTAGTATGGTAATTAGTCTCAATATTATCTTTCATTTGTTAATATGCTTTATTTATAAAGTGTAAACGTGTTGCACAGCACTTTTAAGGAGAACATTGAGTCATCAGCGCTGGCCGCAGTGGATTTTATGGTCTATAATAGTACTTTTATCATGAGCATTTGACCCTACGATCTTCCCACATCAAATGGCTGACTACAGAGAGGAGACTCTACGTGGAACGTCAGGTGCTAGAGCCGGGCTGTGACATCATCAAGAAATGAAAACACTGCCGTTAGCAGGTCTGTGTGAAAGGGGGTGGAGCTAAAATTACTTAATTTGCATCATTTTAGCCCCTCCCCATGGGGATGCCTGTGATTATCTCTCCATCCATGAGATCTGCCTGCTGATATTATTTAAATTTCCTAAGGAGGGGGGCTGGCCACACCTCCCAGCATTAGCCACGCCCCATCCCGGTACTGAGGCCCAGCACAGCTGTCGGCACCCCTGAGTAACAGGGACGGATTACTCCTATTCAGCAGGATGCCCTTTTCTCATGTTAAAGTTCAGCAAAGTAATGAACGACGATCGCTTACAAGTACAGTAGTGATAGAAATACTGGATTGGATATTTGTATTTCAGTAAATCGTTTTCCTTTGAGATGAACATACAGCATAATGTGTATTTAAACGTATAGGGAAATTTACTAAGATCGTATATCCTATTCCCATGCAGCGCGTAGGATCTGAGGATCGACCTCTGGACCCCCTGGGCCGCACATCGAACCGACCCGTCCAAAACGTGCATTCGTATGTGATATCGCTCTAGTGTATGGCCAGCTTTAGCTTAACAATGAGAATGATCCAAAATGCATAATGGATGCCATAATTGGAATTAATAAGAAAGGCAGCGTTACCTCAGACATGTTTTACAAAGAACATAGCAAGTACTAGTATACTGAGAAACGTTTGCACCTTCCATCCAAAATACGACGGGTGCCTAAAGCAGAGTTCCTTTGTACGCCAAGAAACTGCTCTAAATCTGATCAAATCTGAGATCAGAGCAGATTAAGTTACACCGCAAATATTGGCAATCTAAATGAATGGCAATCTTAACGCAAGAGCCGTCCTTTGCCATAATATCGCATATGTTAGTGCATATGCGATAATTATGAATGCGATGTGAGGCGATAGGGGGCGGAGCTGGGGTGCGGATGTTAGAACATCCCCCCTTAAAATTAACAATTTGAGTGTAATAATCCAGATCAGAATAACTTCTAATGTAAAGTGACTCAATTGGTCTTTAACAGGAAAGTCAAATATCTCTGGTCTTTTTGAAAAAATTAAACCATAACATGTTGTTAAAGTCGAGTTGCACACACGCCATTTTAGGATAGTATGGCCGCCATTTTGGTTCGCAGAGTTGCGCAAATAAAGTATACATACCCGAGTCTGTGTGACAAAGTGGACCAGAAGCGCAGCCATACTATTACACATAAATTCATAATACCATACTTACACCAAATAAAATATAGTTAATTAAAGGTTTAGAGCACTACACATAGTTTAATCAGCATTACATACTTCTGTCTGTATAATGTTTGGTACCGTTACGTTCCGTTTCTCATGCGCAGTATTCCGGTCGTTGCAAAGTTTTCGCAACTCCTATGATCCGATAATTACGGACAAAATCTATATTTCAAGGACTATTTCTGTTAAATTGTGTGTGACAAAAGAATCTAGATATAACCGGTTCTTGTTGCTATTTACGACCCCCGACGACGATGCCAACACACAAAAGACTCCAAAGTTCACTCCCCCTGCACCTATCCAAACCAGGTATAATACTTTGCCCCAATCACTGAGGACTGGACATTCGAACACCTGACCAATAGGAATGGCCTTTGACCTCCCCCTTCTGACCCTATAAGATAGCTATCCCTAGGCTGCCTCGGTCACTTTGGCACTGCTGATATCCCCTCACCAACCCGGGCTATAGTTCTACTTGAATATAGCGAGCTCCGACCGGACTGCGCTGCGCTATTTCCTTAACGGTAACATTTGTATTCCCGTTTTATGTAATGTGGCTGATTATAATTGTATCTGTTTCTGTTTCTTATTATAGTGTTTTAAAGTACTTATTATTGTTAGACAATTGTATCACGTGTTACCCTGTATTTTCTTCTTTCTGTAATCCCCTGTTGTCCGCTAGGGACAAAATACACTATTTACGGAGAATCTATCTCCTCACTTGTTATATCGTGGTCTCGTCTATTATTCGCATCTAGCGATAAGGTGTATTACGGACTTTGTCCATAAAGTGTATTCGCAGATTAGAGACTAAGTACTGCGAAGGGATCTCCTATTACTGCATTGATTCATCCGTGTATAATACACGGTAAAGGTACGCTACGCTGCGCTACGTTTTGTTCGCATGTAGCTAGGAATAAAGGGTACGCAGGTTACGGACAAAGTACGTAACCTACGCTTTTCACTTATTGTTCTTTGATCATATAATTATCGGTATTGATAATGTAATTATGTTTACAATATTGTTATTAGGTTTAAGTAGAAGATCAACCTGCTTGAAAAGTAAAAATGAAGTAAATATCAAAGGGTAAAAAGGAAGGAGAAGGAGGGGAGACAATATATACAAATTGATGAATGATCAATATGTAGTTGTTTAGGAAAATAAAACCAAAATAACAGAAATCTGTTGTCATACTTTCAGCTGTATAAATAACTGGGAGCTATACATGACATTTATTTATTTATTTGCAGTTTCTTATATAGCGCAGCAGATTCCGTTACAGTTTCTTATATAGCGCAGCAGATTCCGTTACAGTGTCTTATATAGCGCAGCAGATTCCGTTACAGCGTCTTATATAGCGCAGCAGATTCCGTTACAGTGTCTTATATAGCGCAGCAGATTCCGTTACAGTGTCTTATATAGCGCAGCAGATTCTGTTACAGTGTCTTATATAGCGCAGCAGATTCCGTTACAGTGTCTTATATAGCGCAGCAGATTCCGTTACAGTGTCTTATATAGTGCAGCAGATTCTGTTACAGTGTCTTATATAGCGCAGCAGATTCCGTTACAGTTTCTTATATAGCGCAGCAGATTCCGTTGCGCTTTACAATGGTAGACAGTGATAAAACAAACTGGGTAACAACAGACAGACTTGGAGGTTAGAGGGCCCTGCTGCAAGCTTACAATCTATAGGGACATAGGAGGGAAACACAAGGACAGGCGCCAGTAATAGCATAGCAGTCCCACCCAGTTACAAGTCCATAAGGGAAGCTATATAATACATAAGTGCCTCAGAGGGTTATGCGTGTGGTACTTAAATATGATACGCTTGCCTGAAGAGGTGAGTTTTCAGAGAACGCTTGAAAGTTTGGAAGCTAGCGGAGAGTCTAATTGTGCATGGAAGGGCATTCCATAGGATGGGAGCAGCCCGATGAAAGTCCTGTAATAGTGAATGGGAGCTAGAGATCTGTGCAGAAGAGAGACACAGATCATGTGCAGAGCCTAGTGGTCGAGATGGGAAATATTTGTGAATAGGGGCCAGATGTACTAAGCCTCGAAAAGTGATAAAATGGATAGTGATAAACCATCAACCAATCAGATCCTACTTGTCATTTTTCAAACAAAACCTGTAGCATTGCAGTTAGCAGCTGATTGGGTGGTGGTTTATCACTCTCCATTTGATCACTTTTCAAGTTTAGTACATCTGGCCCAAGTAAAGAGATATATGCTGGTGCAGTATGGTTAATAGCTTTATATGCGAGTAGAAGTGTTTTATATTGAATACGGTAAGATAGAGGCAACCAATGGAGGGACTGGCAGAGCGGATCAGCAGACGATGAGCGTCTTGCTAGGAAGATCAGCCTAGCAGCAGCATTTAGAATGGATTGCAGTGGTGAGAGTCTGTTCTTGGGAAGACCAATTAGGAGACTATTGCAATAATCAATGCGGGATATAATGAGTGCATGGATAAAAGATTTAGCAATGTCTTGTGTGAGCTATGGTCGTATTTTGGATATGTTTTTCAGATGCATGTAACATGATTTGGAGACAGATTGAATGTGGGGAACAAAGGACAGGTCAGAGTCGAGGGTGACCCCTAAGCAACGAGCTTGTAGGGTAGGGTAGATTATCGAGTTGTCAACAGCGATGGAGATGTCAGGATGGTAACTGTTCTTAGTTGGCGGGAATATAAGTAATTCTGTTTTGGAAATATTGAGTTTGAGTTGGCGAGAAGACGTCCAAGATGAGTTGGCAGATATTTTTATCGGTGGTGGTAGAAACCTTGTATTCCTCTTTGAATAAATTGCTATTTATGAGCATTATTATAAAGTACATCACACATCTATAACCAGGTTTTTCTGGTATTATTCACAATTATTTATATACATTTTTACTTTTGCAGTAATGTTTCATTGTTTATTCACTATTTTTACACAATTTTTTACACTTAAAATATAAAAATACATTAGACATAATCACGTAAACACAACTACACAATTATGTATATGATCTCAACAGAACTAATTTATATTATAATCTCTTTGTATCTAAATAATGTCATAGAACCTTACTCAATTTTGACAAATACAAATGTACAGTATTACAAAAAATACATAAAAACATATAGAAGACTAAAACACTTTAGGAAGTGCATACATATCTAATATTCAATCAAATCTGTTTTAATAAAATTGTTGAAAATCTAACAATAAAATACCAATTATATAATAAATTAGAGAGAGAAGGGGTTAATAATATAAATAAGATCAGTATGACAATAGGATATATATATGTGTGTATATATATATATATATATATATATATATATATATATATATATAAATCATACCTATAGATTGTAAGCTTGCAGCAGGGCCCTACTACCTCCAAGTCTGTCTGTTGTTACCCAGTTTGTCTTATCACTGTCTACTATTGTAAAGCGCAACGGAATCTGCTGCGCTATATAAGACAAGGTAACGGAATCTGCTGCGCTATATAAGACGCTGTAACGGAATCTGCTGCGCTATATAAGACACTAACGGAATCTGCTGCGCTATATAAGACACTGTAACGGTATTTACTGCGCTATATAAGACACTGTAACGGAATCTGCTGCGCTATATAAGACACTGTAACGGAATCTGCTGCGCTATATAAGACACTGTAACGGAATCTGCTGCGCTATATAAGACGCTGTAACGGAATCTGCTGCGCTATATAAGACACTGTAACGGAATCTGCTGCGATATATAAGACACTGTAACGGCATCTGCTGCGCTATATAAGAAACTAACGAAATCTGCTGCGCTATATAAGACGCTGTAACGGAATCTGCTGCGCTATATAAGACACTGTAACGGAATCTGCTGCTCTATATAAGACGCTGTAACGGAATCTGCTGCGCTATATAAGACACTGTAACGGAATCTGCTGCGATATATAAGACACTGTAACGGCATCTGCTGCGCTATATAAGAAACTAACGAAATCTGCTGCGCTATATAAGACGCTGTAACGGAATCTGCTGCGCTATATAAGACACTGTAACGGAATCTGCTGCGCTATATAAGACGCTGTAACGGAATCTGCTGCGCTATATAAGACGCTGTAACGGAATCTGCTGCACTATATAAGACACTGTAACGGAATCTGCTGTGCTATATAAGACACTGTAACGGAATCTGCTGCGCTATATAAGACACTGTAACGGAATCTGCTGCGCTATATAAGACGCTGTAACGGAATCTGCTGCGCTATATAAGACACTGTAACGGAATCTGCTGCGCTATATAAGAAACTGTAAATAAAGAAATAAATAATACACACACACACACTCAAGAAAAATGCCCTAGGGCATTGTGGGCCATGGGGAAAGCAATGCACTGGGACCCCTACTTAAGTTTAAAACACCATAACTTCCTGCGGTGTCTCTCCACCTGCTATCATTACACCACTATTCAAAGGGCCCTAGAATTGTGGGGCCCTAGGGCAGCTGCCCAATAAGCCCATGTGTTAAGATGGCCCTGCTCACAATAGGTGCTGCTGTGGCCGAATGCTGTGTCAGCAGTAAACGTATGGGAGACTTTCCCTTATAACTCAGCCACAACAGATGCAGGTATGGCCACTCCCGGCCTTACCCGCCCCTGTGCAGGAATACATATCCGTTTGCATGGTTCTGTATTTATCCTCCTGTTTGGAATTGAATTGTAACTTCCATGTTCTGTGCCTGTGCACTGCAGAACCTGACTCAAGACGTCACTTTTTTGACTTTGCTGTAATAAGAAAGTGAGGAGCTTGCCCATAAACTATCTTCATAACCAGCGGCGTACAGTGGGGACGCACCCTGTGGAGTTTGGCTTCTGCAGTGCAGAGATTAATGATTGCAGATGGCATTGGACCTCAGCTTTTAGTTTCTGTTTGTTCTTCACTTAGGGGATTTGTGACAAGAAAAGCCAGCATTGGAAACTATGAGCACATACAATGTATATACAATAGTAATAAGAATTGTATTTATATAGTTCTCTTTCCCCAATATGACTCAAGGTGCTTAATAGATAGAATGAATGTAATACAGTACAGGAACAATGAAGTACAGAAAAGCTTTTCATAAACGATACTTAAGGGAATTAAAAAAAAATGCTTCAGGAAACAGGAAAGTCTTGAGTCTGTTTTTGAAAGATTCTCAAGTGGGGGTCTCCCGGACTGTACAGGGAAGTGAGTTCCATAGAGTCGGACCCGCATGGCTAAAAGCTCGACCCCCGGATGAATTATGGGAGATTCTAGGTACTGCTAAAAGTCCTTCATCTACAGATCGCAGTAAAATATTTAAAAGAATAATTAGAACCAATACATTATGGTGCTCAGATGAGATGCAGTCAACATCCTGGCTGTTGCGATGTTGCCAGTCAGGATACCAACACTGGAAGCTGGAATACCAACATCGATGGAGATGGCAACGCTGGAATCCTTACTGATGGCATCCAAATCGTAAGTATGTAGAGCGGGAGCAGTGCCTGCTCTTCAGGGGCTGTAGGGGGGGGGGGGGGGGTACTATACCAAAAACTATAGAGATTATTAGTAGACTGTGCTGCATGTTTCAAATTTGCAATCCACTTGCATGAAGGTGCCGCTGTGATTCCACTGTAAGGTTTACATAGTAAAGTGATTGACGGGAAATGACCGATGGGGGGTGTCGAATGGGAGTTTACAGGGAATGGTTGGCAAATGTAGGCATATATGGCCATTTTCCGGGCATGTATCTGCCATCAGCTGCATATTTTTACATGGTAGTCTGCGGCGGGGACAGGCAACAGCAGCGTCCAGGGGTGCAGGAAGTTTAAAATTTCCTTTTGAAATCAATGGGAAACCACTGATTGGCTGAGAGCTGTGACAGACAGCCCTCTCAGCCAATCAGAGGCTACCCACAGATTTCAATGGGACAGAATGCAGAGCGAGGAAAGCACCTCTCCTGCCCAGCGCTTCCCCATCCTGCAGACTAGGTTTGCCAGCGGATGCGCCCACAGTGCAGATGCTCTGTGGGCAAGGCGCCACTGGCACACACCTAGTTACAGCCCCGTTAGTCTGCATAGCCATAGACTAACCCCTGAACTCCAATGATCCTCATTTATGAGCATAGACTGCGAATGTGTAGGCAATTGTAAATGAGTTACGATGGCGCCGGTGGGAGTCTCTCTGCGATTTCTGAGCATGACATCACACACAGCTGCTGCCACCCAAAACATGGCGGCACGCACAACTACAATTAACGTTGAGTTAGGAATCCATGATTGCATTTTAGATGCAGCGATAAATCTCTCACAGTGTTCTAGAGACTCCAGGCAGGGATTAGTTCATGTATACAAAGTTGCAGATGAAGCATGACAGAGTTGCCGTGGGACAAATCAATGGCTGTTGTTGCATACAACTTGTACACTTATTCAGACTCAGGATTTCATTCAGCAACAATGAGGCTGATGATTGAAATGTTATTTTTAAACCAGTTCTGTTTAATCCACCCACATGAATATCTGTGGCTGCTGCGCACTTAAGTGCACTATACAACCCACATACACAGTGGCGTCAAGAGGGGGGAGGGCACTGTTTACCTGGGCCCTGGTCTCCTGGGAGTGCCCCCTCCCCCGTTGCAGGGAGCCTGGTAGTGGGGAGAGAGAGGACAGGCTTCCGCCGCAGCACAGCCTCTCCCTCCGGCTCAGCACACACTGCTCATTGTCATCTCCCCCTCTGTGTGTGGGATGAGGATCCACACTCCGCACAAAATACAGTTATGTTTTTTCATGGGGACGTGGCCATGCCCCCGCTCAGAGGCCAATGCCCCATCCGGTGGCACCACTGAACATACATATCACACTTGCCCACTTTTGAAAGCTAGTTTATGGGAGATTATAGTTGGTAGTAGAACTTCACAGGGTGCGCTGTTGAGAGGCCATGTCTACCTCCAACCAGACTGGTGTCTAGCTCCACCCATAGGCGCATATGTGCTTAATGGCTTATTGCAAGATATTTGTAGATAATATTAACTAATGACCATATATTTTTCAGGAAATTTAGCAGGCATTGATAACAACATTGCTGCCTGCAATATCGGATTTTTTTATTTGTAACTATCTTCTAACTCTGCATAATGAGCCTGGTTCCCACCATAGGTGCCGATTTATGTTTTTGCTGGTGGGTGCTCAAGCCAAAAATAGGGGAGTGGCTTCATGGGGAAGGGGCGTGGCCACAAAATAATACCAGGAGGATAGATGTATGTGGATGCATCAACTGTGAATTAACGTTGTATTAACCAGATGAGGAGAGGGGTGAATCAGCCATTGAATGAACATCAGGTTTATGTAATAAATCAATGTTTAACTGTTCAGCCAATCATAACAAGTGTCTTATTTAATGAATTAATAGTACTGCATTGTTAATAAGTGCATTTCTGCTTTGGACAGGACTAATAAAGAAAGATTCTGTAGAACAAACATATCTTTAGCGACAGTTATCTGAGGCTCAGTATGAGAAATGATGCACAGAGAACTGTCGCTAAAGATATTTTTGGACCTGAGCAGATATTAAAAGCTGACAAGCGGCAGCCTGACAGGACTCCCCAGGCGGTCCCGCTCCTGCCGCCAGCCTACTCCTCTTTTTGGGGAAATTTGCCTCCTCGCACTGTGATGGATGCGCTCTGTGATGGCGTGCGGTGGAGAGAGAGGGAGGGGGAGGTTGGTGCCAGCGGCAGTGTCCATGAGGACAAGTAAGAGTGTGCGCTGTGCCGGATAGAAGTGTGCTTAGTGCAGAGGCAGAACTCTGGGAGGCAATGGAGTCATCTGCCGCCGGGCTCCTGCTCCCAAGGGGGCACCTCTCCTCCCCTGTGAGTTTAAATCAGTTAATTGAAGTCCATTGATATCTCTTCCATGGCTGATTCGCCTCCTAGCAGGACCATAGAGGTCACCCCTTGAGCACCCACAGAATCGGCGCCTATGATTCTCAGCATGGCCCTAACTGTGCGGAGTTTGTATAGTCTCCCCCTGCTTGCGTGGGTTTCCTCCGGGTACTCCGGTTTCCTCCCACAATCCAAATATAAACTTTTAGTTTAATTGGCTCCGAACAAAATTAACCCTAGAATGTCTGTGTGTGCGTGTACATGTGGTAGGGAATATAGATTGTAAGCTCCACTGAGGCCGGAACTGATGTGATTGTTCAACTATAGGGGGAGATTCTCTAAAAATCTCCGCCCCCCTTCGCCGCCCATCGCAATTATAATTATCGCATATGTTCTAACATATGTTAAGAGCTGTCCTTTGCAGTGAGAGTCGCCAGGTCCCGGCGGCTCCCCCCTCCCTCCCACACCCGGCGCTGCTGCTGCGCCGGACTCTCCTCCTCCCTGCACCCGGAAGAGGATTAGTGCAGGGAGGAGGTCACAGGTCCGGGTAGCACAGCTCTGTGCTGCCCGGACACAGGTGAGGGGGCGATGCAGGGCGGCAGGGGTCCGTGCGGGGCGGCGGGGGTCCGTGCGGGGCGGCGGTGGGTTCGCGTTAGAAGCCCATTGGCTTCTATGGGGCATTTTTCGGCAGGGGATGCTTAGAACATTCAGAAATGCGGAAAAAACTCAGATAACAGGGTTTTTACCGCATTTTCACCTTAGAGAATCTCCCTCATAGTCTGTAAAGAATATGTATGTGCTATATAAATAACTGGCAATAAATATGTTGGTATGTCATGTTTGTGTTAATAACATACACACTGGAATAACCCTACTGTGTGTTCATTCTCAGCCACACCTTGCCATAAGAATGCTTTGAGCTGTAGACATGTACATTGCAGTGTGTTCAGCCAAATGACCCCAGGTGATATAGGAGTATCGGTAACATCTGTCCTTGTGGTTCTGCATTCACCATTAGTAACATGTTCTACCCGGCCCTTCCGCTACTCACAAATACTATCGCAGCTGAGCGGTTTGTGCTTCAATACCCCAACTACACGCGCACGTATGCAGATATTGCGTATGCTTCGACAGGTAACACCCAGTGCATTCCCTTTTATCGTAGCTCTGTGGCGATGTCATTGCGAATGCGCTGGCGATCACATTTCATCAGCCCTAACATCGGTATGCCAGTACTGGCTCACTGTGTGCAGTCACTCAGTGTGTCAACCAGCCCCCCAGGGTGTCACACATTACATGGATCAGGGTAACCTAGCAGAGCAGTTTCGTTCTGGAGCAGACGGTAATCACTGAATAGATGCCTTGTGTATGTGCATGGCATCTATTCGGTGCGGGAGGCGAGCCAGTGCTGCCCAGATGCTCGGAGAAAGCGGGGCACACCCCCAAAGTGACAGAAAGAGGGTATGGGTAATAGGGTAGACAAGAGGAGGATTGACAAGAGTAAGGTCGACATGCATTAAGGTCGACATGGCTGGAGGTCGACATGGGGTTAGGTCAACAGGGTCATTAGGTCGGCATGGGTTTTTTCACCTTTTTTTGTCCCGAATGTCAACACCGTAACATTGCACCACGTCCCCTCGCATGGCTCGCTGTGCTCACCATTATTTTATTCTGCCACCATGCCGTAGTGGATGATAGGCCATGAAATACCGCACGTCGGCACAAAAAAAAGTGAATACATTGTATTAGTGCACAGTCTGTAACCTGACAGGCAATGGGAAACGGGACAATTCCCCTGTGGGCCTGTGGGCCAGTCCTGCCCTGGATCTAAAGTACAAATATATCCCCTGACCATCTGATCTTTCCCAGCATTGCGGGACAGCTCCTTCTCCAGCAAGTACACAGCCAGCCCGAGTCATCCTTTGTACTTACTGACCCCAGAGATACTGTCAAATCTTTTCCTCATGTCTGTGCAGAGAACACTTTCCCACCCCACCCAAACCAATACCTCCACATTCCATTATGGAGGAGGGGGTGTGGGGGCAGGAGGGCCTATAAGCGGACTTGTTGACTCGTCTCAAACAAATATATTTTTTTTTTCTAAAATAGAACATACTAGTTAACACTGGGGGAAAAAAAGATGTTGTTGCAAGTTCTTTTACCTAACGGAGCTCGAGCAGGTAAGACTTGGTTGTAATTTCATCTCAAAAGCAAAATCTTTCTCGAATAGACAAAAGCATGCTGTGCTGCAGGTGGGGCAGATGCAACATGCGCAGAGAGAGTTAACGCCCCCATTCACTAGTACGATATGGCATACTTGGCGACTTTTTAATGTCACTCTCAGGGAGAAGCCCGGAGAGGACAACCAAATGTTCAGGTCGGGAGGCGGGGACAAGGCTGATGTATCAAAGCCCCGCCCCCAACCCACGCAAACGCCGTGATTCGTGTCATTTTAGTCCCTCCCCTGGACCCGCGATTTACGGCACTTCCAAGGGTGTAACTACCATAGGTGCAAGGGGTGCAGCTGCTATGGGGCCCAGAGCTCAAGGGAGCCCATCTTTGCTGTCTACGTAATGTTTTACATACATTTATCACCATCAGTTGCTAAATAGGGGGACCTTACAAACATTTGCTATGGGGCCTACGAATATCTAGGTACGCCTCTGGGCACTTCTTTCCCCAGCTCAGGGGGGAGCAGGGACTTTGTGGGAATGCGGGAGACTTGCCCACCTTCCCGGGGGGCCGGGAGGGGGACCCGATTTTCGGGAGACTCCCGGCCATTCCGGGAGGGTAGGCAAGTATGCGATATGGCCCTTTTCCACACAATTTCGACCCACTGACTCGATAAATCATGTATTATAGGTCATTACATCTGATCCGATGCGTGGTCTTGTGGGGATAAAGTCGTATTGTCAACACCACTTAGGTCGACACCGTTTGGTTGACAAGTGGCAAGGTCGAAAGGTGTCTAGGTCAATATGGGTGAATGTTGACAGGTGTCAATGTCGACATGGGACAAGGTCAACGTGGTTTTAGGTCGACACAGCGTTAGGTCGACAGGTCGGAAAGTCGACAGGTTTTTTTTTTACTGTTTTTGAGCCGACATGTGCCGACAGGCGGTATTTCATGTCCTACCATCCACTAGGGCATGGAGGGAGAATAAAAGTGTGCCGAGTGCAGCGGGGCACCGTGCCCGAAGCATCATGAGAGTAGCGAGCGATGCGAGGGGCTGCGGTTGACTTCCCACACCAACTGACTTCCGACTGTGTCGACATTCGGGTCAAAAAACAGTAAAAAAAAACATGTCGACCTTCAGACCTGTCGATCTAACCGTGTCGACCTAACGATGTGTCAACCTAAAACCATGTCGACATTGTCACATGTCGACCTTCGCCCATGTTGACCTAGCCACCTGTTGACCCAACGGTGTCGACCTAATGACTGTCGACCTAAGTGGTGTCGACAATACGATGTCTTGTGCGCATTGGATTGGATCTGGAGATTGACATGGCTGGCTCGAACATAATTGGGGGTCGATCCTGTTAGGTCCGAAGGCTGCGAGGTGCCATTCGGGTGCCATTTTCATGCGTTTAAAAGCTGGAAATGGCACAGATTCAGCCCGATCTCACACCCTTCGCTGCCCCAAATTCACTTAAAATTGCTCGCACCCCTATGAAGGTGCGAGCACTTTTAAGTGAATTCAGCATGCCGTAAAGTGCACCCGGTGCCTGATGATTCGCACTCGCGAATCATCTGCACCCAATAGGAGCCCGTCGGCTCCCCTGTGGGTATTTGCTGGGGTATCACATGCGATACCTCGGGGGCCTTTAGACTTGGTGGGGTGTGTTCGAAATGAAATCTAAATTGCCTGCCATTAGGGGGTTCCTGGGGGTGCACACGCCTATGCCTAGGACTCTTCCCCGCCGCCCATCACAAAGCCAAGAAAATCTCCCGCCTATCGATAATCGTCAGCAGTGCAAATTCGCGGCAGTGTGGTCAGGTCTGAATTACCCTTAACGTCTTCACTAAAACAGACCAGACATTAAGGGCCTGATTCAGACCTGTTCGCTAGACTGCGTACACTTGCAGCCTAGCCAGCAGGTAAGCACGTCCGCCACCCCGCCTATGTTCATACTTTATTCCTCAGCACAATAGGATAAAATATTTGCGGTTGCCGTCAGCCTGGAAGGGGGAGAATCTGTGCGGGGGGGGGGGGGACTTGTCTCTCAGGTCTAACAGTCCCTTCTAGCACCGGACAGATACTTCCTTCTCACAAATATTAGAATTCCTAGAGGTTGGCTTTCCCCTTTTGCCTAGAACAAATAATTGTGCTGCATGTGGGCGACATAAATACACATGGGGTTTATTTTGGTTTACTCCTTCTGGCAAATTCCTTCTTAGATGGACAAAACCATGTGCACTGCAGGTGGGGTAGATGTCATTTGTGCAGAGAGAATTAGATTTGGGTGGGGTTTTACTTCAAAGTGAGATCTATATTGCAGTGTAAAAATAAATCAGTCAGTATTTTCCCTGCACAGAAACAAAATAACTCACCCAAATCTAATTCTATCTGCACATGTTACATCTGTGCCCCCCCCCCCCCCTGCAGTGCACATGGTTTTGTCCATTTAAGAAGGAATTTGCCAGAAGGCGTGAACCAGAATAAGGCCCATGGTCTCACTCTGCACTGTGTGTTACTCTTTAACAGATGTGCATAAATATAGCATTTCATACTTACCCACACTCCTTTAAATGGCCATATGGTTCCCGAAAATAGGGTCCACCATCCGGCCTCCCGGATTTACCATGAACCCCCTCAATCCTAGGGTTGAGCACAGGGTTAAATGCCCAAGGCACTTCCCAAACACACCCTAGGGGCCATATGTATCAAGCTTCAAAAGTGATAAAGTAGAGAGCGATAAACAACCCACCCCCAACTGTCATTTTTTGCAAACCCAGTGTGTGGCTTGACGGTTAGGAGCTGGTTGGCTGGTTGTTTTTCACTCTCAGTTTTATCACTGTTTGAAGCTTGATACTGTACATCTGGCCTCAATTCTTAAAGACTGGGGGGGAGATTCTCGAAATGAAAAATCCTGTTATCAGGTTTTTACCGCATTTTGGGATGCTCTAAGCATCCCCCGCGGGGTTACCGCGGCGGGGTGCATCGCTAGAAAAATATGGCGATGCCCCATAGAGTCCTATGGGATTCTAACTCGACCCCTCGCCGCCCCGCACCGACCCACTGCCGCCCCGCACCGACCCCCCCTCACCTGTGTCTGGGCAGCACAGAGCTGTGCTGCCCGGACCTGTGACCTCCTCCTCCCTGCACTATGATCCTCTTCAGGGTGCAGGGAGGAGGAGAGCCCGGTGCAGCAGCAGCGTCGGTTAAGGGAGGGAGGGGAGAGACGCCGGGTCCCCATGGGACCCGCTGTCTCTCACGGCAAAGGACAGCTCTTAACGCAAGAGCTGTCCTTTGCCATAATTATCGCATATGTTAGTGCATATGCGATAATTATGAATGCGGTAGCCGGAGATAGGGGGGTGGTAAGGGGGGCGGATGTTAGAGCATCCCCCCCCCCCCCCAAAGCCCTTTCTTGATTCTCATCTTACCTATCTAACCCAGGGTTGCCTACTTTTGAAAAATAATTTTAGGGAGAAAAGGTATGGGGCGGGCCTTACATTTCCAGGGGCGGGCTTTGTGTCATCAGGGGGCGGACCATGCATTGCCAGGGGGTGGGCCATGCAAATAGGGGAGCCACACCCACTGCCATTTCCTACTAACTGACTGGCAGTTGGTGTGCTGGAGCCCCTCCTCTGGAGCTGCCACTGGTGGTAATTTATTGTACCCCATGCGCTACACAGAGCACTTTCGGTCAGGCAGAGGATTTGCAAGGAACCCTCTCCTCTAAGCCGTCTATACATTTATTTGGCTTGAACCTTAACATACACTTTAAGCTAGCTTAACTAATAATAACTCACGCTGACACAATAAAGACACGGACACCAAAGCAATTAGATTTAAAGGTCAGTAGATAGTGAACCATGTTCCGTCAAACTAAAAGTGACAGGTACCACGCCCACGCCACACCCACACCCACAAACACTCCCCTTTCACGCCCATTTTCACTTCCCATTATACGCCCACTTTTAATAGTTTTTTTATATAAAATAAGCCTGCAAAGTTATAAACTGTGTTTAAACATTGAAATTTATTCCAAAGTTAACCCTTTGAAGAAGCATTAGTAAATATGCCCATTGAAATTATGCGTTAGAGTTGCTTGATTTTAATAAGACTACAATATAGGAATATTGTTTATTTGTTTCAAGCTTGATATAAGTCTCCACGCTTTGATAAACCAGATATTTATCTGATAAGCTTAGATATGATTAATAACCCAAACCAAATATTTATTTACTTTATTACCTTTAAATATAACGGCAACGCTGAAATGATTGCACACCCACACAACCTTGTTATAAAAGGTATGACAATGCTTTACTTAAAGAATAGCTTCATTACAGATATTTTGCAAATGCAGACTAACACAAGAAACATAAAATTGATTAGCTAATACTGAAACAGTAATTCTAAATCAAATCAAAATGGACACCTTTCAAGGACAGTGATCAGCCATGATTAAACCTCCTTCATAGTTACCTCCAGCCCCCTGTGCTTCCTTGTTCTTTCTCAACTGCCTTTTTCCCTCCCTCTATCACTCTGATATTTAAACCTTTATCACATTAATTAATTAATTACTCATAAGCATTGAGTCTTATTGGCAAGCTCTGCTTTCAATCATGATGTCATAATTAACCCAACACCCAACTTCAGTGGCCTTGTGGGTCTACGCATGTGTGGCCTTGTTCCCATATAGTTTGTTCCTATTTCTAGACAAAACTGTGCAGACTGGCTGTCTGCCCTTGTCCTCTGTTACATCAATAAGGCATTCTTAAACCCAGAAATCCAAAACAATATCTCATAAGAAATTACTTATTTCAGCAGTATTCTGATTCCACACGCCATCTTGTAACGATATATGCAAGTCATGCCTAACAAAATGGCCGCAGTGTCTGACATATTATCACTGTTTAGCGCAAAGGGAAGGCCTCATACGCAGTGAATAGTACATTGTGCAACAGGCAAAAGTCATCTGCAGCAATAAAAGCGGCAGTCAGGAAAACAGAATATAATAAAAGCATAGATTTATTGATTAGTTGATTTTCTGTATTATCAGCTTGCAATCTGCTATGTCTGCGAACAAAAGATCCACAATGTTACGAAGTACGGATAACCAAAAAAAAAGGATGAAGAGCGCGTATTACACGGTATTAAACCCGGGCAGTTATAGCGGCGTTGAAAAGTTTTATGCGTCGAATAAAGATGCTTTTAAACTAAAGGATATTAAAGAATGGCTACAAAATCAAGATACATACAGTATACATTACATAAGCCGGCCAGGAAAAACTATAAAAGGAACATGATCTGCGTATCAGATATAAATCAACAATGGCAATGCGACTTGGTGTCACTCATAGATCTTGCAAAGTACAACGATGGTTTTAAGTACATACTAACCATTATTGATATTTTCAGTAAGAGAGCATGGGCTGAAAGCCTAGCGACTAAGAACGCTACATCAGTCGCTAATGCTTTTGAAAAAATATTCCAGCAGGGTTGCATGCCAAAGAAGCTACAAACCGATCGCGGTAAAGAGTTTTTAAAGAAAACCATAAAAAAAGTCTTAGAAAAATATGATATACATCATTTTACGACAAATAACGACGTGAAGGCAGCTGTCATAGAACGATTCAATAGAACTTTAAAAACACGAATGTGCGCTATTTCACGGCGATGAACACTTACAGATATATAGATGTTTTACAAGACTTCATACGCAGCTATAATAACACTTACCATAGAACGATTAAGTGTACGCCATGTGAAGTAAATCCCTCTAACGCTTTGAGAATTTTCAAGACGATGTACGGCAAATACTTTAATGCTGGAAAACATACGCCGCGTTTAGCGGTCGGTGAACACGTACGCATCTCCAAATATAAGGATATATTCCAGAAAGGTTACGAACAGAATATTTCTGAGGAAATATTTGTCATACAGAGTGTGAACACTAAAGGTCTTAAACCGCTTTACACGTTGGAGGATCTCTACGGTGAGACTATATCAGGCAGTTTTTACCCCGAAGAGGTTCAAAGCATACCAAAAAATATATATATAACAGGATTTATAAAGTGGAAACGATTTAAAAAAATAAGACGGTCAGAGGTCGGAAATACGCGTTAGTCAAATGACGCGGATATCCCACAAAATTTAATAGTTGGGTCGACGCGACGGAGATAAAAGACATATAATCAAAGAGGAAGATGGATGACAAATCGTTCTACATATTGCTTCCGAGTAATGCTTCAGCCGCGACATTTCCGCAAAATAAGATTTCTAACTATACGACAAAGTTGGCTAAGCCGATAGACTTAAACGGTGAATGGGAAGTTGCGCTTACAGAAATACAATATCCACACACCTGGAATACAATCGATGTACGCGATTGTGTGTTGAAAATAACAAGATGGGATAGTTCGAACGATGCTGTGATACGGGTGTGCGTGAAACCAGGTTTTTATGAAACTATCGAAGCGCTAATTGATGTATTTAATGCTGAAATTGACCGTCATAAACCGGATGGTGGATTAAAACTATGGTACGACCCGCTTGAACGTGCCGTATCCATCGACAATAAGATGATGTACCATATCACAGCCACCCCTAAGCTGACAAGAATACTGGGTTTACAACCAAAAACTAATTCTTTAAAACCGTGCGCAGACATCAACTGCGGCCAATATACACTATACGTGTACACAGACATTATCGAGCACCAGAGGGTCGGTGACAGTTATGTACGGCTGCTGCGGACTGTTGTAATAAAGGGTCGTAACAACGAGATGGTCACTATACGGTACGAGAAGCCCGATTACGTACCGTTGTGCAAAGCGCATTTTGACACCATATCCATAGAGATAAAGAACGACCAGAATGAGAACATCTCATTTAAGTTTGGGAAAGCGATCGTGAAACTACACTTTAGACGTTGCAAAAAAGATATTTATTAACTAAACAGAATGGTCGTTGTTAAAAATTATGGTGATCCGGCTCTCTACGCGCAATATTATAAAATGCAAGCCGGAAATGGTTTACCCGGTTTTCACGGAAGCGCAGACATGTACGGATGCGGTTTAGGCGGTATTTTTCGAAGCCTTTTCAGAAAAGCAGTACCTCTTTTCCGGAGAGGTTTAGAGTTAGCTAAACCGCATGTGAAGACTGCAGCGCGCAATATCGCGAAAGACTTTATCGGACAAGCCACAACAGCCGTGGTGAATAAAATACACGAAGCAAACCAATTTACCTTTTGGGTGCTCTGCAACAGTTTTAACACTAACACATGTTTGTTCATCATTATCATCCCGATTGGTCATCTTCTTGATTTTGTTACTATTACAGCTAGTTGGCATATCTTGTAAAGGTGTCAACTTCCTTCTTTTAGACACAGGTTTGTCTGTATAATCCAACTTCCTCTTCACACCCCGTTGTTTACGTGTTTCATCAACCCATGGTGTTGTGCGTGACATACCTCTCATTCGCCTGTTTGGTTTAATTTTACTGTACAGATGATTCATTGTAGAACCATCTAGCTGATAATGTCTGTTCGGATGTATCGCCAGGTCTTGATTCTCTTCGCCATCATCGTGCGAATACGGATGCTGCGTCAATACATATTGATTCTCCTTGTCATCATCTTGCGAATGCGGTGTTATCGCCGGTGTGCTTGTACGGGGTTCTGGCGCTTCAACAATTTCATCATCCGATGTATGTATATCGCTATATTCCGTCAAGTTATTTAATGCTTCATTGAACGCTAAGAAAAAAACAAACAAAAAAACTGAGTATACAAATATAATTGACAATGCTCTGTGGAAAAAAGATCGTTGTAAACATACGTAACATGTATATAGCGGTGTTTAATTAACTTACACTCAATACAAAACTCTGATCCCAGCGCCGGTGTTTGACACATTGACAAGGCGTCTATAAACTTCTCCATATTTGTTACCACACATGGGCCCTTATTCTGGTTGGTGCGGTAATATCCACGTGCGGTCGGTCCGCCGATGTTTTGTGTCTGCGCATGTGCAGAGGCGTCTCTGCGCATGTGCGAGCGGGGCGTACGGCCAAATCCCGCATGAAATGTGAACACTCCAAACAGGGGGTGGAGAGGGGCGTGAAGGGCTATTTGGCCTCATTACCATATGCATACGCCCCGCGTTTCATGGGCGTTCCCATGCAAACGTTGGGCGTACGTATGGTAATGTGGCTGTGACGCACGTGTAGGGGGCGGACATCTGCGACCATCGAATGATGGGGGAGGTTCCCTGAGATGGAGGAGGCGTATTCCGTGAGAAATACACGTGCGGTCCGTTCGGCCAGCTTCTTACCGCGTACGGACGGAGTTGGCGATCCGTATGGAAGGCGGGGTTTCGCACACACGGTCCTGGCCGCATATTCGGCTCCGGCCGCACCAATCAGAATAAGGGCCATGGTCGTGTAGGGCTATCTGCTAATTACAAACGCATTATTTAAAATCATCACACATTCATTTAAAAAATAAACAAATCTGAACTACTTACAGGCTAGTGACTGATAAAATAAATAACAATATATATATGACCATTAAACAATCCCGAACTACTTACGGGCTAGTGGCTGATAAACAGCTGTATCAGCTTGCGTAAAGCATGCGATCATATCATCGTCTGAAATCTCAAAGATGCTCTGGCTTGTTGACTGTTAAAACAAGATATAATAAAAATATAAATATAAAAATAACTTTTTACATAATAATACGTTCGTGCAAACCTATGTTAATGACTGCGATCAAATAAAACGTATATAAACACATACCTCCATTATTTAATTGATTCCTAGGCCACGTCTTGAAATAACCTTAATGCTGTAAAACTGAAATAATATATTTATTTTAAATATGCGTGGTCCAGCCACACACGCTAAACACATTTACACATCGCTTATGAAACACAAAAACCTATATTTTTAAATACAGTAAGACATTGCACCTATAATTGTGTTCATTTATTTTTTAAATAAAGGCATACAATGTTAATTTTCTAACACTAATGCATTACCAAAATAAATACTAGTTGATGCTAGCTGGTGTTAAGTCGGACAGCGTTGTATTTGGCACGCCGCCGCTCACCATAGTCTCTGTTTACTTTTGCCACTACCTTGTATTTATTAGGAGCAGGCTATAAGACAGACAGCGTTGTACTTGACACGCTGCCGCCTGCCTTGCTCGCTGTGTATGAGCTTCCTCCTTACCTTCTAGAGCGGGCAATAACTCGGACGGCGCTGTATTTGACACGCCACCGCATGCCTTAGCTCTTGAAGGGTTAACCACCAGTGTATCATCTCTATACCCCCGGCTAACACGGGGTGCCAGAGGAGTGGCAGTCCTCATTGGCTACCGCAGGCTGGGGAGATCTGCAGTCCCAATTGTATGGTGATTGCTCAGACATTGGTGTGCTTTTTGGAGGGGCCTCTGTAACTCCCTAATTAATACCACACTATCTGGGATTAATTGTTATATTGGTTACACAGTTTCCAAGCCATAAGGTGCGTACACACGGGGGGAGATATATTGCTAGCAATATATTGCTTGCAATATATTGCTGAGCAATATATTGCTCAGTGTCTCTTTTTCAACAAGCGACCAGAGATGGTCGCTGTTGAAAACGAACCTCTGCTGGGGGAGCCGCAGGGGTAATTAGCTGGTTGCAGGAGCAATCCCTGCGACCAGCGATTAGAATGGGGCTGAAAACGGGAGCGCGCACCAGGGGCACACTCCCAATCACTGGCAATATGGTCGCCTGCGACCATATTCTCAGCGATTACAGCACCTATCTCCCCCGTGTGTACACAGCAATAGTGCTTAAGGTGATAGGCATTTCCAGATTTCTGGACACAACTCCAATCTGACAGGGCACATATAGTAAAGCATGTTGGGTACTTATGTAGTATCTGGGCGTCCGATTTTGTGATTGTATGCCTTACCTTAAGGCATACAATCAGATGCGATGCGATGCGATTCGATGCGATTTTGCATAGGATTCAATGTTAAGAAGGTCCTGTTCATTTCCCCACTATCCAAGTGGGCAAAGAGTTGATTTTATATAGCGTGGCGAGCGCAGCGAGCCACCGAGCCCGAAGTGTGGCGAGCGAACGCATATTTCTTAAAAAGTATTCTGTGTCCCCTCGCGGGGCTCGCTACGCTCGCCACGCTTCGGGCTCGGTGGCTCGCTACGCTCGCCACAGGTTTATATCCAACTCCATGCCCACTTGGATAGTGGGGAAAGGAAAAGGACCCCTTTTTCCCATTGAATTCTATGTTAAAATGGACTCAGACCATTTTAACATTGAATCCTATGGAAAAATCTTGACCATCGCATCGCATACGATTTGGTCGCATGCGATGCGATCCGATCCGATTTCTGAATCGGACGCCCAGATACTACATAAGTACCGCATGTTGTACTCCCACAATACTAGTACTCACTGCCTGTCAGCACGGTTCTAATTAAAAAAGAAACACCGTTTGCAAACTCTTAAAGGGGACCACAGGGGAATTGGGCCACACTGAGTGAGGATAAATTCGCTTATCCTTTTTAATACACTGTCCGTGTTTTATGTTTCACTGTTTTGTCTATATTTCGCCTCTTTGTCTTTTAATATAAGTTAATAAAAGCTAAATTTTATGCTATTTTTCTCATGAGGTGCACCACACAGAAAGACATTTCCTTTTCTCCTTTTTGCTTGAACCTCGATCCATGTCCAGTGGTAGCACACCCTCTTCCTAAATATAAAGGAATAATTCTACTTCCATGAGGGTCCTGTCTGAAATACATTTGTAAATAAACCTGTGCGACTGACCGTCCTTTCCCCCTGTCCCCCAAAAAAACAAGTTTTCCTAGACATAGCAGAATTTTAGAGATGCGGTATATATCAATCTGGTATAAATAAATATCATACCTATGTTGTAGCCTTATTAAAATCATCAACCTCTTTTAACAATTTTGCAGGTTTTTTTTTTCAATGTTTCGACATGTTGGTATAATATATTTGATCTCTGTGTCATACACAATTAATATAGTTTGTTAGGGTTAATGATTTGCAGTTTATTTTCAATATTTCTACAAGTCGGGGAAATGTATATATTGTAAAATGGTTGTCTTGATATATTTGTAACACAAGTCACATTGCATACCTCCCAACATGACGCTCTCCAGGAGGGACACATTGCTCTGTTTCTGGACTTCTCCCTTAATTAATGATTGCCATCACCGGTGTTATAGCACCTTTCTAATCAATTAACCTGTGTGAAACAGGTGATGGCAATCATACATTACCAGGGAAGTCCAGAAACAGAGCAATGTGTCCCTCCTGGAGAGGGTCATGTTGGGAAATGTATATATTGTAAAATGGTTGTCTTGATATATTTGTAACACAAGTCACATTGCAGCATCAGCTCATCATATGGCATACACACATCTGTTTTGCAATTAGATTAGTTAGCAAACCCCTACCATCTGTTTTTTTTTTTCAATTAATTGCATCTGCAACTACTAATCACTTATCTAAACGAACAGCATTCCTTAATTAGTGCGGTTAGCAAACATTTCAGATCCAGTGTCTGCAACTACTAATCTCTTATCTAAATGAGAAGTTATCCTGCGTTTTTAAACTAAACTATTTGTTAATCTTTTTCAAAATGGAGATGTTTAACACATCTGTTTTTTCCAATTAATACCCCTTTTACACCAAAAACCCTGGTCCGACCCTGGTCTTTGAACGCTGGAGTTTCCAGGGTCTGACCCTGCTTTATACTGCATTTACACAGCACTTTGACCTGGGTCTGCACCATTTACACTGAACCTGGGTCAGCCCTGCCTTTCCTTGTTGATATATATATATATATATATATATATATATAGATATATAGGTATATATCTATATAGATATATATATATATCTATATAGATATATATATATCTATATAGATATATATATCTATATAGATAGATCTATATAGATCTATCTATATAGCTTGGAGGGGGTAGAGGGGGGAAGCTGTCCCCGGGTGCTGTGAGGGTAGAGGGGGGAAGCTGTCCCCGGGTGCTGTGAGGGTAGAGGGGGGAAGCTGTCCCCGGGTGCTGTGGGGGTAGAGGGGGGAAGCTGTCCCCGGGTGCTGTGGGGGTAGAGGGGGGAAGCTGTCCCCGGGTGCTGTGAGGAGGAGGGGGGTCCCTGCGGCTGCTGAGGGGAGAGGGGATACCTGTCAGCCTGACACTATGATTGCCGGCGCTGCCGCTGCTGTATCTCCCCCCGGCGGCCGGTCCTTGCGGCGGATGGACAGTCAGTGTCGGCGGTCCCTCTGGCGCAGGGGAAATAGTACTATTTCCCCTGCGCCAGAGGGACCGCCGACACTGACTGTCCATCCGCCGCAAGGACCGGCCGCCGGGGGGAGATACAGCAGTGGCAGCGCCGTGTCAGGCTGGCCGCTGACAGGTACCGCATCTCCCCTCAGTAGCCGCAGGGACCCCCTCCTCCCGCAGCACCTGGGGACAGCTTCCCCAGCGTTGCACGCTGTGGACCCGCTGCGGGTGCCTGGACCCGCAGCGGGACCATTTACACCGCCATTTACATTGGCCTATCCGGGTTCTACCCAGGTCAGGACCTGGGTAGAGGACCCGTGTAAATGGACACGTATACCCCCCATTTACACCGCCGAGGATCCGGGTCTGACCCGCCGCTGACCCGGATTTTTTTTCTCCTGCAACCCAGTTCATCTGTCCATCTACAAAACCAATGGCAAGTGATGTGAGTGAGTCTAGCCAATCAGTGAATGCGCCCAGACCTCAAGGGGGAAATTTACTAAAGGAAATTTGTAAAAACACTTATTTTTGACATTTATTATCACACCTATTTTTCACACCTATTTTTTACGATTGTCCTTTAGTAATTTTCCCCCCAAGTGTTTTCCTCTACACATACATAATTGAGTGTGTGCGATGACATGCTACATATAACATACAGTGGAGTGCTAATACGTTCTCTGTGCATTTATTTCCATTTGAGATGACAGTTTTCCCATTTTATTTATTTATTAATTAACAATTTCTTATATACAGTAGCACATACATATTCTGCAGCACTGTACAGAGAACATTTGAACATTCACATCAGTCCCTGCCCCAGTGGAGCTTGCAATCTATATTTTCCTACCACATATACACGCACATGGTAGCCAATTAGCCTACCAATATATTTTTGGATTCTGGAGTACTCGGAGGAAACCCACGCAAGTACGGGGAGAATATACAAACTCTGCACAGTTAGAGCCATGGTGGGAATCGAACCCATGACCTCAGCGCTGTGAGGCAGTAATGCTAACCAGGCTCAGACTAATACAGAGCCCATAGCTGCTAGCAGCTATTATGGGAAGGCTAGAAAGCTGTCGGGCATGTGAGAGAGGAGGTACAGCCACAGAAGCGGGTGTGCCAAAGAGGCGTTATAGAATCCAGATAACTATATTATAATTATAGCAATTGCGTGTGTGGCTGGAGGTGAGGTGAATACTTACCCGTTACAGTTGTCTCTGCAGTGCAGTATGGTGGTGTCATCACGTTGGTGCCGTCACTGTGTCAGCAATGTGATCTAGCGAATGTGCAGTATGCATCGCAGAAGATCACGGCAGCTGCGGGATAAAAGGGTCCTCTTCCGGGAGTCCGGGAGATGTCCCAGGATTCCAGGAGTCTCACGGACATTCCGGGAGAGTCGGTAACCCTGATCTAACCGCTCTATCAGCGTCTGCGTCTCTGACTCTACCGCCTCTTCGCTACCTCGGTCAGTTCCGCAAGGCTCAGTCTTAGGTCCTCTGCTTTTCTCAATCTATACCTCATCTCTTCGCAAACTAATCAGCTCTTTGGAATGTCAGTATCATCTGTACCAGTGGCGTAACTATAGAGCAGGGGTCTTCAACCCATGGCCCGCGGGCCACGAGTGGCCCGCCGAGTAGTTTTAGGTGGCCCGCCAGTGAATTGCTTTTTTTTTATTAAATGCTGTGCTGATTTAAAAAAAAAAATCCTTCCGCGCGCTGTCCCCTTAAAATCCTTAGCAGTGGGACGTGACAGAGGTGGATGTGCTGGCTGGGGCGGGCGGGACTGTGCGCGAACATATGCATTGTGTACTTCCTGACGCCGCGCACCCATCCTGCCCATGTCCTTTCAGACAGCCGGGAGACTGGAGTGGGTGTGACAACTGCCGGCAGCCGTGCACCTGTCCCTGCCTGCTCCATGGCTGTTAAGACAGCCGACGCCGCCAGCAGCAGCCCTCTGAAGGAGACCTCTGTAAGGGACACTAAGGCAAGTGTCTCAGGAGAGGGTGATGCCGGCTAGCTACCACGGTGCTGAATACGGGGGAGTGGGGGCTGGCAGTGCAATGTGGCCCTGTGTATGGGGAGGGTGCTGACTATGGGGAGGGGGGCTGGCAGTGCAATGTGGTGCTGACCAAGGGAGAGCTGGCATGCTGCGCAAAGCAGTGCTGACTATGGAGGGAAATACTAGGGCATTTTGTGAGGGACACTACTGGTGGCATTTTATGAGGGACACTACTGGTGGCATTTTGTGAGAGGCACTGCTGGGGGCATCATATGCATAAGCAGGAGTATTGGGGGCCTTATAGTGCAAGGTGCAATGGGCATCATAGTGTGAGGCATAATGTGCAATGGATGTCACGGTGTGTGGCATAATGTGTAATGGGCATCATGGTGTGAGACATAATGTGCAATGGGCATCCCGGTGTGTGGCATAATGTGCAATGGGCATCCCAGTGTGTGGCATAATGTGCAATGGGCATCCCGGGTGTGTGGCATAATGTGCAATGGGCATCACGGTGTGTGGCATAATGTGCAATGGGCATCACGGTGTGTGGCATAATGTGCAATGGGCATCCAGGTGTGTGGCATAATGTGCAATGGGCATCACGGTGTGTGGCATAATGTGCAATGGGCATCACGGTGTGTGGCATATTGTGCAATGGGCACCACGGTGTGTGGCATAATGTATAATGGGCATCATGGTGTAATGGGCCTTCATGTTTATATGTCACTGTGCGGCCTTTAGACAGCCAACTTAAGCGTGAAAGGACAACAACCATTCCTGCGGTAACCAATGTCTGGTCATGCAGGTTGCAAAATTGAGATGTCAGGTAATTTTTTTCCTGCTAGTTCACACTCTTATCATTAGACCACGCCCCTTATAATTAAACCACACCCCTTTTTGGGAGCGCGCCTGCGGCGCTCGCAATTTCTTAAATATCAAATTATGTATGGGGGGGGGGGGGGGCTGCATTTTTATTCTGTTCGCACTGGGGCCCTAATTGTTTAGAAATAGCCCTGGTGCAGACTATATATTGGGGGCAGGGTTTATGTGTATGGGCAGCTGTGCCAACTATCTATGTGGGGGGTGTGCTGTCTATCCATTAAGAGCTGTGCTAAATACCACAGTAGAGCTTAGTGGCCCTCGGGCTTCGTTGAATTTTTTAATGTGGCCCACACTGTCTTAAAGGTTGAAGACCCCTGCTATAGAGGGTGCAGGAGATGCAACTGCTATGGGGCCCAGCCGCTAGGGGGGGGGGGGCCGAGGGCCCGAGGGCCCAGCAGGCACCCGTTTAAATAATTATTATGTTTTTTTTTTTTTTTATTAGCAGTCCGGTGCATGCGCAGTTACACAAGTTGGTGGCTGGCAGTTTCCCTTCCAGCCTGCTAGGGAAGGAGGCGAGGATCGGACACAGGCGCTGCAGCTGCCTTCTCTCTATTTCCTGGCCAGTCTCCTCCTCCGGACCTGGTGCTGTGGAGCCTGTCTTGTTCTATAGACTGTGGCAGAAGTGGGGTGTATTGGGCCCCTATATTATAATTATAGCAATTGCGTGTGTGGCTGGAGGTGAGGTGAATACTTACCCGTTACAGTTGTCTCTGCAGTGCAGTATGGTGGTGTCATCACGTTGGTGCCGTCACTGTGTCAGCAATGTGATCTAGCGAATGTGCAGTATGCATCGCAGAAGATCACGGCAGCTGCGGGATAAAAGGGTCCTCTTCCGGGAGTCCGGGAGATGTCCCAGGATTCCAGGAGTCTCACGGACATTCCGGGAGAGTCGGTAACCCTGATCTAACCGCTCTATCAGCGTCTGCGTCTCTGACTCTACCGCCTCTTCGCTACCTCGGTCAGTTCCGCAAGGCTCAGTCTTAGGTCCTCTGCTTTTCTCAATCTATACCTCATCTCTTCGCAAACTAATCAGCTCTTTGGAATGTCAGTATCATCTGTACCAGTGGCGTAACTATAGAGGGTGCAGGAGATGCAACTGCTATGGGGCCCAGCCGCTAGGGGGGGGGGGGGCCGAGGGCCCGAGGGCCCAGCAGGCACCCGTTTAAATAATTATTATGTTTTTTTTTTTTTATTAGCAGTCCGGTGCATGCGCAGTTACACAAGTTGGTGGCTGGCAGTTTCCCTTCCAGCCTGCTAGGGGAAGGAGGCGAGGATCGGACACAGGCGCTGCAGCTGCCTTCTCTCTATTTCCTGGCCAGTCTCCTCCTCCGGACCTGGTGCTGTGGAGCCTGTCTTGTTCTATAGACTGTGGCAGAAGTGGGGTGTATTGGGCCCCTCCAGCAGGTGTTTGCTCACAATGCTTGTTCTACAGTGCCAGCGTGATCCACAAGGTGTGAACAGGCTTCCGTGTCCTGGGGGAACAGTGACGCGGGGAGCCCAGGGACAAGCGCACGACCGACATGGGGCCCAACATCCCTGCCTCAGTAGGTCATCAGCTCCCTGCCCAATATGGCCAGCGCACGTCAGTTGGATTGACCCGCCCGCCCCAGATAAGGAGAAATGGGGAGATACAATGTCTGCTTCCCCTCGTTAATGATACAAAGCATGAGGTGCTATAGAAACACGTCCGTATACCGTAGCCAAGGACCTAATTATTCCTAACTCAACACGCTCCGAAAATGGGATGCAGTCAAAATCCGACAGGGTCAAAATCCCGACATTTAAAATCCCGTCAGGGTCAAAATCCCGACATATAGAATGTACAAGTGAAACAGTCTACATGCCTTTCGGTCCACAGGTGCGAGGTCGACATGGGTTTTTTCACTGTTTTTTGAACCGACATGTGCCGACAGGCGGTATTTCATGCCCTACCATCCACTACGGCGTGGTGGGAGAATAAAATAGTGTGCCGAGCGCAGCGAGGCACCGTGCCCGAAGAATAGCGAGCGAAGCGAGTGATGCGAGGGGCTGCGGTTCACTTGCAACTGTGTCTATGTCGACTGTGTCGACATTCGGGTCAAAAAACAGTGAAAAAAACCATGTCGACCTCGCACCTGTTGACCGAAAGTCATGTAGACTGTTTCACCTGTACATTCTATATGTCGGGATTTTAAATGTCGGGATTTTGTCCATGTCGGTAATTATTCGAGATTTTGACCCTGTCGGGATTTTGACCGTCGGAATTTCATACCGAATCCCCGAAAATATATCATCTTCAGAATTTGTCAGTGGGGCTAAATGCTGGGGTATGAGTCCTAGGGTCGACAGCACAAAGGTCGACATGCATTGGGTCGATCACTATATGTCGACATATCTCAAGGTCGACATGGGGTTAGGTCGACAGTGAAAAAGTCGACATGGGGTTTTTCACTTTTTTATCCTGAATGTCGACACAGTCGTCATGGACAATAAAAAAGTGTGCCGATGCGCTCACCATGCTTCAGGCACACTATTTTATTCTCCCACCACGCCCTATCGATGGTAGGGCAGGAAATCCCATCGGTCGGCACATGTCGGCTTAAAAAAAAAAGTGACAAACCCCATGTCGACCTTTTGGCTGTCCTTGATGCATGTCGACCTTAGTGCTGTCAGCCATATACCAGATGCTGCAGCTCTGCTGGTAAGTCACTGAGCCATCAAAGGGAGAGCATTGTTGTAAAGGTGTCCGGGGTATGTGTCCCGGGTAACGTGTCCCGGGTAACGTGTCGTAACACAGATTGTTTCACCGTATTGCTATATGAAGACAATCTGTGCAAACCCAGCACAACATACGCCAACATATTGTTTATCCAACTTGTTGTGATGGAACTTATCCAAATTTCCAGCTTAGACCTCGTACATGTAGCCTGGGGAGAGACCGACTGCTAACCTGTTATTATTACAGGCTCCTAATTATTATAGTCACGGTCTGACGTGCGGCACGGTTGCCTCTGAGGCGGCTTTCTCCCATAGAAGAGGGTTATTCCCAGAAACATGATTTAATCTGTGTTTCTGCTACAGATTTGCTTTATATTCCTTCCTTCTGTGCTTTTCAGCCAGGTATTTATATTTTCAGTTGGTTAATGATGTTGCCAGTGAAACAAATCTTCATGGATTCCAGTGTATAACTCAGGGCTGCCCACCCTCCCAGAATGGCTGGAAGGCTCCCGGAAATCGGGTCTGCCTCCCGGCCCTCCGTGAAGGCGGGAAAGCCTCCCAGAATCCCCCCAGCCTCCTGCAATTCCCAATGCCGGAAATACCGGCATTGCACTGTGGGGGCGTAACGATGACAAGTTCACAATGGCCACGCCCCTAAATACAGGACAGAGTTTCAGCCCCACCCCGGCCTTCACGGCATGTCCACCGGCTCCGCCCCCTTCTTCAGCTAGCTGGTGCCCTGTCCCAGAGAGGGCATATGAAAAGTGGGCAACCCTGGTATAACTGGATCAATTATAGGACCTAGGCCGGGGACCCAGGCCAGTACGTCGGCTAGGGCCCCGTAATCTAGGACAGCACCAAATAACAACTAGGGGCCCGCACAGAGAGGACCGTATGCTCATCCAGTCAGCCAAAAAGTCAGGTTATACATTGGGATTATCTAGTTATACACAAACATTTAGGAATAATTACCTGTAGCGTTACTAGCTGTAGTAATCAGGCATCACTAGTAATCACCATACTAATTACAGGACAAGGGAAGGCTCCGTGCAGATAAGATCTCATCAGCTATTTTAAGAGCACGATCAATGCATTTACTGGAGAGAGAGAGAAAGAGAGAGAGAGGAGGGGAGAGAGAGAGGGGGGAGGAGAGGGGAGAGAGAGAGAGATGGGGTAGAGAGAGGAGGGGAGAGAGAGAGGGGGGAGGAGAGAGAGAGGGGGGAGGAGAGAGGAGAGGGGGGGAGAGAGAGAGAGAGATGGGGTAGAGAGAGGAGGGGAGAGAGAGAGAGGGGGGGAGAGAGGAGAGGGGAGAGAGAGAGAGAGATGGGGTAGAGAGAGGAGGGGAGAGAGAGAGGGGGGAGAAGAGAGAGAGGGGGGAGAGAGGAGAGGGGGGGAGAGAGAGAGAGAGATGGGGTAGAGAGAGGGGGAGGAGAGAGAGAGGGGGGGAGAGAGAGAGAGGGGGGAGGAGAGAGGAGAGGGGGGAGAGAGAGAGAGAG
The DNA here is from genome assembly GCF_055691185.1 of Crinia signifera. NCBI lineage: Eukaryota > Metazoa > Chordata > Amphibia > Anura > Myobatrachidae > Crinia > Crinia signifera. Next base: position 26,343,724 of record NC_139226.1, read on the forward strand.
ATGGGGTAGAGAGAGGAGGGGAGAGAGAGAGGGGGAGAAGAGAGAGAGGGGGGGAGAGAGGAGAGGGGGGAGAGAGAGAGAGAGATGGGGTAGAGAGAGGGGGGAGGAGAGAGAGAGGGGGGAGGAGAGAGAGAGGGGGGAGGAGAGAGGAGAGGGGGAGAGAGAGAGAGATGGGGTAGAGAGAGGAGGGGAGAGAGAGAGAGGGGGGGAGAGAGGAGAGGGGAGAGAGAGAGAGAGATGGGGTAGAGAGAGGAGGGGAGAGAGAGAGGGGGGAGAAGAGAGAGAGGGGGGAGGAGAGGGGAGAGGGGGGAGAGAGAGAGAGAGAGAGATGGGGTAGAGAGAGGAGGGGAGAGAGAGAGAGGGGGGGAGGAGAGAGAGAGGGGGGAGGAGAGAGAGAGGGGGAGAGGGGGAGGAGAGAGGGGAGAGAGAGAGATGGGGTAGAGAGAGGAGGGGAGAGAGAGAGGGGGGAGGAGAGAGAGAGGGGGAGGAGAGAGAGAGGGGGGAGGAGAGAGAGAGGGGGAGAGAGAGAGAGGGGGGAGGAGAGAGAGAGGGGGGAGGAGAGAGAGAGGGGGGGGAGGAGAGAGAGAGGGGAGAGAGAGAGAGAGAGGGAGAGAGAGGAGAGAGGGGGAGGAGAGAGAGAGGGGGAGTGAGAGGGAGAGAGAGAGAGGAGAGAGGGGGGAGGGAGAGAGAGGGAGACAGAGAGAATGTATGCATTACAGTAATTGGGGGTCTATGTCACAGTTGTCGACATTGACACCAACGAAAATGAAAACTCACGTCTACCTTTTCATGTCAACATTTTGACCCTGTTGACCTATTGCATGTCTATATATTGCACGTTGACCTTTTGACCCTGTCAACCTTTTGGGGTAGACCTATTGACTGTCTATCTAATAATCCGCACCCCTGCTCCCTATGCTGCATCATTCCCGCCTCCCCGCTGAGCCCTCGTTGGCTGTTCTCTCCTGGTAACCCTGAGTAATATGCATGTGTACAGTGTTCCTGTGAATGAGGAAGAACTTGCTGTATCTGCACCAACACCCAGACTGTTCCAGAATGTTTATTGCAATAACCTCCTGCATAACAACTATGGAATCCATCATTTCCTTCTCTCTTTCCCGTTATTGCAGGGGTTTACTGTACAGTCACCTGCTCCATAAATAGGTTATACAGTTACATTGGAACATTGCACTCATTCAATGAATGTCCAGATCTGTCAATCATTTATAGATGGTCAATTACATCCTGCCCAGGTGGCACTATGCCACGGGCTGCCTGGCACTCCTCTTTACTTCTACGTCAGCTGCTGAACTCACACTTCCTATGAATGTGCGGGACCCATTTTACCACCCATACAAATTAGTTACAATACAACCAGTGGCGCATCCAGGGCCGGCAACAAAAATCTTGGGGCCCGGAATACTGATATCTCTGGGGCCCCCCAACATTGAACGCAGATTGTTATTACATTACATATTAAATGGTTTTTTTTTAATTATTATTAGAAATAAACAGACAATGAATATTTACATTGCAATATAATTGGGAAGGGCAGATGGGTGGGCACAGCATTGTGCATTGTGTAGTTTGGGGTGTTGCCTGATATCACAAAACTCATTAGTATGGGTAGCCAGACAGGTGATTTGGCAGCCATGCTTACAGACCCTGAGTCCCTCAAAGCCTTGGGGCCCCTCAGCTGGTCGGGGCCCGGTACGAGTGTCCCCTTTGACCCCCCCTGTCGCCTGCCCTGGGCACATCCAGAGGGGGGGGGGGGGGGGGGAGTCAGCACAGCTCAAAATTCAAATAGGGAGCAGCACTCACTGCCAGTGAGCCAGTTTGGAATGGCAGTTGGTGGCAGTTGGTGCAGCTCCTTTATTTGAATTTTGAACAGTTAGGCAGCCCCTCCTCTGGGCCACCACTGGTTACAAACCCCAATAAGCAAAAGGTTGACATTAAAATGGTTGACAAAGGGAAAGGTCGACAGGAGTTTGTGAGAATTAGGTTGTTCTTACTTCACAATCCAAGTTGGCATGGCGTTAACGCCCCCATACACTGGTGCGATTTGGGCCAATTAGGCACGATCCTGACAGATCGGCCAAATCGTATGTTTGTCATCCTGTCAGATCCGATGTGCAGTCCCGTGCGCCAGCAGGTCCGATGTCAGACTCGGGCCCCCTCTCGGCAGAGGGGAACGGGATCACGTGTTACATGTGAAAGGACCGCATGCAATGTATCACATGTGATCTTGCCACCAGGGAAGGTCCCAGGCGGCTCAAGTGGGTTCTCAGATGGCCCATTACACTGCAGCGATACATCGCAGCGGCCAGCATTAGATTATAATAATGTTCCGAGCGCAGCGACGCACAGTGCCCGAAGCTTGGCGATCCATGCAAGGGGACGTGGGACATATATACGGTGTCCATGTCAACAGATTTCAACATAGACACCCCAAAATTTTTAAATAATCATATCGACATTTTATGTGTTGACCATTATTAGATCAACCTTTTTGCTTGTGTCAATTCTTTTGTCAATATCGACCTATACCATGTTGACCTTTTCACTGCCAATAGCATTGACATTATGATCCCCACCCATTTGCACCAGAAGCATGGCAGGCATACAAGTGTATACTTACCACGTACAGTAACAGTAACACAGGGCTCCATAATGTTAGTGGTACAGTATATGCCAAAGTGGCACTACCCTAAATGTACACAATATAATATAATACACTGCAACAAAGAGAAATTGACAAAAAAGGGAAGAGACTTGACAGCTACATTGGGGGGGGGGGGGTTGCAAAAAAAACAACATTATGGGCCTGATTCAGTCCTGTTCGCTAGGCTGCATATACTCGCAGCCTGGCGAACAGGTAAGGCCCCCCCCGCGCCACCCAAATCCCCTCGCTGGCATGCGAGAGAAGGTTGTGTGGGCAAACACATCCCTCGCATGCAGCCGCCAGGGTGGAAAATCATTCGATGGTCTCTGACGATCGAATTATTTTTTTTCTCCGTTCGTGGAATAAAGTAAGTCTATACTTAATTTTATCCTGGACTGAGATGGTCGAAAAGGGGGCGGGGGTGCTGACGTATAGATAGATCACAGTTTCTGGCGGACGGCGGGGGCGACTCACGTGCTTGCGCGTCCCATTGCAGGGGCCGCAGCGCCGGCTTCGGGATTCGGCTGGGGGAGGTGCGCAGCAGAGCTCGCAGCACCGGTAATCGTACCAATGAATGGTTGCGAATGGGGCACGTATGCCCCATTCCTGGCAGACCTGGCGCATGGTGATAGTCGCCGCCTGCCCCATGGAGGCATCGCCGAGCCTGCGTTCCCAGGGTAACATTTGCTATTTTTATGGGGATGCCCATAGCATACTGGGCATTCTCTGCTGCCCATCCCCATGCCACCCACTACGGAGTGAACACCTCGTCGCGTGGGACTCGCTCCTGGGGTTTGCGCATGCGAACATTGGGGAAGGGGCCGAATCCACACCCATAGGAACAGTTCTGAATCGTCCCTTTAGTTTGTAGTCTGTACCAATCATAGGTATTGTCCTATTCTCCAAACTGACCCCATTTCCCGGAACTCCCGGGTGGATGTCTATATGGTAACAGACTTGAGTTTCAGGTTAAACAATAGAACCTGTCCATTGTGTAGTCACCGGGTAACTTCCAGTAACCATCTGAGGTATTGGGGGGGGTGGGGGAGTCATTTCAGACCTTTCAGAGAGATAAAGTGGAGAATAAAGGTCCTGATACAGAAACAGCCGCCGTCCCGATACCGGTCACTGGCTGAATGGCGGAACCACATCAGCAGCCAATCTCCTGTTGGCTTACAGAAGTGAGCAGCTCAGAGAGGAGGTTCACGAGATGATGGACCAGTTATAGCGGTGACCATTTGTATTATCTTTCAATCAAACATAAGGAAATAATTAGGGCTTCGGCAACTTCGCTCAACAGTCTGCAGGCAACGGACCTTATTCGGGCCTTTCTGACACATTTGGGACCCTATGGCATCAGTAATAGCATCAGGATTCCATTCTAATTGGTCACATACTCTATTTCCCAAAATGCTACATCTCAATACCTCAGGATACACCCTATTCATTATCACATGGAGACTCCGCTACCTGTTCTACCAGTTTGTGCTTATATTGAAATTTCCACTCCTTTGTTATTGAGGAAGCGCCTAGCAGCCAGGCTGGTCACTACTGGTCACTGCTGGGCAGCCCCAGGCCAGTTTACTAGCGCTCATAGGTGCTGTGTGAGGGGGGCCCAGACAGTCTACACATGGGTGATTTATTGGGGGGACACATTGCTGGATCCCTTCACTGGCTTGAATTCCGCAATCGTGAGGCCACGCCCCCATTTCCATCACTGTTGAGTTGAGTGCCAGCTCTCTGTGAGGTCATGCCCCCTGTCCCCCTACCTCCATGCATAGATACTGTACGAATGTGCCCAGTATCTATTCCCCACAGCAGAGCAGCACTGACCGGGGGGGGGGGGGCACCCAACTGCCCCCCATTGCGGGACACTGCCGGCCCCAGGTGGGACGCCAGACAGTCCTTTAAAAAATGGCATTGTCCCATTTTATTTTTTTTAGGTCTGTCCCGCGAAAAGGTATGCAACACTGAGGTCCTGGGTTGGATTCCCACCATGGCTCCAACTGATTGGAGTTTGTATGTTCTCCCAGTGCATGCGTGGGTTTCCTCCAGGTACTCTGGTTTCTTCCCGCAATCCAAAAATATACTGGTAGGTTAACTGCCAAGAGACTGCTGTCAAATTCTAAGGGGTATATTCAATGATTTTTGCTCGCTGTCACAGTTTGTACGATCAACATTTAAATGACCCCCTGCACATGCCGTTTCCCCATCGCTAGGTTTTGGCAGACATGGGGAAACGTGCGGCTGCTAAATAGCTGGAAGCTAATTGCAGCGGGCTCCCATACATTAGCTGCGGGCCTCATTGATTGAAGGAATCCTCGCTGTCCATTGACAGCGAGGATTCCCCCGCAACGTAGAATAGGGTGAGCGGCCGGCGCAGGGTTAAGCGGCGAGGGCCGCTGAAATATGGGCCTATGTTTCCATGGTATATCCTTCTTTCTCCTAGTATATAGCATAGAAATAATGGCTATCGCTCTGTGGTTGATGCTACTTGTTTAGAAATTAAGCCCAAGTCAGACCCAATTGCTGCTTCTGTGCGGATTTGCACGTTGGACGATTACCGAAAGACTGCGCATGCATGCAGCCCGTAGTATGCAGGTGCGACGCCGGCTTGCAAAGAAATCTTGCTACTTTTTTCCTTTGCAAGCCGTTTGCAAGGTGATTGAAAGGAAGCCAGCATTTTGGGGGGGGGGGGTATTCGACAGTTTAGCTGGAGTGCTAGGCTTTCCTAGGAAAACTCAGGTGTTCCCGGGGGTTTTATGGGAGGTGTGTGATGTCAGCAACAGGCCGGATATGCCTGGATAGAACGCAGCCGCCCAGGGAGTCTCGGGCTCCTCAGAGCTGGTGCCCAGTAGAACAATGAAGGGTTATGGTCATCTCGCTCTGCTGAGAATCTACGCTAGCCGTACACATCTATTCACATGGTGGGATTTCACTATAGCAGGACGGCATCTACCGGTTCGCTGGCTGCGTACATTCACTCAGCAGCGATTAGGTCTGAATTACCCCTGTGTCCATTTGATACAAGTCTGGTTTAATCTGAAATGTTGCTATTAATTGTGACATATTGTAACATTTGGCCGATTCAGACCCATTCGTTAGGGTCCGGATTCATCCCAATCCCTGATATTTTAGGTTGGCCCATGCACTAGGTGGCGTTTGCTCGAGAAGGGGAGGGAATGGGGCGGGCAGGGGAACACCAGGCATTTTGTATGCACCCCCTTTCTATTTCATTATGTTTCTGGGTGGGCGAGAATGATCGCTCTCAGATACGCACTTTCTCAGGAAGTAACTGAAGTCCTGCCAGTAATAGCCAGCCCCCTACTGCCAGGATCTACTGCCTGCCCCCTACTGCCAGCCCCCTACTGCCAGCCCCTACTGCCAGGATCTACTGCCTGCCCCCTACTGCCAGCCCCCTACTGCCAGCCCCCTACTGCCAGCCCCCTACTGCCAGGATCTACTGCTGCCCCCTACTGCCAGCCCCCTACTGCCAGCCCCTACTGCCAGCCCCCTACTGCCAGGATCTACTGCCTGCCCCCTACTGCCAGCCCCCTACTGCCAGCCCCCTACTGCCAGGATCTACTGCCTGCCCCCTACTGCCAGCCCCCTACTGCCAGCCCCTACTGCCAGGATCTACTGCCAGCCCCCTACTGCCAGCCCCCTACTGCCAGGATCTACTGCCTGCCCCCTACTGCCAGCCCCCTACTGCCAGCCCCCTACTGCCAGGATCTACTGCCTGCCCCCTACTGCCAGCCCCCTACTGCCAGCCCCCTACTGCCAGGATCTACTGCCAGCCCCCTACTGCCAGGATCTACTGCCAGCCCCCTACTGCCAGCCCCCTACTGCCAGCCCCTCCTGCCAGGATCTACTGCCAGCCCCCTACTGCCAGCCCCCTACTGCCAGGATCTACTGCCAGCCCCCTACTGCCAGGATCTACTGCCTGCCCCCTACTGCCAGCCCCCTACTGCCAGCCCCCTACTGCCAGCCCCCTACTGCCAGGATCTACTGCCTGCCCCCTACTGCCAGCCCCCTACTGCCAGGATCTACTGCCTGCCCCCTACTGCCAGCCCCCTACTGCCAGCCCCCTACTGCCAGCCCCCTACTGCCAGGATCTACTGCCTGCCCCCTACTGCCAGCCCCCTACTGCCAGCCCCTACTGCCAGGATCTACTGCCTGCCCCCTACTGCCAGCCCCCTACTGCCAGCCCCCTCCTGCCAGGATCTACTGCCTGCCCCCTACTGCCAGCCCCCTACTGCCAGCCCCCTACTGCCAGGATCAACTGCCAGCCCCCTACTGCCAGCCCCCTACTGCCAGCCCCCTACTGCCAGGATCTACTGCCAGCCCCCTACTGCCAGCCCCCTACTGCCAGGATCTACTGCCAGCCCCCTACTGCAGCCCCCTACTGCCAGGATCTACTGCCAGCCCCTACTGCCAGGATCTACTGCCTGCCCCCTACTGCCAGCCCCCTACTGCCAGGATCTACTGCCTGCCCCCTACTGCCAGCCCCCTACTGCCAGCCCCCCTACTGCCAGCCCCCTACTGCCAGGATCTACTGCCAGCCCCCTACTGCCAGCCCCTACTGCCAGGATCTACTGCCTGCCCCCTACTGCCAGCCCCCTACTGCCAGCCCCCTACTGCCAGCCCCCTACTGCCAGGATCTACTGCCTGCCCCCTACTGCCAGCCCCCTACTGCCAGCCCCCCTACTGCCAGCCCCTACTGCCAGGATCTACTGCCTGCCCCCTACTGCCAGCCCCCTACTGCCAGCCCCCTACTGCCAGCCCCCTACTGCCAGGATCTACTGCCTGCCCCCTACTGCCAGCCCCCTACTGCCAGCCCCCTACTGCCAGGATCTACTGCCAGCCCCCTACTGCCAGCCCCCTACTGCCAGCCCCCTACTGCCAGGATCTACTGCCAGCCCCTACTGCCAGCCCCCTACTGCCAGGATCTACTGCCAGCCCCCTACTGCCAGCCCCCTACTGCCAGGATCTACTGCCAGCCCCCTACTGCCAGGATCTACTGCCTGCCCCCTACTGCCAGCCCCCTACTGCCAGCCCCCTACTGCCAGCCCCCTACTGCCATGATCTACTGCCAGCCCCCTACTGCCAGCCCCCTACTGCCAGCCCCCTACTGCCAGGATCTACTGCCTGCCCCCTACTGCCAGCCCCCTACTGCCAGCCCCCTACTGCCAGGATCTACTGCCTGCCCCCTACTGCCAGCCCCCAACTGCCAGCCCCCTACTGCCAGGATCTACTGCCTGCCCCCTACTGCCAGCCCCCTACTGCCAGGATCTACTGCCTGCCCCCTACTGCCAGGCCCCTACTGCCAGCCCCCTACTGCCAGGATCTACTGCCTGCCCCCTACTGCCAGCCCCCTACTGCCAGCCCCCTACTGCCAGCCCCTACTGCCAGCCCCCTACTGCCAGGATCTACTGCCTGCCCCCTACTGCCAGCCCCCTACTGCCAGGATCTACTGCCTGCCCCCTACTGCCAGCCCCCTACTGCCAGCCCCCTACTGCCAGGATCTACTGCCAGCCCCTACTGCCAGCCCCCTACTGCCAGGATCTACTGCCAGCCCCCTACTGCCAGGATCTACTGCCAGCCCCCTACTGCCAGCCCCCTACTGCCAGGATCTACTGCCAGCCCCCTACTGCCAGGATCTACTGCCAGCCCCCTACTGCCAGCCCCCTACTGCCAGCCCCCTACTGCCAGGATCTACTGCCAGCCCCCTACTGCCACGCCCCCTACTGCCAGGATCTACTGCCAGCCCCCTACTGCCAGGATCTACTGCCAGCCCCCTACTGCCAGCCCCCTACTGCCAGCCCCCTACTGCCAGGATCTACAGCCAGCCCCCCTACTGCCAGCCCCCTACTGCCAGCCCCCTACTGCCAGCCCCCTACTGCCAGGATCTACTGCCAGCCCCCTACTGCCAGCCCCCTACTGCCAGGATCTACTGCCAGCCCCCTACTGCCAGCCCCCTACTGCCAGGATCTACTGCCAGCCCCCTACTGCCAGGATCTACTGCCAGCCCCTACTGCCAGGATCTACTGCCAGCCCCCTACTGCCAGCCCCCTACTGCCAGCCCCCTACTGCCAGCCCCCTACTGCCAGCCCCCTACTGCCAGCCCCCTACTGACAGGATCTACTGACAGCCCCCTACTGCCAGCCCCCTACTGCCAGGATCTACTGCCAGCCCCCTACTGCCAGGATCTACTGCCAGCCCCCTACTGCCAGCCCCCTACTGCCAGGATCTACTGCCAGCCCCTACTGCCAGGATCTACTGCCAGCCCCTACTGCCAGGATCTACTGCCAGCCCCCTACTGCCAGCCCCCTACTGCCAGCCCCCTACTGCCAGGATCTACTGCCAGCCCCCTACTGCCAGCCCCCTACTGCCAGGATCTACTGCCAGCCCCCTACTGCCAGGATCTACTGCCAGCCCCCTACTGCCAGCCCCCTACTGCCAGGATCTACTGCCAGCCCCCTACTCCCAGGATCTACTGCCAGCCCCCTACTGCCAGGATCTACTGCCTGCCCCCTACTGCCAGGATCTACTGCCAGCCCCCTACTGCCAGCCCCCTACTGCCAGGATCTACTGCCAGACCCCCTACTGCCAGGATCTACTGCCTGCCCCCTACTGCCAGGATCTACTGCCAGCCCCCTACTGCCAGTAATAGCCAGCCCCCTACTGCCAGGATCTACTGCCAGCCCCTACTGCCAGGATCTACTGCCTGCCCCTACTGCCAGATCCCTACTGCCAGGATCTACTGCCAGGATCTACTGCCAGCCCCTACTGCCAGGATCTACTGCCTGCCCCTACTGCCAGCCCCCTACTGCCAGGATCTACTGCCTGCCCCTACTGCCAGCCCCCTACTGCCAGCCCCCTACTGCCAGGATCTACTGCCTGCCCCCTACTGCCAGGATCTACTGCCAGGATCTACTGCCTGCCCCTACTGCCAGCCCCCTACTGCCAGGATCTACTGCCAGCCCCTACTGCCAGGATCTACTGCCAGGATCTACTGCCAGCCCCCTACTGCCAGCCCCCTACTGCCAGGATCTACTGCCAGCCCCCCTACTGCCAGGAGCTTGTCCGAGATCTCTAATTGCCTGGAGACCGACACTTGCATAGTGTCTGTATTGAGTGGGGATCATAACAATGACAGCAGCAGACCCATTGTCTGATTATATGTTGGCCTAAGGTCAGGACCCCCCACCACCCCACCCCCCACTGGGCAGTTGTATAAGCGGGGTTGGTGGAACATACCATTAACATATGTCCTTAGGGCAACCACTCACAATGCAGGGTTATTATGGAAACCCTATGGTAACAAAGTGGTAGAAACCAGTGTATTGATACACTACATTATACAGTAAAGGGGGAGGGGCTGGACCGCACACCCTCATTATATGTAGTGCCATATAGAAAACAATAAAATGCAGGTGCATAATCAAAGAACTGGTGTGGATATTTTCATTGATAGTGTCTAGGTCAAGAATCGACCAATAGAGGCCAACCTATTCACCTAATAACAGGAACCACGAAGAACAATAATAATAAACCCTACAATGTAACACAGAATAACAGTGAGGTTCTCCGCACAATTTGTGGCTCCACCTACCACGTCCCGGTGACCTCTACTTTGTCCGTTGGGACATGTAAAAACCGGACCCGGACTAAACCCAGGACTGCCGGACCGGACATCAAAATCTGCAGTCCAGAGCTTGTAGTGTCCGGTCCGGGGGGTAATCCCATCTGGGGGATTTCTTGTCCAGGGGGTTCCCCATGATAGCTATCATCAGGGACATGGGGAAGGGGAGATTGTTGCCTCCCCGTGTGGTCCGGACCGTCCAGTTTTTGCTACATGCCCGGACCATACAGGGAGGCTTTATTCTCCCCCTCCTCCACTCCCTGGTGACAGGCGTCACAGGCAGCTCCCCCCCCCCAGACAGGAAACCCCCCAGACCGGACACTAGAAGCTCCGAACTGCAGAATTTGATGTCCGGACCGGCGGTCCAGGGTCTTGTCCTGGTCCGATTTTTACCCATACCCTTGTACGTTGCCTCCGGTGATGCAGAACTTTTACATTTTTGCAAATTTCACTGTGCAAAGTTACAACGGCACAGGAAGTATTACAACAGTGTTGCCATATGCGTGCGCAGCACATTTTATTAAGGGTGCACCGTCAAAAGGGTGTGCCTAGCGCCACCTATTGTGCATGTCTGACACCGGCCCATTGTCTAACATTGCAGCCATGTTATTGACTATTGACACTCGCTACAATATATAACGTCTCTCAGCCGCACCATAATCTCCTGACAATTTAATTTTTTATTTTGTAATTACTCTGTGTAACAGTACATGCAAATAAAGTCAAAAGCAAATATATGTATGACGCAGGTATGTAGGGATATAACAATGGCCTAGTACAATTAACAAGGCAAAACGCATATAATTGACTGATGGGTGCTTCTTTTAATGGAATACAGTTGTAAAAAGCAAAAGTTTTTGGTAAAACGTATTGCTGGTATTGCTAATGGCAGGGAGGTTTTCATAAGGGTGGGCACAGCATTAGGGGGTGCCTGTGCACCCCTAACACTCAATGTGCGCACACCTATCATGAGTGTTACCCAGCAAACATGTGTTACGTGTCTTTGCATGTAGAACACAATCATTGTTTCCTGACGACCAGAGACGTAGAGCATCATTTGTTCTACACAATTTCTGTACCATAGAGGCGCATACAGAGACTGTCCACAGAATGAATCAGTGAAACGCTGGAGATGAATAGTGTTAACTTATCTGGTTGCTATTTACTTACAAAAATGCCTATCAATCTAGGTAGCACTTGGGAAACAGTGATGGTAACGGATAATACAGTACAGTATACAGGTAACGGGTGACAACGATCTAATGTACAGGCAGTACAGTATACAGGTAACAGGTGACACCGATCTAATGTACAGACAGTACAGTATACAGGTAACGGGTAACACCGATCTAATACACAGACAGTACAGGTAACGGGTGACACCGATCTAATGTACAGACAGTACAGTATACAGGTAACGGGTGACACCGATCTAATGTACAGACAGTACATTATACAGGTAACGGGTGACACCAATCTAATGTACAGACAGTACAGTATACAGGTAACGGATAATACAGTACAGTATACTGGTAACGGGTGACACCGGTCTAATGTACAGACAGTACAGTATACAGGTAACTGGTGACACCAATCTAATGTACAGACAGTACAATATACTGGTAACGGGTGACACGATCTAATGTACAGACAGTACAGTGTACAGGTAACGGATAATACAGTACAGTATACAGGTAACTGGTGACACCGATCTAATGTACAGACAGTACAGTATACAGGTAACGGGTGACACCGATCTAATGTACAGACAGTACAGTATACAGGTAACAGGTGACACCGATCTAATGTACAGACAGTACAGTGTACAGGTAACGTATAATACAGTACAGTATACAGGTAACGGGTGACACCGATCTCATACACAGACAGTACAGTATACAGGTAACTGGTGACACCGATCTAATGCACAGACAGTACAGTATACTGGTAACGGGTGACACGATCTAATGTACAGACAGTACAGTGTACAGGTAATGGATAATACAGTACAGTATACAGGTAACTGGTGACACTGATCTAATGTACAGACAGTACAGTATACAGGTAACGGGTGACACCGATCTAATGTACAGACAGTACAGTATACAGGTAACGGGTGACACCGATCTAATGTACAGACAGTACAGTATACAGGTAACGGATAATACAGTACAGTATACAGGTAACAGGTGACACCGATCTAATGTACAGACAGTACAGTGTACAGGTAACGTATAATACAGTACAGTATACAGGTAACAGGTGACACCGATCTAATGCACAGACAGTACAGTATACAGTTAACGGGTGACACCGATCTAATGCACAGACAGTACAGTATACAGGTAACGGGTGACACTGATCTAATACACAGACAGTACAGTATACAGATGACACCGATCTAATGCACAGACAGTACAGTATACAGGTAACGGGTGACACCGATCTAATATACAGACAGTACAGTATACAGGTGACACCGATCTAATGCACAGACAGTACAGTATACAGGGTGACACCGATCGAATACACAGACAGTACAGTATACAGGTAACGGATCAATGTGATGTAATGCACAGGGCCGGATTTGTGCCTAGGCCCGTGAGGCACCGGCCTCAGGGCGGCACCAATTAAGGGCGGCATGCAGGCTGACATTCTGTTAAATGGCAGAGCGGGTGGGCATCGGCGAGTGACAAGCGCTGCCGCCCCAGACATGAATTATCATATGTCGGCGGCAGCGCCGCTCGTCACCCGCCACTGCCTACCCACTCTGCCATGCACATTACATCACCGCTTAGTGGCTGGGTCCGACGGTCCCCTGCGTGTCTGGGACACACAGTCTATTGGCTGCTGTGTATCCAGCAGCTGAGCTGAGCGGCGCGCAGTTACAGTGTGTGAGCCGGAGAGAGACTGATGGAGACACTGTGCTAATCACTGTACTAATAAGTGCCTCCCTCCGGGTCCTCCGTACAGTGAGCAGTCCAGAGTGCTTAAAAAAATATTAAGGTGGCTACAGTTTTTAATGAAATATATAAATAACAATGTATATACATATATGATTACTTTAAAATAGGGGCCTGACCCCTAAATTCGCCCCTGGTAATGCATAGTAAGTATATGACGATGCAGATCATCTAGGTTAGATGCTGACCCTTGCAGTGACTGGTTGCTAACTAAACACCTCCCACATGTGTTTGTTCCTTAACACTAATCAGATCCCAGCTGTCATATTGGTCCACGGGGCCTATCGTACACACCCTGCACCCATGGTCTCCATTTTCCTAGTATTAGATAAGTCTCCGGGAAAATGTCAGAGAAGCCATTTTCCCAGAGGCCTGGGCATGGACAGCAGATTCTGGCACAGCGGCTGTCTACTAACTGGCATCACCAGATAGAGAGGAGGTGGCCGGTTGGAGACTGTACATGGTTTGGTTTCTGTAGGAGAACTATCAGTCTGTTGAGAGTTAATAATGCTGGGTACACACTATGGGCCTGTAGGGCATGGGTCATTGGGTCGACATGCACAGAAGGTCGACAAGCCTTAGGTCAACATCTGAAATAGGTCAACATAGGTAAGGTCAAAAGGTCAGCATGAGTTTTTCACGTTTTTAGCCCAAATGTCGACACAGTTGACATGGACACCATCTTCATGTGCCGCTCCCCATGCTTCCATCATGGTGCCTCGCTGCGCTTGGCACACTATTTTATGCTCCCATAGGTAGGGCATATAATACCACCTGTCTACACATGTCGACTAAAAAAATATATGAAAAACTCATGTCGACCTTCCCAGTTTACAAATAATGCGCGTGTCGACCTTCTGACCCTGTCAATCTTACCCATGTTGACCTATTTCAGGTATCGACCTGTCGACCGTCAGTGGCTGACCCAATGCATCTGTAAAGCTGCAGATAAATTGCTAATGGATCGCCATTTCCTATTCACAAACCGCTGCCTGGACTTCCGGGTCTGATAAAGTATGAAAAATTCTAAATAAAGAAAAGAAATCGTGAAAAACCTTTTTCAACCGTTCGACCATTGCGATGTCCACATTTTGCTTATGTCAATCTTTTGTCAATGTCAACATTGGTGTCGACACAGACACTGTCGACCTTCCATCCAGATCCCCTAGAAATCCTGTGCTCTGAGATTGTACGATTGTAGGTATAATAGGTCGACAGGGTCTAAAGGTCGACATAGAAAAGGTCAACCGGGTTTAAATGTCGACATGGAAAAAGGTCAACATGCTTCTTTTTACTACATTTTCAGCCGACAGGCGGAATTTGATGCCCTACCATCCACTAGGGCATGGAAGGAGAATAAAATAGTGTGGCGAGGCACCGAGCCCGAAGCATGGCGAGCACAGTGGTACACTTAGTGTCCATGTCGACATAGACACCCTAAAACATTAAAAACTCATGTCAACATTTTCCATATCGACCTTTTGAATGTCGACCATTTCACCATATCGACCTTTTGACCCTGTCGACCATATGACTGTCTATGATTTATACCATAACCCAATGATGTCACAAATAACGGATAACGGGGCGGCACCCCAAGGATTTTATAAGAAAGAAGTCGGACACAGCCGTGTACTGCTACCCAACGACATCAAAGCGACACAACAGCTCAGCAGCAGTGCAGGGGGCAGTGCAGGGGGCAGTGCAGGGGGCAGTGCAGGGGGGCAGTGCAGGGGGCATTGCTGCTGAGCTGTTGTGTCGCTTTGACGTCGTCTTGACAAATTGCTTTATACAGTCCGAAACGTCGCCCAAGTTCATGTCACATTGGTGAGGTATTATTGAAAGCTATATTGTTGGCTATTGGGGTGTGCTCTCTTGGCTGATTTGTTGCTGGTTGATGTAAATATATTTGTGTGTGATAATGTTTTGTGCCCTGATGGTTTATGATTGGTTCAGCTGGTTTTGATGGTTGACAACATCGGATGATTTCGTCTCCGTGCGCGAGGCTGCGAACGGATGTTTATGCTAAACAACCATTCGCATGTGTGCTGGGAAATCAGGATGCGTGGGGCGTGGGGGGGGGGAACAAAGATCAGAGTAAGCCCTGGAATGTGGTGTAGATTAACCAGTCGGCACGTGAAGTGTCTCAAGTCCATTTCTGTCAATAGCAACATGCAGTACAGTACGGTATACAGGACAGGGATAAGCACGGGACAGCTAGGGTGCGGCGGGGGGAGGGGGTGGGAGAAGAATAGGGGGGTGTACTATGCAGATGACCTATACACAGATAATTGGAAACTCCAAGGAACTAAGGAGTGTACGTTATCTGGCAGAGATGACAAAGGAGTCAGTGAGGGCGGTGGCAGTCTATGTCATTACCTGGTGGTAACCTCCCAATCTCACTGGTTCACTATAAATACCTAACCCTGGGCTAATGCATCACACAGCATCTTACTCCCTTACACAGCATCTCAGCAGCACAGGTAAGTGTTAGCCCTCGTGGGCACGACCTCATCTCATTGCTTTCTGCAGGCACACAGGCTGGGAGCATTACAGGACAGAGACGCAGAAATCACCTGTTATGTTTATCTAATTATTATTGCCTCTCCTGGTTTGGAACTCTACGGAAAGGCTGTTGTTAGACTAGAGCGCAGGTTCTCAGAGTCGGTCCTCAGGACCCTACACAGAGCATGTTTTGCAGGTCTCCTCACAGAATCAATTGAAATAATTACCTCCACCTGTGGATCTTTTCAAATGTGTCAGTCAGTAATGAGTGCACCTGCCGGGAGACCTGGAAACGTGAATTGTGTGGGGTCCTGCGGACTTAGTTTGAGAACCCCCTGGACTAGAAATCCCTGGATGTGTCTGATGCATAATCCGGATCTGTGGTCATGGATCCTTGCAACTTCCTCATTGCCCAGATCAGGTCGTCACCTCGTCTGTGTTTGGCAAAACGTGGCATTTATGTACAAATTATTCCTAGAACTGCATCTGTTCCTGGGTTATCTCCAATAATATCAGCCATGGTTGTACCTGATCCTCTCCTTCAGGGAGAAAATGCTCTGTTCCTGGACTTCCCGGTAATGTATGATTACCATCACCTGTGGTGACACCTTTCTTATCAATTACCCAGCTCCCCACAGGTGCTGGCAATCACACATTACCTGGGAAGCCCAGAAACAGAGCATTTTCTCCCTGAAGGAGGGGATCAGGTTTCAGAAAGCGGTGGACGAATTACCCGGCTTTTAAAGCACCAGGTTATTCGTCTGCCACTGTCAGACCCCCTTCACACAGGAGACCAAATCTCCGGGTCTAAAATTTAGACCCGGAGATTTCGTCTATTACGTGGGGTTTCTCCTGTGTGAAAGGGTCGATCCAGATCTTAAACTGTGGGTCTCCGAACCTGGTCATTTGCAGGGTCGAAGACCCGGAGTCTTATACTGCTTTCGCATTGCAAAAACCTGCTTTCAACCCAATTTTCTAAACATGTCTTAAAACTGGTCAAAAGCCAGTTAAACCCCTTTCATATTGCATGATGTAAAGGTATATTGCAGTTTAAATACCGTTTTGTACCTTTCAGATTCAACCCGTTTCACCCATAGAAAGCCATACAATGTCATTTTAAATGTTTTTTTTTTCCTGCTTGTGGGCGGGGATCAAGTGTGGGTATCATTTGTAGCAAATACCGTTTCTGAGCTGTTCAGACTGCCGGGAAAACGGCTCAGAAACGTGTAGGATCCTGCTTTTAACACGTGTCAAAATACCGGTTTTCTGTAACCGGTAAATTGACAATGTAGCTTTTACATTGCAGCTGGAACCGTTTAAAGCACTAAAAAAACGGCAATATACCGTGTTACAGCTGCAATGTGAAAGGGGTATAAGATCCAGATTGACCCTTTCACACGGAAAACTGATCCGTGTATTTAATGAAATTCCCAGGTGGAACTGCTTCACCCAGTAATTTAATTATCTGTGTGAAAGGGGTATTAAAGCATTTTCTACATACTTGCCTACCTGACCCTCTCCATGCGGGAGAAAACGCTCTGTTCCTGGACCTTCCCTGGTAATGTATGATTGCCATCACCTGTGGGGAGCTAGATAAAGGTGTTTCACCACAGGTGATGGCAATCCTACATTACCAGGGGAGTCCAGGAACAGAGCATTATTTCCGGCATGTAGAGGGTCAGGTAGGCAAGTATGGAGGTATGATTTTCTACTGCCAGTAAATTTGCTGACAGTCACTTAAAAATGCATCAAATATTTCAATAAGAAAAATGTTAGATATAATGCAGATTATTATAATAATAATAGGACCAAGCATTAAAAACTATTCAGCAGAATATAAAACTCACTTTTCAGATGGAAAAATGGGCCTTAAGTATTCTAAGCAGAATCACTGCGCTTCCACTTGGAGCTCCCCCTGTTGGGCCCTAATTGAGCCCTAATCGCAGGACAAATTTGTTCTCAAAATGGGCAAAACCTAGCTGCACTGCAGGTGGGCAGATGTAACATGTGCAGAGAAAGTTAGATTTGGGTGAGTTATTTTGTTTCTGTGCCAGGTAAATACTGGCTGCTTTATTTTTATACTGCAATTTAGATTTCAGTTTGAACACACCCCTCCAAATGTAACACTCTCTGCACCTGTTACATCTGCCCCACCTGCAGTGCACATGGTTTTTCCCATTTTGATAATGAATTTGCTCTGCGATCAAGTATGAATTAGGCTCATTATTCCCAGGACATATCACGCAGCAGCATATCATCCTAAGGCTGGGTACACACACAAAGATTTATCTAAAAAAAAAAATGTATGGGATAAAAGGACAATCGACCAATTGCTGCCAAACACTGGAAAATGGATAAAAAAGATTGTCTGGTCTAATTTGATAAATCCTATGACTTTAACCAATTTATCTGTATTACTATTGTTTGCTTTCCAGCATTTCGGTTATGGCCTAAATATCATCATATTGCAGTTTTAGTATCTATGCAAGGAATGTTCATTGATATTTTATTGGTCTTTACAGGAGAACTGTTATGCTGTGTACACACGGGGGCGATAGGGGCTGAAATCGCTGGAAATATGGTCGCTGGTGACCATATTGCCAGTGATTGGAGTGCGCACCAGTGATAAATCGCTGGGTGCACGTTCCCGATTTCAGCCCCGTTCTAATCGCTGGCCGCAAGAGCTTGCTCCTGTGACCAGCTGATTACCTCTGCGGCTCCCCCGGCAGAGGTTCCCTTTCATCAGCGACCATCTCTGGTCGCTGATGAAAAGGAGACACTGAGCAATATATCTCCCCCCGTGTGTACGGGGCTTTAGGGTTTGTGAGTGTGATTTGTATGCTGTCCTGACTAGGTTACAATGCCGACACTGCCCTGAATAGGTTACAATGCTGACTTTGTCCTGACTAGGTTACAATGACGACTAGGTTACAATGCCGACACTGCCCTGAATAGGTTACAATGCCGACACTGCCCTGAATAGGTTACAATGCCGACACTGTCCTGACTAGGTTACAATGCCGACTAGGTTACAATGCCGACACTGCCCTGAATAGGTTACAATGCTGACTGTGTCCTGAATAGGTTACAATGCCGACTAGGTTACAATGCCGACACTGCCCTGAATAGGTTACAATGCTGACTGTGTCCTGAATAGGTTACAATGCCGACTAGGTTACAATGCTTATCTTCTCTCTGAAAAGTATTTGCATAAAACAAACTTTGCCGTCACCTCCGTCCTGTGAGTGATGATCATTGTAATATTTACCATCCATAACCTACAATACGGAGCTAATGGGCAAACAGAACCTTGTTCACCATTTCCATCCACGTCACTCTGATAACAGGATGTGTATGAGATCGGTGCTTGTTGTTGTTCCCATCTCACCCCTGGCTTCTATTCACTTGCATCTCTGCTTCACTTAATTGATTATAGTAATAATGAACCGGTACACCGTGGGGAATCTGGTACAGATTATCAGTGGTATCCCCTGGGGCATGGGAGGGGGGTGCATCTGGTTCCCCCAACCCACACAGTTCAACTTCCTGTCCTCCGTCCCCATCTCGCCCCCACCGCAGCGCAGTCCTTCTGTCCGTTCTTATTTCTGTTATTTTGGGTGTGTCTTTGTCGACATGTACACTGTATAAGTGTACTGATCGCGGCACACTAATCTCACTCTTTTTTAAATGTGGAAAATCTCATGTCAACCTTTTTTCATGTGTCGACCAATAGTGGTCGTCCTATTGACTGTCGACCTAGTTACTATCAACCGCATCCCTCACTAGTTATGTTAAACCTTTTCAGCTGACACTGTAAACATCAAAGCTTAAATCATCTGTGCTCCCCCCTGCCTAGGCTCATGTCTCTGTGCTCCACCCGTCCCCCCTGCCCTGGCTCATGTCTCTGTGCTCCACCCGTCCCCCCTGCCCTGGCTCATGTCTCTGTGCTCCACCCGTCCCCCCTGCCCCTGGCTCCCTCTTGTGGAATCCTGCTGCACTCACACAATAGCAGCTTTCTCCTGTTGCACGGTCTGTGACCAGTACACGTAAAAATTCAATGGGGAAATACGGATGAATGGAATTACACTTCAAAGCCAGATTAAGTAAAGACGTCAGTGGCAGAGAGACGGATCTACATGATGTTGCATCAGATTCGATAGTATCGCCACATAGAACGTCTTTTATTCTCCTTTTTCTTTCTATTGCTCCAACATATTTGCTTATAGGATTTCCCACTAATTCCAATGAAATCTGATCCATTGGTCATTAATGGGGTCTCACATAATATAATGTCTGGCAAGGACCATTGGGGTGATTCAGGTTGACTCAGTAAACAGCATAAATTATAGTTATTTACCGAGCCAACCTACGCCATACAGGCAAAAATAATTTGATGGTCGGCGACCATGAAAGGATTTTTTTGCCCGCTCGTAGATGTCAGTCTGATCTCATATCTCCCGACTTTCCCGCTTATCGCAGGAACAGCATTTTTTGGGGGATGTTCCTGTGACTGGCAGTGTACTGTGGTGGGGGGGGCAGTTAGGAGTCCCCACCTCCCCCCCCCTGGTCGTCCGTGAATGGACACTGTGTCTATTCTTGTAGACATAGGGGCTGGCCAGCTGCTTACAGAGCTACTGGGCATGCCCCCCCACAGCGGCAAAAAATGGGGGCGTGGCCCCGTGAGTTTAGAACCTGCCCTCTTTTCATCAGGCCACACCCCAAAAAATTTGCCCTGTAGACCTTAAAAGTGTTGGGAGGTATGTGATCTGACTTTTTTTTAATCTGCGCCAGAGATTGCCAACATGGCGCGGGCGGTGAATACCTGAATCAGGCCCTATGAGCAAGCAATATACCCATTTATAGTTGGCGTAACAAGACAGCCAAGCTGAAATCTCCTCTATCTGTATTTACAGTATATTATCGTTGGAAGCAATGAATCCTGGGAAACTATTTAAAATGTTGTCTGAGTCCAACTGTTCATGTCTTCTGTTACAGATCACCATGTCTTACCCAGTCATCACCCAGCCCCAAATGGTACAGCAGTATGTTACCACCGCAACCAATGGAATTCTGAGGTCATGGACTGCTGCGAGGATATGGGCATCTGTAAGTGGTCAATAGACACACTGTGATACATACATTTATTTTAATTATATAATAGTAAGCCCGCTCAAAGCTAATGCTTCGAAGGCTAGTCTGATTGCCTCGGTGTTTGTGCCTGTGTGAGAGAGAGGCCCTTATACAGATTTGGTTGGCAGTACAAATTTGTTCTCAAAATGGGCACAACCATGTGCACTGCAGGGGGGCAGATGTAACATGTGCAGAGTTCGATTTGTGTGAGTTATTTTGTTTCTGTGCAGGGTAAATACTGGCTGCTTTATTTTTACACTGCAATTTAGATTTCAGTTCACACCACCCCCCCAAATCTAACTCTCTGCACATGTTTACACTCTGCCCCACCTGCAGTGCCCATGTTTTGCCCATTTTGAGAACAAATTTGTACTGTGATCAGATCTGAATAAGGGCCAAAGAGATGTAGTTTCACTCTCTGCAGCAGATGGCAGTGTTTCAGAGACCCATGAACGGACACTAGAACCTACATATCACACACACCTGTTACAAGCTCATCAAAGTGGACAGAACAACACAACAGTATTGTCAGTGCCTACGGCTGTTCGAGCATGAACATTCCACACTTGAACTGCTCCGTTAGGTGCCATCTAGTGGCTGCCAGTGTTGACAACCACTGCAATCCCCCCCCCCCCCCCCCCATAGCAGGTGAGGCGCAGTGTACATTTAATCAAAGTTCTTATCATGGAAAGGTGATGTTGCCCATAACACCAACAGATTCATTAATCCTCTTTTGATTTTAGAAGCCTTAGTAAATGTACCCCTTCACCTTTTTTATTCTTATAGGCTGCGTGTGTATATATGTATGTGTATATATGTAACCCACACTCTGTCTCTTTCAGGTCTCTGCGGAGCATTTGTTCCTTGTATTTTGGCATGCAGAGTGGCAACAGACTTTGGGGAGTGCTGCTGCTTGCCGTTCCTAGGGGGCGCTATACTAGCAATGCGTACAGGCATCAGGGAAAGATATCACATTGAGGTAAGGATTTTAACAGCTCTTCTTCCTTCAAACAAAAAATTCCCAGCCCATACAACTGCCTTCTTATGAACAAACCTACGTTGCAAGCACACAAAAAAATGTTACAGGGTTGCACTGAACAGCAGATTCTTAATGCAACACTACAGGTTGAAATACTCATAAGATTCTGCTTTACGTTTCTAAAAAAATAGATATGGGGAGCACTTGCATCAATGTTTTATAAAACTCAGAACAAGATACATTTGACGGCCAATAGCAAACAGCTGCAAATTTAATTGTTGCCAAAATGTTACCAAATTTGTCAAACCCAATTCTATAGGTGTGTACACACGGGGCGATTTTTGTGTAATATCGCGGGCAATATGGTCGCTAAGCGACCATACTGCCCGTGATGGGAGTGTGCACCGGCGATATATCACTACCCGCTCCCTGTAGTAATCGCTGGTCGCAGGAACATGCTCCTATTGCTCAGCAATATATCTCCCCCGTGTGTACGGAGCTTTACTGCACTATGATATGAATCCGAAACACTGGGTGAAATGTAATAGGGTGAGATAATCAGAAAGTGAGAGATTTGGTAAGAAATCTTCAGGTTTTTTTTTTTTTTTTTTTTAAAGCGGCAATCAGTGTAAATGATTGCCGCTTTAAAAAATCTAGAGATTTCATACCAGATCTCTCATGCCCTATGTAAGGAGTTTCTCTGATAAGCTGTGTAAGCACTGCAGTGTTCTCATGTCTCTCTTGTACCCATCCACATGTAAGCAGTCTCTCTAGTAACCTATGTAAGCAGTCTCTCTAGTAACCTATGTAAGCAGTCTCTATTTTGCATTACAGGGAAGCATCTGCAACGACTGTGTGTGTCTCACGTTCTGCGGTCCGTGCACCCTGTGTCAGATGGCGCGTGAGCTGAAACATCGGAAATGAACAGACCAGAAAACCTGTTCTGCATTGGAGCGATGCTGGCATCAAGGGACTTTATAAATTCACGAGACTGTGAAATCCTCCCTGCACTACAGGGTTATAGAGTCTGTTACCACTGACCCCCCCCCCCCCCCCCCCCCTATAGAGTACCGTGATAGGAACCCGCTTCACACCATGCAGGCACTGGAGATATATAGTGTGTGTATATATTATAGTAGGATGACTTCCGATACAAGTATCACTACATAACTGGCATCAGCATGATAGTAGGGGTGTAACTTGTATTGGGGCCATAGTTTGGGACACTTCCCTGTATGTTTGCTTTTGTTATCACTTTGGGCAGTATATGGGGCATGAGGTTTATAGGGGCCCATTTATCATTATTGAATATTACCGCCCAGGATCGCATTGTAAAATGCGATCCCATCGACGGGATGTATCATCCCTGAGGCGCAGGGACAGGGCTCCGAAAGGAGTCCATCCCTGCGATCTGCTGAGCTGGAAGCTGGGGGTCTGTGCATGAGCGATTAGCGCTGAGCAGGAGCCCATAGGCTACAATGAGCTATCGCCATCTCAGAATATCGGTAGCTCAGGGATGCCAAGCGCTTCTGCCCGATGTTGATCCATCGGGCAGCTTCACATCCCCCATAGAAACCTATAGGGGAGGCGGCCGGCGGTGATGAAGGAGGGATCGGAGATATATGTTGCAGTCCCCCTTTGGTACATCGGGGTGATACTTAATATTTGTGGCTAACTGCCAAAAACGGATGTTTTGGGGGATTTAGCCGCAAATATTGTTTGATAAATGTCCCCTTTAGTCTTTTGTAAAGCCAAGTGTCTGGTGCCCACATCTCCATTTCATTACTATCTTCTATGTTATAAATTCTGTTATAATAACATTTTCTGAAAAAAATATATATATATAATGTCCCCTGTGTGTATATATAAGCAGTTTCATTAATGTCACATGCTCACAATTATTCACCTTAATGATATTTATTGAGATATACAATAATGTCCATCGGAGGAAGTCCATTGTGATTTGCAGGTCTATTAGAATGGGCAACTGATGGAGCTATTCGATTGTTTTGGTGGTAGGACATGACGGCATAATCTGTGATAAATCAGCTGTTCGGGTGCCGCGTAAATCTTTAGGAAAAAACAGCGAATGAGCGTCCGTGGCACTTGCCTCCATTTGCATATTAATTCTATAGCTCTAGCAGGAGTACACTACTTATGGGTGTGCAAAGCGCAATTGAATCCCCCCCCCCCCCCCCCCCCCATCTACATAATGTATAACATCCTAGCACCCTTTTTACATGGAACTCTTTCTATAGAATTGCAGAGATTAGTGGTAATCGCGTCAATTGCCCTCTTTTTTTTTTTTGTGCAATTTAAGAATATATTTTTGTATGATGAATAAAAAAAAAACTGATGCAATGTTTGTCTGGTTTATTTACTTCTCTTTTAATTACTCATTACAAATGTGCCATAAAAGGCATATTTTATGAGGGAAATTCAATTAGCCACAAGGTATTGTAGGATCAGGAACAAGAAGGGGACCCAAACAGTAAGGCTACACACGGGCCTCCTCTCTTATAGTGCTGCAGCTGGAGGCTGGCTGAGCGTGTTTATCCAGCCCAGTGGGCCACCGGACATCAGAAACGCCCTACTGGCTCCATGATTAAGCCGTGTCAGCGGGATTCCATTGTTTGTAACCTGTGTTTCTCTACTACGCCAAGGGCCGTTTTAATAAATAGGCAGCTGTTGAGGGTCCCACAATTCTAGGGGCCTTCAAACAGGGGCAGGATAGGCCAGGCTGGTGCCTATAGAGCTGGGGTAGCCAACCCTAGTCCTCGAGAGCTACCAACAGTGCATGTTTTGCAGGTCTCCTCACAGAATCACAAGTGAGCTAATTAGCGCCATCTGTGGATCTTTTAAAATGTGTCAGTGATTAATGATTGCAGCTGTGCAGCAGCTAGGTTGTCTGGAAAATGTGCAGTGTTGGTAGCTCTCGAGCAGTGGCGTAACTACAGTGGGTGCAGGGGGTGCACTTGCTATGGGGCCCGGCCGCTCCGGGGGCCCGCGAGCCCAGCAAGCAACCCCCTGCACCTTTCGGCAAGATGAGGTAGAAGCCGGGCACGGGCGGCAGTGATAGGGTCCCCGCCCGGCAGCAGCGCAGTGCATAACAAGCGCTGTGACAGGAGAGTGGAGTGGAGACACTCACACAACGCACCCGCCGCACCCGCCCAGCAACAGCGTGCTGCCTGCTAGGAGCACCACAGCAGTGACAGGGCCTCTGCCCGGCAGCAGCGCGATGCATAAGGCCCCCGCACCAGCCCAGCAGCAGCGCCTAGGAGCACCTGCCGGCGGCGGTGACAGGGCCCCCGAAGCATTTTGAGCCTAAAGCTGGACGCAGCAACTGCCAGCAGCAGCTCCAGCAGCACTCAGACAGCGGTAAGCATAAGCAGTAATTCCCTGGCGCAAAGGGGTGGCGGTGGGGGAAATTTGGGTTGGGGTATACAGTTTATGTATCTAGTCAGTATATTGATATATATGGATTGATGGATATGGGAATCAGGGTATGTATGGCTGTATATGCAGTATGTATGTACCGTTTGTATGTACCGTTTGTATGTATGTATGTGGGAGGCACTGTATGCATGTTTGTGGAGGGCAGTGTTTGTATGTATGTATTAGGAAGGCTATGTATTTATGTATGTATGTATGTATGTATGTATGTATGAGGTAGGCAGTGTATGTATGCGGAAGGCAGTGTATGTATGTATGTATGTATGTATGTATGAGGAAGGCTATGTATGTATGTAGGCAGTGTATGTATGTGGAAGGCAGTGTATGTATGTATGTATGTATGTGTGTGTGTGTGTGTGTATGTATGTCGAAGGCAGTGTATGTATGTATGTATGTATGTATGTATGTATGTATGTATGTATGTATGTATGTATGTGGAAGGCAATGTATGGACGGGATACCTACGCTGTATGTATGAGGAAGGCTATGTATGTATGTATGTATGAGGTAGGCCATGTATGTATGTGGAAGGCAGTGTATGTATGTATGTATGTATGTATGAGGTAGGCAGTGTATGTATGTGGAAGGCAGTGTATGTATGTATGTATGTATAAGGTAGGCAGTGTTTGTATGTGGAAGGCAGTGTATGTGTGTATGTGGAAGGCTGTGTATGCTTGTATGTATGTATGTATGTGAAGGGCAATGTATGGATGGGATACCTACGCTATTAGGATGCTGGTGGTCAAAAGAATGATCTCGGCATCCTGAATCTGAGAATCATGACAGAGGTTCCGTAGCACCCTTCCCCTCTTCCACTGCCCTTCTAACATTCCCTTGCATCAGCCTAACCATCCCCTCCCCACTAGTGCATAAACCTTCCCCCGCAGCCTAACCGTAAGTCGCCCCACTAGTGGCTAAACCTATCCCCCTTTTCTCAGTATCCTGCTTACCGCATACTTACCATTTGGGATGCCGTCTGTCGGCATTCCGGCCTCTATGCAGTTCCAGCGCCGGTCTTTCTGAAGGCAGTCCTGATGCCAACATCGGTATACTAAAGTTTGGCATCAGGACCGCCATGATGCGGACTGTATGTATGTAGGCATGTATGTATGTATGTATGTATGTATGTGCGTGCGTGTGTATGTGGGAGGCAGTGTATGCAGTGCTTGCTGTGCCAACATTAAGATGCTGGCAACACTTACCACACCTCTTGTGCGGCAATTGACATGATGACTTTATTGGAGACCTGAGTTGGGGGGGCCCCTTCAAAAAATTTGCTATGGGGCCCACAAAGTTCTAGTTACGCCTCTGCTCTCGAGGGCTAGGGTTGGCTACCACTGCTCTAGAGCTTCTTGGAGGCAGATAAGAAGGCTGCCTCCTTGCACAATTGGATTAGGGAGGCAGGATTTTCTACCTCAGTGGTTCTCAACCTCAATCCTCAAGACCCCCACACGGTTTCTAGGTGACCCAGCAGGTGCACTCATTACTCACCGACACATTTTAAATGATCACAGATGGAGCTAATTATTTCACTTGTGATTCTGTGTGGGGGTCCTGAGGACCAAGGTTGAGAACCACTGCTCTACCTGACAACCACACTTTAGCCACACAGTGAATGTCTGTCGCCATACTGATTGGTGGGTGGGTGGCTGGAGCTATTCACCAACCAAAGTACTGACACTACTTCACTGTATGGAAGTATGTGGCGATAGCACCAGATTGCAGGGGTAAGGGGGGGGGGGGGGGGGGGTGTAATTTGTGATATTTTTTTTTTTTTTTTTTTAATTTACTCCTGTGAATGGGTGGATAGGGGCCCCACCCCATTGCTTTGCCCAGGGCCTACAATGCTTTTAAGACAGCACTGATTACACATAGTACACACATCAACAGTTTCTACATAAAAAAAAACATATGCCCCTATTGCATCACATCCAATTTGGCAGTGGTCACCAGTGAAGGTACTTGTATGGCCACAAAATCTGTTCGGTTAGCAAATAAATAAAAATGTACCTAATGCGTTAAATAAAGCATGTATATTTGTATATAAAGGTGTTTTTTTTAAATGTTTGAATTATTTAAAAAAAATTTGATCTATTTTAAACTTATTTATTTATTAAGTTTCCAGTATAGAAATTAAAGACTGCCTAAGCAAAGTGGTAAGTAACCATTACTGCTTCACGCAAGAATCACACCCCACAAATTTTAAATTAATTGGAATCCAAACATCAATCTTAATGGTAGAGGAGGTGATACATAGACTCAAGAAGACGGAAACCAAATGGATCTACGAACTTGATACACTGAACCATTGGGGACTAATTATTGACATTAAACTAAATGGGTTCCTATAACATTATTTTAATACCAACAATAATACACAATAAGAAAAGAAAATACTGTATTAAAAAAAGCGCATTTAATTATGAGTTTTACCCATTTGCCGTTTTAATTACAGTACCTTTAACTTCATTTTTTAAAGTTAAAAATATATTTAAATTTTTAATTTCATTTTTATTTCTATTTTATCTTTATTTCAATTTTAATGTTCTACTTTATTTTTATAATTATATTCATTTTTATTTTACTTCAATTACATTTTTATTTGTAGTTTCATTTTTTTCTATTTTATCTTAAATTGAAATATGTATTTCATTTTTGTTGTTATTTATTATTAGAGACAGGATTATATGCAACATAAAAAGCCTGACATATGCATGAATATTACTTAAAAAATGCATGAAAAGTGTTATTAAAATATGCTACATTAAATAATAAAAAACAATTTTTTTTATACTTATTTATTTCAAAATCAGCATACAATTAGTAAGCAGTAGAATAAAATATTGAAAATTAACAATTATTTAACATTTTGTTACTCTTGAAAACGTAAACAATCAGGTACTGTTCCAAATGTTCGGAAATAAGAGTGTGTCTTCTTCAATCACTCAAAATATTTTTATAAGTGAAAAAGGACCGTTCCACATCCACTGAGGTAAGTATTTGAATGTGGGTGCTATGTTAGCTCTTCTTCCTGGCTGCTAGAGCAGACTGCAGCGTCCTAGACTCTTCTGGCACCAACTACACGGACCCTCATCTCCAGCGCCGATGTCAGCATAGCATGTGAGGGCAGCGCAGTGGAAGGCTTCCTATCTGGGCCGCATACTTACTGTGACCCGGTGTTTCCTCTGCCCTGCATGTTGTCACAACCCTTCCGCCCGCCTCCTCTGCTGAAGAAGTCTGCCCGCACATATTGGCCCAGCCTACACACTCGATCACTACCTGGCCAGCAGCAGCAGGGCAAAGCAGTGCTGTGATTCGTGGGTGGAAAGGGGGCGGGGCCTAATACGTGAAGTGCCCCCCTTTGGAAAAATATGCACCATCACTAGATTTTAGGTAAAATATGCAATAACCAGTAAGAATGGGCAATATATGCAACTACATATGCAAATGCATATAATCCGGTCTCTATAATTATTTAAATGTTATTTCATTTTTTTTTTTTTTTTACTTACTCTTTCCCTTCTTAAAACTATCTTCTCTCTATTGTAGTACCATGCCCACCCTTTCCCCCTCTCCACTTGCAATAATAAAATGGACATTTGGAAAACCAAACCGCCAACAATATCCAATGGGAACCAACAGACACATTTGCCACTGACATTATCACCTTTTACCTACATCTTGTAATGGAAACTTTATGGTTTTAATGAACATCCTGGAGTGACAACATCCTGTTTAATAACTGACTAAGCTACAGAGCACCGTCATTGTTTGGCTCCCTGTATAACTGCATGTTGGGCAGGGCCAAAAAGAGCGCTACAGATTGAAATATTGCTTAGTGTAGGCTTTGGAATTAAAGATAAATTATTACTGGCTTTAAAAATGGACTTTTATCCATGAAATATATCAGTAAATAGACTACCAACATTTAAACCTTAACATTTTCGGGGTTAGCCGCCAATATTAGGTATCACCTCAATGTATCAGGAGGGACCACAGCAGGAATCTCCGTTCTATTTTGATGGACTGATTGGCCTGATTGGCTAAACCACCAGTACACCAATGTTTTTGGGCCACATGAAGCTGCTAGAAAAAATGTTACAGTGTGAACAATAGATGTGCAGTTGTGAAACTACAAGGCCCAGCATTCTGATCATTTTTAAAGTAGGTGTAAACTATTGCCATTGACAGACCTTGCTGGGCTATGTAGTTCCACAGCACCACATTAATTAGTATATCAATACAAAATAACATTGCAGTTTAAATACATTGGCATGTATGTTTCATATTGCATGTGGTGACACTTACCAGCTCGGGGTGGGCTTGCCGGCCTATCGGTATCCGCAATGTGCATCCCAGGCAGGACCTCAGGGGGGATAATTCTTTGGAGCTTCACCTCATATGATGTGTAGGTTATTGTGGTGGGGCTTCCTCCGCCAGTCTTGGTGGCCTCCTCCATCTCCATGGCCATTTTCTTTTTCAGCTGCCGCTTGATGTCGTTAAACCGCTTTTTAATGTTTTTGATTAGCCTCTTGCGGTGACTGACAGCGTTGACCGCCTGGGTGATGTCCTTCCACATACCACGTTTACAATGTGAGGTGGTCTTGTGCTGGTTTTTCCCCCAGTAAGCGGTCATACAGGGGTATGATGGCCCGGACAAGCGCCACATTCTCCTCATAGCTGAATCGGACCTTTCTCCCACTTTTGGTGCGGCCAGCTTCACTCTCCTCCTCATCCTCTATATTTTCCACATGCATGTCAAAATCCTCCTCCATGCCAGTGTCTTCCTCCTCCTCCTCACCTCCATCTTGGACATGTGGCCCTCCTGCAGCTGCTGTGGGGTATGGGCAAGGTCCTGGCTACAGGATGGGGATGCCAGCGGATCCTCCACCTCCTCCTGCTGGGCCTGGTCCGCCAGGGCCTGGTCTGGGGCTGCCCTTGCGATTTCTGAAAGTGCGAAGAGCGGCGATGTGGAGTGCGAAAAATATATGCGCTTTTCTCTCATTCCATAGAATGTCACCCCTAGTTTCAATTCTGGGAGGCTTTTCATCTCGAATATTGTCGACAGAGGGCGGATCTGGTCAGTTGCCCTATCAAGATTTGGATTTTCTGTTGTTCATGTAGGGTAGGAACGTAGACTCCATTCTGTTTTTGAATTCCACAAATGTGGTTAATGGTAGCTTGTTCGTATCTCCACTGTAGCTGGGTAACCACGACACCCCAAAATAATATGGGAGTGTGATCGGTGTAGTTGGCATCGCGGCGGCTTGCTGTCCACTGTCCGGTGCCCAGGGCCGGCGCTACCCGCTCAGCAGAGGATGCAAAGCAGGTAGGCGCCGGGCAGGAGAGGCGCCACCAGTGGCGTAGCTATAGCACCGCAGCCCCCGCGGTCGCAGGGGGCGCTGTGCATATGGGGGCGCCGGGGGCGCTGCGGTGCTATAGTAATCCCCCCGCCCCCCATCCCCCGCAGGCTTACCTGTCCAATGTCCGCGCGTCCCGGCTCCCCTCCTGGCTTCAATCAATGCTATGGAGACGGACCACGATAAAATGGCCGCCCCATAAAGCAGACTGTTCTCTGAAACTGTCTGCGGTATGGGGGCGGCCATTTTATCGTGGTCCGTCTGCATAGAATTAATTGAAGCCAGGAGGGGAGCCGGGACGCGCGGCGGACAGGTAAGCCTGCGGCAATGGGGGGAGGGGGCATGGGGGGCACGGGCAGCCTGGGGGGGGTGCCCCCCCATTAACGGCGGGGGGGCGCCCCAAACAAAGCTACGCCACTGGGCGCCACTGTCCCTGCTCTGCATCCCCTGCTGTCTCTGACTCTTTGAGGCTGCCGGCTGCTGCTGCGTCTATCACACTGCAGGGCACGCAGCAGCGCTGGAGGCACAGAGTTCCCTCCAGGCTCCTATAGTATACATCAGGGCAGCAGTACATACTAAAAGGGGCGGGGCTACATGGACGGAGGGGCGGGGCTATGATCGAGCAAGACTGAAGAGAGACACAGGAGAGACTGAGCTGCCAGGACAGCAGACTAAAGTGTGAGTGTACTAATGGTGTGGGCACGTGTATAGGCAGGCAGCATTACCAATGTCAGCAACTGGTGTGAGCATGTGTGTAGGCAGTATTACTAATGTCGGCAACTGATGTGGGGATGTGTATAGGTAGTGCTACTAATGTCGGCAACTGGTGTGAGCATGTGTGTAGACATCGCTACTAATGTTGGCAACCAGTGGCGGATTCAGGGGGGGGGCACCTGGGCACGTGCCCCCCTGTCATTTATTTTGTAGCTGAGGACCAGGGCTTTCCAACGAGCCCAGCCCCGTGTCTCTAGCCCCCCAGGAACCGGAGATATCGCCTGGCAAACCTGTAACGTTTTTTCCCCGTAGGATAATATGGGACCCGTCAATTCCGACCCCCACCCGGTTCCGACGGCTGCCAGTTCCCGCCCTGGCATCACAGAAGCTTGTGCTTGATTTCATTCAATTCCAAATCGCTGGGCCTTCAATATGATATCAGGCTGGTCCATATCGGTCAATCGGTTTCAGAGATATTGCATGTAAACCATTTTTTTTTATTTTTGAAATGTAATTTCATAGCTGTTCATGTTCTTTGAGGGCAGATTACTCTGGAACCAAACATCCAGTTTCACTGGACCAAAATCATTCAAAGCCCGATCAAAAGTTCTTCAATATAATACTTGTCTCATGTAAATGGGTCAGTTGGTTCCGAAGATATAGCCGGTTAAATGAGATAACTGGTTAAAGGGTGGAGGGGTGGTTTTCTCTCCCCTCACACCAGAAAATGCAGGGACAAGGCTGGTGTAAAAGGGGCCAACCTGGGAATGCATTTTCTGGTGTGAAAGGGGTATTATTTCAAATAGCCGGGACCTGCAGTGCTCTGAATACAGCCAGGCTCTGCCACTGTCAGTGGTTATCACTTCTGCCTGACGGCGGCTGTCCCCCATTTACCATGAGCATGTATTCCCCCTTGGCAATGAGCATGTAATCCCACATGGCAACGAGCATGGAACCTCTAGCAATGAGCATGTAGAGAAGCAGCACTTATGTAGCATCATTTTTAATATTTATGCATTATGGTGTTTGGCATAACACATAATGGACATAATGGCGTGTAACTTAACGTGTAATGGACATTATGGTGTAAATGTTTAATGCGAGCCTTTGGTGGACAATGTCCCTATTTATGAAGTGTATTGTGAATTTTGGCTTAATCTGTGTGGCATTATGTGAATTCTGGCTCAATCCATGTGGCATTATGTGAATTTTTTCCCAATCCGTGTGGCATTATGTGAATTTTGGCTCAATCCGTGTGGCATTATGTGAATTTTGGCTCAATCCGTGTGGCATTATGTGAATTTTGGCTCAATCCGTGTGGCATTTTATGCATTTGGCTCAATCCGTGTGGCATTATGTGAATTTTGACACAATCCATTTGGCATTATGTGAATTTTGGCTCAATCCATGTGTGTTATTATGTAAATTTTGGCTCAATCCGTGTGGCATTATGTGAATTTTGACACAATCCATGTGGCATTATTTGAATTTTGGCTCATTCCATGTGGCATTATGTCAATTTTGGCTCATTCCATTTGGCATCATGTGTAAGGGGAAAGTATAATGGGGTCTAGTATTTTGTTGCATAATGTGTAGAAGTTGTATATGGTGTTGACACGCCCCCCTGTTGAGTGGCCACACCCGGAGCGCGCCTTCGGCGTGCGCACAACTACATCCTTCACTTTTGTCGCCATGGTGGGCCTGCATACTTTAAATGCCAGGGCCTATTTTTAATTACATTCCCACCCTCTCCTGCCGCTCTATTAGCATGTACACTGGCACCACTAACACCGCCCCTCCCCCACCCAAACCCTTTTTTATCATGGTGCCCCCCCTGTCATTTTATCCTGGATCCGCCCCTGTTGGCAACTGATGTAGGCATGTGTATAGTCAGCGCTACTAATGTCAGCAACTGGTGTGAGCATGTGTGTAGACAGCGCTACTAATGTCAGCAACTGGTGTGGACATGTGTATAGTCAGCGCTAGTAATGTCAGCAACTGGTGTGGGCACGTGTATAGTCAGTGCTACTAATGTCAGCAACTGGTGTGGGCACATGTATAGTCAGCGCTACTAATGTCAGCAACTGGTGTTGGCACATGTATAGTCAGCGCTACTAATGTCGGCAACTGGTGTGGGCACGTGTATAGTCAGCGCTACTAATGTCGGCAACTGGTGTGGGCACGTGTATAGTTAGCGCTACTAATGTAGGGGCCGGACTTGAGGCAAAGCCTAGAGGTAGGCCTTACCTGACAGGGTTTGTAGGGAGCAGTTTAGTGGGGAAGTTATAGAAGGGGTGTTCAAAGGAAAGGGTCATAGTGGGAGGGGCTTAATAGGGTGTTGGAGGGGTTTATAAGCAGGGTTTAGGCGGGAAAAGGGGACACTGGGAGTTTTGTACAGCAGCTTGCAGCTTCCATGGCTTCCCCAGGCGCTGCTGATTTAGAGGTATCCGCTGCGCTGGCTGCGCTTAGAGAAGCAGCGGGCACTAGAGGTGCGGAATGGCTGCAGCAGCAGATGGCCGGTCTGCTAGGGGGACTGGGAGCAGCAGCGCCAGAGGCTGCTCCAGCGGGCGCACGGCCTTGGAGGTCCCGGCCTCCGGAGCGCTTTAGCCCATCGGTGTCCCCCAGGGTTCAGCGCCGTTCACGGAGCCCCGTCAGGGACCCTCCAGGTCGGGCTGCGGGACGGGCACCTTCCGCCCGCAGGACCCGGTCTGGGAGGAATCCGGCCAGGAGGCGGAACTCTCCGCGCGGGGGGGATCCCCCCGTGCAAGAAGATCCGGCGGTGCGAGTTGCGGGACCTGGAGCGGTGGGGCATGCGACGCATGCTGCTGCCCGGCGCGCGGTGGGCTGTGCCAGGGGAGCGGAGGAGCGAGCAGAGGGGAGCAGGACTGGTGTCCGGAACGAGCAGCGCCCAGCGGGCTCCGCCTCCAATGATGACACGCCGGCTGGCGCTGTCCCTGACGGTCGTGATGCCAGGGGAAGCGGGATGACAATCACAGCGGGGGATGGTGAGGTACCTGGTCCTTCCAATGATGCCGTGGCTCGTCGGGACGCTGGACCTGCGGCTGCTGGGTACACAGCCCCCAGGCAGCCTGGTGAGTCTGTCTCTTTGTCTGTTAATACCTTAGCGCAGAGTCAGGGGGGGGGGGGGGTCAGCCCTCCAAGGGGAAATGAGCAGAGGTCTTACTGATTTATTGAGTGGTTTTGCAGATTGGTTGGCTGGTTTGCGGCAGGGGGCGGGGCCGTCCCCGGCGGCGGCGTGGGTTCCGCAGAATGAGAGCACGCCAGTTAGCAGTAGTATGCCAGTTAGCAGTGGGGTGCCGGTGGCCAGTAGTGTATCAGTTAGCAGTAGTGTGCCAGTTAGCAGCGGGGTGCCTGTGGCCAGTAGTGGGCCAGGTAGCAGCAGTGTGGGGGCTCAAGGGAGCATTGGGGAGACACAAGAGGAGGTAGGGAGGCTCAGTGACACTGCAAAAGGGGAGGTGTATGTCTGTTTTGAGGGTCCTTTAGGGGCTCACTTGAAGCAGGAAGTGAGGGAGAGGATTTGGAAAGGGGAGTATGTGGATATATTTTCATTGCTTCCTTTAGAGCGTTTTAATCTGGATAGGCCCCGTAAGGAGGAGAAGAAGGAGGAGGAGGAACGGCGGAGGTATCGGCTGATACCGCGGTCGTTCACGAACTGGTTACAAGCATTTGCTATTTTGGCTAGTGTGATTGGGGAAAAGGCACCTGAAAATTGCTCAGCCTTATTTTGTTACATGGATGCGATAGGGGAGGCATACCGGGTTTATGGGGGCCTGGCCTGGCTGCGGTACGATGAGCAGTATAGGCAGAGGAAGGCGGTGCGTCCTAATTTGCGATGGGACCATAAAGACATTGCTTTGTGGTTAAAGGTTACGGCGCCCGTCAAAACGGGGCAGCCCTTTCGTGGGGATGGGGGGGGGGCCGAGAGAGGCCACAAATGGTACGGCCATGCAGAAGGGACTCTGTTTTGCCTTCAACGACGGGTCATGCCGGTTTGGGGCGAAATGTAAATTTAAGCATGAATGTTCCTCGTGTGGGGGTACCCATGGTGCAAATAAATGCTTTAGGGGGAAGTCAAGGGATGGTACTTCGAAAGGGGGAGACGCCGGTGCGGCTGGAAAGGATGCTGGGGTATCTGCGT
Organism: Crinia signifera; assembly: GCF_055691185.1. Taxonomy (NCBI): domain Eukaryota; kingdom Metazoa; phylum Chordata; class Amphibia; order Anura; family Myobatrachidae; genus Crinia; species Crinia signifera. The sequence goes on from NC_139226.1 coordinate 26,379,294, forward strand.
AGATACCCTGATCAGCGGGCAGCCGTGTTGTTAGAAGAGGGTTTTAGGGAGGGTTTCAAGATACCTTCCGAGGTGCGGGTTTCGGGGGGTTTTAAGAGGAATTTGAAGTCCGCAAGGGATCACCCTGAGGTGGTTCAGGACAAACTGTTTAAGGAGGTGCAGTTGGGTCGGATGGCGAGGCCTTTTGGGTTGCCACCATTGCCGGCTTTGATAGTGTCACCGTTGGGGGTGGTACCTAAAAAGGAGGCGAACAAGTTTCGCCTTATACACCATTTGTCTTTCCCGAAGGGGGCGTCGGTCAATGATGGCATTGACCCTGACATCTGTTCGGTGGTCTATACATCTTTTGACGCGGCTGTGCAGTGGGTGAAGCGGTTTGGGAAAGGGGCCCGGTTGGCAAAAACTGATATTGAATCTGCTTTTCGTTTGCTGCCGGTTCACCCAACCAGTTTGCGTTTGTTAGGTTGTTGTTGGAACGGGGAGTTTTTTGTGGATCGTTGTTTACCGATGGGTTGCTCCTTGTCATGCGCTTACTTTGAGGCTTTTAGTTCCTTTTTGGAGTGGGTGGTTAAGGATGTTTCCGGGTGCAGTTCAGTTATTCATTACCTGGATGATTTTTTATGTATTGGTCCGGGGGGGACAGGGGTCTGTGACCTGTTGTTAAGGACGGTTGAAAGGGTAGCGGCGGACTTTGGGGTCCCGCTGGCGCCTGGTAAAACAGAGGGCCCTGCTACATTGATCAGTTTTTTGGGTATTGTCATTGACACTGAGAAGATGGAGTGCCGTTTGCCCGAGGATAAATTGATGTAGCTGAAGGCTGAGGTGGGGAGGGCACTGCTGTTGAAGAAAATTAGATTGCGGGATTTGCAGTCCTTGCTAGGTAAATTAAATTTTGCGTGTCGCATTATGCCTATGGGCCGCATATTCAGCAGGAGGCTGGCAGCAGCAACAGCGGGGGTGGTTCTTCCTCATCATTTCGTCAGACTAGGTAGTGAATTAAAAGGGGATTTGCGAGTCTGGGCAGCATTTTTGGAGGTTTTTAACGGCAGAGCGTTGTGGATGTCGGACGCGTGTGTGGCTACAGAGCTAGACCTCTTCACGGACGCGGCTGGGAGTGTCGGTTTTGGGGCATATTGCCAAGGACATTGGTGCACGGGCCGGTGGCCGGAGTCTTGGGTGCAGAGAGGCATGGTAAAAAACCTGGCACTGTTGGAATTGTTTCCTATTCTAGTTGCAGTGGTGATTTGGGGGGAGTTGTTCCGCAACAGGAAGGTATGTTTTCATTGTGATAACTTAGGGGTCTTCATGGCCATCAATCAATTGTCGGCATCTTCCCCACCGGTGGTCACTCTGTTACAGCAGTTAGTGTTGGAATGTCTAGCGTTGAATTTGTGGGTGGTGGCAAGGCATGTCCCTGGGGTATCTAACGGTGTTGCGGATTCTTTGTCTCGTTCACAGTGGGAGCGTTTTCGGGATTTGGCGCCGGAGGCAGACAGGGAGGGGACCGCGTGCCCGAGTCGGCTTTGGGATCTGCTGGACGGGTAGTTGACCAGCTCATTAGGGCATCTCTGGCCCAGAACACATGGTCGGCGTATAATCAGGACTGGCGGGATTGGTTGGAATGGCGTGAGGTAGTAGGATTGCCAGAAGATGATGATGAGTTGGCTGTCCTGTTATATATTGGACACTGTAAGGAGGTTGGTTGGTCAGTTGCAAAAATCACCCGCTGCATGGCGGGTTTGGCTTTTGGGTTTTGTTCATGTGGTAGGTCTGATGTCACGAAGAATTTTCTGATTTCGCAAGCACTGAAAGGGTGGAGGAGAGGTCATGTGGTCCAGGATAAGAGAAGGACGGTTTCTTTTCAGTTGTTGCAGAATATGGGAAAGAAGTTAGGGGAGGTTTGTAGTTCCAATTTTGAGGAAAAGTTGTTCGGGGTAGCCTTTTCTCTTGCGTTTTTCGGGGCACTGCGAATAGGGGAACTTGTGAGTCCAAGCGTGTCCAGGCCGGGGGGCTTGTTAGAGGAGGATGTGGATTTATACTCGGATAGGTTGGAGCTGTTGGTTAGGAAGTCAAAGACGGATCAGGTGGGGAAGGGGAAGCGGGTGGTCCTCTTCTCTGTACCAGGGTCAGATATGTGCCCGGTGACACGACTAAGGAAGTTTAAGGAGATCAGAGTTGGCAGGGGAAGGGATCCTTTGTTGTTGCATGCAAATGGGTCTTTTCTGTCGCGATTTCAGTTCAAAAGCGTGTTCAGGGCAGTGCTGCGGACGTTGGGCCTCAAGGGGGATGAATATGCTGGTCATTCTTTCCGGATTGGGGCCGCAACTGAGGCTGCTAGGATGGGGTTTGGTGACGAGTTGATCAAGCGTATTGGGCGTTGGGAATCGTCTCGTTTTCGTTCGTATGTTCGCTTAGGGGATTGTTGATTTTGACTGCGTGTTTTTTCTGTTTTAGGGCAGCCTCCGTGCCTGATTTGGATTTTAGGACATTCATATGTCTTTTGGGGAGCGTTACGGGCTGATGCGAGACCGAATGGCCGCCAGTTGGGTTTGGCTAGAGAGGAGGCGTTGGTCCGCTGGCTGGGGAAGCGCGGTATGGTATGGAGTGGAGTATTGCGGGAATTTTACCGCTTTGTTCAGCTCGATAGGGCACCTGATGTATTGGTTTTACACGTTGGGGGAAATGACCTTGGGGGCAGACCATTTAGGGAACTGATACGGGATATCAAGTTTGATCTCCTGCATTTGTGGGCTATGTTTCCTGAGGTGATCACGGTATGGTCGGACATTGTGCCGCGTCAATTTTGGAGGGATGCAAGGTCGGCTGACAAGATCAATAAGGCAAGGATTAAGGTCAACAGGGCGGTTGGCCGTTTTATGGCAAGAAATGGGGCAGTGGTGGTGAGGCACAGGGAGCTTGAATCCGGTGCCGGGGCATTTTGGAGAGGGGATGGTGTGCATCTGAATGCTGTAGGGATAGATATTTGGTCTTTGGGACTAGAAGAGGGAGTTGAAACAGCGGTCCGGATGTGGGGGGGGCGCACGGGGTTAAGGGATTAACCACGTGCTTGGTGGCGGAGGGGGGTCCTCGAGGTTAGTGGCATTGAGGCTTAATTATGTGGCGGGGAGGGCCCCATGAGGGGGCTGGACTCCCCTGGGTGAGGTTAAGTAATGGGCACTGGGTGTTGACAATTGGTGCCCCCGAGCCAATTGCTATCGGCTGGGGGTAAGAACTCCTGGAAGTGCTTGAATGTGTGGATAGGTTATTGGGACCTCGGGGACCACCTCCGTTGGGAATGTTTTGGTAATTGTTAAACTTGTATTGTTTTAATAAAGATGGCCGCTGTGGCCAATTTTATCCAACAAGAGGCGTTTGTGTCATTTTTGAGTAAACAGGGTCAAGGAAGTATGGGTCACAGCGATTAGACAATACCCTGTCATGTAGGGGCCGGACTTGAGGCAAAGCCTAGAGGTAGGCCTTCCCTGACAGGGTTTGTAGGGAGCAGTTTAGTGGGGAAGTTATAGAAGGGGTGTTCAAAGGAAAGGGTCATAGTGGGAGGGGCTTAATAGGGTGTTGGAGGGGTTTATAAGCAGGGTTCAGGCGGGAAAAGGGGACACTGGGAGTTTTGTACAGCAGCTCCCACCCACCCTCCCTGTTTTATAAGGTTTAGGTAGATAATTGTAATAAGTATGTCTTTTTTGTCACAGTGGCCTGTGCGGAGGGGGGTCCTCGAGGTTAGTGGCATTGAGGCTTAATTATGTGGCGGGGAGGGCCCCATGAGGGGGCTGGACTCCCCTGGGTGAGGTTAAGTAATGGGCACTGGGTGTTGACAATTGGTGCCCCCGAGCCAATCGCTATCGGCTGGGGGTAAGAACTCCTGGAAGTGCTTGAATGTGTGGATAGGTTATTGGGGCCTCGGGGACCACCTCCGTTGGGAATGTTTTGGTTATTGTTAAACTTGTATTGTTTTAATAAAGATGGCCGCTGTGGCCAATTTTATCCAACAAGAGGCGTTTGTGTCATTTTTGAGTAAACAGGGTCAAGGAAGTATGGGTCACAGCGATTAGACAATACCCTGTCATGTCAGCAACTGGTGTTGGCACATGTATAGTCAGCGCTACAAATGTCGGCAACTGGTGTGAGCATGTGTGTAGACATCGCTACTAATGTCGGCATTTGATGTAGGCATGTGTATAGTCAGTGCTATTAATGTCGGCAACTGGTGTGGGCACGTGTATAGTCAGTGCTACTAATGTCGGCAACTGCTGTGGGCACGTGTATAGTTAGTGCTACTGTCGGCAACTGCTGTGGGCACGTGTATAGTCAGCGCTACTAATGTCGGCAACTGGCGTAGGCACGTATATAGTTAGCGCTACTAATGTCAGCAACTGGTGTGGGCACGTGTATAGTCAGCGCTACTAATGTCGGCAACTGGTGTGAGCATGTGTGTAGACAGAGCTAGTGATGTCGGCAACTGGTGGGGGCACATGTATAGGCAGTGCTACTGCTGTTGGCAACTGGTGTGGGTATATGGTTACACAGTGCTACTAATGTCGGCAACTGGTGTGGGCATATGGTTACTGTTAATGGCGATTAAATATGACCAAAGAAACAATAAGTGAAAAGCGCAGGTTACGTATTATGTCCGTAACCTGCGTACCCTTTATACCTAGCTACGTGCGAACAAAACGTAGCGTACCTTTATTGTGTATTATACACAACAGAACCAATACCTTATTAAGAGATCCTTTCGCAGTAATCTGACTCTAATCTGTGAATACACCTTTAAGGACAGTGTCCGTTATATACCTTATCGCTGAATGCGAATAAACAGACACAACCACAGTATTAAAGTAAGGAGATAAGAACTCCGTAAAGAGATGTATTTAAGTCCCTAATGGACAAAAGGGGGTTACAGGAATAGAAAATACAGGTATAACAAGTGATACAATAGACTAACAATGAATACAATAAACAGGCTCTACTAGGGGAAGAAAATACAGAAACAGGACACAATCATAATCAGCCACATCACATAAAAGGGGAATACGAATGTTACCTTCAGGGGAAATAGCGCAGCGCAGTCCGGTCGGAGCTCACTATGTTCAGGTTTGAACATAGTCCGGTCAAAGGTCAGGGAAAGGAAAATGTGCCGAAGTGACCGAGGCCGCCCTGGGTCACCTATCTTATAGGGTCAGAAGGCGGAGGTCAAAGGCCATTCCTATTGGTCAGAGATCGTATGTCAGGTCCACTGTGATTGGGGGTAAGATGATGCACCTGGTTTGAATAGGTGCAGGGGAGTGAACTTTTGGAGTCCTTTGTTTGTTAGTATCGTCGTCAGGGATTGTAAATAGCAGTCAGAACCGGTTTTAATAGATTCCTTTGTTATATACTTTTCAACAGAAACTGTCTTAGGAATATGGATTTTGTCCATAACTATCGGACCGTATGTATTGCGAAATATTCGCAATGACCGGAATACTGCGCATATGAAACGGAACATATCGGTACTAAACATGATACAGACGGATGTATGCAAATGCTAACTAAGCTATGTGTGGCGTTCTAAACCTTTAACTATATTTTATTTAGTGTCAGTATGTTCTTATGAATTTATGTGTGATAGTATGGCTACGCTTCTGGTCCACTTTGTCACACAGACTCGGGTATGGAAACTTTATTTGCGCAACTCTGCGAACCAAAATGGCGGCCATACTATCCTAAAATGGCGTGTATGCAACTCGACTTTAACAGTCCACCCTTTAACAGTAAATATAAAACTGTTACAATACAAACATTTTACATAACAATACAGAAATTCATAATCCCAACAGAGAAATTGGGATCCGAGAATTAAACATATAAGGGGAGTAAACCATCTGCTCTTTGACCGATCCTGGATCATGGATAAACGATGGGTCGCATTTATCGAACAATCTACTCAGGGTGACGAAGGATAATGTACAAATCTTGGGATAAAAATAAAAACAGGGGAGGTTACACTATATACAATTGTTTTTCAGATATGGCATCCTTTGGTAGGTATTGTTTGTGACAATAGACCCTTGAACTCTTTGTTGTCTCTCTTTTTGGTATGCTTTTAAGTATGATGGTATTATCACTATCAAACATCCGGTCCTGGGTAATGTGTCAAGTTTATAGATTCTACCTTGACCTAAACTGGGACGGGTAACACACTCTCAGAACTCTGTATCGTCCGTCCAATGCCTGGCAGCAGTGTGGCGGCGGTATCCTTGATTTTGAAGATAAGAACGGATAGTGGGGGGAGACAAGAATAGGACCCACAACAATAGAGAAAACTGAGAAAGGAAAAAAATTTGTTAGTGATCCTTCCAACCTGTTACCAGTGGGGTGTGTCACAGTCCCTTTTGTAGCTTGTACAGGTTGCTTGACCTTAGCTGCTCTCCAGTCCTCCCGAAATGGTGCCTCTTAGCGATTTCTCTCTTTCGCCCTCGAGTGTAAGGACCTTCTGGCTTTCTGTTCCTTTGGCAGTAGGACGAACGTACCCGAATCTCTCTCTCTGCGACTTTGTTATTGAGGTAGTGCTGGTCAACAAGACTTGGGGTGGTTCTTTCCAAAGGTCTATCAAGCAACCTGTATATGGCAAAGCAGGGGAAACAACAACATCTCCTGGTTCATGGTTATGACAGTTCAGAACAGGTGTCAACAAAGTCCTTTTGCTGCAGTTTTCCAGGTGTGGATACATCACTTGCATTACTTTTTTCCGTGGTGAGGTCTGGGATCTCCTTGTGGGATTACCATAACGTGTGGCTGCCCGCCAAGCAATGTTTCGATGGGGACAAATGAGGTGGAGTTCTGAGAGTGATTCTACTACTACAAAAAGAGATTGTGTGGTGTACCATCAGTCCCTAAAAGGTTCACACATGACTTAAAATCTTTCATATAAACTTGCATACTCAGGGGTGTTTCTGGGCTGCCATATCTATACACACAAACGTCAACACATATATATATATATAAAAAAAAATAAGTAAATAAATAAATAGAATGCTTCTAGAGTGGACTGTACAAAGCCAATTTTGTATTACCTGCAGAGGATCCTGCTGGAGGAGGGATGTGGAGATGGCTCTGTGGGAACAGCCGTTGCAGTTTCTTTCCCCCAGACAAGTAAGGCATGATCCTGTCGTCTTACCTGTCTGTGGGCACACCAGTAATTTCGGACTAATTTTCCACATACCTTCCCTGTCAAGACAAGTCAGGCCATGGGCTATCTCTGCCCTGACAGTTTGGCATGTTCTCAGAGTCACTGGTTTTCCTTGTCCATCTTTCTATTCCTGTCCACATCCCTTCGGCTTCCAGACTGCTTCTCCTGCAGGGGACACAAATCTTGTATTTCTATGTGAATACACTGACATTTACAGGGGGAACACAAACATTATCCGCAGAGCGCATGGCTCACCCAGCTGCCTTGCCAGCATGTTCATTATCAAGTGACACTGAATCCTTAGCGAAGGTGTGGGCTTTACACTTGATAACAGCCACTCTGTCCGGCAGCTGTGTGACGGTCAGGAATCTTTTAAACTTACAACGCTTGCGCCACTGGAGTGCCAGCTACTGAAACAAAACATCTGAGGCGCCATAGGGCCTAAGATCTTCTGCATTACCCCAACAAACGTACTTGGAGTCGGCATGAATATTGGCTGTTTTTCTCTCAGACCGCAGTACTACTAATGAGGCTGCTGTTGCTGAGTGAGACGTCCAATGGGTTCAGCCTCTACTATGCCTTTTCCATCTATTACGGTATAGCCAGTGTACAATTTTCCCCTCTCGGTGTTGTGGAAAGAACGAGGGAGAGAAAAAAAATGAATTACCTCTTCCAATGGGTTGTTACCACCCTTTGGGGGCATGCTGCAAAGGTCTGATTCAAACATGTCATGCAATCATATTCGTCTCGGCTCCCACTAAATTCCACCATTCCAGCAACCTCAGCACCATTCCACCCTTTGTGCCTTGGCGGGCACACCTGGTAAGAGTGTTGCTGGGTTTACAATATTACCCATTTTACTGGTAACATTTATAGAATTCATCAATGCAAGTTCCCATTTAGTGAACTTGGCTGATGAATATTTTTCCACATGTTTAGGCAGAATTTTAGGAGTGTCCAGACTATATGAGGAGCATAAACAGTTAGAACACACCCCAACACCACATTTTCAGTTTTGTTTACCAGCAGTGCTATGGCAACTACACTGTGTAGACAAGTATGAAGTGCTCAAGTAATAGGGTTTAATTGTACTCTGCAGTACGACATTGGTCAGGCTGGCATCACCAGGTTTCTTACGTCACTATATCTGTCGCCCCCTCAGCAGGTCTAATATTCTAAATCACATAAGGATCCCAATTGTATTTCTCTGCTGGGAGTGCGACAGATCTTTCGAACTATTTTTCTATGATTTGTGGGTTTATGGTTACTAATGTGTCCCAGATTCCCCCCCCCCCCCCCCCCTTTGTTCAGGCGCAACCACAATCCGTCCTGAGATACCTTATGTCCTGCCTCAGGAGGATACACCAGAAGTTGGCTATCGCCATCTGCTGGTGTTGTGGATGAGGAAAGGACATAACAATAGATCATTAACCCATTGTATTGGTATTTACCCATTGGTGGGCCGTAAGGACAGTGTGCGATCTTGCAAGACCCGGGGGAGGGGCTTGGTGGCTCTCTGAGGTTTCTGGAACAGAAGAGTAGGGGAAGGAGAAAAAATTGGAAAAAGAGAGAGAGAAAAACTCAAAAAGGGTAGAAAATATTAATGACAGTAATGTGTACATTTATTTTCAACAGGAAATTTTTCTTTTATTTTGATGACACCAGGATTTAGCACTATGAGGGAATTGGCTCTCAACTATTTGGTTCTTACCCTTTTCAACTCCTGTTCTGATTTGTAAGCCCTCCCTCTTTCTCTTTCCCAGTGTGGTTGTGACTATGGGCTGTGTCTAGGGGTGTTTTGCTAAAAGTTCTCTTTTGGGAACCTTGTTATTTCACTGGGTATTTTTCCAGCTCAACCTCAGATTTCAAATGGTGAAGCTGTACTTTGGGGCGCTATACTTTCTGTTTTTTAACAGGGTTTCTATTGAAGCTATTGTTGCCATTGATCCTGTGTCCTTCCCATCTTTAGTTCAAAGGAAACTCGGTATTTGTGCTGTAGTTTTTAGCTACCTTAGATGGGTAAAAAAAATAAATAATAATCTATAACAGTACAGTGCAGCATTAGTCATGGGGGTATATCTAACAATTTTGCATCTAGTTCGTGCATACTGGTCCTGTTGTTTCTAAGTTATGAATTCTCTGGAGTCCAGCAGCAGACATAACTTATATTTCAAGGTAGTTCTGTAATTTGAAGGTCAATCGTAGCCGCTGCAGTCAATAAGACAGAGCATTTGATATGCAAGGGCCCAATTATGATCTCTATTTGTTTTACCAATGGGTAATGCTGCACCTTTCCTGTTACCCCAATTGTAACTGCTAATTACTTGGCACAACCTAGACAAGGAGGGAATGTTGTTAACGGGTTTGATACAAAAAAAACTTTTACATTTAAACCATTCCACTTACCCATATCTGAGGCTCCTCCCTCAGATATTGTCTTATGTTACCTGGTTGTGGGGTGTATGTGTGTCCTACTCCCTGTTTGCATATATGTGTCATGCTTAGGGCGGCGTTGGCTACTAGGTGGGGCTATGGCTATGTGTTGAGACCTACCTGTCTTCTCCCATTGTGTCTCCCAGTTACTTACATATGTGTTTTATTTCCTATGGTTACTTACCCTGCAATGTCTGGCTATGTGTCCTTTGTTTCCACATTTGAAACATACCGTTTGGTTTTGTCTTACCGTGTCTTGCCTTGGGTGTGGTATGTTATAGGTTGGATCCTTACTAAAAGTGTGACTATCGGCTGTTATCAGTTGCTGCATGCCGTTTGTCTGTCTTTCTGTTTTAAATCGTTTGTCCAGATCAATAGCAGATTTCCTTAAAGTATGTATTGTCATCTGTCTGCAGTTGGGGTGAATAGCTTCTATGTTGGTTCTCAAATTTTCCCTAAGACCTTGTATCAGCACAGAGACAATCCTTCCCTTAAAATGTATGTTGTCCCTGGGGTCGGGGATACCAGAGTGTTTTGGCAACACTTGTAAAGCACGGTTGAAATAATCGCTGGCAGACTCACCATCTTTTTGTTTGATGGTGAACATCAGAGTATTTTCAACCGTCGCGGGGAAACATACACCCAATTGCATATTTATTAGGCGTATATTTTCCTGGTTGCCCTGTTCAGTTAAAATCTTATCGCCCTCCACACCACTGTCTCGAATGAACTTCTGGACATCTATGTGTGAAGGGAGGCAAGCTCTTAACATGTATCGCCAATCCTTATTGGTGGGCTCATCTGAATTTCCTCGCTCCCTTACAAATTTCTGACACTTTGCCAGATCTTTGCTGGGATCAGGGAAATTTTTGATGATTGAATGACGTTCCAATCGTGTCCACGTATTGTGCATGTCACTATCCTTTACAGGCATTACCTCATCCCTGTCTCCCCGTCCACAAGGAGGTTCCACTGTGTGCAGAGGGTGGATCTGTATCCCCCCTGCACCATTGGACAACATCCCAGGAACAACTATCTCTGTGCTGTGTTGTGTGTACTTACCTGTGTCTCCAATCGTGTTCCTGGCATCAGCCATCTCCTCGACCCGAATGGCAGCAGCAGTTTGGGCTGTCTCAGCCTCTCTCTCCTTTCCGCTAGCTTCGCAAGGGATGGCTGATGTCAGGATTCCCCCCTGTGGATCTGTATCTTGCTTATAGGGGGTAAAAACAGTACACAAGTTATTCATTTTCAGGTTATTTTTGGTTTCACTTCGGACTTGAATTGTTCCCTTTTTTACATATTGGTGAGTGGAAACATTCGTATTCCTGTGGCTGATTATACTTGCATCTGACAGATAACTATGTTCCTTTTGGGTTGTACTTTCCTTCTGCCACAATTTTAGACATTCATTCTGTTCAACTCTTTCCTCGAGTGGCAAGAGCAAACATTTCTGATCTCTAACTGCTGATAAGACTTCTGGATCGAAACCACCAACACTGGGAAATTCTAACTTGCTGCCTTGTGTCAATCCCTTTCCATTTCTTTTTATAAACAACTGCTCGTTCACTGTGCTCCAACACATTATGGAAGCCGCCGACCCTTTGGGTCGACTAGATTCCTCCCTAACTGACTCGGTATCCCTGTGTGACCTGTTATTACCCATAATTACAGGAATAAAAGTTCACAGCTAGCAGAAACCGGAGGGCCCTTTATCAGTGAGTCACTCCCAATCACTCCTTCTCCACAAAATGGCACTATCCCGCAATCAAGCAAGAAGCCCACTATGCGAGGTAATGTACTCAATCACCACTCGCTTTACGGTCAGAAACGCATAACTACACGTCTTGCGGGGTGCGGCCGGATTTTTGCAGAATACAAGAAAACTTGTTTTTCCTGTGTTCTCAAAACCGGTATTTCTAAAGTAGCTGATCGGATCACTGGGTTCCGATTTAGCCTCTTGTACCCTCCCAGTGGATCAAAATAGGTAGTTCCACGGAAGGGGCAGTTCCTATGGGCACGTCGTCACGTGCACCTTGTCCTAACTGTCCTACACTGGACTACACTGCGCTTGAGTCGTGCCGTCACACACCCGTTCGCCTCAGTTATGTTTCACACTGGGCGCTAGTTACACCTTGGTCTTATGCTTATATTTGAAATATTTCTGTACAGAAAAGTCTTCCCAGGTTGGTAGTTTCTCACCAGATACTTATGCAGGTATAAATCCTTTTTAAATAGCTATAGGAATCTATTAAAATAATGCTTGAGTTGCTTGTTTTTGGACAATGAACAAGAAGAAAAAAACTTATTTTCTTTTATTAATCACCGCCTTATCCACAGTATATTACTATACTGTTTTAAATAAAGCTAGTGGTTTAATACTGTTCACCTTTGAGTTCTTATGTGTGCTGCATGTGCAGTGCCAATGAACAGCCACGTGTGTACGTGCGTTGTTCACAGGCCGCCGATGAATCGGCCACCCACGTGTTCTATAGTGTATTTGCAAGGTTGCGCTCGAGTTTCGCTATACGCAGTAATTGCGCCTAAATGTGGAATAAATCCCTTAACTTCGTCCGAAAGTTACGTATCAAGATGCGAAATAAATCCCGCACTTAATCCGTAAATCACGTACAAAGATGCGAAAATTTCCCGATATGGGCACGTGCGCGCGCACCTTGCGTAATACACAATAGACACTTTACGTTACTGTAAAAGGCCCAGAACTTATCGCCACGTGGCGGAGTCCCTGGCCCTGCAGTAACTAACACTAAAAGTTATAGTTTTGCACAGAGAGGATCCTCTATGTACTATAATAAAACACAGGCCTTTGTCTCCACGTGTGCGAGCTTTATCGCACGTGGCACATATACTGTAATAAACAAGCAACTCAAGACACTATACCCCGTTAAACTACTTGTGGCAGGCAGAAGTACAGTTTACTAAACACTTAATATATACTTTAAAACACGTGGCTTTATGTTTCACTTATTGTACTTCGGGTTCAACGCTAGCACTTCTTGAGCCCCGCACTGCTGCGGACCTGGCCTATCCAGCAATGGATACTAAATACTTCCACCCTTTTGCTGGTATAGGTCAAGCCGCGCGCCTGGTACTGAGCTCCAGAATGTGAAAAATCCCGGACGAGCCCCCAATTGTTAATGGCGATTAAATATGACCAAAGAAACAATAAGTGAAAAGCGCAGGTTACGTATTATGTCCGTAACCTGCGTACCCTTTATACCTAGCTACGTGCGAACAAAACGTAGCGCAGCGTAGCGTACCTTTATTGTGTATTATACACAACAGAACCAATACCTTATTAAGAGATCCTTTCGCAGTAATCTGCGAATACACCTTTAAGGACAGTGTCCGTTATATACCTTATCGCTGAATGCGAATAAACAGACACAACCACAGTATTAAAGTAAGGAGATAAGAACTCCGTAAAGAGATGTATTTAAGTCCCTAATGGACAAAAGGGGGTTACAGGAATAGAAAATACAGGTATAACAAGTGATACAATAGACTAACAATGAATACAATAAACAGGCTCTACTAGGGGAAGAAAATACAGATACAGGACACAATCATAATCAGCCACATCACATAAAAGGGGAATACGAATGTTACCTTCAGGGGAAATAGCGCAGCGCAGTCCGGTCGGAGCTCACTATGTTCAGGTTTGAACATAGTCCGGTCAAAGGTCAGGGAAAGGAAAATGTGCCGAAGTGACCGAGGCCGCCCTGGGTCACCTATCTTATAGGGTCAGAAGTGGGAGGTCAAAGGCCATTCCTATTGGTCAGAGATCGTATGTCAGGTCCACTGTGATTGGGGGTAAGATGATGCACCTGGTTTGAATAGGTGCAGGGGAGTGAACTTTTGGAGTCCTTTGTTTTTTAGTATCGTCGTCAGGGATTGTAAATAGCAGTCAGAACCGGTTTTAATAGATTCCTTTGTTATATACTTTTCAACAGAAACTGTCTTAGGAATATGGATTTTGTCCATAACTATCGGACCGTATGTATTGCGAAATATTCGCAATGACCGGAATACTGCGCATATGAAACGGAACATATCGGTACTAAACATGATACAGACGGATGTATGCAAATGCTAACTAAGCTATGTGTGGCGTTCTAAACCTTTAACTATATTTTATTTAGTGTCAGTATGTTCTTATGAATTTATGTGTGATAGTATGGCTACGCTTCTGGTCCACTTTGTCACACAGACTCGGGTATGGAAACTTTATTTGCGCAACTCTGCGAACCAAAATGGCGGCCATACTATCCTAAAATGGCGTGTATGCAACTCGACTTTAACATTACACAGTAGCGCCTTGAGTCCTGTTGGAGAAAGTGCGCAATATAAATTCTACTTACTTACAGTGCTACTAATGTCGGGGGAAGCGGTCATCTATTAGAATGAACTTAGGTCTACAGTCATTAGGTCGACCCCACTAGGTCGACTGGCAGGAAGGTCGACCTGACTTAAGGTCGACATGGGCCAAGGTTGACATGACTTAAGGTCGAATTTGCATAAATGTAGACATGAGGAAGGTCGACTGGTCATAAGGTCGACATGGGGTTTTTCACTGTTTTTTGAGCTGACATGTGCCGACAGGCGGTATTTCATGCCCTACCATCCACTAGGGCGTGGAGGAGGTTATTAAAGTTGTGGCGAGCGAAGCGAGCCACCGTGCCCGAAGCATCGCGAGCGAAGGGAGCGATGCGAGGGTCCGATTCTCATTGCCAACTGTGTCGACATTCGGATCGGAAAACAGTGAAAAACCCATGTCGACCTTATGACCAGTCGACCTTCCTCATGTCGACCTTTATGCAAATTCGACCTTAAGCCATGTCGACCTTGGCCCATGTCGACCTTAAATCAGGTCGACCTTCCTGCCAGTCAACCTAGTGGGGTCGGCCTAATGACTGTAGACCTAAGTTTATTCTGACAGATGTACCGATTCCAATGTCGGCAACTGGTGTGGGCATATGGTTACACAGTGCTACTAATGTTGGCAACTGGTGTGAGCACTACGTATAAGCAGAGCAACTACTTTTGGCAACTGGTGTGGGCGTTCTGAATAAGCAGCCCTTCAAATGTGGGTATATCCAGGAGTATTCGGAGCATTATGTGTAGCATAATGTGTGTCAATATCATATGGGCATTATGGTGCATGGCATATTTTGTAAGGAGAATTACGGTGTGTGGCATAATGTGTAATGGGCATTATGGTGTGCTGCATATTGTGTAAGGGGCATCATGATGTGTGACATAATGTATAATTTGCATTATGGTGTGAAGCATAATGTGTTACGGGGATTACAGTGTAAATGGTACTTTTATGTGACGATGCCCATTCCCCATAAAGCTACGCTCCTACATTTTTGCACGCTCCTACGGCGCAAACTCTCCCTTTTTTTTTAACTCATGGCACCAAAATGGCTAGTTACAGCTGTGTAAGGTGAATAATATTGTGCTACTATGTGGTGTAATTTGGAGTGGGAGTATTATTGTGTGGCCATTCCCCTTCCTTGAGAGATCACACATTTTTCTTTTGGTCTGCGCTGTCCCTTTGTAAAGCTTGGGTGGGCGCAAATTTATAGTTTGCAGGAGGGCGCCGAACCCCCTAGCACCGGCCCTGCCGGTGCCACTTCTCCTGTTGGTGCTGGTAGTTGCGCTGGTGGTTGCTCCATGTTTCTGTCTCGGTTGTCTTCCCAACCTGACCCGGATCCTGTTTGGTATGACGCCAAGTGTGAAGGTCATGGGTCCAGCCAGGGTTTAGACTCCAGGGGATTGGGAAGCAACACTGAAGCACAGATTTAAAGACGCAGGTGCAATTTGATGAGTTTAGTTTTATTGCTTGCCATTGGGAAAAAAAAAGACAACTATAACAACTCCAGATCAGCAATGTTACCGTTACTGCGGGATCAACCCTACCATTATTTCAGACAATACTAAGCGCAAACCTAAACAAGATCGTGTATCTACATGCTACCTTTATAACATTTTAACATGCACCAGCATCTCAGCATACCTTAGGTCTCTTGTGGGACCCCTCTCTAACTCACATAAATAGATAACAGAGCATAGATAAAACATCGCATAATATGACCAAAGGGTACCGGTACCCACTTATTGACCTGTATCTGAGTCTTACACTCGGTCCGTGCACATGAATGATGGTCCTGCTGCCCGCGGCTTCCCACAGACAGCCTGCCCCTTCTCCTCAGGGCGGCTAGTATCGCTGGTGATGGCGGGTCTGTCTGAGCGGGGTGCCGGGTCTCGTCCTGTGGCTGCCTGCAGTCCGTTCTCTGCTGACACCCGGGTGCTGGTGAGACCTGCAGTGTGCGACGGATCTGTCTGCCGCACTTGTGCCGGGTCCCTCTCCTGCAGCTGCCCGCTGTCTCTTCTCTGCTCCAGGTGTGCTGATCAGCCGGCGCCGAGAATAGCCTGCCCCCGCAGGGATAGACAACGCCGGGGACGCCTCCTCTTGCCGCCTGTTCCTCCTCCCTGACCCTGCATGCTGTCCCCTCATGCGCCTCTCCGTCACCCTTGACCCCTTCTGCTTCCGGCCACTCGCTTCCCCTTTATCCCGTGGCCTCCTCTGTCTGTCTCCTCCGGTAGGTACCACCTCCAGTCCCTTCGCGCCTGCAGAGATGGGGAGGGTGATTAACCCCCTCTCTGCAGTGGGGCTAGTGATACATGGCCTGCTGAGGGGGACCCACTCCAGGGTGCCACAAATGTGTCTGCCAGGCCCACAACCAGGCCACTATCCACGCCATCCCGAAGTGTGGCGAGCGGCGGCGGTAAGCGTCCTCCGACATTTCAAACCCCCACTATCCACATTGGCGTGGAGTTGATTTTATATAGTTTAGCGAACGCAGCGAGCCACCGAGCCCGAAGCGTGGCGAGGGGACGTGGAATACATGTAAAGTAATCCGTGTCCCCTCGCCACGCTTCTTTCTCGTATTATGCGTCCCCTCGCCACGCTTCGGGCTCGGTGGCTCGCTGCACTATATAAAATCAACTCCACGCCGACGTGGATAGTGGGGGTATGAAAAGGTCAGAGGACGCGTACCGCCGCCCCTTGCAGGCTCGCTGCGCTCACCACGCTTTGGGTTGGCGTTGATAGTGGGGGTGGCGTTAACAATGGGGGTTCATTTAATATAGTAACCCATCAGGGACCCTGTACAATTAAAAATAGGGCCTGTACAATTACAAATCGTTATCTCATCGCATCGCATGCCACTATATGGCATGCGATGCCATGCCATGCTATGCGATGCGACCAAAAGTTGGGCGCCCAGATAATACACAAGTACCGAGAAAATTGCTATATAAATAACATTATTATTATTGTTAAATAACATTATTATTATAAAGCTGTGTACACACGGGGGCGATAGGGGCTGAAATCGCTGGAAATATGGTCGCTGAGCGACCATATTGCCAGTGATTGGAGTGTGCACCAGCGATAAATGCGCGCTCCCGTTTTCAGCCCCTGAATGGTCGCTGGTTGGAGGAACATGCTCCTTCGACCAGCGACATCCCCTGCCTCTTCACTCAGCAGTGTTTAAATTTTCATCTGCGACCATCTCTGGTCGCAGATGAAAACGGGACACGGGGCAATATGATTGCTGAGCAATATATTGCTAGCAATATATTGCCAGCGATCATATTGCCCCGTGTGTATGCACCTTTAGTGTGATACATTCAGGTGATAGGATCGCATTTTACAATGTGATCCTGGGCGGTAAAATATTCCACCCAGATTGCATTGTAAATGCAATCCTTGGTAAATGGGCCCCTTAGAATGTTGTAGGCACGACATATGAGTATATCATTGACAGCAACATCTGCTGATGACCAATAAAGCATACAGTATTTATATGATTTCCTGTAAGCAGCAAAGGCAGAAGGAGTGGGGAATAGGAGGTGAGTGCAGGTGTATATGTGAGGGGTGACAGGTGTATAGCAGGATGAGTGACAGGTGTGTAATGAGGCAGGAATTGGGAGTGGGTCTGATTGATGGGGATGGTAAGCTGTGTTCACATGTGTACCTCCTGAATCCGCCCAGTGTCTCTCTCTGTAGCCACCTACTGTAGATAAGTCAATTCTCCTAGTGATTTCTCATACAGCTCCTTCTTCACTCGGAGACATGGCTGAAGTACAGGTAAGTGTCAGCTCTTGGGTGCAATGTGGTGTACACGCAGGGAATACTAATAGGACTGATAAGAACACATACATTTCTATTACATCTTGCCCCCTGTTCCCAACGCTTGCACCCACAGAAAGGTTAGAATATTCGTAAGGGCCAGATGTATCAAGTGTCAAAGTTGATTAAGTGATAAACAGGCAGCCAATCAGTTTATACCTGTCATGTTACAGGCAGGGTTTGAAAAATGAGAGGTAGGAGCTGATTGGCTGGTTGTTTATCACTCTCCCCTTTATCACGTTCTTGTTGCCTATTTTATTGTATACTATCGCTATGTTCCTTGCATGGTTCTCTTATACTTAGAAAAATGATTTCTCATCGCAGCTCCCATACGAATGGCATGCAGAAGACGAGGGCTAGTGATGTTTCGGGGGGTTGGGGATTGCGTGGGTGGGATTGGGGCGATATTGTAGCTGAGCTATCCTTGCTTGTACTACAATATTTACTCAAACGTTTGCAGTCAGAGACTGAGATTCTGTCTGTGTACACAGGTAGGAATTTAGGGGTGTAGAGCTTGTTGTTAACCCTCTGCTCGCCAAATGCACTGACAGGAGCTTGTTCACGTCCGCATTGTCCTCTAATATATTAACGGCCTGATTCTGGTTCACTTGCAAAAGCAAATTCTCTCTCTAATGGACAATACCATACTGCACTGCAGGTAGGGCAGATGTGTAGGGAGCGTTAGATTTGGCCGGGTTATTTTGTTCTGTGCAGTGTAAATACTGGCTGCTTTATTTTTACACTGCAATATAGATATCAGTTTGAAGTAAAACCCCACCCAAATCTAACTCTCTCTGCACATGTTACATCTGCCCCAACTGCAGTGCAGCATGGTTTTGTGAATTTGAAAAGGAATTTGCTTTTGAAAATTAACAGAATCAGGCCCTAAATCTATTGTGCAAAGATGTCTGAGGACTCATTACTGCTACCAAGTCATTTATCAGAGATGGGATGTCGCGTCTACATTGCAGTGTGATTCAGATGAACAGTAAGAGGTCAATTTAATAAAGCTTCCACAATAAAAAAAAAAGTAATGTTGCCAAAGCGACCAATCAGATTCTGTCTATCTTTTTCTAGAAAATAATGGACAGAATCTCATTGCATGCCTCCCAACTGTTTTTGGGGGCATGACGAGCAGCTTACATAGTGTTGGCCATGCTCCCACAGTGACAAAAAAGTGGGCATGGCTTGCGGAGGCGGCATCCCCGTGAGGCCATGCCCCTTCAGCAGAGGCTACGCCCCTTTTTCGGCAAGCGCCCAGTTCAACGGGATTAAAAAGTTGGGAGGCATGTGATTGGCTGCTATTCAATATCACCTTTTTTCATGTACAGAAGCTTTAGTAAATTCCCCTTAAGAACAGTGCCAGATTAAGCCTTCGGGGGGCCCGGGGTACTTTAGCCAGGGGGGCCCCCTTGCACTTGTCATTACTGGCCGCACACTGCAGGGGAGTATATTACACTGTCAAAACACAGAGTAAAGGCAGTATAAACTTGGTCAATGGGTAACTGCACATATATATATATATATATATATATATATATATATATATATATATATATATATACATATACATACCATATGAAAAGCCTATGTTTGTCCCTCTGCACCTTACTCTGTAGGAGACCTCACAGTCCTAGTGCTGCCTTTGATTAAAAACCCTCCCATGACTAAGCTGCTGCTGCTGCTGTTCTCCATGGGCATGTAATGAGCTCCACCAATTAGAGCTCAGCACAAACCTCTCATCCTCTGCCCTCTTGTGTAAAGTGCCATGGGCCTAGTCAACTCCCAGTAATGCACTGCACACTTGTGCAATCAGTGTGCCTTGGCTCCCGATGCTCAGCACCATTAATCATTGTCACATTGGCAGATAGGTGAAGCTGCAGCACTACCCCACTCCAATGCACAAAACCTTCAGCTAAAAAAAAAAAAAAAATACATGCCAACCACAGGGGGCCCCTAGCTAGTGGGGGGCCCAGGGGCACTGACCCCTTGTGCCTCCATTATAATCCGGCCCTGCTTAAGAATGTGCTGCGCACTTTTCCTACATGTGATGGAATTAGTCTAATTCTATCCAATAAATGATTGCGCGGTGAGATTGAATATTAGGCTTTGGAGAAAGCACTAATATGCAAGTGATGTTGGCAGCTGCAGTGACTCATGGCTTGTAAAATGTAATGGGCCCACACATCTACAGATCGATTGTCAGATTGGAACAAAAACCTGGTAATATCTGCGTGACAGCTTTTGGCAGTTTTACAACATTTCAAAGCAAATGGTCAACTGTCATCTGCTGTCATCCACTACCAGGATTTTGTTCCAACCAACCCAATCTGACAATCGATCTGTAGATGTATGGTCAGCTGATGAATGATAAATCTCTATATTGTACAATTTTCCCAACAGCCTAAGTAGCTCATCAATGTTCCTTTCTTTCTGCAGATCCCACTGACATTCCCAGTCAACACGGAACAAGTGGTCCAAGTGTATACCACTACCACTTCCAACACATCCCAGTGGAATTCTGAGGTCACAGACTGTTGTAACGATGTAGGCATCTGTAAGTACGAACTGGAACCTTCTCACATACAGAACATGTGACAAGTTACATATGGAGGCATAACATATATACCAACAGTCATATACAAATAGGGTGTACTATAAGCGATATACAGTTATAAGACAGTCAATAGGTCGACCCCATATGCTCGAAATGCATTAGGGTCAACAGAATACTTGCCTACTTTGAAAACTAGTTTCAGGGAGATTATAGTTGGTAGTAAAATTTTGCGCAGCGCCCCATTGAGGGGGGTGTCAAGCTCCCCCCAAAGGGTGGGTCTAGTTCCATATATGGAGAGACCTAGAAGCGTGGGTGTGTACTGCTGTATCTAAGAGGAATCTTTGAAAATGACTTATATCCAAAAGGCAGCTGATCCCCCAAAGCAGTTAGAACAGTAAGGGATACTATACTTGCTAAAGGAAAGTCACTGATACGTGTCAGGGATTGTTCATCTATTGTGTTTTACACGTGGTTCCGTATAAATGGCCACAAGAAATGCATGTAGCCAGAGGGATCATCACCAATGCTAGGAAATGGTGCTGATGATTCAATGTAAATGTATCTATTTCTCTTTCCTTATTTTTCCCCAAAATATAACCGTGTAATGTGGTTAGGTGACATGAGGGAGATTGCTAGACTAATGAGGGAAAGAGGTAGATTGCTAGACTAATGAGGAAGATTGCTGCTATGTCAGGGAGTCTCCTGCAGAATGGGAGGTAACTATGGTGTAACAGTGTAATGTGGGCTTGGTGACATGAGGGAGATTGCTAGACTAATCAGGGAGAGAGGGAGATTGCTGCTATTTCAAGGAGTCTCCTGCAGAATGCAGGAGGGTAGGCAACTTCAACAGGGTCGACAGGTAAAAGCACATGGAGTGGGCTATTGCACCAGGACTAATTGTATTTCATGAATTTTAGGAAATAAAGAAAACCCCTCTTTTGTATATAATTGGCAAGAATTAGACATTTAAGTTAATGGTATACAGGTATACTTGTTCTCCTCTGCTGTATGGACAGGTAAAAGTAGACAGTACAGCAGGTCAGAGTGGTCAAAAATTGACACAAAAAGATCAATGCATGTTTTTGTTAATGTATTTTGGTGTAATTTTGCATGTTTCATCACCTGTGACCACAATTATTAATGATGTAGACCCTCAGGGGTTCGCTTCACTCACCATGCTTTGAGTGAGGTGCCCCGATCCGCTAATACTGCGGGTCACTATTCCCAATCATAGTCCACGGGGAAGGTAAACCAAGCAAAAGAAGAGAGAAAATCCTGTCACGGCCATGCAGAGTGCGCAACAGAAGTGCTGATACTTACCCGTCGGGGCACGCCAGTTCTCCTATCTGACGTCTTCTCCGTCAGCTCCTGGGTATGGGTGCCGCCATCTTGCTTCGGTCATCTGATCGGCCAGTGACCAATCTGAGCCTGATCTGACTCAGCTGATCTGTTCAGCCAATGGCTGCTCCTCCATTGGTCTGGAATTCCCAGCTTAAGCCTTCAGTTATTTCCTGCCCGCACAAACTCCCTCACCGGCAGCATTGAATACCGCCCAGTGTCTATATATAATCCAGAACCCCCTACAAATATGTAACTCTCATCTACATAATCAATGTATTACCATCTATAAATGAAGCCAGATAGTCTCATAGGATTCCTCTCTATCACATGTTCATAAGTGTTCATGTTCTAGGCACCAAAGGCAGAACTCTGGGAGGCAATGGAGTCATCTGCCGCCGGGCTCCTGCTCCCACGGGGGCACCTCTCCTCCCCATCACGTTTGAATCAGTTAATTGAAAGCAGTTGATATTGCTAATGTGGCTGACTCATCCTTCTAGCATCATTTTTGCAAGTATCACACCCTGTATTAGATCCCATGACCTTACTGGAGACAGATACCTTACTGATTGAGCTATTTGGGGGGGGGGGGGCACCAATAGTTATCTTGCCTCCGGGCAACTTGAATGAACTTACACCATTGCTAGGCACCATAACTACCTGTACTTACGCACAATGTTTTTCCCTCCGACAGGCTTATGTGGAGCATTTGTACCATGTATTTTGGCTTGCAAAGTGGCCTCAGACTATGGAGAGTGCTGCTGCCTGCCGGTGGTAGGGGGCGCTGTGCTCGCCATGCGTACAGGCATGAGAGAACGATACCACATCCAGGTAATTATGTTGTAAAGCTAATGACGTTCATAATAAAACACAGTCTTGGCCGCTGTTTTCCTGCTTCCTCCCCGAGAAACCTTTATAATTACATGGTTTTGAATTTGACAGCCATTGGACCCTTTCTCCGACTGACTCATATCCAGAGGAGCGGCTGCAACACAGTTCAACATTCAAATAGGGGAGGCACAGCAACAGTCCCTAACTGCCATTCCAAATGGACTCACTGGTTGTTGGTGTTTCTCCACAATTTGAATTTTGAACTGTGGTGAAGCCTGATCTCTGGAGCCGCCACTGCTCGTATCTTTGTTTCCCTCATACTTTGGGGATGATTAAGGAATCTGCATCCCGCCGCCACACAAATGGATGTGTACGCCGACGCATCCATTTGCGTACGGGCGAAAAATTATACAATGGTCGCCAACCATTGAATGAATGATTGGCGGGGGGGGGCGATCACTGATGTCAGCATTTTTCTGTGCCCACCATCTATCCCTGGCGCAAATACGCTGGGGACTGAACCAATCTGAATCAGGCCCTTTGTATACAATAACCACATCCTTGTCAGTACCCATCATGGGCTTAACTCAAATATTCTCTGTGAAGCGCTGCAGAATATGGAGGTTATCCTTGTCCACACGCAGTGTTGTGAAATTTGCAGCGTTGCGTGTGGATGACGGCCGCCTGCCCCCTTCACTCGCCAAGTTCCCCCGCACAGCTGCGAATGGATGGTTAGTATAAATCATTCGATGGTCGGCGACCATCAAATGATTTATAAGGTGCACGCAAAACTAAGACACTCTCTGGTGTCTGAGATCTGTGTGCTGCCTGTACGGGAAGAGGGCGTCAGCTGCCCACTGCCCGCACCCGCGTCACGCCCGCATTAGCCCAGCAATTTCATGCGAACACCGGTGAAATGCTGACAAGTCCCCACAGTGATGTATACAGGGTTCTGTGTGGCTCCGCCCCTTTATTGGGAGGCCGTTCCGAGTGCCTAGTCCAGGTCCTGAAATTCAAAGTAATCTCTCACACTCTGACCAGTCTCTCTCACTCTCTGCACAGTCTCTCTCTCACACTCTGACCAGTCTCTCACTCTCTGCACAGTCTCTCTCTCACACTCTGACCAGTCTCTCTCTCTCTGCACAGTCTCTCTCACACTCTGACCAGTCTCTCACTCTCTGCACAGTCTCTCTCTCACACTCTGACCAGTCTCTCTCTCTCTGCACAGTCTCTCTCACACTCTGACCAGTCTCTCTCACTCTCTGCACAGTCTCTCTCTCTCTCACACTCTGACTAGTCTCTCACACTCTCTGCACAGAGTCTCTCACACTCTGACCAGTCTCTCTCTCACACTCTGACCAGTCTCTCTCTCACACTCTCTGCACAGTCTCTCTCTCACACTCTCTGCACAGTCTCTCTCTCACACTCTCTGCACAGTCTCTCACACTCTCTGCACAGTCTCTCTCACACTCTGCACAGTCTCTCTCACACTCTGCACAGTCTCTCTCACTCTCTGCACAGTCTCTCTCTCACACTCTCTGCACAGTCTCTCACACTCTCTGCACAGTCTCTCTCTCACACTCTCTGCACAGTCTCTCACACTCTCTGCACAGTCTCTCTCTCTCACACTCTGACCTGTCTCTCTCTCTCACACTCTGACCTGTCTCTCTCTCTCACACTCTGACCAGTCTCTCTCTCACACTCTGACCAGTCTCTCACTCTGACCAGTCTCTCTCTCACACTCTGACCAGTCTCTCTCTCACACTCTGACCAGTCCATACCTCCCAACTTCTGTCCGAAGGAAATAGGGACACTCGCCGCGCGAGCGCCCAAAAAGGGGCGGGGCGTATGCAAATGAGGGCGCGGCTTATGCTAATTAGCCGCGACCTCATTTTCATACGAGAATAGACGCTGTGCGCATGCGCACAGCGTCTATTCTACTAGATTGGGGGGGTCTCCCAACTGCCACCCCCCGCAGCGGGACAATGCCTGCCGCGGGTGGGACGTCGGGACAGGACCCGAAAATCGGGACTGTCCCGACGGAATCGTGACAGTTGGGAGGTATGCCAGTCTCTCTCTCACACTCTGACCAGTCTCTCTCTCACACTCTCTGCACAGAGTCTCTCACACTCTGACCAGACTCTCTCTCACACTCTGATCAGTCTCTCACACTCTCTGCACAGTCTCTCTCTCTCTCACACTCTCTGCACAGTCTCTCTCTCTCACACTCTCTGCACAGTCTCTCTCTCTCACACTCTCTGCACAGTCTCTCTCACACACCTCTGACCAGTCTCTCTCTCACACTCTCTGCACAGAGTCTCTCACTCTCTGCACAGTCTCTCTCTCTCTCTGCACAGTCTCTCTCTCACACTCTCTGCACAGTCTGTCACACACGCTCTGACCAGTCTCTCTCTCTCACACGCTCCGACCAGTCTCTCTCTCTCACACGCTCCGACCAGTCTCTCTCTCACACTCTCTGCACAGTCTCTCTCTCACACTCTCTGCACAGTCTCTCACACACCTCTGACCAGTCTCTCTCTCTCACACGCTCTGACCAGTCTCTCTCACACTCTCTGCACAGTCTCTCACACGCTCCGACCAGTCTCTCTCTCTCACACTCTCTGCACAGTCTCTCTCTCACACTCTCTGCACAGTCTCTCACACACCTCTGACCAGTCTCTCTCTCACACACCTCTGACCAGTCTCTCACACGCTCCGACCAGTCTCTCACTCACACGCTCCGACCAGTCTCTCACTCTGACCAGTCTCTCTCTCACACTCTGACCAGTCTCTCTCTCACACTCTCTGCACAGTCTCTCTCTCACACTCTCTGCACAGTCTCTCACACTCTGATCAGTCTCTCTCACACTCTCTGCACAGTCTCTCTCTCACACTCTCTGCACAGTCTCTCACACTCTCTGCACAGTCTCTCTCTCACACTCTGCACAGTCTCTCTCACACTCTGCACAGTCTCTCACACTCTCTGCACAGTCTCTCTCTCTCACACTCTGACCTGTCTCTCTCTCTCACACTCTGACCTGTCTCTCTCTCTCACACTCTGACCAGTCTCTCTCTCACACTCTGACCAGTCTCTCACTCTGACCAGTCTCTCTCTCACACTCTGACCAGTCTCTCTCTCACACTCTGACCAGTCCATACCTCCCAACTTCTGTCCGAAGGAAATAGGGACACTCGCCGCGCGAGCGCCCAAAAAGGGGGCGGGGCGTATGCAAATGAGGGCACGGCTTATGCTAATTAGCCGCGACCTCATTTTCATACGAGAATAGACGCTGTGCGCATGCGCACAGCGTCTATTCTACTAGATTGGGGGGGTCTCCCAACTGCCACCCCCCGCAGCGGGACAATGCCTGCCGCGGGTGGGACGTCGGGACAGGACCCGAAAATCGGGACTGTCCCGACGGAATCGTGACAGTTGGGAGGTATGCCAGTCTCTCTCTCACACTCTGACCAGTCTCTCTCTCACACTCTCTGCACAGAGTCTCTCACACTCTGACCAGACTCTCTCTCACACTCTGATCAGTCTCTCACACTCTCTGCACAGTCTCTCTCTCTCTCACACTCTCTGCACAGTCTCTCTCTCTCACACTCTCTGCACAGTCTCTCTCTCTCACACTCTCTGCACAGTCTCTCTCACACACCTCTGACCAGTCTCTCTCTCACACTCTCTGCACAGAGTCTCTCACTCTCTGCACAGTCTCTCTCTCACACTCTCTGCACAGTCTGTCACACACGCTCTGACCAGTCTCTCTCTCTCACACGCTCCGACCAGTCTCTCTCTCTCACACGCTCCGACCAGTCTCTCTCTCACACTCTCTGCACAGTCTCTCTCTCACACTCTCTGCACAGTCTCTCACACACCTCTGACCAGTCTCTCTCTCTCACACGCTCTGACCAGTCTCTCTCACACTCTCTGCACAGTCTCTCACACGCTCCGACCAGTCTCTCTCTCTCACACTCTCTGCACAGTCTCTCTCTCACACTCTCTGCACAGTCTCTCACACACCTCTGACCAGTCTCTCTCTCACACACCTCTGACCAGTCTCTCACACGCTCCGACCAGTCTCTCACTCACACGCTCCGACCAGTCTCTCACTCTGACCAGTCTCTCTCTCACACTCTGACCAGTCTCTCTCTCACACTCTCTGCACAGTCTCTCTCTCACACTCTCTGCACAGTCTCTCACACTCTGATCAGTCTCTCTCACACTCTCTGCACAGTCTCTCTCTCTCACACTCTCTGCACAGTCTCTCTCTCTCTCACACTCTCTGCACAGTCTCTCTCACACACCTCTGACCAGTCTCTCTCTCACACTCTCTGCACAGAGTCTCTCACTCTCTGCACAGTCTCTCTCACACTCTCTGCACAGTCTGTCACACACGCTCTGACCAGTCTCTCTCTCTCACACGCTCCGACCAGTCTCTCTCTCTCACACGCTCCGACCAGTCTCTCTCTCTCACACTCTCTGCACAGTCTCTCTCTCACACTCTCTGCACAGTCTCTCACACACCTCTGACCAGTCTCTCTCTCTCACACGCTCTGACCAGTCTCTCTCACACTCTCTGCACAGTCTCTCACACGCTCCGACCAGTCTCTCTCTCTCACACTCTCTGCACAGTCTCTCTCTCACACTCTCTGCACAGTCTCTCTCTCACACTCTCTGCACAGTCTCTCACACACCTCTGACCAGTCTCTCTCTCACACACCTCTGACCAGTCTCTCTCTCACACACCTCTGACCAGTCTCTCTCTCACACACCTCTGACCAGTCTCTCTCTCACACACCTCTGACCAGTCTCTCACTCACACGCTCCGACCAGTCTCTCACTCACACGCTCCGACCAGTCTCTCTCTCACACGCTCTGACCAGTCTCTCTCTCACACGCTCTGACCAGTCTCTCACTCACACGCTCCGACCAGTCTCTCTCTCACACGCTCCGACCAGTCTCTCTCTCACACGCTCCGACCAGTCTCTCTCTCACACGCTCCGACCAGTCTCTCTCTCACACGCTCCGACCAGTCTCTCTCTCACACGCTCCGACCAGTCTCTCTCTCACACGCTCCGACCAGTCTCTCTCTCACACGCTCCGACCAGTCTCTCTCTCACACGCTCCGACCAGTCTCTCTCTCACACGCTCCGACCAGTCTCTCTCTCACCTCTGACCAGTCTCTCTCTCACACACCTCTGACCAGTCTCTCTCTCACACACTCTGACCAGTCTCTCTCTCACACGCTCTGACCAGTCTCTCTCTCACACGCTCTGGCCAGTCTCTCTCTGACACGCTCTGGCCAGTCTCTCTCTGACACGCTCTGACCAGTCTCTCTCTCACACACCTCTGACCAGTCTCTCTCTCACCTCTGACCAGTCTCTCTCTCACACGCTCCGACCAGTCTCTCTCTCACACGCTCCGACCAGTCTCTCTCTCTCACACGCTCTGACCAGTCTCTCTCTCACACTCTGAGCGGTCTTATTTTGCATTACAGGGAACCATCTGCAATGACTGTGTGTGTCTCACGTTCTGTGGTCCCTGCACCCTGTGTCAGATGGCGCGTGAGCTGAAACATAGGAACTGAAGACTCCGCCAGCTGGAATGTATTAACAAGAGAAACCAAAGACAATATAGATGTTAGAGATGTACACTGCCCCCCCCCCCCCCCCTATTTTGGTTTTGGATCTGGATTAATCTTTTTGTTTGGGTCGTTGGTTCTTGCTTTACAAAGTCCTTACGTGTTTTGGATTTCTTTTTTCTTTTATGCAAAAAATTGCTTCAGTATTATTATTGACCTCAATAACATAAGTTTCCTACCAAACGTGAACGCCTTACAGTTTATGATATTCTTCACGAATATTGACCAAAGGCTGGATGGATTAACAAAGTGACAGAGCAGCAGCAGAAACACAATGCAGTTATTTCTGTGTTTCAATTAGTAATGTATTAGAGCAGTGACCAATAAAAATATTTGTCTATGCAAAAAAAAGCGTCTCCAATGCCCCACAAAAAAAAAAGCCTGTTATGGAAAGAAAAGTGGTGCAAGATAGAATTATCCTTGATCCCTATCACCCACCATTATGTTATATTTGAGTGAAAAAGATCATGTACAGTTTAACAAACCAAGCACTTCGGCATCAGGGACTGTCAGTTTTTGTGGCTGAAGTGCTTGGTTTGTTTGGGCCCCCACCGAACATTTTTTTAAGTACTAACCCAGTAATTAATGAGGTTGATGTTTAGGGTATTGAGAGTGGAAAATGTATGTACTGTTCCCAAATGATGGTAACTGATACTGGACTGCTTGTTATTATTTTACAGACTATTATAATGATGCTAAATAAATTTCATGAACTGACTGCATATTGCTGCCGCTGCGCCTAACAAAAACAACATCCTCATTAATGGTGTCCGCTACACAAATATTTCCCTCATTCTGTGGCATCCTCAATTTCTATGTCATCAACTTTACTTCCCCACATTTGCAGCGGGTGCAGAAATGGTGGAAGAAACACGTAGCACTCATAGACACCATTAGACTCTCCACCGGGATCTGCGCCATTTGTGAACACACAGTTTGTTCTTCAGCCTTAGGACAAGATGTGGTACATCCCGCCACACATCACATTGGGGCAGATGTATTAAGCCTTGTAAACTGATAAAGTGGTGATGAAGTGGAAGGTGATAATGCAGTAGCCAATCAGCTTCCAACTGTCATTTTTCAAACACAGCTGATTGGCTGGTGCATTATGACAGTTGGTATTTTATGCCCTACTATCCACTAGGGCATGGAAGGAGAATAGAATAGTGCACCAAGCGGATTCAGTATTGAATCCCGGCGGTCGGGATCCCGGCGTTCAGAATCCCGACAGCCGAAATGCCGACAAGGGGGGGACGTGTATCGCCCCCCCTTGCGGGCTCGCTGCGCTCGCCACGCAGCGGGAACGGTGCCTCGCTACGCTCGGCACACTAATTTATTCTCCTCCAGGGGTGTCGTGGACACCCAGGAGGGAGAAAGTGTCGGCATTTCGGCGGTCGGGATTCCGGCCTCGGGATTCTGAACGCCGGGATCCCGACCGCCGGGATCTTAACTGCATCCCCACCAAGCATAGCGACGCACCGTGCCCAAAGCTTTGGCGATCACGCCGACCTCCCTGTCCTATCAGATACTCTAGGATGGAAGAGAGGGATAACGAGAGAATGTTCTATAGATAGATCTATGTAGAGATTCTGAGCCCTACTTTGCTGTTGATTTTAAATTCCCAAATTGATGCATTTAAATGATGGGTGCTGGCTGCGCAGAGCTTACGGTCCCCTGAGTCCCGGTGGCATTGTGGTGCCCACCCCACTGTATTAAAACTTGTGTCAGAATTATTGAATATACCTAGGGGGTGACTCGCTAAGCAGACCCCTTCCCGCTATGGCCACATTGCCAAAATTTTCGGCTGCGCACTAGCGTCCCTCCTCCCCCCTCCTCAAAGTTGGGAGTTATGGATAATGGACAAAGCTCGTTGTCACCTGTAAGTATAAATAATGCTGCCGGAAGGAGAGGTCGGAATAATGACGCTGCACTTGGCCCAGAAAGCTGCCATATCTTCCAGCTCCCGGTAATAAAAGCATTGTCTGAACTTCTGACTGTTGTTTGCTATGAACAACGCCTTCACGGTCACAGCTTAAATGTGTGCAAGTTATTTCGGTACTCTTTACCTAGAAGGGCGGGCATTGCATGCACTAAAAAATCGGGTGCGATGCGACCGACGCGATGCCCGCGATTTCCCCATAGGGAACAATGTTAAATTTCTCAATTGACCCGATTTTTCCATAGGAAACAATGTTAAATGGCCCACAGAGGCCAAATAGGCACCCTGAAGTGTGAAATGGCCCCCACAATTGTTAACGCCACCCCACGATCAACGTGAACCCGAAGCATGGCGAGCGGCGGCGGTGCGCGTCCTACGACCTTTTCATACCCCCACTATCCACGTTGGCATGGAGTTGAGAATAGAAAGTGTGGCGAGCGCAGCGAGCCACCGAGCCCGAAGCGTGGCGAGCAGACGCGGATACCTTCACAGCTAAACGCGTCCCTTCGCGGGCTTCACAGGTATCCGCGTCCCCTCGCAGGGCTCGCTGCGCTCGCCACGCTTCGCCACTTTCTATTCTCGACTCCACGCCGACGTGGATAGTGGGGGTATGAAAAGGTCGTAGGACACGTACTGCCGCCCCTCGCGGGCTCGCTGCGCTCGCCACGCTTCGGGTTCCTGTTGATCGTGGGGTGGCGTTAACAATTGTGGGGGCCATTTCACACTTCAGGGTACCTATTTGGCCTCTGTGGGCCATTTAACATTGTTTCCTATGGAAAAATCGGGTCAATTGAGGCATTGAACAGGAAAATCGGGTCAATTGAGACATTTAACATTGTTCCCTATGGGAAATCGCGGGCATCGCGTCGGTCGCATCGCACCCGATTTTTAGTGCATGCGATGCCCGCGATTTTTTACTATCGATGCCCACGATCAAAATCGTGGGCGCGGTTCTAGGTAAAGAGTACGGTTATTTCTTCCCCCTCCAGGTCTATGTGGAGCACAGAATGCTGCTGCCTTCTGGTATTAGGGGGGTGATGGTCTTGTCACGCTGGCGGCATCACAGAACATTTCAGCTTTATTTTGTATACTCTATTTTACGGACTATGGATTTTCATCATGCTCAGTGAGGCGGAGTTATTGTGGTCGGCTTGACTTTGAAATTAACGGGCTTTACATACCAGACACTCCCAATTTATGGAACGATTCAGACCTGTTCTCCGATAATGGGGTGTCTGTGTGTGCCTAGTCGCTCACGGGCATGTGCAAACCCCCAGAGCGAGTTTTTTGCTCGCCGGGGAGTTCACAGATTGAGTGACGGGCTGGGGTCGGTCACTAGGGTCGCCCAGCATTTCAGGGACAACCCTGGGCGGACCCCTGTCTACCAGTCACTAGGTTGACCACTAATGGTCTACTCTACGGCAGGGGTGGGGAACCTCAGGCCCGGGGGCCGTATGCGGCCTCCGTAGCCGGTCTGAGTGGCCGCCCACCCGCCTGGCCGCTCTGCCGGGAGTCAAGTACAGAGGAATTCTCGTGAGAGGTCGGTAGTTCTCGCAAGATTCCTCATAAACAGCAGCAGCTGGAGACTGTCAGTCCTATTCAGCAGCATATGGCCCCCGAAGGATTTTTTTCCCCACACAAATGGGCATGAAAAAGGGCCCCCGGTATACAGTGAGGAGGTCAACATGTAAGAATGGTTGACATACACTAGGTCGACACAAAGGCTGACACGAACAAGGTTGACACAGGAAAAGGTCAACACAAGTTTTTCTCGTTTTTGTTGTCTGTCAACATACGTCGTCATGGAAACCGTATTAATGTGTCGCTTCTGCTCGCATGATTTGTTGCGCTCGGCACACTATATATTATCCCTCTATGCCCACTGGGATGGCAAAGTATGAACCAGTCGATTTAAAAAAAAAAATCATGGAAGATCGTGTTGACCTTTTCCTGTGTCAATCATGTTCATGTCGATGTTTTACTTGCCTAGTGACTGCCGACCAAGACACTGTCAACCTGCCGACCAGATACTGTCTACTTTGCCCATGTTATAAGCTGTAAATAAAAATAAATGCCCTTTAACTGACATTGCCACCTTTGAGCACATACTGGTCATAATAACACATAATTACCAATGTGGGGGCGTGGCTGACAGGAAAGTGGGATGCACAGTGCATACCTCCCAACTTCTGTGTTGGGGAAATAGGGACACTCGCGCGGCTTCGCCGAAAAGGGGGTGAGGCATATGCAAATGATGGTGCGGCTTATGCTAATTAGCCTCATTTTCATACGAGAATAGAGGGGTGGTGGTACGCATCCTCTGACCTTTTCCTACCCCCACTATCCACGTTGGCGTGGAGTTGATTTTATATAGTGTGGCGAGCGCAGCGAGCCACCGAGCCCGAAGCGTGGCGAGGGGACGCAGATACATGTGAAGTTATCCGCGGCCGCTCGCCACACTATCTAGGATCAACTCCACACCGACGTGGATGGTGGGGGTATGAAAAGGTCGGAGGACGCGTACCGCCTGCGCTCGCCATGCTTCGGGTTGGCGTTCATAGTGGGGGTGCTTTTAACATTGTAAGCACCCATTACGGTGCTTATACAATTATTAATCTTATAGGGGGCACATTTTACATTGAAAACACCCATTAGGGTGCTTATACAATTTTAAATCGTATACCATTGTATATGCCATACAATGGCATACAATTCGATGGTATACGATTTAAAATTGTATAACATTGGCTGCCATCGCGTAACATCGCATCACGTGCCATTGTATGGCTTATGGTATGCGATGGGCGCCATGCTAGGAAACAAGTACCGTATTTTAATAATGGTGTGCACACACTGGCCGATGTTGCAGCCGCCGATATTGATTTGATGCCGGTGCGCCGGCATCGGCTGGCAAGGAGGGAGGGACGTCGCGTGGAGGAGCAGCATGGCCCTCGCTCCAAGTTAGTATAAATAGAGGAGTGATTCTAAGTTACTCGCAGTTTTGCGAGTTGGACCCCGCCCTGATATTTTGGGGACTGTACATGTGCATGGTCTATACTGAGCACCTTTGCAGGATGGGTTCGGGGACTTGCATAGTCGCTGAGCCATTCGCAATGTTGAATGGCCATTGAATGTTCCCGAGGGGAATTGGCAGTGGGGGCAGGCGTTCGGACGGGCGGCGCCTCAGGCGCTCGATAAGTGGCGATGTTCACATGAAACAATGTGTGCCAAATTGTGCAGGGATCAGCCAGCGAGATGAACAGCCAGCGGCTACGTGCGCTGCGTCTTTATCATGCCCACACGATAAATTGTTCCAATTGGTTGAAAACGGCCATATCGATTACAACATCTATCCGTGTATGGGCAGCTTTACTCTGACAACCCTGAGAATTCATTGTGACAACTTCTCAATATAATTATAACCCGTCAGCACCATGATCTCTGTGAGAACACGCAGGACGGGCGCCAGGCCTTGAGCAAACAAGTTTCTGTTACTAATAAGCTCCGCCTACACTCACGCCTACACTCACTCACAGGAAGCTCACTCAGGAATGTTCAGAGAAATTCAGGGGCTAGTAAGTGTCATTATCTCAAGTACTGGAACTAATCACTTTTATCACTTTGAGATAACCTTTGGGACAATAATTATCAAGTTTATTGACCACTTAACAAGACAGTTACTGCCATAAAACAAATATATTTGACACGATAGAAACCAGATAAGCTTTACTACATGTAACCGGTGCATAGTTGCCTCCCCTCCTGCATTCTGCAGGAGACTCCCTGAAATAGCAGCAATCTCCCTCTCTCCCTTATTAGTCTAGCAATCTCCCTCATGTCACCTAACCCACATTACACTGTTACATTTTTGGAGAAAAAAGGAGATAGATACATTTACACTTAACCATCAGCACCATTTTCCAGCACTTTACCAAGTATAGTATCTCTTACTAATTGCTTTGGGGATCATCTACATTTATATATAAGTCATTTTACAAGATTCCTCTCAGATGTAGCAGTACACACCCACGCTTCCAGGTGCCATGTTCACAATCTCTTATCACAATCTCTCCATATATGGAACTAGACACGCCCTTTGGGTGGAGCATGACACGCCCCCTCAGTGGGGCACTGTGCAAAATTCTACTACCTACTATAATCTCCCTGAAACTACTTTTCAAAAGTAGGCAAGTATGAACTGGTGTGATTCTTTTAAAACTGTTTACCAGTGAGCTGAGGCATTATAGTTCATAAATGCCACTTATAGACACAGCTGCTGCAGCACCTTTTCTAGCTGCACGCACGTTGGTATTTGGAACAGACTTGTCCTTGGCCATCAGGAAGATTTCTGGAGATCCCAGACATAAAGAGGTACATTTACTATAATCTACGCGCTATTCTCTGTCATTGTTCCCATGGGGAATGATGTAACAGAAGGAAGGAGGGTGTAAAGGCCCATACACACTGGGTGACTTTGAGCTGAAAGTCGCTCAAAACACCCAGTGTGAGCCGCTTTCAGCTCAAAGCCGCCCAGTGTGTATGCCCCGGCGATGAGCGGTGCTGCGCGCTCCCGCATCATCGCCGGGAAAGCCGTTCCTCTGCTGGTAATACCAGCACATGAGCGGCTTTCAGGATGGCTTTGCATAGCGCTGCACTATGGAAAGCCGTCCTCCCCCCTCCGTTGGCGCTGGGCAGGGGGAAAGTTGCTCAGTGTGTATGCAATGAGCTGCTTTCCTCGCAGCGATGATTGACATCATCACTGTCCATACACGCTGGGCATAGTCGCCCAGTGTGTATGGAGCTTAAGAGCGGAGACTGTCATCTTTTTACACATGTCACCTAATGTATTTAGCTCACAAGATGATAGGTTAGATACACACACAGTACGCTCTAGCTCAGGCATGTCCAAACTATGGCCCTCCAGCTGTTGTGAAACTACACATCCCAGCATGCCTTGCCATAATTTGAGCATTCCCTAATAGCAAGTAACACTGTGGCAAGGCATGATGGGACTTGTAGTTTCACAGCAGCTGGAGGGTCATAGTTTGGTCATGCCTGCTCTCTCTAGGCACTGGCGTCTGCTGTATACGAGACTGGGGCCTAATGCGCTGTTATTTGGGGTGTTGCAGTAATGTATGGCTGAGAAACGTGTTATGCTGCTATGTGTCATAAGTCACTATATGACATTGACTGGCTTATAAATTGTATTGTTTGCATTGTCTTATTCAGGCACTGATACACAAGGTGTCATTGGAGACATAATTGTCTGCAATTCCCAGCACGTATAAGCATTAAACAACCCATTGTGTGATTGTCTGGATTTCCCATCATTTATAGGCAGAACCTGCCGAACCAGACCGATATCTGACCTGATACTGGTGGGACGGGTAGAGACTGTAATTGGGCAACCTGTCCTGCACTATTTGGCCCATGAAACAGGACAAGTCCTCCTGAGCACCAGACAGCCCGACTGCAAAACGGCATTTATGACAGAGATTATGGAGGTGATTTCTTAACAAATCTCCTCCATGCCTTACATTTGCATAGTTTTAGAGTTCTCTACTGGCAAATGCAGGGGTGGCCATGCTAAACTAACTTCTTCACCTAGGAGAGGGATCTTTGCAAATCCCTAACCCGTTCTCTTCCCCTGCCGTGATGACAGGTAAAGGTAGGGGAAACGGTCATCTGTCAGACCACAC
Organism: Crinia signifera; assembly: GCF_055691185.1. Taxonomy (NCBI): domain Eukaryota; kingdom Metazoa; phylum Chordata; class Amphibia; order Anura; family Myobatrachidae; genus Crinia; species Crinia signifera. The sequence goes on from NC_139226.1 coordinate 26,415,143, forward strand.
TTAGGTCGACAGTCATTAGGTCGACCCCGGAAGGTCGACAGGGTTAAAGGTCGACATGGGTCAAGGTCGACATGACTTAAGGTCGACGTGGGCCAAGGTCGACATGGGTTTAGGTCAACAGTCATTAGGTCGACATGAGTTTTCCACTGTTTTTTGAGCCGACATGTGCCGACAGGTGGTATTTAATGCCCTACCATCCACTAGGGCGTGGTGGGAGAATAAAATAGTTTGCCGAGCGTAGCGAGGCACCGTGCCCGAAGCATAGCGAGCGATGCGAGGGGTTGCGGTTCAACTCCAACTGTGTCCATGTCGACTGTGTCGACATTCGGGTCAAAAAACAGTGAAAAACTCATGTATATATATATATATACATATGTGGCATGGTTACAAGTCCAATTATGCACCATATAAACACACCATCGGAGTAGGGAGTCGGAGCTGCTTGGCCAGGCATTTGTCAATGGCTATTCTGGCCATGGACCATGGTAGATATCTCCCGGGGTTGGTGGAGGACACTGGACATTTCTAAGGGACATAACCCTGGAAAAATTGTCACCATTGTGATGTCATTACACCTTTTTTGATCTAAAAAGTTAAATGTTGGGAATAAGGTTAGCCATCGACCATCGATGAATAATCACCCATCGATGGTCTTATGGTAATGGTAACTAGTTTTAGCATTGATGGGAGGCTACTGATGGTGTACATCAATGGCAGGGACCTGATGGTTAATGCACATCAGTGGTCTGGCAAAGGTAATCAATTCATGGTTTCTAGCACTAAAATCTGTTGTTCCCAAACTGTGTACCTCCCAACTGTCCCTCTTACTGCGGGAACGTCCCTTTTCCACAGGCCATGCCCCTTTCTGGCGCTCCGCCACGTGTATGTCCTGATCTACAAAAAACAAGGTTGGGAGGTATGCTAGGCTCAGGAATAAATCCAATTATTTATGATTAAAACCAGTGCTAGTGGCTGCCAATCCTAAAGCACTAGTAAAAAGTATGTCAGAATGATGGCTTCTGCATTGTACTTTCACTTTGAGCTGTGACAGTTATAACTTTCAATTTAACAAAGAAGTAATTTGGTCTGTGGAGTGGCCTCTAGTGGTCAGTGGCAGTACTTCACTACATAGGCCCGCATTCAATCCCAGCCAAAATATTCGCCAGGTGAAAAATCGGCCGTTTTTTTTTATTTTTTATTTTTTATTTTTTTTTTGGGGGGGGGGGGGGGGTGATTTTGATTTGCCCTATTCTATCCCAGGTGAAAAATCCAGCATTGCTGAAAAACGCATGTATCGGTGAAATCGCCACAAATTCAAATGGTTTGGGTGGAATTCACGGCTGTTTCGCCCATGCCGATTCCATGAAATGGCATGGGAGAGACTATACCCAAATAAATTATGTGTTTGAAATGCAAATCTTTGCCATTTTTTTACCAAGTGAAAAAGTTTGCCAAGATTGAATACGCCCCATAGAGGTAAGGAGTGGTTAGCCTTATATATATTATGTTTAAGGTTGGCTAAAAAACAAAGGCTAATACTCTAGGATGCCGTGATTCAATAAAATTGGGGAATCACTGGTCTAAATGAAAACCAGTGATCTCTGATGGCAGATGTGTTAATGGACAACCATAGTAGGGAAGTATAGGGGAATTCATTGCACACACAAAAAAAAAAAAAATCAATATGGCCACTGATAGGAAGTGGGAAAAGCCAACAACCAAGATGGCCACTGACACCAGTTTCCCAAAACAAAGATGGCCACACATAGTAGATAAATAGAAGCCATGAGGCTGTGAGAGCTTATTTGCTAGAATTGTCTAGGGACACAAGGGTGAATTGATACCTACTGGAACCTGATAAGGGAGACAGGTAAGTACATGTTTAGCAATCATATGTTGTATTCCGGCCTGATCTGGTTTTGCTTCAGTTTGCACCTGGACTTATTTTAGGGTGACCACCTCATCCCTTTAATTCTGGACACATATTAATTACACAGGTTCTGTGGCTGGCTCACTTCAAGACTCCATTTCACCTGGTTTTAAACTGCCACAGAACCTGTGTAATTAATGTGTCCGGAATTAAACGGATGAGGTGGTCACCCTAATTTATTTACCAACTACAATCCCGTAGTGACCCATAGTTGCTAACCAGCAGCTATTCTAGCTGTAGTTTGACAGTGAAAGTAAACTGTGCCTGGTTGCTATTGGATACTGCACACTTTCACTTAGTAAATGACCACCTGTTTTTTTCTGGGCCATGCATGCACTCGTTACCTCTCTCATGAATTCAGGATGGAGAACTAATGGCTGATACTAATGGTCACTGATAAATAATTTGGGAAATGGTTTTATAGGAAGGTGGAAGGAGCAGCTGCAGGTCAGCCAGTATATGTACTGCTAATGCCTGTTAGTGTAATGCAGCACAGGCTAATTCCAGGCAGGTTATAATGATTGCAGGGGTGTAATCGGGGACTTTGAACCTGGCCTTGCTATGAGATGTTCCCTGGGTGCTGTTTTATGTTTCTGTCTCCTAGTACTTTATAGTAAATTCCTGAGCTCCCACCACATGCTAGGTTTGTCCCAGTAAGATGCAGACGATAAAGTACAGTATTGTCTAGTCTTATAGCTTGTATAGTAGCTGATGCAAATTGGGCTGGACTGGCCCACAGGAGTACAAGGGAAACACCCACTGGGCCCACTTCTTCCCGGAGAGCCTTCTGGCTGCAGGGGGGAGGAAGCACCGGGGACAGCCTGTTTAGGCTTCTGGCAGTGGGGGAGGAGGAGGCACCCAGGGAGGTGATAGAGACCCCCGCACACCACATCACAGGTATCGCGGGCGTCTCCGTCACCGCATTGCGATGCTAGTCACATTTATTAGTACATATGCGCTAGCATCGCTGCGGTGGGGTGGTGATGTATTTTAATACATCCACCCATAGTATCTGGCCACACCTCTGAGCATTCACTCCCGGCCATTGCATTTCCCCAGTTACCTAGGTATAGTAACCATTGATGGTACCATTTTAGGGGTAACCTCAATGGTGTGAAAAAATCTGGAAGGGAACCCACCAATAGTCATCCCTGCTTTACAATACAGTAGGCTCTGAGCCAATAAGAGTCAGGGTGGAGCGAAGTTCTCTGTCCCAACACTTTGTAAGAAAAAAAAAATATATATATATAATTTGTTGCTTCTGTGTCTTCGATGGTGGTGATACCATCTGGTTCTCCCCCAGCAATGGCAAAAGTATTCAACATTGGTCATAGATCGATGCTTTTGATTGGTTGACAGGTTGATTCCCTAAAATAGCAGTCCCTGAATATTCTGATCAATTATACGACCACTTAGCTTCCAGGACAGAACCTGACACACTTGTATTCTTTTGAATAAGCATGTCAGGGAGATTGTGCTGGTGACACCTAGAGGCGCAGACATGTACTGTTGCATCTGAGAGGTGTGTCCTTACACCCAAATGTAGATGAGCCCCAAAGCAGTTAGTAAGATCTACTGTACTTGTTGAAGAACAGACCTATATCAGGGCTTGTTCCTGTTTTGTGTTCCATATAAGTGGCCACAAGAAACCTTACTTAAAATGCATGTAGCATAGGGATCATTGTGTATAACCAATGCAGGGAAATGCTGCTGATGATGAAATCCCTCTGATTTCATTTTTCCCCCCAAAAAATGTAATTGCTGTAAAATGTGGGCTAGGTGAAATCAGGGAGATTCTAGACTCTCCAGGGAGTCGGGAGATTGATACTATTTAAGGGAGCCTCCTACAGAATGCAGGAGGGGAGGCAACTACTGTATGGTGTAATGCAGGGGTAGCCATCTCCAGTCCTTGAGAGCTACCAAAAGTTAAGGTTTTCATGTCTCCTCACAGAATCGCAAGTGAAGTATTTAGCTCCACCTGTGGATCTATTAAAATGTTAGTCAGTAATGAGTGCACCTGTGAAGTGAGCTGGAAAACGTGAACTGTTGGTAGCTCTCGAGGACTGGAGTTAGCTACCCCTGGTGTAATGGGTGTGTTTTTTTTTTTTACTCCATTGGAGTGGGAGCTGCATCCTACAAGGTTAAAACCTGTAAATCCTGGCATGCTGGTAGAGGGAGTGTCGATGTGCTTCCTGCTAAGACACCCAAACTTTTTGCTCTATAGAACAGTGTTACAGATATCTAAAAGGGTGCTAATAGACTGGTAATTACACTATAATGTCATTATCTTTAGCAGGTGGGTATCTGATGGGTGCTGATGACCAGGTAAAGATGCAGGTTCCAGCTGCTATTACCATGCAGGTTCCGCTAGCTGTGCCTATGCAGGTGCCAGCAAAGTCTCCTGCTGTTCCTGGTAAGTTGTTGTATTAGACCAGGGGTGGCCAAACCTGTCCTAAAGATCTACCAACAGTTTGTGTTTTTCAAGCAACCTGTGGATCTATAGTAGGGATGACTGCAGCATGTTTGAAAATGTGACAGTTAGTAATGACTGCACCTGTGCACCAGCTAGAGAGTCTGGGAAATGTGACAGTTAGTAATGACTGCACCTGTGCACCAGCTAGGGAGTCTGGGAAATGTGACAGTTAGTAATGACTACAGCTGTGCACCAGCTAGGGAGTCTGGGTAGTGTGACGGTTAGTAATGACTATTCCTGTGCACCAGCTAGGTGGTCTGGGAAACGTGGACCGTTAGTAGATCTCAAGGACCGGTTTGGCCACTCCTGTATTAGAGGAACTTGGAAATATTGTACTGTAATTGGGATGCTGTCAAAAGGCCAACAACCATTGGCAGACAGTCAAATTGCCGAAACATTCAAAATGTCAACATTCCTTATGCGGATTTGAACGTTGATTTGGTAATAAAGTTTTGTCCGGTCTTCAAATGTCATTAACATTTAAATAGAATCCGGTGGAAGAAATTTAAACCATTTTCTCTTCCTATTTTTGCCCAGTAGGGGGCACTGTTTTGCCCAGTGGAGCTTACAATTTATATCCCCTATCATGTGTACATGACGACACATAGGGATCATTTTTGTTGAGAGACAATTTTAATGTTTTTTTCCCAAATTTGCAATTTCAACATGTTATAGTTTCCTGTAAGTTTACTAAAATGTTCTTGCCAGGAGCCTGGCACCAACAAAAGCCCATCCTGGTGAAGAGCTGGAGGTAGTGTGATACTGTGTAGATGGCCATACATCTATAGATTTATTGTCCAATCTGGCTGGTTGGACCAAAAACCTGGTAATGGGTGAGAGTAAATGACGGTTTCCAGCATTTCAAAACAAATGGTCAACAGTCATTCACAGCCAGATGTATCAAGCTTCAAAAAGTGATCAAATGGAGAGTGATAAATAACCAGCCAATCAGCTCCTAACTGTCAGTTTTCAACACTAGCCTGTAGCATGTCAGTTAGGAGCGATTGGCTGGTAGTTTGTCACTCTCCACTTTATCACTTTTTGAAGCTTGATACATCTAGCCCTCAGTCATTTTGTTCCAACCAGCCAGATCGGACAATAAATCTGTAGATGCATGGCCAGCTTAACAGCTTGGGTCCCTGGAAGTCCATGTCACCAGGGACCAGTGGTGGATCCTGAGGGTGGGCTGCAGCGCAGTCCAAAATTCAAATAGAGGATCTGCACCAACTGCCACTCCAAATACTGGCCTACCATTGAAGGCAAGGACTCATTGGCAGTTGCTGTGGATCCTCAATTTGAATTTTGGACTGTGCTGCAGCCCACCCTCTGGATTCGCCACTGGTCCCTGGTGACATTGACTGCCAAGAGCTGACACACTCTGCCTAGGGACTGTCACTTGGTCTTCCTAGCTCTCACCTACACACTTACTGGTCACTGGGTTTGCTTTGATCTCTCGGCAATGGGTGTCTGTGCCAGCTACCCCACATGGGTAGGCCTGGTCAATACGTTACTCTAAGGGAGATTTATCAAACTTTCTGAGTAGTGTCGCTCTGTTGTGGTGCTTCAAGAACAGTGTGGTCTGTATTTCAGCACGGATATTGAGACCAAAACTGTGCAAGAAGCACCGCTGCAGGCAGGGAAGAGGAACTGCATTGATTGAAAGATGCACTGTGCTAGAAGGAACTCTACTGTAGTATATCCCAGCCTATATGTGACAATGAAGGCAAGTTTTGGTGTTCTGTCGGCATCTGATTTTCTGCAATGTAATGCAGACCGTCTTTATTTGTCTGCAGTGACCACCCAGCCCCCATCCCAACCGCTATTCCAGCCCCAAATTGTGGTGAATGTACAAGGCAGTAATAACCCAATGGGGATGCCAATGTCCTTTGGACCCATTACGTGGAGCACCGGACTCTTTCAGTGTTTTGAAGACATCCCAGTTTGTAAGTAATCACCATAGAACCATTGCTTTATATACTGAAATTTGTGGGCTAAGTTATTTGTGTACAATACAGTTCCCTTGAGTATAATACAGAATTATAGTGTAAGGCTATGAGAAAGTAATGCTGCTTTCCCACTGCAGAGCCATTTAAAGTACCGGTATTTTTAAACGGTATTTAAAACGGTATTAGCATTCACATTGCACTAGATAACCATTTTAAATACCGTTTAAGTACTATTCACATTGCAGTGAACCGTTTAATTTTCTCAGTAACCCCCCCCCCCTCCCCTGGTACCTGCCCTGCACCCCCACTCCCTCCCCTGGTACCTGCCCTGCACCCACCCCCTCCCCTGGCACTTACCTGCGTGGGGGATCTGGGCAGCGGGTCCGGCATGGGCACAGCACTTCAGGTCCCTCCCTGTGGCTGATGGATGCAGGGCAGTGGGGAGGCAGCGGGGTGGGGTCCATTTGGGATCCGGGCAGTCCCTGGGGCTGATGGTAACTAGTAGTTCCCACTATGCGCATGTGTAATGAGTGCCGTGCATATAAATGAGCCTCTCATTACATATGCACATATGTAATGAGCGGCTCATTTAAATGCCCAGTGCTCATTACACATGCGGATCCCCCATGCAGGTAAGTGCCAGGGGAGGGGGTGGGGGCAGCTACCAGGGGAGGGGGGGTCTAGTAAAGGTACCAGGGGAGGGGGAAGTAGTGTGGGATTTTTAAATACAGTTTAAGAGGCATTCCCACTGCCTTAAAAATGGTATTTAAACGTGTAGAACTCTGCTTTTTAAACGGGTTGAAATACCGGTAAACTTTAACCCGGTATTTCAACTCTGGTGCTTTCCCACTGCAGCCTTAAACTGTAAATTGTGGGGAAAAAACGTCAATTTACCGTTTAAGAGCTGCAGTTGGAAAGGGGAATAATATAGGAAGGTATATATGACAGTTTGCTTCATTTGAGAACACAGCCACGTATATTTAAATGCTTCTGGTTTGGTCCCTCCCCCCTCATTTCAGTGGCAAAACTTGTGGGTCCAGGTGCAAATATATAATTTGGGGGAGGCAGAGTGACCGGGGAATATAGTGGCTGACAGGAAGAGGCAGTGTGTGTGACCGAGGAAAACGGTGGGTGGCAGGGGGAGGCAGGGGACGTGACCGGGGAATACGGTGGGTGACGGGAAGAGGCAGTGTGTGTGTGATAGGGGAATATGGTGGGTGGCAGGGGGAGGCAGTGGGTGGCAGTGTGTGTGACAGGAAGAGGCAGTGTGTGTGACAGGAAGAGGCAGTGTGTGTGACAGGAAGAGGCAGTGTGTGTGACAGGAAGAGGCAGTGTGTGTGACAGGAAGAGGCAGTGTGTGTGACAGGAAGAGGCAGTGTGTGTGACAGGAAGAGGCAGTGTGTGTGACAGGAAGAGGCAGACATGGGCAGCAGTGGGCCCCCAAATGCAATGCACCAATGGCAATTCCGCAGCTGCCTCATTTGCATACACATGCCAATAGCACCTGGTTAACTCACAATACCTTAAACTTAACTTAAATATTCTGCTGGAAGAAACAGCCTGATACGGGAATACTTATGGTTTTATCTAATCAGAAAATGTTATTGGTGGGGACAGTGGTGTTAATATAATAGACCTAGTGGTATATAATAGACCTCCCCACCAGTGTTCCCTCTAAGATGTGCGTGCGCACACAACTCCACGAGCGTGCGCACAGACTTTACAGCAGAGCGCACAAAGCAGCTTTTTGCAGTTGTGGACTCAATTAATGTGTGTTTTACCCATTAACTACATTGTGTGCTGTATTTTGAATGTTTAAATGTTTAATATAATTTTGAAGTAAACTTAACACAAATGCTGAACGTCATTTTCCAGTTTTATAAGTGACGCACACTAATTTTAAATTCCTTCCAAAGTTGCACAGCTAAAATCTTTTTCAGCACACAGCCTTCGTAAAATTAGAGGGAACATTGCTCCCCACCCACCACTCAGTACCTGATCATTGTCATGGGATACTGCCCCGCTGTCGCAGATCTGCAGTGATTTTACTCATTCTTCAGGTCTGTCGCACTTCTCTTTAATACAAATGTCTCATCCAAAATGTCCGCTCTCTCCTCTGAGGCGGCAGCCATTTTAGGAGGGACATTTTCGAGGGGGGAGGATCGGCAGACCTACAAATATCTGTAGTTCCATGTGGGGGTGCTGCAATAGCTCATGCTAGTCTCCAGCACCTCTAAGCAATAGCTGGGGCTATTGCTACGCCCCTGGGTGGGGCTAGCTTGTATTTTTTTCCGTCCTAAATTGTCCACTGTGCAGAGAACCCTGCCCTGCAATGTTCCATGGTGATGAATCTTTGTACTGTAGTAACTTTTCTACCTCTGTCTCCCCCCTCCAGGCTTGCTGGGCTGCTTCTGCCCCATGTTTTTACCCTGCTACTTGTCGTCACTGTTTGGTGAGGTGTGCTTCCTCGGCTTGTTACCCGGCGCTATGTTTGCGCTACGCACCGGTGTGCGAGAACGTTACAGGATCCCGGTGAGTCACATTACACAGCAGTGTAATAATACATGCCGTCTCTCTCCGGGAGAAGCCCAACTTCAAGAGAGAGAATAAAGTTGGAGTAGGGATGGCCATCGACCATTGATTATAAATCATTGATGGTTTATGGCCGATGTCTAACAGTTTTGACATTGATGGGAACCAGATGTTTTCCCACCATCGATGTCCAGCTTATACTAATAGTTTTGTGTTGCTTTTTTCCCCAAGGGGCTGGGACACGGAGCATTTCTCCGCCCCTGACACCCATGAAGCCCCGCTCCCATATTTTCATTGGCCCACAGGGCAATCAATCAAAGAAAATGGATGACCATCGATATGTAAAAACATTGATGATCATCCATTGCACTATCGATGGCAAATGCAACGATGGCCTTTCCTAGTTGGGAGTTTGCCCATGGTATCCAATAAGCTACTATAATTTCACAGACTGAAAGATGATTGGCTGCCACTGTCTTATCTCTGTCCATGCAGGGCGACCTCCTGAACGATTACTGTGCAGTCTGCTGCTGTTCGGCGTGTTCCCTCTGTCAGATTGCACGGGAAATAAAAGGACGGGACCGGCAGCGCCGTGGGAATAACCATCAGTCACATCAATTCTTCAACTTCTGATGTCACCCCAAAGCCTGGTGACATCACTTTATTTATATTTCTAATTTAATACTATTAACTTTAATAAATACTTATTTATATAACTTTTTGGTCCCTCTTCTATTACACATTGCTGTAGGTACATCCTTCTGTGCATTAAACAATCCAGATAAACCTCCCTCTATATAGAGTTGGCGTATATGGGTGCGTGCTTGCCAACAGTCACTGATTGCACCTTACCCCCATCATCAATCGGTTTGCCCACTGCTCTGACAGTTCTCACCCAACTCCATCCATGTGGGACATTTTCAAACAGGGCCCAATTAAAGGTTCCTGGTGCCCTAGGCTAATACACATGTAGCTCCACTTGTAATGCTGCTAAACACACGTGTATGGGCGCTCAGGGACTCGCCAGTCATACTGATCATGTGCATATAACGCAGGTTATACAACTGGCATGTAGGATATAATACATGGAAGTGGAATCTTTGGCCCTCCAGCTGTTTAACTATGTATCCCAGCATGCTCTGCAAATGATTTTAACATGGCAAAACTGTATCAGGGCATGCTGGGATGTGTAGTTCAAGAACAGCTTGAGAGCCAAAGGTCCCCCATCCCTGATCTAATGCTTGTTGTATGTAAATGGAGACTGTGCTACAGCACCAGCCGGGCAGCCTACAGTCAATGTACATAAAGTAATGGTTCTATCAGTAAGTTGCATTGACTCAGCCATCTGGCAGTTACATTAAGAACTTAACCCCCTACAAGAAGGAACAAATTACACATGGATTGGACAGGACCAAAGAGGGTTGTCGAACCCCTTACCAACTGTTGCACATCCAACTTGTTTGTACTCAAGCATAATAACATAACTTATGGATTGAATATAAGATGACTGACTGTCCAGGTCCCCAGTATAGTAAAGTAGAATACTTTACCTGTAAGCCCTGCATCGCCGAGGCGGGGTGGCAGGTCCCTGCGTCTCTTCTGTGGCAGTGTCCTCACCTACGTCCTTTATCCGGACAAGTGGCTCAGCTGCTGGATGTACTGGGAATAATGTGGATTAGATCAGGGATGGGGAACCTTTGGCCCTCCAGCTGCTGTTGAACTACACATCCCATACTGCACTGGTACAGTGTTGCTATTTGGCCAGGCTAAAATTGTTGCAAGGCATTCTGGGATGCATAGTTAAACAGCTGGAGGGCCAAAGGTTCCCCATCCCTGGATTTAATGGATCAACAGTGGGAGTAGACAACCGGTATAACATCTATATAAGTTGAAGTGTGCGTGTCTGTCACATTGTGGGCACATATAGCTGCCAAATTCGACAATGTACCGCTGGACCCAGTTGTGTGCACCTGGAAGCTGTTTTGGGTACAGATGGGTCGTCTGCGAACGAACCGGATCTTTTGAACGGGTCCCAACCAAGAACGAGTGAGCCGCCGATCCCAAAAAGGTGATCCGTTTCAGTTTCGTTTTCCATTACAATGCATTTTCTTGATCTCAGTGCTGCCACCCGTGGCAGCTGAGATGTACTACCTCTGGAGACTGAGTACAGTGCTTTGACTACAAGTGATAGAAATATTAGCTGCTGCTGCTGCCAGTGATGGCCATCGGTGCAGACGCCATCGATGGCGATTCTGCACCCAGCTATCGATTAGTGTTTTTACTCGGTCATGTATATTCCCCCTTTTTTTTTTTTTTTTAAATCGAGCCTAAGACCCGTCTAAAAGATCTGTATCTTTCCATCGAGAGATCCGGTGGGTCCCGGCTCAGCTTAATGATCCGTTTTGACCATCTTTAGTTTTGGGGAAATTTAAAACCCACCAAGGTTCAATTTGCCTTGATTGATGATCTGGGAAAAAAGATGGACTATCTGGGAAACAGATGATGAAGGAACAACTGCACACCTGATTTCATTGCTGTCATTGAGTATGAATGCAAACGCATTCTAACGTTATGGTGGAGGCTTTAAACCAGGATTGCCTACCTGACCCTCTCCTTCAGGGTGAAAATGCTCTGTTCCTGGACTTCCCTGGTAATAAAATATCAAATTAACTGCGCTGATGGTAATAGCAGCTCTCATAAATAGTTAGAGATCACAGGGGAGCGCTGTACTATGTTTATACGAGTGACACCTGTGGAATAAAAATAGTAAAATAAGGTTTACACTCCTTTTGGAGGATGTGAAGTGAGAGAGGGAGATTGTCACGCTGTCCCTACTAACCCTAACCTTACAGATGAAGCTGTATTCCTCAGCGCAATGCTGTCCGCTGGATGTGATCTTCTGTAGTGGCTTCGATCCCGGGACGCGGCTTGCTGACGTCAGCGGCTGGCGTGTCGGTACTTCGGGCAGCGGCAAGACAGCTTCTCCTCTCCTTAAGTCTCCAACGCGGTTCATGCCACCATGGGCACTTTGTCAAGGATGACTTCATTAAAACAACAAGCTTTATTTATACTAGATTGCGTACAGGAAGTGTGTTTTGCTTTCATGACTTCCGGATTTTGGTAAAAAGCGGGAAGCACATGTTTCATTTCTTATTGTGCTGATATGTTTTTTTCAATGATGTTTTGTGCTAGGATTTAAAACTTATTCAGTGTCACTCGTTTTTTTTTTTTTTGGGGGGGGGGGATGTTTCTTAAAAAGAAAATGTAGTGAATAGTTTTTATGGGGTATTTTTATTTGGAGTTTGGAGGTTAAAGAAAGGCATTCAGTTCAATATCGATGTTTAGACCTCTTGGTTCTAAAGTTTTTAGTTCGAATATCCACTTGGTCTCTGTTTTTTTCAATTGTTGACAGTTTTTATATGAGTTCTTGTGCTTATTTTATTGTTTTTGATGAAGATTTACAAGTAACTCTAAGACAATAGAACAAATAATTCAAAAACACTGGCACATTCTGCAACTAGATGAAATTCTAACTACAATCATTCCCCAAAAAAACTAAGAATTATATACAGGAAAGCCAATAACATAAAAAATCAATTAGTGACAATTTCAATTAACAACAGACAAAATGAAGCCAAAAAAACAGCAGGCTTTTTCAAATGTACCAACTGACCTTCCCGCACTGGACCACAGGCAGCCATTTTACCGAAAGCCATGCTGCTGGCTCATGGAGTCCCTGGTGTCGGCTGCTTCTGCCGGGTCACAGGTGGGCACGGTCTCCTCTCCTGCTGCGCCACCTAGGTCCAGCTGCTGCCGGGGAGGGGGCGGGGACTGCTTCCCGTTGGTCCCGCACTGCTGGTCAGACAGGGAGCAGGACTGTGGTGTGGAGCAGGGGGCGGCGACGACAATCCTCCGCGGGAAGTGATCCTGTGACCTGGATTGGGAGGCTGAGTTTTGCTTCCCCCTTCCTAGTTTTATGGTGCCGGGGCTCCTCTGTTGAGGGGCAGTGGAAGTGCTCGCTGTGGGGTCCTGCTCAAGGCGCGCATCTCCCTCCTGTTGGCCGTTCCCGGACACCCCCCCCTCTGCCAGCAGACTCACCTGTCCTGTCCTTGGCTATCTCCCAGCGGCGCCGGGCTGCCCGCGCTGCTGCCTCGTCACCAGGTGGGCCTTACGTGTGTGATTGGACAGCGGATCCAGCACTGGATCTGCTGACCCAATCACATCTGGGGGTGTGCGTTCATACTGGTGCCCCTGTCATTGCGGCACCAGTATGAATGCTGCTTCCCTATTCATTTTCAATGGTCTTTTACAGCCCATTGCTGCCCCCTGCTCTCCCCTACCTGCCCCCCGCTGCCCGTAGTTTTAATGTTAACAGCGGGAGGCACCTCTCCCACTGCCTCCCACCCTCCTCACATGCAGCAGTCTAGAGGTAGAAATGATGAAAATAATAAAAGATATATAAATATATTCTTTTTATTATTTACATCATTATGACAGGGGAGGCTCTGCCACCCCTGACTGCACGTCCCTGCCCACATATATACGTAGTGCACCTCATACACTTACATATTGGACAGATACACACAGCACACGCACATCACACACACACTTAAACATTGCACAGATACACACACATATGTAGCGCACCTCACGCTTACACATTGGACAGATACACACAACACACCACTCACAGAGCCGGATTAACAATGGGCCTGATGGAGCTACAGCTCCAGGCCCACTCTCTAAATAGGCCCATTTTGTAGCTGAGGGTCAGGGCTTTCCAACGAGACCAGCTCCGAGTCTCTAGCCACCCGGGAACCGGAGATACTGCCAGGCAAAGCTGGGACGTTTTCCCCATAGGATAACATGAGACCCACAAATTCCGACTCCCACCTGGTTCCAACGGCATCACAGAAGCTCAAGGTTGATCTCAGTCTAACCCAAATTGGGCCTTCAATCTGATACCAGGCTGGTCCATATGGGTTCATTGGTTCTAGAGATTATTATTTTTTTTTTTTTTCATTTTTGAAATGTAATTTCATGGTTGTTCATGTTGTTTGAGGACAGATTTCTCTGGAACCAAATGGCCCAGTTTCACAGGACCAAATTCATTTGAAAATAATTAAAATCCCTCATGTAAATGGGTCAGTTGGTTCCGAAGATATAGCTGGTTGTTTAAAGGGGGGAGGGTAGTTTTCTCTCTTCCTCACGCCAGAAAATGCAGGAACTAGGCTGGTGTAAAAGGGGCCAATCCAGGAATGTCCCTGCATGATCCTGGGTCAATTTTCCTGGGTAAATCCCTGCATTTTCTGGTGTGAAACGGGTATCATATCAAATAGCTGGGACCTACATTGCTCTGAATACAGCCGGGCAGCCCCCTGCTCTCTGTCCGGCTGTCAATGGCTGTCATTTCTGCCTGGCGGCGGCTGTCCCTCAGTTACCACAAGCATGTATTCCCCCTTGGCAATGAGCATGTAATCCCATATGGCAATGAGCATGGAAACTCTGGCAATGAGCATGGAACCCCTGGCAATGAGCATATAGGTAAGCAGCACTTATGTAGCATAATTTTTAATAGGCATTATGGTGTTTGGCTTAATACGTAATGGACATTATGGTGTGTGGCTTAACATGTAATGGATATTATGGTGTAATTTTTAATGCACACCTTTGGCGCGCAATGCCCATTTATGAATCATATTGTGCATTATTGCTCAATCTGTTTGGTATAGTGTGTATTTTGGCTCAATCCATGTGGCAGAATGTGAATTTTGCCTTAATCTGTGTGGCATAATGTGAATTTTGACTCAATCCGTGAACCATAGTGTGAATTTTAGCTCAGTCAGTGTGAATTTTTTTCTCATTCCATGTGGCATAATGTGTAAGAGTATAAAGGGGTGTGTACAGTATAAAGGGGTTATTATTGTGTTGCATGATTTGTCTAAGGGATATATGGGGTCCGGTATGATATGCTGGCGGTCGAAATACCGACGCCGGACTCCCAACCGCTGCAATGCCGACAAGGGGGGGCTGTGGATCGCTCCCCCTTTCGGGTTCGCTGCACTCACCAAGCAGAGGGCATGGTGCCTTGCTACGCTCGGCACACTATTTTATTCTGACTGGAGTGCCGCCTCACCCCGCAAGTATTTTAGGACATCGGCATCCTGCGGGTGCACCTTTGGATATCTCCCTGCATTTTTCCTATGTCAGACCCCTGCTTTTTCCAGGCATATATAATTAGTTTAAAGTATTTACAAAAATAGAGACACACCCATGAGCAGACCACCCAACCAGAACACTGGTCACGCCCCCCACATTATTATTTGCTGGCCACAACCCCTATTATTGCGCATAATAGGCCCTTGATCATTTTCAGCTCCAGGCCCATTTAGACATTAATCTGGCTCTGAGGGGCAGGGGTGGCCAGAATTTTGTGTCCCGGGATCTACTTTTAGTTCACATATTTAGCGGAGATCTACCAATGGGCCTGATTCGGAGGTGACCATATACTGATATTTAGTTTTGCTATTCCGCATGCATGAAAGTACCGAAAACCCCTTACTGCAGACCCGTACATCTAACTGTATGATGGCGGGCACAGTTGCACATGGCATTGCTGCCAGTAGAGATGGTAACTGTATATTTCTGCAGATATGAATATATAAGAATCAGCAACTGCACACAGTGGCGTAGCTACGTTTTGGGCGCCCCCCCCGCTGTTAGGGGGGGGGCGCCCATACCCACCCCCGCCGCCGCCCCGTCGAGCAACCCCCCCACCACCCCGGCCGCCCTATCGCCTATGCTAACCCCCTGCCCCGCAGTCTTACCTATCGCGCTGGTCCCGGCGGCTCCGTCCGTTCATCTGCTGAGGACCACCACAAAATGGCCGCCCCCGTACAGCAGACAGTTTCAGAGAACTGTTTGCTATATGGGGGCGGCCATTTTGTTGTGGTCCTCATCAGAAGAACGGAGCCGCCGGGACCAGCAAGATACGTAAGTCTGCGGGGGATTTAGGGGGGGGGGGGTAACTAAAGCACCGCAGCCCCCGGCGCCCCCACATGCACAGCGCCCCCCCGCGGTGGTGGAGGCTGCTGTGCTATAGTTACGCCCCTGACTGCACATACATACACAAACATACATACATACATACATACATATGTTCGCTAGGCTGCTAACATACACAACCTACTGAACAGTCTGTATCACTGGAACCATTACCACAGCCCACAGTTATCACTCCTGAGCTGTCAGCAATCCACGTGGGATCATGCCTATATTATATGCAATTCAGAGTTTAACATCTTCCAAATGTAACACGGAATTAATATCGTTTTTCTTATTTATTTATTTTACTTTCGGTCAGTTATGTAATTATTGTCTGTAATTGGAACCTCTGCAGTGTGAATCCTGTCCTACCCCTTTCACATCACAAAATGCAGGGTCGCACTGGGACTTTGAAATGGTTCAGTCCCTAGACAACCCTGCATTTGGGATGCAGTTAAGATCCCGGCAGTCAGGATCCCGGCGTTCAGAATCCCGACGCCGAAATCCCGACACATTCTCCCTCCGTGGGTGTCCACGACACCCCTGGAGGGAGAATAAATTAGTGTGCCGAGCGTAGCGAGCCTGTAAAGGGGGGTGATCCCCGTCCCCCCCTTGTCAGGATTTCGGCGGTCTGAACGCCGGGATCCCGACCGGCGGGATTCAATACTGAATCCCTGCATTTTACTCTGTTCACATACCCTCAGCGAACTGCCAATATTGCCGGTTCGCTGACCTCACCCAGGGGCGTGGCAGAGCATCATCGGGGGAGGTGGAGGAGGCAACGCTTAGTGCTGGCGCTGCTCCAAGCACTGCCTCCTCCATTGGTGTGAACGGGAAACAAGTCACTCGACCTTATTAACCTGTTCACACCGCAAAGCAACACGGCAATGAACCAGTAAGAACCCTTCTTTTTTACTGGTTCATATTGCAGTGTTGCTTTGCAGGACCCAGTAACCCCTTTCACATCGCACCAATTACCGTGTCGAACCGGCATGAACCTGGTAATCACAGTAGGTGCGATGGGAAAGGGGTATAGGTTGCTTTTTATTTTACCCTTGTATGTTCTATTGTCATGTATTGCTAATTGCACATTTTAACCTACGTAGTGCGTCCAAGATGGCCGCCTCGCCTGGGACTCTCCTGTGTAGAAAGAGCCGTGACTGGTTCTGATAATTATGCAATGATCTCTCCTAATCCCAATGTGCGTAGGAGGAATAATCCTTGGCATCGATAACACAAAATGTCTGTCACACCTTTGTATTTTATTCATTGTTTCTGAATTCTCTGAAAACCTAAACTTCTGTAATATGTTCATGTTATCTGTAACGTGTCCTGTGCCGAACTGGAGAAAAATACTGTAGAAATATAATTCTTCTTCTTCTTCTTCTTCTTCTTCCTTTGTTAAATCTTGTTTTTATTTGTATATATTATTATTATTATTATTTATCAGGAGTTAATAACCCATATATCATATAACCGACTTGCATTATTCACATACAACACATACAAATATAATGTTTCCCTACCAAACCTTGAGCACATATTAGTCGGAGGCATTGATTCATTACTCCATAAGCCCCGCCCATTTGTATGGTCAGCTCAGTGATCGGGGTGTAAACTTACTCCATAAGCCCCACCCATTTGTATGGTCAGCTCAGTGATTAGGGTGTAAGCCTACTCCATACGCCCCTCCCATTTGTATGGTCACCTCAGTGATTAGGGTGTAAGCCTACTCCATTTACTTTCCATTACCACCTCTAATCTCATTTACCCACCAGCCCTCACTGCGACCTCCTGACCTTTTGGAGCATTTATTAATATAAATAAAGACAAATTCACACAAAATATATTTAATAAATAAATTCAAACTTTTATTTTAAGTAAAATGTATATATTATTTTTGCTCTGCATTATAAAATAGGGAATACTGGAACAGGATTGTTCCAGAACTCTTACACACTTGTCCTATAAGAGGAACAAGATGGTGGAAGCCACATGACTCATAGAGAGTCATCCATCAGCACTCAGGAGAGGAAAAACCCCCTGTGGGGGAAACCTCTGGGGACCCATGGCTGACGGACTGCCCGTCCCTCTAGGCATTAAGAGACTTTGCAGAGTTTGCCCAAACCACCCACCCACTAACCTTATATAACCCGTCATCCCTTCTGTCACCCCAAATCTGTATTTTAACTTTTTTCCCAGATGATGAAGAACGCACCCGATGGCACCGGGGGGCACGCGCATGTCCAAAGTAATGGGGGGAGAGACAAGGTAGGGGGGAGAGACAGACAAGGTAAAAGGGGCGAGACAGACAAGGTAGGGGGCGAGAGAGACAAGGTAGGGGGAAAGAGACAAGGTAGCTAGCTACCCATTAGTATTAGGACTCCATGTAAGAATCAGCCAGAACCCCTTTAGGACTCGTCTACTGGTGCTATAAGGGGTTAGGGCTGCAATGATATATATAGGACAGCTCTAACTCTGTTTCCTATGTCCCCACCGGGTCTGATCTCTATACACATACACAGACGGCCGTCATGTATGTGCATTAGTCAGTAACCCATTGCCAACAGGCTGCTGGCAACACAGCAGAGGATACAGCGGAGGAGGGGACACCGCTGGTCCTCGCTGGAAAGATACTGTGTGTGATGGTAAATACCAGCGGCATATCCTGTGTATCACCCTGACACTAACACAATATGCTGCCAGTATTTAGTATCACTCTTACATGGAGCCCAAACTATGATATAACTATAACAACAGTATCAGATAATAACAAAGTAATGGGTACAGCACCGTATACATCTCTCCCACCTCTGCACATTAATAAGTAGGGATCCGTACGGGGACTTGATGCAGCATAGTAGGACACATTTGTGCCTTGCGACACGTCCTAACCGCTCCATACAGGGTTTATCCAGCGCCATCCAGACACCGCCCTTAGGTGTCCCAGGCACAGCCCTAGTGGCTGCTTAGTACTGCCCCCCTAGGTGGGAGATTTGTTATTATCCAATACTGTCCTGTCGGTCAGGTGATCAGTCATATATTACAGTAGTCACGCTCCGAGTCTACCGCCGCATCGTGCTAAACTGCCCTTATCTCTGTCCAGTCACTAACCTTATGTGAGTATGTCCTCCTGCTGGTGAGATGCGCACTGCCCGGAGTTCTGTGAGGTGAATGAGTGAGACAGCCTCAGTATAGCCCTGATTATGACATCACTATGACCTCACAGACCCCACCTGATTGGCCAGTTTGTGGTTTGAGGCCCATTATGACATCACAGCTCCTTTATCTTTTGCATGGCTGACCTGAGGGAAATGTGATTTAACTTCTCACTTTAAATATTACATTCACATCAGAATCTAATGTATTATTTGATGGCAGGATTTCCCTATAAATCTTTGGTAATGTGAGGTTTTATATGAACACAATTTTCACTGTAATTACATTGTATTCTAGCAGGGGTGACCTCCCATCATAACTTATTCCAGGAGAGACAAGATGCTCTCTTTCTGGACATTCATATCAGTGGCAGTTGCAGGGCTGCAGCACAGTCCACAATTCAGATAGGGGAGCCCCACCAACTGCCACCTTAAACACCACAGTCTGGACTCACTGGCAGGTGTGGCTCCCCTTATTGAATTTGTGACATTGGTGCAGTCCCACATCTACAACTACCACTGGCAGCAAGTCCAGGAGCAGAGCATTTTGTCCCTCCTGGAATGGGTCATGTTGGGAGGTATGCGGGATCTACTTTTAGTTCACATATTTAGCAGAGATCTACCATTGTCAATGTGCCTGATTCGGAGGTGGCCCATATACTGATATTTAGTTTTGCTATTCCGCATGCATGAAAGTACCGGAAACCCTTACTGCAGACCCGTAAATCTAACTGTATGATGGCGGGCACAGTTGCACACGGCATTGCTGCCAGTAGAGATGGTAACTGTATTTCTGTAGATATAAATACATAAGAATCAAGAACTGCACAATCAGCGTGAATCTCAGCCAATCAGCGTGCGCCGTGCGGCCAGTGTTTTCAAAACAGAAGCGCTTCCCGCGCCGCCGCATATCGCTAGTTATTTCTTATTCACTGAAGGGACCCCCACCGCCGCCAGCTTTATACTCAGCGCCGCAGGTACCCGCGCAGCAAGGACACCACTGCAGGCTCCTGTCAGAAGCCGGCATGGACCCCCTTTGCACGGGGGGCGAGGGGCGAACTGCCGCCCTCCAGTGGCCGGCCCTGCATACATACATATACATACATACATACATACATACATACATACATACATACATACATACATACATACATACACACACACATACATACATATACACACACATACATATACATACACACATGCATACATACATACATATATGTATATATATACATACATACATACATACATACATACATAGCATCCACCTCTTAACCAGGCTCACAGGCCCTATGCTTCCCACAATAGATTTTGTTTTGCTGACCGCTCTTACACACATAGGGCCACATTCTGCTTGCCTCGCTCGGACACCAATTCATTTGCATAGTGTATCTTAGCCCACTGCGCATGCGTACCATTCGCAAGGCGCATGTGTAGGTTTGGGCAACCGTGCACACTCGCGACCTTACGAGTAGAAATACGCTAGCGAACAAACTCGTGCAGAGTAGTCGTAATGTGGGCGTATGGATTGGCGAGGGCACAACTGGGCGGTAATCGGGGCGTATACTGGGGTGGTGACTACATGTGCTGGGCGGTGGCTTCGCTCCACTGTGAGAGCGCTCGGACTGATTGAGCTTAAAATCATTAGCTCGGTAAAAGTAAAGGCCCCCATACACTATGCGATTTTGGGCCGATTTCATCCGATTTCGGCACTTTGTGCCGATAATCGGGTGAAATCGGCCCAAAATCGTAGGTGTGTGATATCTGATCCGATCCGCGGTCCCGTGCGCATCGGACCGGATCAGGGAGGTCGGACGGTCTGTACATACGATCACGTCCAACCTCCCTGTGTGCATATGCCTGCCACCTGACAGGCATATGCATGCAGACACCGGGGGAGCAGTGGGGCGGGCAGCGGGTCCCTGAGCGCCGGCGAGTGCTGCTGACTGACCTGGCCGGGCAGTGTACTTACACATAGCAGCAGCGGGGACGGGACGGGACGCGTAGTGGCGCCGCCCGCCCCCACCACCGCTGCCCGCCCCCACCACCGCCGCCGCTGCCCGCCCCCACCACCGCCGCCGCTGCCCGCCCCCACTACTGCCGCTGCCCACCCCCACTACTCCTCACCGCCCTGCAGCTCCCCGGGTTTTTTTTTACATGGGATAAATCGCATGCGATTTATCCCATGTAAAAAATGGCACATCAAGTGCCAAATTGTATGTGAGCCTCCCGGGGAGCTGCCGGGCGGCTTGCAGGTAAATTGGGTCAGACTTGTCCCTAGGACAAGTCGGCCTAATGTATAGGGGCCTTAAGTCTTACGCCTTGCAGGACAGCCAAATCTCTGCCCCACATTCGCAGGGGCGATCAACACGGACAATTGCTAAAATACCTACACACAATATACACCCATGCAGCATACACGTTTCTCTACTATTAGTTATATAATCACATATATAAGAATGGTAGATGCTATATGTGATTGGATTACTAATAGTATTACTAATACTGGCCATAGTGACCTTCAAATGAAATTATATTGTTATATTTTATTTTGTATTTGAATTGCTTTGATACCTTTATGTTTATTTTTGGATTACATTTGATTTCTATTTTAGCGCAGTCTGTCTTTTTCTCTCTTTGTGATCTTTCTATATGTGGTCCAAGTACCCGCATCTGACTGCTGACTGAACAGAATATTTGTGATTGCTCATAATTTGTTACACCGTGGTCCGACAGCGCACAGCCATTTTCTTCTGTTATAGGATCTATTAGTCAGCCAGCGACTGATAACCAGGACACAAGCACGGAACCACTCTGGTATTGTATCATATTAACGGAGCAGGCGGCAGCTGTACTACAGCAGCATCAGCCTGCAGCCACTGTACCACCCATATCAGACAATTACACCCCACACACTACATCCAGGAGTCGCTCAGGATGTACTTGGTGCTGTGAGGAGCCTCTGTGCTGGTACAGAGCGGTAAGCCCAGCATATGTGGGTGTGGGGCCATACTGATATATAGCAGCTGCAGAGGGCTCTTCACAGCACTCCGGTGCTGTCATGACATCAGGGGCACTACCGGGAGCTGGCATTCTGAAATGTGTACTTTGTTAATTTGGCTGTGATCTACCAGCGGATGCCCCAAGATCTACTGGTAGATCAGGATCTACCTTTTGGCCAGGTCTGCCCTACAGCATCACAGAAACTTGAGGTTGATCTCAGTCGAACCCAAATCGCTGGGCCTTCAATCTGATACCTGGTCCACATGGGTTCATTGGTTCTAGAGATATTGCAGGTAAAACTTTTTTTTTTTTTCATTTCTGAAATGTAATTTCATGGCTGTTCATGTTGTTTGAGGGCAGATTTCTCTGGGACCAAACGGGCCAGTTTCACTGGACCAAAATCATCTGAAGGCTACATGTAAATGGGTCAGTTGGTTCCGAAGATTTAGCTGGTTGTTTAAAGGGGGGCGGGGGTGGTTTTCTCTCCCCCTCACACCAGAAAATGCAGGGACTAGGCTTGTGTAAAAGGGGCCAGTCCGAGAATGTCCCTGCAAGATCCTGGGACCATATTCGCTGCATTTTCTGGTATATAAGGGGTATTATTTCAAATAGCCGGGACATGCAGTGCTCTAAATACAGCCGGGCAGCCCCCTGTTCTCTGCCCGGCTGTTAATGGCTGTCATTTCTGCCTGGCGGCGACTGTCCCCCAGTTACCGCGAGCATGTATTCCCCCTTGGCAATGAGCATGTAATCCCACATGGCAATGAGCATGGAACCCCTGGCAATGAGCATGTAGGTATTCAACACTTATGTAGCATAATTTTTAATAGGCATTATGGTGTTTGGCATAATACGTAATGGAGATTATGGTGTGCGGCTTAACATGTAATGAGCATTATGGTGTAAATTTTTAATGTGCGCCTTTGGCGCGCAATGCCCCTATTTATGAAGCATATTGTGCATTATTGCTCAATCTGTTTGGTATAGTGCAGGCATGTCCAAACTATGGCCCTCCAGCTGTGAAACTACAAGTCCCATCATGCATTGCCACAGTTTTGCAATTAGGGAATGCTAAAACTATGTCAAGGCATGCTGGGACATGTAGTTTCACAACAGCTGGAGGGCCACTGTTTGGACATGCCTGGTATAGTGTGTATTTTGGCTCAATCCATGTGGCAAAATGTGAATTTTGCCTTAATCTGTGTGGCATATCGTGAATTTTTGCTCAATCGGTGTGAATTTTGTCTCATTCCATGTGGCATAATGTGTAAGAAGCAAGTACAGTATAAGGGGTTACTATTGTGTTGCATGATTTGTATAAGGGGTATATGGTGTGGTAAACTTAGGTTACCACATAAAAGGTGCTGACATACTGTCTACCAAGTTTCGGCTTTCAGTATTTTTTTATGACTGGAGTGCCGCCTCACCCCTCAAGTATCTTAGGACATCGGCGTCCTGCGGGTGCACCTTTGGAGTGCACCCGCCAATATATCTCCCTGCATTTTTCTTATGCCAGCCCCCTGCGTTTTCCAGGCATATATAATTATTTGAAAGTATTTACACAAATAGAGACACCCATGAGCTGACCACCCAACCAGAACACTGGTAACGTCCCCCACATTATTAGATGCTGGCCGCAACCCCTATTATTGCGCATAATAGGCCCTTGATAATTTTCAGTTCCAGGCCCATTTAGACCTTAATCTGGCTCTGACCACTCACAGTACAACACACACAGAACAGATAAAAATAAATGCATCATAGGCAGTGGCATAAGTTCATTCCAGTTGCCTGGAGGCAAGCTATATATTGGTTGGTAATAAATATATGTATGCGTGTGTGTGTGTGTGTGTGTGTGTGTGTGTGTGTGTGTATATGTTGTAGAATAAAGAGAATGTTATATGTTTTATGATCCTGCTAGGAGGGGGAGTCAGTCACAGAAGCGATATCAATGGTTTTCAATTGACTGTTTCATCTCACAGGGGAGGAGAGGTGCCCCCTTGGGAGCAGGAGCCCGGCGGCAGATAAATCTCAGGAGTGGATGTGGAATTCATAAACACACACAAGCTATAGTCAGGAGTGGTGCGCTTCAAACAACAACACCTCACCTGATTGCATTTATCGTCATTGACAGTAATGTAAACACATTCTATTATGGTGGAGGCTTCAACAAATCACAATCTTGGGCCTTTGGCACAGCATAAGATTAAATTTTGGAAATTAAATGAGAGAGAGAAAAAAAATCTGCTTCTGGCATGTTACAGACGGCATCTGAAAAAATAACAGATCTGATGTACCAACCAATCAGCTTCTAGTACCCCTTTCGCAGCACAAATGTCAGGTCGCACCTGGGATTTGGACATAGGTCCGTCTTTGAGGTGACCCGGTATTTGCAATGATTAGCTTCCACAGCGACCCGGTCATAAAAGGGGCAGGTGGTGCGTCATCAGGGCGCGAGGGAGGAGGCAGCGCTTGGAGCTGAATCTGCCTCCTCCCTATATTGTGCATGGGACCCGGGTTACCCGTTTACAATGCACAGCAACCCAGGTCGGAATGCCAGGTTGCTGGACCAGAGTTTTCCAAAAGACCCTTTCACAATGCACAGTGACCTGGGTTATTTGTGTGGTATGAAAGGGGTAGAACGGTAATTTTTCAAACACAACCTGTATAATGACAGAAGCAGATTGGCTGGACCTAGTATCTCACCAGGTTCGGTACATCTCCTCCCAATAAGCGCACCCTTGTCCTTCTCTATGGCCGATATGTAATAGGGTGCGATTTTTGGACTAGTCCAAAAATCGCACCATATCGCACAAAATCGCACCTTTCCAAATCGCATTTTTTGCCGCAAATTCGCATATGTAATGAGATGCGAATTTGCGGCAAAAAAGTGCGATATGGTGCGATTTCGGGCGCTTTTTTAGTCCTGAAAATGTGCGATTTTCAGTCATGTTGTAAAAGAAAAAAAACGGCGTGCGGTCCCCCGATAGCAAAACCAGCCCCGGGCTCAAAAAGCCGGTGCTGGTATCATAAAATCAAAGGAACAATCAAGTTGGGGTTCCCTGGATTTTATAAAACCAGCACCAGGCTCAAGGTCCGGCGCTGGTTCCCAAAATACGGGGGACAAAATGACTAGGGGTCCCCCGTATTTTAAGAACCAGCACCGGACACAACCAGCCAGCAGGGTAATGCCACAGCCGGGGGAAACTTATTATATAAGCTCCCGCGGCCAAAGCATTAACCCCCTGGCTGGTCAGCATGGGCAGGGGTCCTGGGGAAGTGGGGACCCCCCCAAATGAAGGGGTCCCCCCCCTCCAGGACTTACCAGCCCATGCTGATAGTCCGGGGCTGTCCCCGATGCCCCTGGCCGGTGGGCATCGGGCTGATGACTTGTGTAAAAAAAAAGAATTAAAACTATTGTTTTACACTGGCGAACTATGAGTCCCAGCAAGCCTACCCCGCATGCTGGGACTTGGGGAACCACAAGTCCCAGCATGCGGGGCATTAAAGGGCCCGCTGGCACTTGTAGTTCTGCAGTGAAAAAAATAGTGCACAAAATCACACTGACACCCTGTAAAATAAAACTTTAATACACACAAAACACACACACACTGATACTTACCTACCTTGAGCCCGTAGGTCGGTCCCTGGATCCTGGATTCTTCCTCCGGGGCTCCAGGGCAGAAGAGTCCGGTTCCGGGGCCTTGGTCCTGGTTCCGGGGCTGGTCCTGGGGTTCCGGGGCTCCTGGGCTGCAGAATCCGGGGTCCGGGATTCGTGGTAGTCCAGAGGGGTACCTAAGGAGGCAAATCCAACTCACCTGCTCCCCGGCGGCGACCTCCGGTGACAGCGCTGCTCCACACTGGTACCCGGCTTGCAGGACTTTGACCGGCGCTGAGATGTTTCCTCCTCGCCATCTCTGCACAGAATGATTTCTTGGCCAATCAGGAGCCGAGAAAGTCGGCTCCTGATTGGCCAGAAATCATTCTAACTAGAGACGCCGAGGAGGAAACATCTCTGCTCTAGATGCGCTGAGATGTTACTTCCTCGGCGTCTGTATTCAGAATGATTTCTGGCCAATCAGGAGCCGAGGAAAACATCTGGATGCGATTTTCAGCGATTTTTACTGCGACTCGCATCCTATTACATGTGCGATTTTTAGAAAAAATGCGATTTTGGTCAATTTTGACAAAAAATCGCAAAAGTCTAAAAATCGCACCCTATTACATATCGGCCTATATGTACTATGAGGTCTTGCTGATGTGTAGGTTTTTATCTATTTACATTTATACAGATTAACCACATCTGATGCCCCTTTCCCACTGCAGCCTTAAAACGGTATATTGACGATTTTTGAGAGCAAAATATATATATATATATATATATATATATATATATATATATATATTACACACATACACAGTATTTGTGATTAAAATATCTGTTTTATGCCCATTTGACAGACTGCGCACATTTGATCATTATAAGGGAGGTTGGTAAAATGTGACCTTGGAAAGTAATCTAGAATTTACACTTAAGCTGGGTACACATATATACAATCCAACCGTTTGGCCGACTGTACTCCCGTCGGACCGTCCACAAACAACAGCCGATCACGCGCGTACACACCTGTACAATTTTACTTGCGACGTCCAATGTACTCCCGTCCAAACAGTCGCAAGAAAAAGATTGTACCACCGTACACACTCTCTCGATTTGGGCTTTTGACACGATATATATGAACAAAATTATCATAATGGGCTGGGTTAAGGGCATACCAAAACAAAGAGGCGTGAGTACAGAACCTAAACAAAAGTGACGGGGTACGCGTCTACTAAACTTCAGTATAGAAATGCCGGTCTGGTCCCGCAGTTAAATTTGAGAGGCACAAGCAGACAGACAATAGCCCTTAAAATGGCTAAGGATAATACAAGGCACAGTTGCTAATATTTCAATATGCATTACATAATGTGACACACACGGAGCACCAAACTTCTATAAAGCCGGGTATGCGACTAGTCAGTTTGCGGTAGTCACCCTGCCAAACTTCTATAAAGCCGGGTATGCGACTAGTCAGTTTGCGGTAGTCACCCTGCCAAACTTCTATAAAGCCGGGTATGCGAGTATAGTCAGTTTGCGGTAGTCACCCTGTAGTCGCATACCCGGCTTTATAGCAGTTTGGCAGGGTGACTACCGCAAACTGACAAGTCGCATACCCGGCTTTATAGAAATAATGAATGTGACGGGGTACGCGTCTAAAAATTTGTCAGCCCTCATTATCTCCCTCAGCCCTTCAGCACCATCTTCTGTCCTCATAAATTCCTCAGCTCACTACTCACCTGTCCTGGGCTCCTGTCCAGGGCGCATATCAGCTGCTGGTCACACTGATGTTACCACAGGTACAGCCAATCATCCCGTACACAGTATGTTTTAATAAGGTCCCTCAACAACAGCTACAAGTACTGGTTTATGAGCGGATGTGCTGATTGAGATATACAGTGCATGCTGCCATTGTCATTGCAGTGGGGCAAGGTCACTTTTAAGCATTCACTGCTGGCAGCGCAGCACATGTTGCAGGATGGACCTGCTATTAGTGCAACAGTGGGATCTATTTCCCAATGTTGCTATCAGTCCTGACAGAGGCAGCTGCTTATCTACTTTGTACGAAAATGCCATAAATAGGTATTCCAAATGCTGCAATCTGCAGTCGCCAGGGTGGGAAGGGGGGTGCCACAGAACACACACTACTAGTCTGAAGCCAGCGGCGGATGGAGAAGGGGACGGGAGTTGAGATGGGATTGAGCGTCACAGGCTGCCTGATCACTGCCTGCCACAGTGATCGGGATGCAGATAATAAAGATTACTTACTAGGAGGGAGAAGGAAAAAGCTGCATCATCAGTACTCCAGAAGCTAGTAGCATCGCTGTCCGTGAGCAGCTGACTGACTGGTACAATCAGTGCATAACCATCAGCCGCGCACCCCCAGAACCGCGTCTAGCTGCTGGAAATCAATAGAAGAAGAGGCTTCTCCTCCTCCTCCTCCCTCCCAGTAAATATACAGCTGGGGAAGCAGTAATTGTAGTAAAAAATCAAGAGGGTTAAATGTGTACAGCGTAGCAGCTACAGTTAAAGTATAGACGCTGACAAGTCGCAATGTAAATAAAGGAGACGTATCAGAGTCTATGTGTTGCGTCTATGGTCTGTGTTCCATATATATATACACAGCACTAATTCAAGCTCCATTACCTGGACAACAAATCGGGAAGGGGCATAGGGTGGTGCCAGGATCGCTCAGGGTTCTCCATAACTACATGGATTAGCACCTTCCCCAGATGTCTGACTGTGGACCATGACCCGCACACAGCAGCATTAACAGCCGCCAGCGAATCGCTGTGGATATTAGGGGGGCAGGTGCAGGGGATGCTGCCTGTACCCCACGCTGCCCAGTTATCACCTCGCCTCTCCCTGTATCCTTCCTGGACTGGGGGGGCAGTGAATTTAAGGGACTGGCAGGCCACATGGCACAGAGGCAGCCAGAGCAGCGGCTGTGAGATGATAGGTGGCATACGGTATTTCCCCACTGAGCTGTAGGGCATGGGGTGGCTTGGATAGGCTAAGGCTGTCCCATTGTAGCTCAAAGTGCTGCTGGCTCTTGGGAGATGCAAGGAGAGGAAAGGAGACATAGTCCAATACAAGGAACCAGCCGGCAGGGTGACTGAAATTTAGACGCATAACCCGGCTATATAGAAGTTTAGTCACCCTGCCGGCTGACTAAAATTTAGGAGATTGATCCGCACAGTCTAGTTTCCCAAGGGAGTTGTATGGATATTATTTCTCCCTTCTCAGCTCTTGTATAGAGCACTGGTATGTCTGCAATATTTGTCTACTCCTGAGACAATGTTGCTATGTAGCAATACTTTGTTACTAAACTCTATTCATTAGAGTCTGGCAATAATATGCAGACCACTGACAGCAATAGCTGTATCTTTCTATTTCTTTGATGGGAATTATTTGTGGGAGGTAACAGTAATAAATATCCCTCATATATATGATCTGTTCTTTACACATGATAGAGTTGCTGTTTACTCATATACTGATTTTGCAGTCATTATATTGATAGAGACAAATATCTGCGGCTACTGCAATTGCACCTGCCGCTTCCTCCGTCTCTAACAGGCTGTAAGGGAATTGGCTGATTTATTAGAATTTTTTATGTGGACTGATATCCAGATTTTTGTATATTTATCTGAGTCCACAATTGATTCTATTTGCATAGGCGTACATTGTCAGCGCAATTGTCTGCAGCTAATGATCATTTAACCGCCGCTCTCTATAACTGTAAGCGGCTTCTTAAAATTTAGACGCATAACCCAACTTTATGTGCTTGTAGGAGAGATCATGCAGCTATGGAACGCCCACATGGGCGTTCCAGCTTTGGCAGTATAGTCGCAAGGACGGCAGCATATCGGTCGGATGTGCGTACACACTGCACTTTTGTACCGATATGGGGCCGTCCTGTCGGATGAAAATTAAACTGCAAAGAACCGTCGACCGACCGAGTATGGACGGTCAAGACAGTTTTTTGCCGTTTATCGGTCGGTAGGCACAGCGTACACACATATACAATTGAACGGCTGTCCGACCCAGAACGGAAGAACGGCCCGACGATTGTATATATGTGTACCCAGCTTTACATGTGATTGTGAATCATTTGAATTATTGTTGTGAGACTGACTACATTTTCAAGCACATTTAATAAAATAATGATGTCATAATAAATTACATTAATAATTATGAATAAGCTGGTGTCTCAAGAGCTTTAGTGTGGACCAAGGATGGGGACCTTTGGCCCTCCAGGTTTTGAACTACACATCCCAGCATGCCCTGCTACAGTTTTGCTATTTGGCCATGCTAAAACTGTTACAGAGCATGCTGGGATGTGTAGTTCAACAGCTTGTGTAGGTGGACCTGCTGTGTCTGGTGTGCACTCACAGGACCTTATACTTGTCCATGCGATGATTTTTGCGTGAGCGCGGTGTTCGCCGGGCGTTCTCATGCAAATGCCCTGTGGGTGCTGGGGGGGGGGGGGGGGGGGGGGGGGGCGAGAAGGTGACATCACCGGATGGCAGCTGCCCACCCTGTCCTCGTACAGGACACACACAAAACTAAGACACCTGCGTGTTTGAGCTTTACATGTACTCACCACACCATTAGGCTGCGAATGGATGTTTATGCAAAACATCCATTCGCAGGCGTGCGGGGTAATTTGCCCTGCAAAGGGGGGCAGGTGGCAATGCGAGTGGGCTAAAAAAAGACGGGAAGCGGTCATCTATTAGAATGAACTTAGGTCTACAGTCATTAGGTCGACTGGCAGGAAGGTCGACTGGCAGGAAGGTCGACATGGGCCAAGGTCGACATGACTTAAGGTCGAATTTGCATAAAGGTCGACATGAGGAAGGTTGACTGGTCATAAGGTCGACATGGGGTTTTTCACTGTTTTTTGAGCCAACATGTGCCGACAGGCGGTATTTCATGCCCTACCATCCACTAGGGCATGGAGGAGGTTATTAAAGCTGTGGCGAGCGAAGCGAGCCACCGTGCCCGAAGCATTGCGAGCGAAGCGAGCGATGCGAGGGTCCGATTCTCATTGCCAACGGTGTCCATGTCGACTGTGTTGACATTCGGGGTAAAAAACAGTGAAAACCCCATGTCGACCTTATGACCAGTCGACCTTCCTCATGTCGACCTTTATGCAAATTTGACCTTAAGTCATGTCAACCTTGGCCCATGTCGACCTTCCTGCCAGTCGACTTAATGAGGTCGACCTAATGACGGTAGACCTAAGTTCATTCTGACAGATGTACCGATTCCAAAAAAGACACGTGTCAACCAGAATAAGGGCCACAATCTCAATGCTCCAGGTGCTCACTGAAAATACCAGGTTAATGTTCAACACTTTGTACTCTGCCAGCTGGCTTACCCAGAGGGTTTTGTTTGTCAACCTGGCACACCCTGAACCTTTACATGGTTTGAATCACTTTGGCAAATATTTGGCCAATATAAAGGCAGCTAACCTTGACTTCTCCTTTGTGCGCTACTGTTCAGTTTTTTTTTGTGTGTGTGTGTGTGTGTGTGTGTGTGTGTCAATCTCCCCTACTGGTATACTATGGGCAAGATCTCACTTCCCAAATCTCTCACTTTAGTACATGAAAGGGTTTCACGCATGGGCACAGGCTATGTTGACTAATGGGGTGTACACACTGTACGATTTAGGCAGGAGATTTGACTAGTCAAAATCTCCTAGTAGGTTATTAAAAATCTTCCAGTGTTTCCCCTGTTTAAAATACTGAAAAAGGGGTGTACACAGGGGGTCATTATTCTAAGTGATTGAGGGTCAGATGCACTAAAGGCCCCCATACACTAGGGCGACTTGTCCTCAGGACAAGTCGCCCCCGACTTCCCCCTGAGCTTCCCCGGCTGCTCCCTGGGGGAGCTTGATTAGATTGGCACTTGATGTGCCATTTTTTACATGTGATAAATCGTCTCGATTTATCACATGTAAAAAACCCGGGGAGCAGGGGGGGGGGGGGCTACAGAGGTGGGAGCAGGGGGGGCTGGGGACACAGGCGGCATAGAGCCGGGCAGGGGAGCCGGCCGGGAGCTGTGTCAGTAATGAATAAAAAAAAAAAAGCCCATACAATGAATGGGCAGCCTGTGATTGGCTGCTGAGCGCTCTCTCAGCCAATTGCTGACTGGCTGAGAGAGCGCTCAGCCAATCACAGGCCGCCCATTCATTGTATGGTTTTTTTTTTTTTTATTCATTACTGACACAGCTCCCGGCCGGCTCCCCCTGCCCGGCTCTATGCCGCCTGTGTCCCCCGCAGCGTCCCCAGCCCCCCCTGCTCCCTCTACCGCCGCGCCGCCCCACTAGGTCCCAAGTCGGGTGGTCGGACGTGCAGCAGGTCCGACCACCCGACGCAGATCCGATGCGCACGGGACCGCGCATCGGATCTGAGGGGACATCAAAACTAGCCGATT
Organism: Crinia signifera; assembly: GCF_055691185.1. Classification (NCBI taxonomy): domain Eukaryota; kingdom Metazoa; phylum Chordata; class Amphibia; order Anura; family Myobatrachidae; genus Crinia; species Crinia signifera. Next base: position 26,447,268 of record NC_139226.1, read on the forward strand.
TTGGTCCGATTTCGGCCAGATCCGACTGATCTGGCTGAAATCTGACCAAAATCGGCTAGTGTATGGGGGCCTTAAGCCAGGCATGTCCAACCTGCGGTCCTCCAGATGTGCTAAAACTACACATCCCAGCATGCCTTGCCACAATTTGGCTATTAGGGAATGCTAGAATGATGGCAATGCATGCTGGGATGTGTAGTTTTAGCACATCTGGAGGGCCGCAGGTTGGACATGCCTGCACTAAGCTTTTAAAGAGATACAATGGAGAGCGATAAACCACCAACCCATCAGCTCCTGCCTGACATTTTTCAAACACAGCCTGTGACAAGGCAGGTAGGAGCTGATTGGCTGGCTGTTTATCACTCTCCATGTTATCACTTTTGAAGCTTATTGCATCTGTCTGAATCGTTACATGTGTACACAGTGGGGCAGATGTATTAACCAGAGATAAATCCAAGGGAGATAAGGAAAGATAAACGTGCAGCCAATCAGCTGCTAACTGCCATGATAAAGGCTGTGTTTGGAAAAAGTCAGTAAGGAGCTGATTGGCTGGGCGTTTATCTCTCTTGATCACCCTTGCATTTATCTCCTATTAAGGCATCTGCCCCATTGGGAGATTGTGACGTGCGGCCCCTCAGCGTCACCATCGCTCGGGCCAAATAGTGCTGGCAAGAATCTTTTTTTCTACACTACCCCTTTACCCGCTGTTATATCTACAGCCATTGGCATTGATGCTGAGAGAATATAATAGATATATTCAGTTGTGTGTAGGCAGTAAGGAATGCAAACGGTTTGCTGTTGTTGATCATTCACTAACCCAGATAACGCCATCCCTACTACAGTCAGGCTGGTAGACATGGTTATTGCATGGAATTACTATATGATTGCAATAAAATGATAAAGTACATACACTAACTAGAATAAAATCCAACACAAAGGACTATGATGTCATAAGGCCACGGATGTCATGGATAAGCGCTTTTCCTGCGACCCTTATTTATATCAGGGTAATGTCCAAGTCAGGATCTCTCCATTTAATTACCGGGACTGCTGTTAACTGATACTCCTTTCGCACTCAAACCTGGGATTGACCCGGGACAGCCCCATTCACACTGATCCCGGGAAATCCCTGCAAATACATATGCATGTCATTAGAAATGGACTCCAGGGCTCTGAAAGATGACATCAGCATTTCGGAGCCCAAGAAAGCTCCAATCAGCAGCTTTATTAAAGTCCCGTGTATGGGTCCATTCACACTGACCGCATCCCGTGTCGATTCCGGAATCTACCCAGGTCAGGAACTGGGTAGAAATCCCGGAATGCTCATCCTGGGATATTCTTTTTAAGACCCTTTCACACTGAGCTGAATCCCGGGTTGATGCGCAAAAACCCGGGATAAATGTGAGCGACGCGGGCATTTTTAGCACATTGCTCACAGATGTTGGCACTCCAAGGGTTAAGACACCAACTGGACAATCTAGTGTTTCATAAATGATCCTCCATCCAAATCAATCCATGTTTTCCTGAGAGCGGCCACCCTTTAAGTCCCTTGGTCCCACCTTCGAGTCACATATGAAGCTGACCATTGCTAATCTTTAGCGTATCTGGTTGACAGGTCGACGGTCTCTAGACCAGTGGTAGCCAACACTAGCCCTCGAGAGCTACCAACAGTTCACATTTTCCAGACAACCTAGCTGCTGCACAACTGGATTAATCAGTGACACATTTTAAAAGATACACAGATGGAGCTAATTAGCTCACTTGTGATTCTGTGAGGAGATCTAAAAAACATGCACTGTTGGTAGCTCTCGAGGACTAGGGTTGGCTACCCCAGGTCTAGATCAACAATCGCAGGGGCGGATCCAGGATAAAATGACAGGGGGGGGCACCATGATAAAAAAGGGTTTGGGTGGGGGAGGGGCGGTGTTAGTGGTGCCAGTGTACATGCTAAGAGAGCGGCAGAGAGAGGGTGGGAATGGGATTAAAAATAGGCCCTGGCATTTAAAGTACGCAGGCCCACCATGGCGACAAAAGTGAAGGATGTAGTTGTGGGCGCGGAAAAGGGTGTGTGGCCACTCAACAGGGGGCGTGTCAAAACCATATACAACTTCTACACATTATGCAACAAAATACTAGACCCCATTATACTTGCCCCTTACACATGATGCCAAATGGAATGAACCAAAATTGACATAATGCCACACGGATTGAGCCAAAATTCACATAATGCCAAATGGATTGTGTCAAAATTCACATAATGCCACACGGATTGAGCCAAAATTCATATAATGCCACACGGATTGTGCCAAAATTCATATAATGCCACACGGATAGAGCCAAAATTCACATAATGCCACACGGATTGAGCCAGAATTCACATAACGCCACACAGATTAAGCCAAAATTCACAATACGTTTCATAAACAGGGACATTGTCCACCAAAGGCGCACATTAAACATTTACACCATAATGTCCATTACACGTTAAGTTACACGCCATTATGTCTATTATGTGTTATGCCAAACACCATAATGCCTATTAAAAATTATGCTACATAAGTGCTGCTTCTCTACATGCTCATTGCCAAGGGTTCCATGCTCATTGCCAGAGGTTCCATATTTGTTGCCATGTGGGATTACATGCTCATTGCCAAGGGGGAATACATGCTCGTGGTAAATGGGGGACAGCCGCTGCCAGGCAGAAATGATAGCCACTGACAGTGGCAGAGCCTGGCTGTATTCAGAGCACTACAGGTCCAGGCTATTTGAAATAATACCCATTTCACACCAGAAAATGCATTCCCAGGTTGGCCCCTTTTACACCAGCCTAGTCCCTGCATTTTCTGGTGTGAGGGGAAGAGAAAACCACCCCTCCCCCCTTTAACCGGTTATCTCATTTAACCGGCTATATCTTCGGAACCAACTGACCCATTTACATGAGACAAGTATCATATTGAAGAACTTTTGAGTGGGCTTTGAATGATTTTGGTCTAGTGAAACTGGAACGTTTGGTTCCAGAGTAATCTGCCCTCAAAGAACATGAACAGCCATGAAATTACATTTCAAAAATAAAAAAAATCGGTTTATATGCAATATCTCTGGAACCGATTGACCGATTTGGACCAGCCTGGTATCATATTGAAGGCCCAGCGAATGGAATTGAATGAAATCAACCACAAGCTTCTGTGATGCCAGGGGGGAACTGGCAGCCGTCGGAACTGGGTGGGGGTCGGAATTGACGGGTCCCATATTATCCTATGGGGAAAAAAACGTTACAAGTTTACCAGACGATATCTCCGGTTCCCGGGGGGCTAGAGACACGGGGCTGGGCTCGTTGGAAAGCCCTGGTCCTCAGCTACAAAATAAATGACAGGGGGGGCACGTGCCCAGGTGCCCCCCACCCCCCCCCCCCCCTGAATCCGCCACTGCATGGTCGATCACTAATAGTTGAACGGGACTAGGTAGACGCCTAAACATAGTTGACAGCATCTAGATGCTGTCGACTCCTTCGACCGTTAGTGGTTGACCATGTTTGTCAATCTAGACATGGTTGATCCTCTATACCAGGGCTGAGCAACACCGGCCCTCCAGATGTTGATGAACTACACATCCCAGCATGCCTTGCATCAGTTTCAGCATGGCTACATAGCAAAACTATTGCAAAGCATCCTGGGATATGTAGTTCATCAACATCTGGAGGGCCGGTGTTGCCCAGCCCTGCGCTATAACATAACCACCCTTCAGATGTATGTGCTTCATGACTCTAGAGTGGCTACTGCTGGGATTGGTGGAAGCTCCTGTCCAATCCAGTCCAATAGCCATCACATGCCTCCAGGCTGTAAGGCCAGACTTACCCAGGCATGTACATCGCCTCCTGGCAGCTGAAGCTCTGCGCCCTGTAATAAATTGGTCATTTATTTATTTTTTGCCAATGAAAACAATTATTTTTTCGGAATTTATATACCAGCGTTCAAATGAAAAAAGGCCAATTATTAGTTTAAGATGTGAATTTGTCATAAAAACCATAAAAGATTTCTTTTTTTTGTTTTTATTTTATATAAAAATGAAAGTCGTTTCACATTAGCTCCACTGCTGCGGCCGGGGACCTGTATTATCCACATATCGTACTGTAGCAGTCAACTCAATTATTCTCTCCCATGCCCAGCTCCGTACAAGACATTCATGCTCTTGCAAGACACCAATGGGCTGCTAACGTAGAGTGGATTCTGGGCAACTTTTGGCTGACTAGCTCATATTAAACCGGGGTAGGATAAAAACCCATGTACTGGGTGAGTAGGGATCATAGGACAGACAGACATTGGGTCTACAAGCATCAGTTTGACCACTGAACGTCAACATTGGGTTTTTCTTTTCAATTTTTTACACGAATGTCGACACGGACACTAAAAAACTGCACCACATCCCCTCGCATGGTTCGCTACGCTCGGCACACTTTTTTATTCTCCCACCACACCCTAGTGGATGGTAGGGCATAAAATACCGCCTGTCGGCACAAATAAATAACTAAAAATCCCCATGTTGACCTTTTGACTGTCGACCTTCCCCATGTTGCCCTAATTCTTGTGTCGACAAGCATTAGGGCAACATAATAATGTCCATGTCGATCTTCATGCATGTTGACTTAGTGACGATATCCCTACTGGGCAGCTAATGCTGCATCTGGTGTCTAGCTTGTAGGCACCATTACTATTGATGTTGATGAAGCCACATGAAATCCTGCTGGCACCCAGCTAAGACCGACAGTCTCTTAATTCCTACATTATATTGTCCCCCGTCCCCCCGGGTCGTACCCATCAGCCTCCAAGACTGGCAGGTCCTAAACCATTTGTGGTCATAGTTAAATGACATGTTGTAGATCACAGTCCTCTGAAATAGTGTTTTGTTATATCCCAGCCAAAAACACAGTTAAAAAAAAAAAAAGTCTTCATTGCACTAAACCGTCAAACATAATCCCACATACATTTAAAAAAAATATATATACAGTGTTAACTGAAGTTCACCCACGCTAATCTTTTTGGGGCGTTGTCCCCTCATCAAGAAGTCAATGAGTTTCTTCTAAGTCTTTACGCTTTCTGGACAGAGTGAAAGGGACGCCCCCTACTGGCCATCCAAAAAGGCAGATTTATCTTTCACAGTTTTAGTTTCCAGTTAGTTCGCTTTGTTCACCTTAGACTGCAATTAAAGAGACATGCTGGTCAGGTTCTCATGGCTGAGAAGTCCTTTTCTGGAACTGCTGACAACATGGCTGGGGCCGCAGTATTCTTGAAGGTTGTGGCGCAAAGTCACTAGTGCAGAACCCAAACATGCTCTGTTGGGCGCCTGGGAGCCTCCAGGTAGCTGCAAGAGCAGGGTGACCACACCAGCCATGCCATCGTCCGTGGGCTCTAGCGTGATGGGCCCCACTCGGAAGCTGGAATAGGTGTATCCCAGTAGCTGGGACAAGAATGGGTCCGAGTGCCTTAATGAGGGAGGCTGCGGTGTCGATGGGTCGTAGGACTTGACCCTGGGTTTGGAGCGGTGATGATGATGGTGGTGGTGGTGGTGATGCGGAAGTGGTGGTAAAACAGGTCCTCCAGGGAAACATCCCACCATCTCTACATCTGGATGAAAGTAGACGGTCAATTTTGCAAAGGGCCGACTAGCCATTTTGCTCATCTCCTGGAGATGGCGCCTCTGTTCCCTGCGGACGTCGAGCCATTGTTTCACTTTCCAGAGCAAGACGCAGGCAGAGAGGAAAAGGAAGAAGCAGCTGAAGAAAACTGAGAAGAAGACGAAGAGATCTATGTGCGCTTGGTCTTGGCGGAAGAAGAGCAGACCTTGGGACTCCCCGGAACCTCTTTCTGAGTTGCCCAATAGCAACAGGTAAAAGCGGCTATTTTTCAGCGTATGCAGCTCATGTGGGTATGTAATGACCACGCGGTCCCTGACACCGCGAACGATTAGTACAGTCTGTTGATTGCGGACTGTAATGTAGGTGATTAATCCCCTCGGATGTTCCTCACGAAGCCAAGAGGATTTACTGTAGGTATTCAACAAGCTATGATTGAGCAACGCAGCGGTGAGTGGTTCGGGGCCCCCGTGCCCTTCCAGTTCTGACAGTCTGTAAACGCCCACAGAGTGGACACCGGTTAACGAGTCAACATCGACAGCAAAGCTCTCCGGGGAGGTGGAGACAAACACATCCACGCAACCGAACGTCACGTCAACGGTGACTCGGATGTCCACGTTGGTGAACTTCGGCTGAACTCCAAAGAAGACACTTCGACCGAAAGGCAGGTTCTGGATGTTGGGCTCATGGAAGCAGTTACTCTGTGACGTCGGGTCAAAGCAGTACTCCTGCTCCACGGTCATCAGTCGGTAACACTGCCGACCATTCACTGGATTACCGTGGAAAGAATCTTTGCACTTCGCACACTGCGGGACACATAGGAAAGGAGAAGTAGGATTGTGATCGATCAATTCAAAAAAACATCATAAGATATTATAAATCCATACGGTAGGTCATGCCCGACTCTCAGTAGAGTAACCCTAATAAACGGTGCACTCTCTATATAGTCTAAAGGCCCCCATACACTATGCGATTTTGGGACGATTTCATCCGATTTCGGCACTTTGTGCCGATAATCGGGTGAAATCGGCCCAAAATCGTATGCGTGTGATATCTGATCTGATCCGATGTGCGGTCCCGTGGGCATCGGACCGGATCAGGGAGGTCGGACGGTCTGTACATACGATCACGTCCGACCTCCCTGTATGCATATGCCTGCCACCTGACAGGCATATGCATGCAGACACCGGGGGAGCAGTGGTGCGGGCAGCGGGTCCCTGAGCGCCGGCGAGTGCTGCTGACTGACCTGGCCGGGCAGTGTACTTACTTACACATAGCAGCAGCGGGGACGGGCAGCGCAGTGGCGGCTATTATATTTTTAAAATACTTGTCAAATGACCGGCCGCTCTCTGATTGGCTGAGAGCTCTCCGGCCAATCAGAGAGCGGCCGGTCATTTGACAAGTATTTTAAAAATCTAATAGCCGCCACTACGCGTCCCGTCCCCGCCGCTGCTGCTATGTGTAAGTACACTGCCCGGCCAGGTCAGCAGCGCTCACCGCACCCGCCCCCACCACCGCTGCCCGCCCCCACCACCTCCGCCGCTGCCCGCCCCCACTACTCCTCACCGCCCTGCAGCTCCCCGGGTTTTTTTTAACATGGGGTAAATCGCATGCAATTTATCCCATGTAAAAAATGGCACATCAAGTGCCAAATTATATGTGAGCCTCCCGGGGAGCTGCCGGGCGGCTCGCAGGTAAATTGGGTCCAACTTGTCCCTAGGACAAGTCGGCCTAATGTATGGGGGCCTTAAGATTACAGATGTAATGCAATATTATATTCCATAGGTTGCCAGCCCAGTGAGGTCCTCATTCATAAAAAGTACTGGGATACTGAAGAGGGGATCGAACAATGTACTGGAAGGGGGGGGGGGGGGGGTGTGTATCAGGTTCTGATGTTTTTTTAGATACTCAGGTTATACAGTAAGTCAATTAGGCAGTCACCATGGTCACAGCAGCAGGAAATAAACGAGACAATCTTGTGGGAGGCAGTGAGCTGTCCACATGTGTGATTGTGTTAGAAGGGACAGGGCTGGATATGAGAGGGGCAGTGACCGTAGGAAGCCACAGACAGAGTTATATAGCTAAAGTAGTAATGTTACCCCAGCAGCACAGAGTATATCAGGAGATGAGTGATGTGTCAGGGAGGACAGGGCTGCATGTGACAGGGGCAGTGACATGATGTGAAGAGGGGAATGGGGGCAGCAGGAAGCCACAGACTGTGCGTTATATAGTGGGAGGAGCAGAGTCCCCAGCAGCACAGAGTATATCAGGAGATGGGGGCGTGCCAGTGAGGACAGGGCTGCATGTGACAGGGGCAGTGACATGATGTGAGGAGGGGAATGGGAGCAGCAGGAAGCCACAGACTGAGAGTTATGTAGTAAAAGTAGTAATGTTACCCCAGCAGCACAGAGTATATCAGGAGATGAGTGGTATGTCAGTGAGGACAGGGCTGCATGTGACAGGGGCAGTGACATGATGTGAGGAGGGGAATGGGAGCAGCAGGAAGCCACAGACTGAGAGTTATGTAGTAAAAGTAGTAATGTTACCCCAGCAGCACAGAGTATATCAGGAGATGAGTGGTATGTCAGTGAGGACAGGGCTGTATATGTCAGGGACAGTATCGTGGTGTAAGGAGGGGTAAGATTTAATAATTATAACAAAAGATTGACAATAAGAACGGTCCCAGAAGAAGCCATGTACCTGGTATCTATAGCACTCCTTCTTGTCAGACTGGGGACTGTTTTGGCAATTTTGGGTCTCTGTGTTATTGCTACAAGGGCAGTTTGTCCCATCGAGCTCATTGCATGTGTCTGCATGTCCGTTACACTGACACCTGCGGAATACACGGGAGACGGTTACACAAATAGCCGCAAAGCATTAACAGCTCACGGGAACACACATCAGTAAGAGAATCCGCACTGATAGACACTACATGTACAACAGCTAATGGTAGAAAAGGTCGACATGGACAGAATTTACAACACTTTTTTTGCATTAAACCATCTGTTTTGTATTAATGTTTTAAATTAAAATAATAGACTTTTTTTTTTATACTGTGAAACATTGTTGTGGTTTAGATACCTTTCTTGCATTTTATTTTATTTTTTTTTAACTACTTACTATTATATCTCAACATATGTAGATAGAGTCAACTTATTAAAACAGATATAGAGATAGAGGACATTGCAAATAAGAACATTGGATTGTTAGGGGCGGAAGTTAGGGAGTCTTAGTTGGTGCGAGGCAGATTTAGTACCTCTCTGGTGTGGTTCACCCCTCCTATGGCTCATATTCAATCCCGGTCGAAATTTTTGTATCGATACACCTATTCAATCCCAGTGCTGATTGTTCACCTGGGCGAAAAATCCAGCATCGTCAAAAACCGCGTGTATCAACAAAATTGCCTCAAATCCACGTGGTTTTGACGAATTTGCGGGCGTTTTTGACGATGCCAATTCGCCCTCCCAATAAAAAAAGATAAATGGCATGGGCATTGCGAACATTTCACCAAATCCATTTCATTTTTTATTTTTGAATCTGCATGGGTGAAAACGGCCACAAATGCATCAAAACTATGTGAATATGAGGCAATTTTGTTGACTTTTCGCCCAGGTGAAAAATCAGCGCTGGGATTGAATATGCAAATCAAATTCCCCCCAAAAGAGCAGATGAAACCGGCAGTTTTTTCGCTTGCCAAAAATTTCAGCATGGATTAAATATGGGCCTATATTTACTGCACTGGTTTAGCTCACTGAAATGAAGAACACAAGCAGCAAGAACGTGGAAGATTCCTTTAAAAGGACCAGCCATACATTTATTATTTTATTTTTATTAACAGTTTCTTATATAGCGCACACAGATTCCGCAGCGCTTTACAGAGAATATCTGAACATTCACATCAGTCCCTGCCCCAGTGGAGCTTACAATCTATATAAGCAACGGAATCTGCTGCGCTATATAAGAAACTGCAAATAAATAAATAAATAAATATATAAGAAACTGTTAATAAATAATAATAAATATGCTGAGAGCACCATCTGCTGGCGCCAAGTAATCATTGCAGGCCCTGTCCTGCAGAGAAGACCCAAAACACTCACTTGGTGCAACGCTTGTCGAGCAGAAAGTATCCGGGAAGGCAGCCCTCACACTTGTCCCCCAGGCTGTTATTCTGACAATGGACGCACAGAGCGGTATCCTCAGAGGGACCCTGAGTCACCCAGGTTGGGATCTGAAGGCACAAGACACAGGTTATGTATAATAAACAGAAAAACCCCAAGATGAGAGAGGAGGGGCTATTGTTATTAGAAGTTGAAGCTTGAACTCCCTTCCATGAAATTCAGATATATTCCAAAGCCTTAGGAAACATGGGTTTTAAATGCCACCACCATGCATATATATTATATATAACATTGTGTACACACCTTATCAGGTTCCAGGGAATATTTTTCCGGTTCTCTTGTGGCCTTCTCGTGTTCCTCCATCGTCATACATGCTTCACTGTTTCCGCGGCAGAAATCTAGACAGGGCCGGCAGATGCCGCCGTTCGCGGCGGATCCCACGAAGAGCGGCTTGCACTTCTCACAGTGCTCTCCCTGGCATGAAGATAGGAGGGCATCAAGAACGGGCAGGGAGATAGGCAAAGCAGCGTTCGGTTCTGGAACCAACACCAGAGTGCACTGCGAGACCGCAATCCATCAAGTCCCCACAATATATCCCTTACAAGAACAAGGACTAACCATGGTGTTGTTGTGGCACTGGAGACACACGTCTTCTGCGCCAAGTCCTGCGCAGTTGCTGTGCTTGTTACATCTGCAAGCCACCGAGCAGTTCTCCCCCACGTAACCGAAGTCACATCGGCACCGGTTAGGTTCCACGCAGGTCCCGTTCACACAACCGTGTTCACACACTGGGTGACACAGACCTGTTACACTGGATGGGAAAAAACAGGAGTTGAGGCATGGGACCGTTTCATACTATGACATCACAAACTAGGGAGCAGACACATTACGTTTTACACGGCGGCCGCCGCACTCACTTGTGCAGCATGTATCCTTTCTTGCAGGTGCACGTGAATCCGTGCGGCAGGTCGCTGCAGTTCTGCGTCTCATTGCAGTCGTGGTGCTGGTTCAGACATTCATTCTCCGGTGGGCAGAACATGAAAGCCCAGTGAGACTCCACGGAACCGCACTGCTCTCCCAACTCTGTGACCGGCAAACACATAAGGAATTAGCCGCCCGCTGTGTCATGCGTTACACAATTATGCATGTAATGGAATTGCGCCTTTAGTGGAACAAAAGGATTCTGGAGAGAACGTTCTAGAGTAGGTCCGGACAACCCAGCTGCTGTGAAACTACAATTCCCAGCATGCCCTGCCACAGTTTGGCTACTAGTGAATATTAGAACTCTGGCAGGGCATGCTGGGACATGTAGATCACAACCGGTACAGATGGGCCAGGCCTGCTCTAGAGTCTAGGATGGTACGAGATGAACGAGTGGACCTCGCTGTGCGACTTTACACAAACGGCTTACGGTACACTGGACATCATTCTTCTTATCTTAATAATTACAGAATTTATAAATGATCAGAGAACAGGGCCTACCATTGGTCCAGTATTGCACAGATACGACAGGTATCCCAATACCTTACACGTTTTAGCTGGAGAAGATTCTTTGGCAGAAACAGAAGAGTTAAGGTTCTCAATCTGGGTCCTCGGTTCCTACACAGTTCTTGTTTTCCAGAGGTGTCAAGCTTCAGAAAGTGATGACATGTAGAGTGATAAACAGCCAGCCAATCAGCTCCTAACTAACAGGCTGGTTTTGAAAACTTATAGCTAGGAGCTGATTGGCTGGTTGTTTATCCCTCTCCACTTTATCACTTTTTGAAGCTTGATCCATCTGGCCCAGAATCACATGTGAACTAATTGGCTGGAATTTGAATCTGGACTTTGGGGTCCAAGTTGGGGGGACAAGTTTGGGATACACATAGGATAATGGATAAGGTACGGATCACCATTACAGGTTGTGTTATCCTTTTCCATCCGCCATTGAGAACGTAATACCATTTTATCATTCACAACAGTGGTAAATACTTTACAATTTGAGGGCTTTTCCCACCTTGGTTTAGCATTACAAGTGATTTTATAGTACCATTTACACCCGTTAAGTCCCCGACACCAAAACGCCCCTGCCGTCATTAGCCAATCCCCAGTCACCACCGACAAACACCCATCAAAATAGCACGGATCTCTATATGGCGTCCCCCGGAGCCCTAGAAATGTAATGTTCCTACGCCTTTAGCATTTTGCCTGACCTTGAGTAGGTCCACTGATTCCACCTTCCAGACACCTCCCTTCCCCATTGCCTCCTCGGCGCGCACACCAGCCACAGCGGGGGTGCTGGATGCAGGCAGCGCAATGATTATGATGGGAGCAAGATGGCGAGCAGCTCTCCGCTCCGCTGAGGACTCTGCCGCAGGCTCCAGCAGCGCACTGCATCGGCAGGAAGGTGGGACTCATGCACTGTAAGAGGAGGAGACAAAGGAATGAGCCCTGAAGTAAATCAATAGCGATAGATACAGAACACACAACTTATGTACCACTCATCACATACGCGCTGGGCCAGAGCCGGAAGGACGTATGAGTTAGGATCATGATTACCTGCTTCAGCGCTACACTCCACACACACTGCTGCCAGCCGCCGTCTGCTCCCTTGGAGCTGAGACACTCGTGGCACGTGCTGTGGTTATAACAAGGTGTTGGACACGGAAGAGGTGGTGAAGACTCCACCGGCATCGGAGAGACATTGAGTAACGAGTGGCTGAAACAGGTCCAGTCATAGGTGGGTTGTACGCTAAGGATCCGCCGGGTCTCTCCTAGGATTGGGAGAGCGATAGAGGGGTTCTGTGAAGACCAGGAGCAGCTTCCGGACAGAAGATGGGTCTATTGCAGATGTCCTGGAATGTCTTACCTGTGCGTTTGAACTGGCGGGTCCACATGCACTTCCCCGAGGCAATGCACTTGTGGCAATCGGAGGCTTCGCACGAGATCTCCGAGCAGTTGCTGGCTAGGAAGATCTCGCGCTGGTTGATGCGACAGTCGTTTTCGGACGTGCAGCTTCCGTTACTCCCAATGCAGGCGCCTTCCGGGCAGTTTGTGCACCACTTGCAGCGGGGGGAACCCTGTAACGAAGATGGAACACGAGGCAACTTAGTTCCCTAAGGATAGAATTTGAGTACACACAGAACATTTGGAGAACAGGATATGTGGTCCTTACGGTGGAGAGCTGGGCACTCAATGAGCGGGGGTGCTGTGCCAAGCACTCGCTGCAGGTCCTCAGTCTCCGGCACTCATCTGCCGATTTTGGCAACGGGAAACATGGCGACAAAGCTTGGGGGCAACTGCGTCTGAATGACAAAATATGGAAGAACGTCAGCAGGTAGAATGTATGTAGAGAGATTTATTTGTGAACCCGGGGGGGGGGGTGACAAAGGTTGGGTTATGTTTAATTGAAAGAGGTACTACTGGAAAAGAACGGACCACTCCTCTCTGGGGGCGTGATGTAAGTATCACATCCTCAATGGAGGTACACACAGACACTTATCGCCTACATACTGGCGTAAATAACACCCATATGTACTCGATGATGTACTCCCGAAATAATACTCTGTTCAGAACAGAGACGTAGAAAACACAAAGATTTATTTATTAACAGACACAATGGGCTACAGCCAAGAGCTACCAGCCCTCTATAGGACATAGAAGTTCGCAGCGCTGCGTGTCAGTTTTAGCCCGCCCCCCGCTCACACATGCCGCCGCCCCCTTCACAGGGCAAATTTGCCCAGACAGCTGCGAATAGATGCTTTGCATAAACATCCATTCGCAGCCTATGAGGCGACGCCCACATCATTCGATGGTCGCCGACCATCGAATGATATGGTGCACACGCGCAAATCTAAGAGTTACGTATGTCCTGAAGGGGAACATGGCAGGCAGCTGACATCTGGTGATGTCACCTGCAGCCACCTCCTCCCGCACTGGTGGCTGCTCGCACTCGTCACATGACCAGAATAGGCCAGAACGTGAAGTCTCTTACCTCTCAGCAATGTCTGCAGATATACAGCTGCCCTGGCACCAGACGCAGCTGCCCGAGGTCTGATTGCAGGAAGCAGAGGTGCTGAACAGCATACAGGGGTCAGAGGGCACAGACAGCGTCACCATGCGCCCTAAGGCTACGCCATTAAACCCGCCAGAGATGTAGAGCCGGCCGCCCACCACAGCGACAGCGTGGCCTATTGACTGGTTCATCGGGACGCCCAGGACGGCATCTGGGGAGAAGAAGACGAGGAGGCCGCAATATAAGAACAGGTCAGCTTGCCACGCTGGTGTAATGCCACGCTGCTGGCACTCTGCACAGTAATGTTATATATATCATTTTACGTATCATATACCGTGGCACAAAGTCAGACTTTAAGGATAAGGAAATATGAATTCTTCATTATATCATTGTGATGGTTTATTGCCCCCCCCCCCCCCCCCCCTCCCCAAGGCATTTTGGTAAGACAATAAAAAAGCTTTCTGCCTCCGTCCCGTCCCCTCCTCCTTCCTCCCCTAGGGGTCAAAAGGTCTCACCTCCAGGCTCAGGAAAGTTTGCTGGTGTGCGTCCAGCCACAGGTGACTAATCTCCTGCAATGCACGTTAAAAATCAAGCACCCGGCCACAGTTGTCATCCCAGGCAGCAACCCGCAGGAAGGCTCTGGACCTTCCCCGGCTCCGTGACCAGTGCCATTCCCTGAAATTCTCAGATGCCCGCAGGAGAGAGGATTCGGTCCCCAGAGAGCAGGATTGGAGGCAATCTGGCTGACAGCTTACTCCCCGCACGGCCGTCTATAATGACTGCTCGGTTAAGGTACTTTTAGTGCGCCCCGCCAGCTCTGGCTCCCCCAAGCTGCCGCAGGGGCTGCGGCACCATAGATACGCCACTGACACTAACTTGTTGACCTAGTGACCGTATTACCGGCAAAGCATTGGGATGGAATTGTGGGATTTGCTGGCTATATCACATCTTTATTAAGGACAACGCAGTTTGCTTACACTTGTGTGATCAAGATAAGGATACCGGATTTATAAGCAAATTGTGTTTTAAAAATGTTTATACCCCAAACCTTCCAAAAGAATGTCCCCTTAAGGCCGTACTGACAATGGCGGGCAATGAGAGACAACAGCTGTGTCCAACGCGCTTTGGCCTCCTCACCGGTTCTGTTGATCCTAATCCAAGCGTTGCAGTGAATCTGGTAGAACAGAACCTCATTGCTGTACTCCTGTTGCTCCGTGCGGCCACCCACTATGATCATGGTGTCTTTCAGCACCGCAGTGACGTGGAAGAAGTGAGACAGAGGCTGATATGAGAAAACAGAAAGAGTCAGGGCTGCGGCGTTAGGGTATAAGCGGTGTTCTGGAAGAGAATAGGTTGTGAACAGGAAACCAATAAGGTTAAATGCAGGTAGGTTAGAAGTTGCAATACCTTTCTTCCCTGAGAGGGGGCGAGCAAGCTCCAAGTCAGATTAGGATAATACAAGCTGTACAGCTCAGGAGACGGCGTCACGGACTCCACGTGGAAGCGGTGTCCTCCAAACACATAGAACGCATCGGTGGCCTCGTGGTACACAGTAGAATGGCCATACAGACCTAGGACAGACAGATTCAGAGCATGTCGGGAATAAAAAGGTGAAGGATGTGGAGTGATATATTTAAATGTTTTGCATGCAGGGTACATACTGGTTGCTTGTGCATGTAGCTCACAAATATTGGGCACATTTATTCATACATTGCAGTTTAGGTTGGCATTAGGACACGCCCCTCTCTTTGCACATGTTACATCTATCCCACCTGCAGCGCAGCACAGTTTTACAGAAGAGCAAAGATACTTGATTTTTTTTTTTTTTGCTTTGTCGCAGCCCAGAATCATCCCCACTGTTGTCAGCTTTTGAGGGGAAGTATCCTGTCTGCGTGTCGATATTGACCACATGGACACTGATAGAATATCTTGGGTGCCGGAATGGGTCCCGACAGTCATTTACCCGACTGTTAAAACACCGACAGATGGGTTCCCGGTGGCCACCGGTTATTCGGGTCCACGACCCCCATAGACGGAGAATAGAATAGGTGGCGAGAGTAGCGAACCACCGTGCCCGCAAGGGGCTTTTTTGCGTTCGCCATGCTGTCTGAGTCCGGCCAGTCGGGATCCTGACGTCGGGCTAATGACTGTCGGGATCCCGACTGTCGGAACCCTATACCACACCCAAATATCTTATATTCCTACCGTTACACTACACACACAGCCGACAGATAACCTCAACCCCTGTAAATTATTATTGACCGTTCTGTCGGAGAGCAGTTATATTATTCCTAACAATTTAAAGGATTCTAAATTTTCAAATGGTGATCAGAGACTACCACCAGCAACGGACAGCGAACCAACAGCGGCCTTGTCTCTGAATTCCCTTGTTGTCCAACTCATTACCCAGTATTTACCTTTTTTTATTATTTTCTTTATTGAAGCGGTAAAAAATAAATGGGAACCATTGGGATAAGGCGGTAAGACTTACCGGTAGGCGGCGTGCCGGTATGCTGCCCCACTTTCCAGCTTTCTAACTCAATGCTGTATTCCAGCACACGGTTGTTGAAGCCATTCTCGGGGGAATATCCACCAATCAGGATTAGCGAGGATCCGCGGCGAGGAGTGAGGGTGTGGCCAGCCACAGAGGGCAAAAGAAAATCCTGGGAAGACAAGTCGAGTTACAAGAAAGGTCAACTCCAAAAAAACAACTTAGTATTTTATTGTGGATAAATTACGTGACTGAATCTATTGAAATTATTCATATTCTTGGCTGGTCACAGAACTTAGAACAAAGTAGAACACAAGCTATATGAACAGAAAATAGGTGCCGCCCACCCCCCTTCATACACCCACCGATTCACTTCTCCATTGCAGAGTAGTGAGGTTTAACACCCAGAAGTCGTTGTAGGCTCCATAACTTGTGAGACCACCCAGGATGTACATGGCATTCCGCATGGCATTGTACGCAGCTGCATGGAAGTAGCGAGGACTTGGGCCAGGACCACCACCCTCTGTACCAGCCAACATTTGTGTCCAGCGCCGCTCAGAGATGGAGTACCTATGTTTGAGATGAAGAATGGGATTGAGAATGTAAATACTGGTTGCCATTGGAAACCTGATAATTGTGGATATTCAGCAAAAAATTTTAAGGATTACCTATAAACGCTTCCAAGTACTCCATCTCTTAACGACAGACCCCCAAACATCCACAGAGTGTTATCCGGACCTTCCACCATGGTGTGACCCAGTCGGTGCAGGAAGCGGCTGGCTGTGTCCTGGAGAGAGAGAACAGATGAGCAGTCATTGTGTGCAGTAGACCTCCTGGAACTCACAGTTCTCTGGTTAATATGCTTTTGATGACTCACTGCTGTGAGCTGAGGATCCATCAGACTTTCCCACACAATCTTCCCAGAGTCCAAATGAACGGAGCAGTCTTCACCGGCATAACCAGGAGAACAGAAGCACAAGCCAAGAGTCTATACAAAGAATGAATAGACAAAATAAATAAAGCAATGAGTGTGTTCCTCACATTACATCTGTAGGACCACAGACTAGACCTGATGACATGATGTAAGGCAATGAGTGGGTTCCTCACCTTACATCTGTAGGACCACAGACTAGATCTGGAAACATGATGTAAGGCAATGAGTGGGTTCCTCACCTTACATCTGTAGGACCACAGACTAGATCTGATGACATGATGTAAGGCAATGAGTGGGTTCCTCACCTTACATCTGTAGGACCACAGCCTAGATCTAGTGACATGATGTAAGGCAATGAGTGAGTTCCTCACCTTACATCTGTAGGACCACAGACTAGATCTGGTGACATGATGTAAGGCAATGAGTGGGTTCCTCACATTACATCTGTAGGACCACAGCCTAGATCTGGGGACATGATGTAAGGCAATGAGTGGGTTCCTCACCTTACATCTGTAGGACCACAGACTAGATCATGTGACATGATGTAAGGCAATGAGTGGGTTCCTCACCTTACATCAGTAGGACCACAGACTAGACCTGACAACATGATGTAAGGCAATGAGTGGGTTCCTCACCTTACATCTGTAGGACCACAGACTAGATCACGTGACATGATGTAAGGCAATGAGTGGGTTCCTCACCTTACATCTGTAGGACCACAGACTAGACCTGACAACATGATGTAAGGCAATGAGTGGGTTCCTCACCTTACATCTGTAGGACCACAGACTAGACCTGATGACATGATGTAAGGCAATGAGTGGGTTCCTCACATTACACCTATAGGACCAGAGACTAGATCACGTGACATGATGTAAGGCAATGAGTGGGTTCCTCACCTTACATCTGTAAGACTGCAGACTTGATGTAAGGCAATGAGTGGGTTCCTCACCTTACATCTGTAGGACCACAGACTAGATTACGTGACATGATGTAAGGCAATGAGTGGGTTCCTCACCTTACATCTGTAGGACCACAGACTAGATCATGTGACATGATGTAAGGCAATAAGTGGGTTCCTCACCTTACATCTGTAGGACCACAGACTAGACCTGACAACATGATGTAAGGCAATGAGTGGGTTCCTCACCTTACATCTGTAGGACCACAGACTAGACCTGACAACATGATGTAAGGCAATGAGTGGGTTCCTCACCTTACATCTGTAGGACCACAGACTAGATCACGTGATATGATGTAAGGCAATGAGTGGGTTCCTCACCTTACATCTGTTGGACCACAGACTAGATCACATGACATAATGTGAGGCAATGAGCGGGTTCCTCACCTTACATCTGTAGGACCACACAGCCTAGATCTGGTGACATGATGTAAGGCAATGAGTGGGTTCCTCACCTTACATATGTAGGACCACAGACTAGATCATGTGACATGATGTAAGGCAATGAGTGGGTTCCTCACCTTACATCTGTAGGACCACAGACTAGATCACATGACATAATGTGAGGCAATGAGCGGGTTCCTCACCTTACATCTGTAGGACCACAGACTAGATCACGTGACATGATGTAAGGCAATGAGTGGGTTCCTCACCTTACATCTGTAGGACCACAGACTAGATCACGTGACATGATGTAAGGCAATGAGTGGGTTCCTCACCTTACATCTGTAGGACCACAGACTAGATCACGTGACATAATGTGAGGCAATGAGTGGGTTCCTCACATTACATCTGTAGGACCACAGACTAGATCACGTGACATAATGTGAGGCAATGAGTGGGTTCCTCACCTGGTTGCAGACTCCTCTCCCATCCCCAGCAGAGCAGTTTCCAGGGCACACATTGCGCAGACAATATGGCCCAGTCAGGGGGCTCCTACAGACGCAGGTCTGTCCTCGGCACACCTTGTTGAGGCCACAGGGTGGGTAACATTCATGCACAGTATATGTTGCATTAAAGCCGGACGGCTCCGTATTGTTTGCTTCATAATATACCACTAGGACACCTAATAAATAATAATAATATGGTCACAGCTATATAAGACTAAGGCATATCACTGTCTGTTACATGGTCACATTTCATCACCAATATTAAGACTTTCACACTGCCCCAACTGCACAGATAAAGCCACCACCCCCTATTACAGAGGGAGAGCACTATAAGAATATCTCCATACAGTATCATAACTACAACATATATCGCGGGCATCTTACTCATTTATTAAAAAAAAATAAAAATGGATCACGTGGATTTCATAGATTCAGAGACTTTGCGTGTTATTTTGTAATATATGTGTCATACACTGTACTATCAAAGGGCCCAATTCAGTTGCACGCGAAGACAATCACAATTTTCTAGGCTACGGAGCTGCCAATAATAGCAAGTGAAGCTGCCGCTCAGAGATGATAGACGCCACCTACCGGATCCATCGCAACTCGGTGGCGTTTGCGTACACATTCGTAGCCTACGTGCAACAGTCGGGAACATCACCTGTGCAAACAGGTCTATGTCAACGCAGGCCGGACGTGGCAGTAACGATGCAGGCGCCATGTTTCTCTGCGTACTCCTCAAATGCAGACAAAGACTCGGTCGCACACAATGTACAAGTGTCATATCACATGAATCAGCACAGTCATCTTGTGCGTCTTAGTCACAATTGTGTTACTTCTAAAAATTTGCCCAACGCTAGAAGAATTTAGTGCGACTCCACGTGCCAAGAGGGTCTGTTTTCTTGCCAAATGATTACATAAAAAGTATTCTTACCTGATGTTGCCTCCACAGTAAGCGGTGTTTCCCCTTGCCCACGTCCGCAGAACGCCCCCAACAGGCTGCGATCCGACTGCAAGAGCCCTGTGTCTAGGAAAGCCGGAATCCCATCGAAGACATAAACATAACTGTGCTGCAATGGGAGATAAAGCAGAGTGAGATAAAACGTGAAGGAGGAAAGAAACGATTGAGCAGCCAATCAGAGGACAACCGGACTCACCGTGCACGGTATACTGAAGTCAGGCTGCAGGGTGAGACTGAGCCGCGGGCAGCTATCCTCGGGGTGACAGGGCTCAGTGTGGGAAGACACACTCAGCACCCACAGACAATACGAGCCTCCGGGGGAGCCGAGGGCAGAGGACGACAGGCGGGAAAGCAGTTGCCGACCCTGGCACTCCAGGTAGCATGTCCCCCCGTTCCTGGGCAGAAAATGATCGTTAGAAGATGTTCCCAGACCATACTGAGCACAATACTGTGGCACTAACTCAGGCGCCGAACGCTCCCCCGTACCTGGGATCCCCGTAATATCCGGGTGCACATTTCTCGCAGTGTTCTCCTTGCGTGTTGTCTGTGCAGTAACACACCCCCGTCTCGCGATCACAATAGTTCCGCTCGGCGTTCCCATGCTTGTTACAGGCACATTCCTGGCACCCTGGCTTCTGGGTGGCACTGCCAAAGCTACCAGACTGGCACTCTTGGCAATGCGCTCCCTGGGTCCAATCTGCAGAAGAGGAAGAAAAATAATGGAACCAGAGAAACGAGTGACTTTTAGGGTTGCATTACACCCCAACAATAGCCCCCCACCACCTCACAGCGCCTACTGACGCCCTTACCCTGACAGGCATCGCAGACCCCTGGTCCGTGTGTGCAGGAACTATGGAAGTAACACCCGCAGTCCACGCTACACTCCACGCCGCTGTCAATCACTGTGGTGTGGTTGGACGTCCAGCCGAGGTCGCACAGACAAGAGTAGAAAGGCGGACCACTGCACGTGCCGTGGGAGCACTCGTTATAACAGCTGCAAACAGCAAATGAACGGAACGTTTTATTAGAACATATGTGATAGAGATAACAACGGACGTTACTATGTCTGCCCATATCGGGGGCTCCACTCCATTCCCACGGACTGAAGACGATGATGATGAGCAAAGTGCACAAGAGACGACAATAGATGCTCACGTTTGATTGCAGTGGGTGATGCCATCCCCCGTATATCCACGGTTACAGTGACACTCGTAGGAGTCCGGTGTGTTCCTGCAGGTGGCGTATTTGTGGCACGTGGCCATTCCCAGCCGGCACTCATCAACGTCTGGGCAAAAGGCGTAGGACCACTGGGCAGGATCGATGGCATGTCCGGCCACTGAGAGCGCGTTGGAGCAGTTAGCGATACCACGGACACCAGAGTAATCTCCAGAGAAGCACCTAGAGGATGGGGAAGGGGGGGGGCGCAGACATGTCAAGTGTGACCTTCATATAGTATGAATGACAGAGGTAGACCTGCAAATATAGCTCAGCACCCAATACCATCATCCAGGGGTGATCAACTTGTGGTACGGAAGCAGTATCCGGCCTCATCTACATAACTAATGTTCCAGTAATAAAACAGATAGGAATAGATGGATTACATCAATGTATGCTTCAGGATGTGATGGGTAGCTGCCCGGTCAAACAAACATATTGGGGCAGATTCTAACTTTACTCCTGGCCAAACCATGCTGGGGGGAGTTCATACTTTATTGGTTTTGCATGCAGGATCAATACTAGCTGCTTTCGCACGTAGCCACAAATGCTGGACAGCTTTAGGTGTTCATTACAATTTAGACCTGCGTTAGGACGCGCCAACTTCTAACGATAACTCTCTCTGATCATGTTGCCTCTGCCCCACCTGTACTGCAGCATGGTATTTCCCAAATCATAATCAGATCCAGAGAATGCTATAATGTACAAGAGGCGTTCCCAGTAATAAAAATTAGGCGCTATGCGGCAGAGTCCAGTGAAAACGTGACCCTTTAATGTACACGTTATCCGAACGGCAGCTTGTGTCCTGTGCGTCGGAGTTACTTCCAACTGAGTCAGGCCCTGTGTTTTGTGTAAGGCAACATCTGTATTCCTTCCTAGAATACTGTCCCTACAGTAGCCTAGTGATAAGGGGGGAAAGGGTGACCTGGTGATTTAGGAACTGGGGATCTGGTCACAAATAGGGCAAATTGAAGGGATGAATATATAGATAACCGTCAGCAATACGAGGATTTCGGAGAAGACCCATCGGGAGAATAACCTGAGGCTTAGAGTAAGTCCGGTTTTATTCCTCACACTATATGTGACTATGAAGTAACTCACCTTCCCATGGTGGGATTGTCAATGTTCCCGCACCAGCCGCATTCAAAATTCTGCAAACACTCCCGACACGTGTTAAACCTGGAACAATCCATGCACTGCGGGACGGAGTGGACACTGGAGGACAGGGAGAGAATATGGCTCAGGTGTAGGTGGACACAGCGGCGGATTTGAGCTTTAAGTGTAAAGCGGCATTAGTAAAAAGTGCAAAGCACGGCAGCAGCGCACTACCTTTTCTGCAGCTTCTCACTTTGAGGTCAAACCGGCGAATTGGTGTCTTTTATAAATATATCCATCAGTGTATATAATGCATAATATATAGTCTATGAGTCATCTGAGTATATACACCCAGTGTATATAATAACGAATATAATCTGAGTCATCAGTGTGTATACATAATATAGTCTATGAGTCATCAGAGAATATATGCCCAGTGTATATAATAACTAATATTGGTCCAGTATATAAAACATAATATATAGACTATTAGTCATCAGTGTATTCAGTATAATATATACAAATACTGATAACTCAGACCAAAATATGTGTATGATATATAACCCCTCCCCGACAGCATTGAAGGCAGTTTTCGACAAAACAGATCTGACTTTAAAACAAGTCGGCTCTGTTTTGCCAGAAAATGCCGCAGATTGTCTGAACTTTGGCAGCCAATACAAAGGAAAATTAAGTCAGCAGTGGATTTTATAGATAGATAGTAACTATTGTGAATAATGAACTGGAGTGACACATTTTTTTTTTTGCAATTCAAACAGTCCGATTTAAATTTTAAATGAATTGTAATTTTTTTATAAAAAAATGGTCTACATTGAATGTTGAACGATGTTCATTTTCTTGTTTTAACCCTTTGGGTGCCAAGGGGATTTGTCAAAATAGGTGAGAATATTGCCGAGCAAACGTTTTTATTAAACGATGCTGGCATCTTTAGCAGATATATTGAGGATTTGCTCACAGCAACGCTGGCACTCAAAGGGTTAAAGTGGATCGGCGGCTAGCGCTGTTGAGCCGAACTAGACGTTGGACTTGAAAGGGTTAAAAACCCATTGTTTTCCCCAAGCACACTGAATGAGAACGGTAACCAGATTCTAATCACATGCGATCACTCGAATGCAATCGGCAGCGGGTCCAGGGAGCAGGGGCCGAAGCTCAGGTGGTGGTGGAGCACAGCACTGTGAAGGAGCGCTGGTGGCCGCGGGGCTCAGCAGCGGCAGCAGAATTTGAAAAAACAATTTAAAACACTCAGCCAATCAGTGTCCGCCTGAATGTGAGGCCTATGATTGGTTGAGAGAGCTCTCTCTCAGCCAGAGGACCACCCAGTGTTTTAAATAGTTTTTTCAAATTCTGCCGCTGCCACCAGTGCTCCTTTACAGTGCTCTGCTCCACCGTTCCGGTCCTCGCTCCACCGCCACCCCTCCACCAGCACCCGATGTGGCATTGCAGATGGCATGTAACATTGGGTGCTGGAAAAAAAACACACTGGGCACTGCAAGATGCAATCAGATTAGCGATGTCCCAAGTGCATCTGATCATATAAGTGTATGGGCACCATTAGTAGGATTCAGAGATCTTGGTTACATATTCAGTATCTGCAAATACATGGGTAAGTCCCAAAGCAATTTGTCAAGGCTTCTCTGAGTATATCTAGGTGCGGCTCCCCAAAAAAATCAGCATAAGAGAGCCCAGAGCGGTACCCCAGTGAGAAAACTAAAGCGTTAAAGAATGTTAAGAAGCCAGACCTATATACAAGAAGTGATGCAATAGTGATGAATGGAATGACAATATTAAAGGAATAGTGTTTGTGAGATTATTAGTAATACGGAAGTGTTAAATAGAATGTAATAGTGTTCCACCTAAGTGCCACCCAGCCACACCAATCCAGGGGCACCACATCCCAAACCCATGTCCAACCCTAATGTGAGTCCTATAACTAAAGCGATCGTACAATATTTTAGTACCCACCTGTCATACCAGTCCCTACAGTCGCCATAAGGGTACTTTGCGAGGTAAGCAGCGAAATAGAAGCAGCTCTTTGTGGACTGGCACCAGGCACAGTGACTGGAGTTAGAGAGGCACTCGGAACACGTTCTGCGCCTGGAGAGAGAGGACAAACATATCAGACCCAAGCTGTTTGTGCAATAGTCTGCAGAATCATTTACTAATTGAATTCATCATGTGTTTCAAGGGGATTCGATATGAAATCCTGACAGGGTCAAAATCCCGGATGGGACAAAATCCCGACAGTTTTTTCACAGTTTTTTGACCGGAATGTCGACATGGACACCGTTGGAAGTGAACCGCAGCGGTGCCTCGCTGCGCTCGGCACACTATTTTATTCTCACGCCACGCCCTAGCGGATGGTAGGGCATGAAATACCGCCTGTCGGCACATGTCGGTTCAAAAACAGTGAAAAAACCCATGTCGACCTCGCACCTGTCGACTGAAAGTCATGTAGACCGTTTCACCTGTACATTCTATATGTCGGGATTTTGACCCTGTCGGGATTTTAAATGTCGGGATTTTGACCCCGTCAGGATTTTCAATGTCGGGATTTTGACTGCATCCCCTTTAATACCGCTTTCACACCAGAAAATACAGTGACTTACCCGGGAATACAGTCCAGGGATCATGCAGGGACATTCCCGGTTTGGCCCCTTTCACACCAGCCTAGTCCCTGCATTTTCTGGTGTGAGAGACAGCGCTGGGAGGGCGCCTGTGGCACTGTGGGGTCTGGGCAGCGGGGATCCGGGCAGCGACAGCTGGGAGTTGTAGCGATTTTTGCCTGGCGGCAGGGCAGGAAGCGCGGCTGAATTTGCAAACATTTTGAAAAGACTGGCCAGATGCTGATTGGCTGAGAGCGTCCGGCCAGTCTTTTCAATATGTTTTCAAATTCAGCAGCCCTTCCCGCCCTGCCACCAGGCAAATATCACTACAAGCTTCCAGCCGCCGCTGCCCGAATCCATGCTGCCCGCCACCCCTCAGCTTTCACAGCAGCCAGTAACCCGGACTGGTCGCGGGAGCAACCCTACTAGCCAGCAGGGTTGAAATCCTGGTACATTTTCCCGGGAATTTGGCCAAGGAACGTTTCACACCAGCTGTTCCCAGGGCCAACCCGGGAATTTTGGCTGGCGTGAAAGGGTTATAACATGCCGGGAATTTTGGCTGGTGTGAAAGGGTTATAACATGCCAGGAACTTCCCTAGTTACCCATACACCATAGAATAAAGAGAGCCCATGGTAACGTATTCGGGTGACACTCACTGATTGCAGGCACGTGGACAGTCGCCTGGCGTTCGTATAGAGCCACTCACTCGTCCTCTGCGGCTGCACAGAGAGTCCCCCTTCTTACTGCTGTGTACCTGCCACTCGCAGTACTGGTCCTAGGAGCACACAAAGCAATGACGTGAGTGGTCCCCTCGTCGCCCCAATCCCCCGAGGTTCTACTCTCAGCCAGGACTCACCTTACTGCAGGCTTCGCAGTCACGGTACTCCTCGCACAGCTGGCAGTTGCTTGGCGACAGGATTAAGGGCGTATCCTGGCAATATTTTGCCCACTCGCTGCCCAGTCTGTGGTAGCATGCCCGGGTCTGGGAGCACCAGCCGCAACTCTGATCGGCCAAGCAGGCCAGGCAGGAGTGGTAGAAGCAATCGTCGGAACGATGGGGCTCCAAAAACAGGAACGAGATCTCCTACACAGGGAGAAAGGAATCAAGTAAATAGCAGTAAGAGGGGGGGGGGGGGGGGGCAATACGGGAAACTAGGAGCAGCGGTAAGACTTACACTTCCTCCATGCACGCCCGTCCGGTCCCACGTCAGGCTGAGCTCGCTCATGTGCCCGTTGCCCGTATTATTGAGATAACCCTCAATCTGCACAGCGTAACGGCTCCCCCGCTCTGCGTTTGGGAATAACCGCTCGCCGCTGTTCCGCTGCAGAGCTCTGCGCTCTTTGTCCTGGTGCACGGACCAGCGGCCGACCTCCTCCTGATATACACAGAGGGACAAGAGGGTGAGACATGGAGACGGCTAAGGGCGGATCTCACAAGGTCAGTGAAGGTTAGCGAAAGGACAAAAAGGAGCATGAAATCATGTATTAGAATGAATCTGGGATCTGCTGCAGGGAGGGAGGAAAGGAAACGCTGTATGGTAGGACTATGTGGGGAGATGCTGCATACAGTGTATGCTGTAGGACTATGTGGGGAGATGCTGCATACAGTGAATGCTGTAGGGTGTATGTGGGGAGATGCAGGGACTATGTGGGTAGATGCAGGATACCAGGTGCAGGGACTATGTGGGGAGATGCAGGATACCAGGTGCAGGGATTATGTGGGGAGATGCAGGATACCAGGCGCAGGGATTATGTGGGGAGATGCAGGATACCAGGCGCAGGGACTATGTGGGGAGATGCAGGATACCAGGCGCAGGGACTATGTGGGGAGATGCAGGATACCAGGCGCAGGGACTATGTGGGGAGATGCAGGATACCAGGCGCAGGGACTATGTGGGGAGATGCAGGATACCAGGCGCAGGGACTATGTGGGGAGATGCAGGATACCAGGCGCAGGGACTATGTGGGGAGATGCAGGATACCAGGCGCAGGGACTATGTGGGGAGATGCAGGATACCAGGCGCAGGGACTATGTGGGGAGATGCAGGATACCAGGCGCAGGGACTATGTGGGGAGATGCAGGATACCAGGCGCAGGGACTATGTGGGGAGATGCAGGATACCAGGCGCAGGGACTATGTGGGGAGATGCAGGATACCAGGCGCAGGCACTATGTGGGGAGATGCAGGATACCAGGCGCAGGGACTATGCGGTGAGATGCAGGATACCAGGCGCAGGGACTATGCGGTGAGATGCAGGATACCAGGCGCAGGCACTATGCGGGGAGATGCAGGATACCAGGCGCAGGGACTATGCGGGGAGATGCAGGATACCAGGCGCAGGGACTATGCGGGGAGATGCAGGATACCAGGCGCAGGGACTATGCGGGGAGATGCAGGATACCAGGCGCAGGGACTATGCGGGGAGATGCAGGATACCAGGCGCAGGGACTATGCGGGGAGATGCAGGATACCAGGCGCAGGGACTATGCGGGGAGATGCAGGATACCAGGCGCAGGGACTATGCGGGGAGATGCAGGATACCAGGCGCAGGGACTATGCGGGGAGATGCAGGATACCAGGCGCAGGGACTATGCGGGGAGATGCAGGATACCAGGCGCAGGGACTATGCGGGGAGATGCAGGATACCAGGCGCAGGGACTATGCGGGGAGATGCAGGATACCAGGCGCAGGGACTATGCGGGGAGATGCAGGATACCAGGCGCAGGGACTATGCGGGGAGATGCAGGATACCAGGCGCAGGGACTATGCGGGGAGATGCAGGATACCAGGCGCAGGGACTATGCGGGGAGATGCAGGATACCAGGCGCAGGGACTATGCGGGGAGATGCAGGATACCAGGCGCAGGGACTATGCGGGGAGATGCAGGATACCAGGCGCAGGGACTATGCGGGGAGATGCAGGATACCAGGCGCAGGGACTATGCGGGGAGATGCAGGATACCAGGCGCAGGGACTATGCGGGGAGATGCAGGATACCAGGCGCAGGGACTATGCGGGGAGATGCAGGATACCAGGCGCAGGGACTATGCGGGGAGATGCAGGATACCAGGCGCAGGGACTATGCGGGGAGATGCAGGATACCAGGCGCAGGGACTATGCGGGGAGATGCAGGATACCAGGCGCAGGGACTATGCGGGGAGATGCAGGATACCAGGCGCAGGGACTATGCGGGGAGATGCAGGATACCAGGCGCAGGGACTATGCGGGGAGATGCAGGATACCAGGCGCAGGGACTATGCGGGGAGATGCAGGATACCAGGCGCAGGGACTATGCGGGGAGATGCAGGATACCAGGCGCAGGGACTATGCGGGGAGATGCAGGATACCAGGCGCAGGGACTATGCGGGGAGATGCAGGATACCAGGCGCAGGGACTATGCGGGGAGATGCAGGATACCAGGCGCAGGGACTATGCGGGGAGATGCAGGATACCAGGCGCAGGGACTATGCGGGGAGATGCAGGATAGCAGGCGCAGGGACTATGCGGGGAGATGCAGGATAGCAGGCGCAGGGACTATGCGGGGAGATGCAGGATAGCAGGCGCAGGGACTATGCGGGGAGATGCAGGATAGCAGGCGCAGGGACTATGCGGGGAGATGCAGGATAGCAGGCGCAGGGACTATGCGGGGAGATGCAGGATAGCAGGCGCAGGGACTATGCGGGGAGATGCAGGATAGCAGGCGCAGGGACTATGCGGGGAGATGCAGGATAGCAGGCGCAGGGACTATGTGGGGAGATGCAGGATAGCAGGCGCAGGGACTATGTGGGGAGATGCAGGATAGCAGGCGCAGGGACTATGTGGGGAGATGCAGGATACCAGGTGCAGGGACTATGGCTCCTATTCAGATCTGATCGCAGTACAAATTTGTTCTCAAAATGGACAAAACCATGCTGCACTGCAGGTGGGGCAGATGTAACATGTATAGAGAGAGTTAGATTTGTGTGAGTTATTTTGTTTCTGCGCAGGGTAAATACTGGCTGCATTATTTTTACACGGCAATTTAGATTTCAGTTTCAACACACCCCACCAAAATCTCACTCTCTCTGCACGTTACATCTGCCCCACCTGCAGTGCACATGGTTTTGCCCATTTTTAGAACAAATTGGTACTGCGATCAGATCTGCTGCAGGGACTCTGCGGGGAGGTGCTGCAGGGACTCTGCGGGGAGGTGCTGCAGGGACTCTGCGGGGAGGTGCTGCAGGGACTCTGCGGGGAGGTGCTGCAGGGACTCTGCGGGGAGGTGCTGCAGGGACTCTGCGGGGAGGTGCTGCAGGGACTCTGCGGGGAGGTGCTGCAGGGACTCTGCGGGGAGGTGCTGCAGGGACTCTGCGGGGAGGTGCTGCAGGGACTCTGCGGGGAGGTGCTGCAGGGACTCTGCGGGGAGGTGCTGCAGGGACTCTGCGGGGAGGTGCTGCAGGGACTCTGCGGGGAGGTGCTGCAGGGACTCTGCGGGGAGGTGCTGCAGGGAATATAGCTCTTACCATATTGTACGTGCTGCTGGGGTATCGTCCAAGACGAGCCACAACATAGAAGCGCTGGATGCGAGCCCAGATAGAGACCCGATCAGGGGAGGGGCCTGGGCTCAGCATGGGGTATATGAAGCCTTTATAAACCAGTGACACGTCCATCTCTGTGCTGGGACTGAGTGTGATTGTTGTACTGCGCACAATGGACACCTGCAGAAACAGAACATGCATTATACATATAACATGTGACGCCACAACCAGCATGAGCCCTGCTACATTGAGAACATGCTTTATACAGAGGAACACGTGCTTTATACAGAGGAACACGTGACGCCACAACCAGCACGTGATTGCAACGTAGACAATTGTTGTTGCTAAAATTATACGGAACCAGGATTACATAGCTCTTATTTACATAATTGGATAATACTAACTAAAAAAAAATAATAAGCAAGATTTTTGGGAAAGTTAGTGGCCACGTTTGCATTTGGATGACGGAAAGGCCCTTTTCCAGAATCACAATGCAAAAGAGACCAGAACACCGATCTTCTAAACAACAGCAGAAGTTTAACGCTGGTTACCCGGTCCGGCTGAGATTCATTTCGAGGCTGCTGATAGGTGATCAGGTGAAGGCCCGGTAAAAAGTTGTTGGTCCGGCAGCCATCCAGAGAAGTGATGAACGTGTTCTGGGTTCCCCACCAGCCGTGCATCCCGGAAATCTGTCCTACCCGGCAGGTGGAGCGCTCTAAGAAAGCACAAGGACGATCAGTAAACGCACACAAACAGAACAGATGACGGCAGACCGACGCAAAGAAAACAAATGATGGGAGACACCTGAAATCGGCATGCAAGTTTCATTCTGGACACACCACCCAAAGGAGCGCGGGATGTGAGAGGAGGTCGTCATGTTGGTGCTGAAAGTCAGGCAGGACTGGCAGTCCGAGAGGAGTCGTGCCAGGCCTAGGCAGCTCTTGTCTGGGCACTGCCAGGAAACAGAGATGAATCACGGACAGAGATCACAGCAATTCATAGGGATAAGGCGGCTGATTATATACATGGATAAGAACAGAGAAGTAACTGATCATATTGAAAAACAGTCAGAAGGAAAAAGTGAAACGCGTCAACCAAGTCACAGCAATAGTCAGAAAAGATAAACTAAGAGTCGTACAATTTTATTGGGCTGGGGCGTCTGGCAGCTTGATTGGCACCATGTACACTCTGGATCCCTGGAGCAGATCATCTCCTCCGCATACATGGAGCAGAAGTCCAGGTGGTACTGCAAAGTCAACACACGCGTTTTATCAGTGAACGCTCCATCGCACCTTCTATTACTTACGGTCTTGCCGTACTTACGTCTTGCACAGGGGGCTGATACACCGATACGGGCACTTTGTAGGCGAGAAGGTCTCCACGTGGCGTTCCACTGTAACCACCAGCCACTAGTAAAACACCCCCTTTTATTACAGCTGCTACATGGGAATATCGACCACCACCCAAAGTCTGAGGCCCTACAGAAAGAAATGATAAAATACAGTTGAATTGTTTGCACTTACATTTTTCTTTAGGTTGTCCTGAGATACAGAAACATTGATTTTAGTCCCTGCAGTAAGTCGACATGCAGTAAGGTCGATGTGACTAAAGGTCGACAGGGTCATTAGGTCAACTTTTTTTTTTTTTTTTAATGTTGACAAATGTACCACCACGTCCCCTCGCCATGCTTCGGGCACGGTGCCTCTCAAAGCTCAACACACTATTGTATTCTCCTACCACGCCCTAGTGGATGGGAGGGCATGAAATACCGACTGTCAGCACATGTCGGCTCAAAAAACAGTAAAACAAATAATATGGTTAGGTTATGGAGGCTGGAAGAATGTAGTAAGGACTGTCCCTGGCAATCTTACCCTGATGGGGTGGCATGATCTGGTTCAGTATATCGCTGGGTACCCACTGGTGACAGCCGAGATGGTAAAAGAATATTTCTTCATCGTAACACTTCTCCTCCTGATAGTGAATGTGCAGGTTCCCTCCTACAACCAACCAGAACACTTTGTTACAGGGGGATCTACAGTACAATTACCCATTATAGGGGGATCCACCCAACAGAGCCACAGTACAATTACCCGTTACAGGGGGATCCACCCAACAGAGCCACAGTACAATTACCCGTTACAGGGGGATCCACCCAACAGAGCCACAGTACAATTACCCGTTATAGGGGGATCTACCCAACAGAGCCACAGTACAATAACCCGTTACAGGGGGATCCACCCAACAGAGCCACAGTACAATTACCCGTTACAGGGGGATCCACCCAACAGAGCCACAGTACAATTACCCGTTACAGGAGGATCCACCCAACAGAGCCACAGTACAATTACCCGTTACAGGGGGATCCACCCAACAGAGCCACAGTACAATTACCCGTTACAGGGGGATCCACCCAACAGAGCCACAGTACAATTACCCGTTATAGGGGGATCCACCCAACAGAGCCACAGTGCAATTACCCATTACAGGGGGAACCACCCAACAGAGCCACAGTACAAAAACCCGTTACAGGGGGATCTACCCAACAGAGCCACAGTACAATACCCCGTTACAGGGAGATCTACCCAACAGAGCCACAGTACAATACCCCGTTACAGGGGGATCTACCCAACAGAGCCACAGCACAATATCCCGTTACAGGGGGATCTACCCAACAGAGCCACAGTACAATAACCCGTTACAGGGGGATCTACCCAACAGAGCCACAGTACAATAACCCGTTACAGGTGGCATGCTGTAGCCTTCCATCGTTATCTGCAGCATAAACTAATGAAGTACAAAGAGGTAACCATTTGCCTACATTTTCAACTAATGGGGGTCATGTAACATGCAAGGGAAGGCCAGGGGAGGCCCTGCAGCCAGCAAGGGGAAGGCCAGCAGGGGGCCCTGCAGCCAGCAAGGGGATGGCTAGCGGGGGCCTGCAGCCAGCAAGGGGATGGCCAGTGGGGGGGTCCCTGCAGCAAGCAAGAGAGAAGGCCAGTGGGGGGGGGGGGCTGCAGCCAGCGAGGGAGAAGGCCAGTGGGGGGGGCTGCAGCCAGCGAGGGAGAAGGCCAGTGGGGGGGGGGGGGGGGGGGGCCTGCGTAAACATCTGTGTGCTTGGAGTTGACAGAGTGTGAAAGTTGCCAATTACAATATATCACTCCCTTCCAAGACAATCTACTGTGATAGGCCAATCTGCAGGACACCGAGCTGTGGAAGTGTACTAACGAGTACATAACACACAGCACAATACACACTGCCTATTGCCACCCACAGCAGCCTGATACTACAGGAGGTAGGAGGGAGGCAGTGGGGGGACAGATAGAAACAAACAGGTCATTGTAGAGCAAACAATGTGGTTCCAGTCAATTCCTTAACCCTCCCCAGCAAATACCACACTGTCCTCAGAGCCAGCAGCTCGTATTACAATATCACTAGGCCCCTTAAACTGGGTGTTCCAGTTTTTAAAGATGATATAGTTTTCCCAAGGTTTTGAGACATGAGCAAAGTCTAACCCAAAAAGTTTTATTAAAAAGTCTTTAAATGAAAAAAATGGCACAAGCCAACAAATGCATTAGTGGTTTCCAAAGTCAGGAAGAAGTACGCTAGTGCCCCATATATGTTACACTATATGGGCAGAACACCTCACCGTATACCACCATATAGTTGCCAATGACCGTGGCACTGTGGAACGCTCTCTCACGTGGACCACCGCGGGTTCCGTCTCGGGGCTTTAGAGTGGTCCAGTAATTTAAATCCACATGGAACAGATCTGTAGTATTAACGCGTATACTGAACCTAGGAGGAGAACAAGAATCAAAGTCACAATCACAATAAGGACAAAGATACAGGTTACACTTATGACAGCAGCAAACCTACAGGACATATAGATGTATACTAGTCAGCCCGCTCGAAGCAAATGCTTTGAAAGCTAGATGTAGTTTCACTTGCTGCCAACAGATGGCAGTGTTTCGGTGACACACAGACACTAGACATATATATAGATGATATTATATTTGTTTAAAAGATAAGTAATAACAATATAAAACATTACATCATTCCTTGTTCTAGCAGGTCCTATATTTTCTATAGCCCCATACACAAGAGACCAGGGTTGGCCAACCCTAGTCCTCGACAGCTACCAACAGTGCATGTTTTCCAGGTCTCCTCAGAGAATCACAAGTGAAGTAATTAGCTCCATATGTGGATCATTTATAATGTGCCAGTCAGTAATGAGTGCACCTGTGCCCCAGCTAGGTGATCTAGAAAACATGAACTGTTGGTAGCTCTCGAGGACCGGAGTTGGCTACCACTAATCTAGACAATATCGTCCACGGGTCCTGATATTGTGCACACACTGAATGATATTGGTAAATGGTATCGTTCAGTGACGTCACTGGGACACGCTGAACATGTGGGTCGTTTGGCTATATAGCCAGATTGACCTGCAGACAATTATTTGTTAAAACGTGAAGTGACTGGGACGCACGAGGAGACTCTGCTGATATTCCGATAATGCAACGCTTGTATATTGTGTGTGTGTGTGTGTGTGTGTGTGTGTATGTATGTATGTGTGACAGAGTCTATATACTGAGGAGAACAGAACTTGTGCTGGATAAAAGCTGCCTTTGCTACATTGTAGCAGATGTACAGACTCAGAGACTAAGTTGCACACAGATATACAAGTGGTATATACCAAATTTATCAGCACAGTTTCCAGGTGTGTCCATGCCACATAGCGACTAAGACATTTAGAAGATGCCCAGCGGTAGCAGAGTATCACAGAACCTGGCGCGCTGAGAGGGGCTGTTTGGGGTGACTGCAGCAATGATGGACATTATATTACACTATATTTACTAAAGCTTCTAGAAGAGAGAGCGATGGTGTTGCTCAGAGGAACCAACCAAATTGTAGCTGTCATTTCTATTTCGGGTACTTGTGTACTTTCACGTCTCCCATCGCATGCCAAATGTAGTGGCATGCGATTTTTGCAGTTTTTAAGCATTTTTAACAGAAATGCATCCAAATGCATTGAAATTAGAATCAAACATGTTCAATGGCCCCCAAATGTCATTTTTGAGGCTGTACCACCCCACTATCAACGCGAACCCGAAGCGTGGCGAGCGGCGGCAGGTACGCGTCCTATGACCTTTTCATACCCCCACTATCCACGTCAGCGTGGAGTTGAGAATAGAAAGTGTGGCGAGCGCAGCGAGCCACCGAGCCCGAAGCGTGGCGAGCCCCGCGAGGGGACACGGACACCTGTGAAGCCCGCGAGGGGACGCGTATACCTGTGAAGGTATCCGTGTCCGCTCGCCACGCTTCGGGCTCGGTGGCTCGCTGCGCTCGCCACACTTTCTATTCTCAACTCCACGCCGACGTGGATAGTGGGGGTATGAAAAGGTCGTAGGACGCGTACCGCCGCCGCTCGCCACGCTTCGGGTTCGCGTTGATAGTGGGGGTAGTACAGCCTCAAAAATGACATTTGGGGGCCATTGAACATGTTTGATACTAATTTCAATGCATTTGGATGCATTTCTGTTAAAAATCGCATTCAATGCGATGTGATTTTTTACTATGCGATGGACATCGTGGGAGCCGTGATTGTACACAAGTACCCTATTTCGCATTCTAAACAGTGCCGGATTAAGCACAGGGCGACAGTTGCACCGGGGCCCCCACACATAAGGGGCCCCCACACCAGTACTGCTGCGGCGGTGGCAGGCAGCGGAGTCGGGCAGCCCGGGGAGGGCAGGGGGTCCCTGTGGTGGATGGGAACTAGTAGCGCTACTAGTTCCCATCTGCCGCAGGGACCCCACCGCTGACTGCCCATCCGCCACAGGGGCCACGCTGCCTCCCTGCCCAGATCCCTGCTGCCCAGGTTGGATGGTTGATTGGATGGTATGTGCCACACCTCCATTTGTAGAATTTAGCCGTTTAATAAATCAACTCTTTGGTGTCCATCTCTAAACAGGATGAACCATACCCCATGGTCCTCCAATATTACAGGAAAGATTTAGTAACCTCACCCTTGTTACCTGTATATGATTTACTATGAGAGGCCTAAGAACAGAGTAGGTAGGACACTAGGCAGCGCAGGTTTGGTTGGGCTATTACCGTGCAGTGGAGGGCCGATGTCCGCCATACACCAGCAGCGACCGGGACGCAGCATGAAACACCATAGAGTGGCCAGCTGCAGCTGGGGGCTTCCCTCCTGCCGGGACAACCTGCTCCCACTCCCAGGAGAGAAGGTTGAAGCGGTACATCCTGGAGGAAAAGACGTCACGAGACGTGCGACCTGCATAGGGGACAGAGGATAATGAGAGTTGTAAGGAAGAAAGATCCAAATGGAAAGGTGGATTCTGGGGTAACAGAACAGAGGTTGATTAAAGCACATGTCCCACCAAGGATTCATCTACCCCTTTCACATCGCAAAGCCGGGTCGGACGCAGGATCGCAATCCCAGGTCCGACCCGGCTCCAGCACTTAAACATAAACCTAGGTTATCCGTTATACAGAAGACGACCTGGTTAAACCCTTCTTACAACCCGGGTCAAATTCCTTAATTCATTCCAAGTTGGTCGACTTGGGTTATAAGTTGTGGTACTTTCACTCGTCACCTCGATCCGAGTTCATATGTCACCAACCCGGCAGTAACCCGTGTCCTAGGTGCGATGTGAAAGGGGTAATAAGGGGCTGTCCCAACCAGTAAACCAGCAGGAATTAAATGCAAATATTCAGCTTCATTTCCGAGCATCTCATTGGTCCAGGTCTCCAATCAGCTGCCAATATGGCGCTGTGCAGCAGACAACGTTCCTAACTTGTGTGGCAGAGCTGTGGGTGAAAGGTGCTCGGAAGTTCCATTGGTTAAAGGACAGAGGCGTCACCCTACCCCTCAGATAATCACAGTTATAGTAATATTACCTAAGATAACCTTAAGAGAGAACTCATTAAGGAAAAATGTCCTTTACTCTGTACACATTAACCACTCGCATCTCTAATGTAAACAAGAGAATTGATCGGGATCAAACAAACAAACGCACTCAAAGCCGCCCTAGAGATACAGAAATGTGACAATAACATAGCAGAAGGTCAAACGTTACTGTTGACTTTGGCTTAAATTATTTGCTAAAATTCAATAACATGGGGCCGAGAGATGTGTTGAAGCCTGGTATCCACATGCAGACTCCAATGCAGACAGCAATATGGATCCCGTGTAATGACGCCATGCAGTAAGGGTGGGGGGTGCTTTATGCCCTTACCTCCGAACACGTACAACCAGTTGTCTACGGTGGCGGCTGCGTGGTTAGCCAGAGGAGGGGGTCGCAGGAAGCTGTACCGCGTCAGCTCCGTCCAGCGTTCCTCCAGAGGCAGAAACACCCAGGTGTCATCGGTCAATCTCCCATTGGACAACTCCCCACCAAATAAAACGAGGGTCCCATTCCACTCCACTACCACGTGGGAGTGCCGCGCAGCCTGAGGAAGAGAGACCGCAGCATGGTGCAGCGACAGACACAGAGAATTGGTGGTGGACCGAGACAAACTATCTACATACATGATATTAGCACATCTGTTAGGGCCCATTCTGACCTTGGGATGCATGAAGTCAACTTAACGATATAAATACCAGTGGCCAAAATACCGAAAACCACTGGCAGACAGTCAAAATACAGACACGGTCAGAAATGTCGACATGAAAAATGACGTCATGTCAAGAACACAAGTTTTTTATGATTTTTTTTTTCTTTGAAACAGACTTGTTCTTACTTCACAATCCAAGTGGGCACAGAGTTAGGGTACAGTAGTGCGCCAAAAGCAGCGAGGCATTGTCCGAAGCACGGTGAGCAAAGCACGGGGACGCGGTATTAATTCTGAGGTGTCCATTTCGACACCACAAAAGTTGTTGCTTTTTTTTTTTTTACATTTTGACCATGTCACATAATGGATGTCAGCATTTTGAACACGACGGTATTTTGACTGTCGGACAATGCTTGTTTGTATTTTGACCGTTGGCAAATCATAGTGAACCGCTGACCTTCAATACCAACCAGTATATAGTACTGAGGAGGGGGAGAACATACCGGGCTTGGGGTGTATCTTCTTCTCTCCCAGGTATTTGATGTGAAGTTATATATAGCCAGATCTGGAAGAGGGGAATTCAGATCCAGACCTTTGAAAAAGAAACAATGCATGAGATTTATTCAGAGCAAATGTACGGCTTTTATGCTATGCTAAATCTGCAGCACACCATAGTCACCCACTACAGCACCCCCGTAGTCACCCACTACCCCCTGCAGCACCCCCATAGTCACCCACTACCCCCCTGCAGCACCCGGGGACCCAACACACCCCTCTCACCAACTTCCTTCTTCCCCAATATCGGAAAGAAGTCATCCCCTACTCCAGTCCCTCACCTCCAAATATGTAAAGTGCATTGGTGGGGGGCAGGAAGGCCCCAGCAGCGGCAGTGCGGGGGGAGAAGGACGGATCCAGACTGCTCACGTTGTACCAGTGCCCAGACCCCTGATTGTCGGTCAGCGACAAGTCACAGCGCTCCCCCATGTACCCAGGGAAACAGACGCAGCGATGAGTCTCCTGGAAAGAGAGACAATGTTATGGCGATCAGAGCCAGTAAAGAAACAAAGGAACAACACGAAGCTGGATTTAAAATAGCACCAGCACATTACACAGTGCAGTACAAAACAAGTAGTCACATCAATTCCTGTCCTGGTGGAGCCTCAATATTCTTACACTAGGTGATTCATCGCGCCCTACGGGCGCTCTTCACACCGGCGTAAGGGGCTACGCCCCTTAATTTGTGAACATTTGTATTGTGAGAAATATGGTTAGAATTGTATGAAAGATGCCCTGTATTGCAGCTTCTGGCAGTGGGTGAGGGTCCAGCGTGGCAGCACAGGAGTACCGGACGGTGGCCCTGAGTCAGTGTCTCCTCCTACTGGGTGGGAGTTAGGGTGCATGAGAGCAGGAGGCTGGGATATGAGGCATGATAGGGGTATGTGGGCAACACAGCGTCAGCGATTACCCAGTGGTGGAAGTTACGGTTCAGGAGAGCAGGAAGCTGGGTAGTGATAGGGGTGTGTGGGCATACGGGGGACTAAAGAGGGTGGTGGACACTGTGCAGCTTCTGCCAGTGGGTGAGGGTCCAGCGTGGCAGCACAGAAATACAGGAGTCAGTGTCTCCTCCGACTGGGTGGGAGTTAGGGTGCATGAGAGCAGGAGGCTGGGCGGTAAAGCATGATAGGGGAATGTGGGCAACACAGGGTGAGCGGGTCTCCACTGGCGGAAGTTACGGGGCAGGAGAACAGGAGGCAGGGCAGTGTCCTCCCACATTGATGGCAAAAGTATTCAACATCGGCCATAAACCATCGATTATTTGAAAATCATTGATGGTCGATGGGCATCCCTAGAACTGGAGAAGGGTGGGGGACAGTATGCAGCTCCCGGCAGTGGGTGAGCGTCTCCTCCCACTGGGAGGGAGTGAGCGTGCATGAGAGGAGGAGACTGTATAATAGTGGTATGTGGGCAAGACATTGATAAAAGTTGTGGCGCTGGTGCAGAGGGCAGTGGGGAAACCTGCAGTGCGGCAGCCAGGGCCGGATTTCCCACCTAGGGGCGGTACCTGCTTGTGGTGGTACAGGATCCCCCATTGTCACGGGGGTACGTGAAATGTGGGAGCGGGGGCCACGGTGGTCCGCTGGGGGGTGGAATTGCCGGAAGGGGGTCTGGGGGGTCTGCAAATTGCGGGAGGGGGGGTGGTGTGTGGGGATCCGCGGTTAGCGGGAGGGGGGGGGTCCGCAAATCGTGGGCGGGGGCGCGGGGGGGCTTGAATCGTGGGAAGGGGGGTCCGCAAATTGCGGGAGGGGGGTTGTCGGGGTTAGTGAATTGCGGGAGGGGGGGTTGCGGAGGTCCGTGAATTGCGGGAGGGGCGCGTGGGGTGCCGTGAGTCAAGGGGGGGTGGTGCGGGGGTCCGTGAATCACGGGAGGGGTCATGAATCGCAGGAGGGGGGGGTCGTGGGGGGGCTGCGAATCACAGGAGGGGGGGTGTGGGGGGTTGCCGTGAATTGCATGAGGGGGGCGTGAATCAAGGGAGGGTGGGCGCAGGGGGGTGGTGCGGGGGTCCGTGAATCGCGGGAGGGGGCATGAATCGCGGGAGGGGGGGTCGTGGGGGGGTTCCGAATCGCAGGAAGGGGGGTATGGGGGGTGCCGTGAATTGCGTGAGGGGGGCATGAATCGCGGGAGGGGGGTCCCCGAATGTGTGAATTACGGGGCGGTTGCAAATCGTGAGAGGTGCCGAGGGGGCCCGCAAATCGCGGGAGGGGGGCGCTATGGGGGGTTTCGTGAATCGCGGGAGGGGGGGTCGTGGGGGGTTGCGAATCGCAGGAAGGGGGGTGCCGTGAATTGCGTGAGGGGGGCATGAATCGCGGGAGGTGGGGTCCCCGAATGTGTGAATTAGGGGGCGGTCGCAAATCGCGAGAAGTGCCGAGGGGGCCCGCAAATCGCGGGAGGGGGGTGCTACGGGGGGTTCCGTGAATCGCGGGAGGGGGCGGCGCGAATTGCGGGAGGGGGGTCGCAAATCACAGTAGGGGGGGGGGGTGCCGTGAATCGCGGGAGGGGGGGTCGTGGGGGGCCCTTTTAATGCCGGGAGGGGGGGTCGCAGGGGTCCCGCGAATCGCGGGGGGGAGGATGCAGGGTTCCTGCGAATCGCGGGAGGGGGCTCGCGGAGGGAGGGGTCGCTGGGGTCCCGCGATTTTCGGGAGGGTCGCGGGGGTCCCGCGTTTCGCGGGAGGGGGTGGTCGCGGAGGTCCAGCGAATCGCGGGAGGGGGTGGTCGGGTCTGGGACGGATATTAGACAGCACTTACATCGACAGCCATTACATCAACACCATTAGTTCGACAGCTCAATAGGTCGACATGGTTTTAGGTCGACATACCATTAGGTCGACATGTCATTAGGTCGACAGCTCATTAGGTCGACAGCTCATTAGGTCGACAGCTCATTAGGTCGACATGTTTTTAGGTCGACACTGCCATTAGGTCGACAGAGTCTATGTCGACAGTCAAAAGGTTGACATGGGATTTTTCACTGTTTTTTGGCCGAAATGTCGACACAGTCGACATGGACACAGTTTGAAGTGTACCGCAGCCGCTCGCTATGCTTCGGGCACGGTGCCTCGCTGCGCTCGGCACACTATTTTATTCTCCCACCACGCCCTAGTGGATAGTAGGGCATGAAATACCGCCTGTCGGCACATGTCGGCTCAATAAACAGTGAAAAAACCCATGTCGACCTTTTGACTGTCGACATAGACACTGTCGACCTAATGGCAGTGTCGACCTAAAAACATGTCGACCTAATGAGCTGTCGACCTAATGAGCTGTCGACATAATGACATGTCGACCTAATGGTATGTCGACCTAAAACCATGTCGACCTATTGAGCTGTCGAACTAATGGTGTCGATGTAATGGCTGTCGATGTAAGTGCTGTCTAACAATAGTCCGGATACCGGGGTGGTCGCGGGGGTCCCGCGAATCGCGGGAGGGGGGTTGCGGGGGTCCCGCGAATCGCGGGAGGGGGGGTTCACGGGGGTCCCGCGAATCACGGGAGGGGGGGTCGCGGGGGTCCCGAGACTCGCGGGAGGGTGGAATGCGGGGGTCCCGCGAATCGCGGGAGGGGTGGTGCGGGGTCCCGCGAATGGTGGGAGGGGGGGTCACGGGGGTTCCGCAAATCGCGGGAGGGGGGGTCGCGGGGGTCCCGCGAATCGCGGGAGGGGGGTCGCGGGGGTCCCGCAATTCGCGGGGGGGGGCCGGGGTTCCGCGATTCGCGTGGAGGGGGGGTCGCGGGGGGTCCCGCGAATCGCGGGAGGGGGGGTCCCGCAAATCACGGGAGGGGGGGGTCGCGGGGGTCCCGCAATTCGCGGGGGGGGGGGGGCGCGGGGGTCCCGCGAATCGCGGGAGGGGGGGCGCGGGGGTCCCGCAAATCACGGGAGGGGGGGGGGGTCACGGGGGTCCCGCAATTCGCGGGGGGGGGGGGGCGGGGGTCCCACGATTCACGGGAGGGGGGGTCCCGCGAATCGCGTGAGGGGGGGGTCGCGGGGGGTCCCGCAAATCGCGGGAGGGGGGGGTCGCGGGGGGTCCCGCGAATCGCGGGAGGGGGGTCGCGGGGGTCCTGGCAGAGGGTAGGGATGTGCAGGAGTAATGGTGGATGGTGGCTGTGGAGTAATGGTGGACGTGTACTGTAGCCCTGGCTGGGCGGGGGGAGGTGATGTCAAGGGGGTGGAACGTCAGACACATGAAAGTGAAACTGTTCTACACAGGAACGTTCTCCACAGGGGTTGAGTGACAGATCTGGCTAAATATATAAGAGATTAACCCGCCAGGGCATATTTGGGCTTTGGAGGAAACAGACTGATACCGGGGTTTCAGTGATTATCACGCATCCAATAATCATTGGGTTCTAAATAAACAGATGGGCTGCTCACTGCCCTCATTTCATTCTGGACAAGAGCAGAGACCCCTCATCCATTCCTTAATATAATGGTGGCACCACAAGTAGTGCAGCACGGTAGTGCAGCACGGTAGTGCTCTGTGGCGCCACAAGTAATGCAGCACGGTAGTGCTCTGTGGCACCACAGGTAGTGCAGCACAGAAGACACAACCACTGTTAGTATGCTTCTGACCCTAGCAGAAATGACTCGTGGTTCAGTGGCATGTAAGTCTGTATAACATACCTGGTTACATGTTCCATGATGGACATTGCAGTAGGTGCTGCAGTCAGAGATCTGGCAGCCCTCACCCAACCAGCCAGGGTCACACAAACACTGAGCGCTCTCCTGGCACGTCCCATGCCCAGAGCACCCATGGGGACACAGAGAAAAGCTGTATGTGGCGTTAAATCCCAGCAGGTTATAGTTGGCATCACTGAAGAGATGGAGAAGCATCTGCAAAGAGAGAACTAAGTCAGCCTTTGTAAAGAGAACAAAAATGTATTTGCTGGTTGTATAATGCAGATTATTTCATTTAGTCGCTATAGCCGGGTGTTCTGCTAGGGCAGGGCTGGGCAACACCGGCCCTCCAGATGTTAATGAACTACACATCCCAGGATGCTTTGCATTAGTTTTGCTATGTGGCCATGCTGAAACTGATGCAAGGCATGCTGGGATGTGTAGTTCATCAACATCTGGAGGGCCGGTGTTGCCCAGCCCTGTGCTAGGGTGAGCAGGTGAACCACTGGGTACTTATGTATTATCACGGCGCCCAGTTGCATTGATTGTATGCCTTAAGTGTTAGGCATACAATCACATGCGATTGACGCGATTTTGCGGTAAAATCGCGTCGATCACAACGCATGTGACCAAATCACGCATGCGATGGACGCGATTTTCCCATAGGAATCAATGTTAAATGGTTAAAAATGGTCCCTGACACCCGATTTCACTGTAGGGCAATGTTAAATGCCCCCAGGGCCCCCCCATTAGGTGTATTAGCCCAAATGCCCCCGCATTGTTAACGCCACCCCACCATCAACGCCAACCCGAAGTGTGGCGAGTGCAGCGAGGGGCGGCGGTACGCGTCCTCCGACCTTTTCTTACCCCCACTATCCACGTCGGCGTGGAGTTGATTTTATATAGCATGGCGAGCGCAGCGAGCCTCCGAGCCCGAAGTGTGGCGACGAGGAATACGAGCCCGAAGTGTGGCGAGCGCAGCGAGCCCCGCGAAATACAGGTTACATAATCCGCTCGCCACGCTTCGGGCTCGTATTCCGCATCCCCTCGCCACGCTTCGGGCTCGTTGGCTCGCTGCGCTCGCCACACTATATAAAATCAACTCCACGCCGACGTGGATAGTGGGGGTATGAAAAGGTCGGAGGACGCGTACCGCTGCGCTCGCCACGCTTCGGGTTGGCATTGATGGTGGGGTGGCGTTAACAATGAGGGGGGATACACCTAATGGGGGGGGCCTGGGGGGCATTTAACATTGACCCTAATCTGAAATGGGGTGTCAGGGAACATTTGGAACCATTTAACATTGATTCCTATGGAAAAAGTCACGTAGATCGCATCGCATGCGCGATTTGGTCGCATGTGATGCGATCGACGTGATTTTTCCGACGCGATGGAAATATAAGGCGCCGTGATAATACATAAGTACCAACAAGTGTCTCCAGAGTGGTGGCACAGCTACAAGCGGTGAGTGCAGAGCTTCTCCATACCTTTCCAGAGGTGGCCTCCAGGGTGGGCGGCAGGCTGCTCCCGCTAAGACTGGCAAGCAGGCGGTCGCTATAGGAGTCGCCATCATACACAAAGAGGTAGTCGTAGGTGCACTCTGTGTCCATAAACAGGAACCGAAGCAGCACGTGGTAATTGCTGTTGGGAGCTGCAAGTCACAAAAGCATTAATAAGAGAGACCAAACATAATTCCAACATGGACCATGAGATACAGCACTTTCACTCCTATGGCAGATTTTATTAATTCAATGAAATTTCCACAACATAAGAATTATTTTGGAGAGTGGGGGTTACCCCGACCACACTAGGTGGGTCTGGGTGCAGGTGCGCCTGGCTAGAGCTGTGACACCCTAGCAGCTGTTCTGCTATCTATTTTGGAGAAATGATTTTGCAGATGCAGTAACCAGAGAGCTTGGTCGCCAGCTGAACACAGAACGATGGTGCACTTGACTAATACAAGCAGAGTAAGGGGAGGAGAGGGAGTTCCTCAACTCTGTCCTGTGCTCCAGGACACACTCCAGCCAATCAGCAGAGAAAGGGGAGGAGAGGGAGTTCCTCAACTCTGTCCTGTGCTCCAGGACACACTCCAGCCAATCAGCAGAGAAAGGGGAGGAGAGGGAGTTCCTCAACTCTGTCCTGTGCTCCAGGACACACTCCAGCCAATCAGCAGAGAAAGGGGAGGAGAGGGAGTTCCTCAACTCTGTCCTGTGCTCCAGGACACACTCCAGCCAATCAGCAGAGAAAGGGGAGGAGAGGGAGTTCCTCAACTCTGTCCTGTGCTCCAGGACACACTCCAGCCAATCAGCAGAGAAAGGGGAGGAGA
Source organism: Crinia signifera (assembly GCF_055691185.1). Lineage (NCBI taxonomy): Eukaryota > Metazoa > Chordata > Amphibia > Anura > Myobatrachidae > Crinia > Crinia signifera. The sequence continues at coordinate 26,491,760 of NC_139226.1, forward strand.
GGGAGTTCCTCAACTCTGTCCTGTGCTCCAGGACACACTCCAGCCAATCAGCAGAGAAAGGGGAGGAGAGGGAGTTCCTCAACTCTGTCCTGTGCTCCAGGACACACTCCAGCCAATCAGCAGAGAAAGGGGAGGAGAGGGAGTTCCTCAACTCTGTCCTGTGCTCCAGGACACACTCCAGCCAATCAGCAGAGAAAGGGGAGGAGAGGGAGTTCCTCAACTCTGTCCTGTGCTCCAGGACACACTCCAGCCAATCAGCAGAGAAAGGGGAGGAGAGGGAGTTCCTCAACTCTGTCCTGTGCTCCAGGACACACTCCAGCCAATCAGCAGAGAAAGGGGAGGAGAGGGAGTTCCTCAACTCTGTCCTGTGCTCCAGGACACACTCCAGCCAATCAGCAGAGAAAGGGGAGGAGAGGGAGTTCCTCAACTCTGTCCTGTGCTCCAGGACACACTCCAGCCAATCAGCAGAGAAAGGGGAGGAGAGTGTGTTCCTCAACTCTGTCCTGTGCTCCAGGACACACTCCAGCCAATCAGCAGAGAAAGGGGAGGAGAGGGAGTTCCTCAACTCTGTCCTGTGCTCCAGGACACACTCCAGCCAATCAGCAGAGAAAGGGGAGGAGAGTGTGTTCCTCAACTCTGTCCTGTGCTCCAGGACACACTCCAGCCAATCAGCAGAGAAAGGGGAGGAGAGTGTGTTCCTCAACTCTGTCCTGTGCTCCAGGACACACTCCAGCCAATCAGCAGAGAAAGGGGAGGAGAGTGTGTTCCTCAACTCTGTCCTGTGCTCCAGGACACACTCCAGCCAATCAGCAGAGAAAGGGGAGGAGAGTGTGTTCCTCAACTCTGTCCTGTGCTCCAGGACACACTCCAGCCAATCAGCAGAGAAAGGGGAGGAGAGTGTGTTCCTCAACTCTGTCCTGTGCTCCAGGACACACTCCAGCCAATCAGCAGAGAAAGGGGAGGAGAGTGTGTTCCTCAACTCTGTCCTGTGCTCCAGGACACACTCCAGCCAATCAGCAGAGAAAGGGGAGGAGAGTGTGTTCCTCAACTCTGTCCTGTGCTCCAGGACACACTCCAGCCAATCAGCAGAGAAAGGGGAGGAGAGTGTGTTCCTCAACTCTGTCCTGTGCTCCAGGACACACTCCAGCCAATCAGCAGAGAAAGGGGAGGAGAGTGTGTTCCTCAACTCTGTCCTGTGCTCCAGGACACACTCCAGCCAATCAGCAGAGAAAGGGGAGGAGAGTGTGTTCCTCAACTCTGTCCTGTGCTCCAGGACACACTCCAGCCAATCAGCAGAGAAAGGGGAGGAGAGTGTGTTCCTCAACTCTGTCCTGTGCTCCAGGACACACTCCAGCCAATCAGCAGAGAAAGGGGAGGAGAGTGTGTTCCTCAACTCTGTCCTGTGCTCCAGGACACACTCCAGCCAATCAGCAGAGAAAGGGGAGGAGAGTGTGTTCCTCAACTCTGTCCTGTGCTCCAGGACACACTCCAGCCAATCAGCAGAGAAAGGGGAGGAGAGTGTGTTCCTCAACTCTGTCCTGTGCTCCAGGACACACTCCAGCCAATCAGCAGAGAAAGGGGAGGAGAGTGTGTTCCTCAACTCTGTCCTGTGCTCCAGGACACACTCCAGCCAATCAGCAGAGAAAGGGGAGGAGAGTGTGTTCCTCAACTCTGTCCTGTGCTCCAGGACACACTCCAGCCAATCAGCAGAGAAAGGGGAGGAGAGTGTGTTCCTCAACTCTGTCCTGTGCTCCAGGACACACTCCAGCCAATCAGCAGAGAAAGGGGAGGAGAGTGTGTTCCTCAACTCTGTCCTGTGCGCCAGGACACACTCCAGCCAATCAGCAGAGAAAGGGGAGGAGAGGGAGTTCCTCAACTCTGTCCTTTGCTCCAGGAAACACTCCAGCCAATCAGCAGAGGAAGGGGAGGAGAATGTTTTCCTCAACTCTGTCCTGTGCGCCAGGACACACTCCAGCCAATCAGCAGAGAAAGGGGAGGAGAGTGTGTTCCTCAACTCTGTCCTGTGCTCCAGGACACACTCCAGCCAATCAGCAGAGAAAGGGGGGGGAGAGTGTGTTCCCCAACTCTGTCCTGTGCTCCAGGACACACTCCAGCCAATCAGCAGAGAAAGGGGAGAGTGTGTTCCTCAACTCTGTCCTGTGCTCCAGGACACACTCCAGCCAATCAGCAGAGAAAGGGGAGGAGAGTGTGTTCCTCAAATCTGTCCTGTGCTCCAGGACACACTCCAGCCAATCAGCAGAGAAAGGGGAGGAGAATGTTTTCCTCAACTCTGTCCTGTGCGCCAGGACACACTCCAGCCAATCAGCAGAGAAAGGGGAGGAGAGGGAGTTCCTCAACTCTGTCCTTTGCTCCAGGAAACACTCCAGCCAATCAGCAGAGGAAGGGGAGGAGAATGTTTTCCTCAACTGTCCTGTGCGCCAGGACACACTCCAGCCAATCAGCAGAGAAAGGGGAGGAGAGTGTGTTCCTCAACTCTGTCCTGTGCTCCAGGACACACTCCAGCCAATCAGCAGAGAAAGGGGGGGAGAGTGTGTTCCTCAACTCTGTCCTTTGCTCCAGGAAACACTCCAGCCAATCAGCAGAGGAAGGGGAGGAGAATGTTTTCCTCAACTTTGTCCTGTGCGCCAGGACACACTCCAGCCAATCAGCAGAGAAAGGGGAGGAGATGGAGTTCCTCAACTCTGTCCTGTGCTCCAGGAAACACTCCAGCCACTCAGCAGAAAAAGGGGAGGAGAGTGCACTTTGTCCCCTGATCCTTTATCCAGATATCCTTTATCCAAATTATACCAAAAGCCATAGTTTCAAGAGTCCTGGGGACATGATCTGTAACTGGCACTCCTGGGGACATGAGTGTGTGTATTTCATCTGTTTGACGTGTTTATACAACATAAATGCAAGATACCTTATTGAATTCTAAAAATATTCTGAAATATGCAATAATCAGTCTTCTGGTCTTAAGCATTTTGTATAAGGGATACTCAAACTGTAGTAACAAAAACCTATCACACATCTGAGCAGCTGCTTCTACCTATATATCCATATACCGGAGGAGAGATAGGACATGCCATATTGATGGGCAGCAATAACAGCATGTGAAGAAGTCAGCATCTCTGCCACATTTCCTTATACAGGACTTACCTTCTATTAGCCACTCGCAGTTGCCGTTGACCGAATAGTTTCCTGGGCCATCACTTACAAATCCTGGCAGACTGTGGAGCACAGTGCGTTGTCCCTTACAGTCCCCCGATGTGGATGTTTGAACCTGGGAGAACACGAGGAGACAGATGTGCCAGCCAAACCTCCAGATCCCAGTATGGGCTCCCATTCCCGCTCAGCATCCCTGGGAGGGGACCTAGAAGCACAGACAGAGATTAGATGGAGCCAAAGGAATTGGAACAAATAGTTAATCAAAAGATTATAGTGTTCCCTAACAGCTAACGTCCTGCACCGGGGCTTACAGCAACAAGACCTAGTGATCCACATCCAAGTCGTAGATTAATCATTCACAGGTTCACAACCACCAGATCAACCACAACAAACGGTTTCCAGAACAACGCATCAGTGGCCCAGGAGTGGACAAAAATAAGTCTGTACGTTACTACTGCCCATCATTGAAATAACGGGTTTGCAGCTATTCTTTCCGAACACACAAAGAAACATATACTGCTGTTCCGGTCTCTCTTTTGTCTTGGTCAGCATCACTTTATTGGCTTTCTCCTAAGGACTGTCCAAAGGGTAAACGAATAGCCTTGCGGCTAGAAGTAGACAGGCGCATAATAGGGTGGTTAGTCAAGCAGCTCCTACTAGGGGGCGTCAAACCCCTACAAGAAATGTATGGCAAGGAACAAGATGTGGACCGCTAAAATAGTGGATCAATATGGTATGGTTTAAAAGACAAGTGATTTTATTTGAGCAGTGGGTCGTTAGCCACTCAGTATGGTATAAAAAAAAAAACCATATACACAATATTAGTTTAGTTACAACTAGACATATTAGAACAAAATACAAAAAAAGTTTAAAATTAAAATGTGGGTTTTTATACTTATAGGTGTGGAGTCCCGTTTGGTGGTCCTTATTGGAGATACTTGCATCTGTGTTGGGTATATCCGTCCTAAAGCTGGTAAATAGTGGGGTCCATAAACCTTGCCGGATTGTAGTGACGCTGGAGGAAAGATGTCAAACCCGATAGGATTGCGGGTATCCTCAACGATATGCGTCTCTGTAATCCTCAATATGCAGGTGGTGGTATCCCGAAATTGGTGGTAAACGTGGGTGATTTGTCCAGCTGGTAGCCCAAAGGTAGTAAGTGTGCAAGTTCTTCTCCAGAAACGGGGAATCCAATTCCAACCAAGATAACCCAGAGTAAAATCAGCAGGTGCTCCCTGACATGTTTCGCTGTCCAACTGACAACTTTTTTTGAAAAAAGCTGTCAGTTGGACGGCGAAACATGTCAGGGAGCACCTCCCTCACCAAGTTGGGCCTTTGATAAAGCTGCAGCAAGTAGTGAAACGCGTTAGTTGCCTTCCATACGCCCAGGACTCTTTATTTGTGGACTCCCGGTCCATTGTGGATGACTCTGGCTCCAGCCACATACCAACCCCTTCCCTCCTGCTAACAGTTCTGGCGGACACCGCTCTTTGGACCCCTCCAGTGGCACCAATATACAATCGGCTATCTGTGCGAGAGGCTACTGGTCCCTACAAGCGGAAGCCATAAAGAACTACCTCCAGCTGTAGCCCACAGCTCCGTAACACTAGTGAGGACATTCATCGGATAATACAGAGGAGCCCACTACAATTATATCCAAACTGGCAAAGTGCACTTACCTTGGGGACTATAAATCCCGCTTGGGCCCATATCCGCATCCAATTATCCACCTGTGGCGTGCTACAGTGCTTTTATTTCATGTGATTTTTTTGTGTGTTTTATACGTGTTTTTTTCATGTGGTCATAATAAGTCAAAGTGAATTTTTTCTAACCCACACTTTCCATTCAGTGTTATTATCTTTTAGCGGTGCTCATATGCCTTGTGCATGATTGTTGGTGTTCCATTTTTTGGTGGGGACTGACTACCCCCATTTTTGGATAGAAAGGGTTTGGAAGACCCGCACCATAAATTTGATGTTTAATAATTTGTATGATTATTATTACTTTTGGGTGGTAAGAATGCTCGCCTGTCAGGAATTTTTATCAAATATGCTTCCTGGCCTGCTAGGGTGCAGCCCCCTGATTTATCGTTAAGTCAATATGAACAGGAGAAGAGAAAGAAATCAGCTTTAAATGGGGCACACTCCTCACCCAAGATGTCTTAATTAAAGACTTTTTATAAAAACGTACCTACTGTTAGGTGTATATTTTATTAGTGTATATTAACACGTTGACCTATCCGGCCATCATTTATATTTTGGGTTTTCAATTTTATTAATTGTATTCAACCTTTATATAGTATTCCCTTTACAAGGGATAACACATAGCGAAATTATTAAAAACAAGTAAAGATATAGAAAAACAAAAGAAGTAGAAATTTAAAAGTGTCTCTGTGACCTATTCGTAGCTATATTAGAATTGCTGGTAGTGGCTATATAGTATCTGTGTTCACTGTAATTTGTAATAAAGAGAAGGAAGGAAATTTCATTTCTGGACTTAAAGATTAAGAAAACTGATGACAACAGACTAACCACAGACATCTACCGCAAAGAAACGGCAACGAACAGCATCTTACACAAAACCAGTTCACATCTCCCGGCGACCCTAAGGGGCATCCCTAAAGGAGAATACATACGCCTGAGACGAAACTGCTCTGAAGATGACATCTTTGAGCAAAGAGCACAAGAACTAAAACAGAGGCTACTACTACGTGGGTATAGCAACAAACTTCTCAAACAAGCGTACGCAGCAGCAAAAAAGATCCCCAGAAGTACGTTTCTCATTCCCAAATCAAAAAAGACCAATGAGAACATCCCAAGATTTATCAGCACGTACTGTACAGAATGGAAGGAAATTAACAAAATCTTAGCAAAACACCAACATGTACTTACAACGGACGAAGATCTGAAATCAACTATTGGAGACCGTATCCAATGTAGTTGGAGAAAATCAGCTAATTTGAAGGATAGACTAACCCAGAGTCACTTCATACGAAGGAAAAAGAAGATACCCACCACAGTAGGATGCCACAAATGCGGGAGATGTAAAGCATGTGAATATGTTACAAACGCCAAGAATATCACCAACAGATATGGTGAAATCTTGAAAATACATGACTTTATAAACTGTGAATCATCAGGAATTATTTATTGCCTTATATGTCAAGTATATTGGGATGACTAAGAGACCATTGAAAAAGAGAATACTAGAACATATAGGCAATATTAAAAATGCACAGAAAGAGGTGGATAATATGAAGAAAATTACTAGTGTCGCCAGACACTTCCTGAGATGTCATCAAAGTAATCCAAAGGGATTAGAGGCAATTGCCCTGGAGAAAGTAAATCTAGGGATCAGAGGGGGAGACATAACACACGAACTCCTCAAGAAGGAAGCAAGATACATCTTTCTGATGAATAGTCTGAAACCACATGGCCTCAACGAAGAGGTACACTATTCTGCCTTTCTGTGAACCATGGGAAGTCAAACTAAACCCATTCTGATCAGTATGAGATCGATCATTTTAGGGATTACGGGACACTGAAGAGGTGATTCGACTCCTACCCACTCAGGAATCAACTTCAGAACACCTCTCTCTAATATCTCCACGATACCCAATTACCTAATGCTCTCTCCTAAACTTATATGATCGAGAGATCCTTCATTATACAAAAAATCACGTATATCCGGAACTTAAAAAGATGGGCTACTCAAGTAACTCAACACGACTTCATATATGTTGGGACCTAAATGATGTTGAGGCTTTAAGCCAAATGACTACAAAACTCCAGCAACTTACCGTATCACTTTCTTAAGAAAAGAATGGAATGGAACCAGAACATCCTAAAAAGAAATAATAATTAAGGTTATCACCTGATTAGCTGTACCAAGACATGCGTTATTACAAAAAATATATAGACATGTCTATATCCTATTAAATCACGAGCACAACAACAGGGTAACTCATAAGAGTTGCACTGTATAAATACACCACGTAATTTTATATATAAGGAAAACACTATTTTCAATATGGACATCATTTTTATGCCCATATAAATTTACAATATCAACAATAACATATATTCTTTACAGTATGTGGCACAGCAATTTTTGCACAATTCACGATTGCACATATTAGTATTCAGTAATTTATTTTTTAACACATTTAATTTTTGCACGTATTTTTGTTCACCAGCAGGCTGCCCAATAAAAATAAATATAAATATAAATACAATTCACTTTATATTCACCTATTTTCACTATTAAAATCACTTTACACACATATGGTTACTACAATTCCTAGGATTGTTCCAGAGATCAACGGAGAATCCTCTATTCTATTAAGATTTGGAACCGATATAATAATAACAGGACCATTAAATACATGGGAGCAACAAATCAACAACAATATAACTAAAATAAAATTCATTATTTATCAATAAATCAATAAAATTCTCCCATTTATCTGTTGAGAATACAAAATCAACATGCAAAAATGGAACTGTATCCCAGCAACATCAAGGAACTGGCATATAATCTATACTAATTAACTATTAAAAGGATGTAAACACGGAGGTATCCATAGTAGACCAGATAACTAAAAACTGACTAATTAATGAATAAACAAATAATAAAAAAAATTTCTGGCGCATTAAGAACTCGAAATAAACATCACTATATATGATAAAAATACGGTGATGCAGGATAAAAATAATGTGGGAGAATACAGTACTCCAAGCTGAAATTAATGATATTTATTCCCAATCAAATACCCACCAATAAGATCACTCTGATGAATTTGAAAAACCTAGAAAAAAACTTTCATTGGTCCAAGTGCAGAAACGCCCCCACAAGACCAATTCCCATAAATAAAGCCCAAAGGAGGCGGGCCTGATACCTAGGTGACAGCCTTGAAAAAGCTACTGAGCGAAATGCGCATTGGCATTCACTCTGTGACCTAGTAGCAATAATTTTGTGTTCATTTGTATGTCTGTTTGGTGTATAATTATTCTGTGATATCGATTTAACTCCACTAACGTGTCTGATACTGTGGGCAGAAAGCACGCCAGCCGAAGAGATTTACTCTCTGGCTTGGAGCGGGTATCAGCATCAGCACACGCCGGCTAAGTAAATTTACTGTCCAGCTTGGAGCGATTGTTCCTCTGTCCGCATGATACATATCATCCCATGTTAAATACTCTGACCTATTAAATATACTAATTACCATTGCGGCAATACAAGCCAGCAGAAAGTAAACTTAGTCTCTGATCTATAACAACAGAGATACTGAGAGCCGTTATTGTGACTGTATGTAGCGGCAGATAACCGCTGGTAAAACACGCAGTGTGAATGCACGCAGGTTACAGAATAATACATGGTATATTGATGTATATGTGTGAACATACGTTTAAAAATGAGTACTGGCTATAGTCTCATACATGTATATATTAATGAGATGAATAGATCCATGTAAAGCACGCTCCAATTAAGTGATTAAAATAGCCGCAGTTCTCAGTACACTGCATGGAAAAGATAAGAGAAACTTCTCTCTAGAGATTATTGATTCCAATATTGAAATGAATAGAGTTGTATCTATTTTCATCCATGTATCACCTCATGCATGAGTAGCATGATAGATATACTGCATGAACATACCCAACTCAATAACTAAATCTGTGGATTGCCACATGTGTATGTAGCAAGGCAATAAAAATTTCAGATCTAGCGATTACCTACCTCACAGTGTTTAAGGGGATTGACTAAAACTCATGCCCATACCAGATAACTAAAAATCATTAAGTGGATACCAATATCTCTTTTTGATGTGCGTATAATTAAGTGCGACTCAATTCTGTGATTTCCCGATGTGTATGCCATTATCGCGGCAATAAAAGCCAGCGAAAAGGACTCAGTCTCTGACTTGAGACGATAGAAATACCAATAACTGTTAGTGAGACAGCAGATTTCGGCAGACAGCCGCGGATATAACACGCGGTGTGACTGCACGCAAGACATATGGTATATAAACATCACTGACTACACATTTAATATTTGCTATAATCTATTATATGTATGAACCAATGAGATCAACAGATCTATATGAGCACGCTCCAACAAATTGATTAAAACACTCATATTTGTGTCCATACAAGACAAACAATAAATCCCACTGTGATCTGTGCAAAATAAATTGCGACCCAATCTTGTGATCTCCCGGTGTGTACGCAGGGATACTACATCTTATGTAATAAAAAATTAAATATCTCAAATGTAAAAATGAGAACATAATTCAGTTGTAAATCATTCATAACTTTTGTGCACTTGTATAAAATTTACCTGCATGGACACGCCTGACTAAAATCACATCCAACCTGATAAGTTGGACCAATAAATGGGCGCATCTAAATAAAAGTAATAACCATATCATGATCTGAATCGTGTGGTTACCTAGCCTGGACGCCAAGGTTCCACACAACATTTTCTGTCTGAAAATAACATTCAATAAATTTACTATATATATGCGCATCCAGACACAGTGGTGACTGAGAGGGAACATCCTTTATAAACACATTTTGTGTTATTTAATCACATGGGTGTTTTTATGCACATGCATGAGTAATAGTGACCCCTATACACTGGTAAACATATACATGAGAACAGGGGCGGATCCAGGATAAAATGACAGGGGGGGCACCATGATAAAAGAGGGTTTAGGTGGGGGAGGGGTGATGTTAGTGGTGCCAGTGTACATGCTAAGAGAGTGGCAGACAGAGGGTGGGAATGGGATTAAAAATAGGCCCTGGCATTTAAAGTATGCAGGCCCACCATGGCGACAAAAGTGGAGGATGTAATTGTGCCAAAGGCACACTCCGGAATAGGGGGTGTGGCCACTCAACAGTAGTGTCCTTGAGTGTAGTGTACAACACCATATACAACCTCTACACATTATGCAACAAAAAAATAGACCCCATTATACTTGCCCCTTACACATGACGCCAAATGGAATGAGCCAAAATTCACATAATGCCACATGGATTGAGCCAAAATTTACATCATAAGACACGGATTGAGCCAAAATTCACATAATGCCAAATGGATTGAGCCAAAATTCACATAATGCCACATGGATTGTGTCAAAATTCACATAATGCCACACGAATTGAGCCAAAATTCAGAAAATGCCATACGGATTGAGCCAAAATTCACATAATGCCACACGGATTGAGACAAAATTCACATAATGCCACATGGATTGAGCCAAAATTCACATAATGCCATACGGATTGATGCAGAATTCACATAATGCCACACAGATTAAGCCAAAATTCACAATACGCTTCATAAACAGTGACATTGTCCACCAAAGGTGCGCATTAAACATTTACACCATAATGTCCATTGCACGTTAAGTTACACGCCATTATGTCCATTATGTATTATGCCAAACACCTTAATGCCTATTAAAAATGATGCTACATAAGTGCTGCTTATCTACATGCTCATTGCCAAGGGTTCCATGCTCATTGCCAGAAGTTCCATGCTCATTGCCAAGGGGGAATACATGCTCGTGGTATATGGTGGACAGCCGCCAGGCAGAAGTGATAGCCACTGACAGTGGCAGAGCCTGGCTGTATTCAGAGCACTACAGGTCCTGGCTATTTGGAATAATACCCACACCAGAAAAGGCATTCCCAGGTTGGCCCCTTTAACACCAGCCTAGTCTCTGCATTTTCTGGTGTGAGGGGGAGAGAAAACCACCCCTCCCCCCCTTTAACCAGTTATCTCATTCAACCGGCTATATCTTCGGAACCAACTGACCCATTTACATGAGACAAGTATCATATTTAAGAACTTTTGAGTAGGCTTTGAATGATTTTGGTCCAGTGAAACTGGAACGTTTGGTTCCAGAGTAATCTGCCCTCAAACAACATGAACAGCCATGAAATTACATTTAAAAAAAAAAATCGGTTTACATGCAATATCTCTGGAACCGATTGACCGATATGGACCAGCCTGGTATCATATTGAAGGCCCAGCGATTTGGAATTGGATGAGATCAACCACAAGTTTCTGTAATGCCAGGGGGGGGACTGGTAGCCGTCGGAACCGGGTGGGGGTCGAAATTGACGGGTCCCATATTATCCTATGGGGAAAAAACGTTACAGCTTTGCCAGGCGATATCTCCGGTTCCCGGGGGGCTAGAGACACGGGGCTGGGCTCGTTGGAAAGCCCTGGTCCTCAGCTACAAAAGAAAATGACAGGGGGGGCACGTGCCCGGGTGCCCCCCCCCCTGAATCCACCACTGCATGAGAATATCTGTACAGTGATACCTAGACTTCTCATATAAGGGAGTACCGGGCTGAACGGCAAGCACCCCCTTTTCCCGTGATGTCTGAGATCAATCATCACATTCCAAGACAGTAAACAAACCTGTGAGCATTCAGAGAAGGTGATCCTTGATACATTGGGTTGAAGATTTGATACATACTCCGAGACAGAATAAATTTCACCAAAACTTGTGTGTGGATAAATATTATACCCATACATAAAAATGTACCAACTCCATCAACTGGATAATTACCCTATGACATCATAAGTCAACTGAGGAGTGGTTACATAACTATAATAATACATTGAATAAATACACAAGATACAGTAGACGAGTAAAAAACTCTCTTTATTACAAATTACAGTGAACACAGATACTATATAGCTACTACCAGCAATTCTAATATAGCTACGAATAGGTCACAGAGACACTTTTAAATTTCTACTTCTTTTGTTTTTCTATATCTTTACTTGTTTTTAATAATTTCGCTATGTGTTATCCCTTGTAAAGGGAATACTATATAAAGGTTGAATACAATTAATAAAATTGAAAACCCAAAATATAAATGATGGCCGGATAGGTCAACGTGTTAATATACACTAATAAAATATACACCTAACAGTAGGTACGTTTTTATAAAAAGTCTTTAATTAAGACATCTTGGGTGAGGAGTGCGCCCCATTTAAAGCTGATTTCTTTCTCTTCTCCTGTTCATACCCCCATTTTTGAGCAGCTGCTAATTTAGATTCTCAGCTCCTGCCACAGCGCCTGATTATTCCTTGTGAATTACCCCTTGTCTTATCGCTGAAAACAAATCGATCCTCTCCGTTTAACCCCCACGCCGGTAGCTCACTCTATTCAACGCGCCAGGGAAATCCTCGCTGTCAGAGGACGGCGAGGATTCCCCCAAACAGCGAGGCTCACGACTAATGCAGGGAGCCTGCTGCATTTAGCCACGAGCCTCGCTGTTTAAGTGTCCGCACACGCCGATTCCCCCTCACTACAAAAACCTAGCGAGGGGGAAATGGCGCGTGCAGGGGGTCAGCTGAATACTGACCCTGCGAGCTGTGACAGCTTGCAGGCACACTTCGACCTGTCACAGCTCGCAGATAACATGGAATACACCCCATTGCATTTAGAATGGTAGAGACTAGTTCCCATGCAGTATAGCTTACAGGAAGTGACGTTCAGTGAGGGCGGAAGTTGTTAGATGACCTCACAACGTTTTTAAATTTATGTGTAATTCCTGTAGGTGTCGTTTATTTTGTTTTATTTTTGCAGCATTGTACCCTCGCGGGCTCGCTACGCTCGCTTCGCTCGCCACAGATTTATATTCCCCCTCCAGGTATACGTGGACCCAGGGCATGATGGGAAAATTACCTAAACTGCATGGGATCTAGACACTACCCATTTTTAGAATACCTACTGAACAACTGCCTGCATGCTTCACATGACATCATACCCAACTACAGGCAATCATCCCGATCACCCCCTTTTGGTGATCATCCTTTTAGAAAATCCCCAAATAAACACACACACACACACAAAAGCAGTCCCTGCCCATCTTTGTGACTCTGGCACTCATACCACACAACCAGGCATCACAGTGACTGCACCCTCCACCCTTTTTCCTCCCCTTTTTGGTGCAAATGTTCGACAATGCAAAAAACAAGCCTGGCTGGAACCTGTAGTTCCCCTTTGGCACTAACCTCCTGCAGGCTGCAGATATAAATCCGCTATTTGTCCACTGCACTCCCAGATGAACCGGATACAAAACTCTTCAGGGTTCAACAGGAAGTGTGCGATAAGCCCCGCCCCCTGTACGGACACTATATGAGCGCACGTCGTGTACGGACACTGCTAGCCTGACGTCGTGACGTCTACGTGCAGGGGGCGGGGAATTGTCGGACAGTGTGACTCGGATGATGGGCTTTATTTTATTTCCGTAGTCTCTGAATTGATGTCTCCTCGTGGTGCAGCCACAAGTGCTTAACAGCAGATTAATCCGCTTGATGCCACAGTGATTAGATAACATAATACCTACAATAATGTAGCTTTAATCCGGGATATTTTTCTTATGTCCACAGGTTCACTAGTTTATGCAGGTGAGAATTTATTCAGCCACAGCACTTGTGTAGATCATAGTTGCCCTGGATGAAGGGATTATGTTATGACGGGGCCGCCCCTTGACTCACCCACTGCCCACCTATTGCTTTATCATGGTTTTTATTTAACATTTGCATCAATTCTATTCCTGATTTTGCACACCATAATGCCTTATCTCACACACCGTGATGCCCATTACATGTTATGCCACACACAGAGATGCCCATTACATGTTATGCCACACACCGTGATGCCCATTACGCCACACACCGTGATGCCCATTACATGTTATGCAACACACCATGAGGCCTATTACATATTATGCCACATTAATGCTGCTTACCTACATGTTAATTGTTAGGGGTTTCTTGATCAATGACAGGGCCTTCATGCTCGATGCCAAAGCCTTCATGCTCGATGCCATGGGGGATTAAATACCCGTTGTCGTGGGGGAGATTAAGGGGCAGATTTATTAAACTCGGTAAAGTGATAACGTGTCTTGTCAATCAGCTCCTACCTGTAATTTTTTCAAACCAAGCCTGTAACTTCACATTTAGGAGCTGATTGGCCGGTGAAAAGTACCAGCTATATTATCACTTCACCGAGTTTAATAAATCTGCCCCTAAAGGTGCGTACACATGGGGCAATATGTCGCTGGCAATATATTGCTCAGTGTCCAGAGATGGTCCCAGATGAAAATGTCACACTGCCGGGAGAAGAGGCAGTGGAAGTCGCTGGTCGGAGGAGCATGCTCCTCTGACCAGCGACCATTCAGGGGCTGAAAAACAGGGGCGCGCACCTGGCGATTTATCGCTGGTGCACACTCCAATCGCTGGCAATATGGTCGCTCAGCAACCATATTGCCAGCGATAATGCTGTGTACACACGGGGGAGATATATTGCTTGCAATATATTGCTGAGTAATATATTGCTCAGTGTACTTGCAATATATCTCCGCAATATATTTCTCAGCAATATATTGCTCAGTGTCCAGTTTTTCAGAGGGACCAGCAATTTTCCCTGAAAATTGCTAGCAATTTTGACTAGATTTTTTTTACCCTCTATTTAAATTCATTTATGATTGACATGGGTTGTGGGAAGTCCTTCTGGAAGGGAATAAAAGTGTATATGGTGTATATACAGATGTAGCAGGGGTCATCTTTGTAGGGGCAGGATAATCTGCCCCGCTCCTGCCAGGGGTGTGGGGGCACAAGACGGCCGTGCGGCCCCTGCCCCCCCCGACACCAATGCCCCCTTCATTTAAAATGAGTTCACATACTATTGGTGTGGGGCAGCATGGTAATGCTCATGCTGCCCACCGATGGTGCAAATCACCATCGATGGGCAGCATGAACATAATCATGCTGCCGCACACCAATGCCCCTTCATTTTTTTTTAATGTCACATACTATTGGTGTGGGGCAGCATGGTAATGCTCATGCTGCCCACCGATGGTGCAAATCACCATCGATGGGCAGCATGAACATAATCATGCTGCCGCACACCAATGCCCCTTCATTTTTTTTTAATGTCACATACTATTGGTGTGGGGCAGCATGGTAATGCTCATGCTGCCCACCGATGGTGCAAATCACCATCGATGGGCAGCATGAACATAATCATGCTGCCGTACTCCAATGCCCCTTCATTTTTTTTTAATGTCACATACTATTGGTGTGGGGCAGCATGGTAATGCTCATGCTGCCCACCGATGGTGCAAATCACCATCGATGGGCAGCATGAACATAATCATGCTGCCGCACACCAATGACCCTTCATTTTTTTTTTATGTCACATAGTATTGGTGTGGGGCAGCATGGTAATGCTCATGCTGCCCACCGATGGTGCAAATCACCATCGATGGGCAGCATGAACATAATCATGCTGCCCAACACCAATGCCATCTACTACAGCCTATGCACGTAATAGTGCGGCTGTGCAGGAGTCAGGACTAGCGTGCTGATGGGGGGAGATGCTGCTGTAAGCGCGGGCAGAGAAACGGAGCGGAGGTACTGTAGAAGCCGGGGCTGGCTCCGTGACACGGCGGGTGGGCGGTGACACGGCGGGTGGGCGGTGACACGGCGGGTGGGCGGTGAAACGGCCGGCGCTGGACTAGCAGGTGTCGCTTGTCGCTGGTGCACAGTGCTTTGTGCACCAGCGACCAGCAATTTTGGGGGAGAATCGGAGGAGCAAGCTCCTGCGACCAGCGACCATGAAGGGCTGGCCGCGGGAGCGCGCTCACAGGCATGTATCGCTGGCTGCAAATGAAATTACTGGCAATATGGTCACTGAGCGACCATTTTGCCAGCGATTTCATGACAAATTGCAGCAGTGTGTACGCACCTTTTGTGTACCGTGTGTACACAGCTTAAGAGTGCTGAGGGTGACAGCAGCAGGTAGCCGGACAGAGAGCATTGTGCAATTGGCCCCAGCTGCATCAGAGCAGGTCTGTGCTATTTCAAATCTCTTGCCATCTTGCGGTCAGGAAGCCAATTGGGAGCCAGCACTGTTGGTCCTGACTGGCTGCCGGACTGCGAACTCCGATTGGCTCAGTCGAGCTGACGCAAGATTTGAAATAGCAGCAGACCTGCTAATCGGGCAGGCTATACTATGTCTCCCGGCGGTGCGGCTGCCAGACTCTGCCTGTTCCCAGACATTGTATAGTCGGGGAACAGGAATCCCGATTGGCAGGCAAAAGGTGCAAGTTGGCATGGCTCTGAAACCAGCAATAACACCACATCTCGCATTCCGCTCTTCTCCCAAGTCCGCACAACTTGCAGTCCCCAAGATGCTTTTTATATAGTATTTTGTTTACTGGGATGCTACCTGTACAACATGGTGACACCTGGGTGACAGTCACTAGGATACTATTTGTACTGTACAGGAGTCACTGGTCTGTGTCATACCTCCCAACATGACCCATTTCAGAAGGGACAGCATGCTCTGTTTCTGGACGTCCCTCTTAAATTATGATTGTCATCACCTGTTTTAAATAGGTTATTGGATAAGAAAGGTGTTTCAACACAGGCTATGGCAATCATAAATTAAGAGAAAAGTCCAGGGATAGAGCACTGTGTACATCTTGGAGTCATGTGTTGGGAGGTATGCTATTTGTACTGTACAGCAGTCACTGAGACAGTTTGTACTATGTTGCTGTCACTGGGATGCTGTTTGTATTGTATACCGATGACTGGGTTGCTGTCTGTACTGCACTTGGATACTGTCTATACTTTGTGGAAGTCAAGAGGATACAATCACTGGATACTGTCTGTACATTGGGCAGTCACTGGGGATTTGTACTGAATGGAAGTCACAGGGATGCTGTCTGTACTGTATGTCAGTCACTGGGATGTTCTGTATACTGTATGGAAGTCATTTGTATACTGTGCCTGATTCAGATCTGATCACTTGATGGGCAATTTTGCAGACCCCTGCGATCAATAGCCACCGCCCAGACAGGGTAAAAACCCTCCCTGACCAAGTCTGCAAATAGCTTGCAAAAATATTTCTGATCAGCTGCAAATTCATACGCTCTCCATCAAATGATTTTCCAGTCTGTGCAAGTGTGTGTGACTCCTTCCATTCCACAAGGTTGCAATAAAAAAAAAGGTGGTTCAAGGCTGGAGCTGACGTCACGGACCCTTTCTGAAATTCCCTGGGCACGCCTGCATTTTTCCAGATACTTCCAGAAAATGGCCGGGTGACACCCAAAAATGATGTCCTCTTTCATAGAAAACCTTAACTGACTTCCATAACCAAAAGCCAATATTGAGGTTGACTCAATTGAAAAAAACATCCAGAGAAATAAAGAACACACATTTTCTTAAGTATAAAAATGAGATTTATTAAGCAAGTCCTTTAACACTCTTGCCTTTCTTTGTGCAGTATGCAGTGCTTGGTTCTGCCACAAGAGGGTATAAGAGAGCTCCGCACAGTTATTTAGGATACAATTATAAAGATGTTTGTAGTACATTATGTCCACATTCATTAGGTTGGCATGTTCATAATGTCAACACTGCTACCGTATAATCACAATATAACCCAGTGGCAAAAACCAGGCATCCCAAAACACTCACTATATGGTTACCCTGAGATGGAAGCAAAAGGGGAATGCCAAGCCCCTTTAAAATAAACCAGAGGGCAACAGAGAGTCTCATATATTAAGCTCCTAGAGCAGGACTGACCAAACCAGTCCTCGAGATCTACCGACAGGTCACGTTTTCCAGATTACCCAGCTGGTGCACAGATGCAGTCATTACTTACTCACAATTTCAAACACGTGCTGCCTTCGTTCCTAACGGACACAGTCTACAGATCCACAGGTGGCCTGGAAAACATGGACTCTGGTAGATCTGAAGGACTGCGATGGCCTCCCCTGTCCTAGAACATTAGATTAATGCAGCAGACCAGTATATCGGGGCTCACCGTTCCTTAATCCTATGGTTCGTTGTAGCTTCTGTTCGCAATCCGGTTTAGATGGCAGGCTTAATTAATGGGGCGGGACTTTGCGGTGGTACAGCACATTCCAATAATGCGGAAACGAAACAAGCAGCCGCAGAGGTATACAATGATAAAGCCGCTTTTAGTTAAAGGGTCCGACAGCCGGCAAAATTTGCAATGTGATCGTATGTACACAGTCCTTGTAGCAGGAAGCCCACTTACAGTCACTTACTATCTTCTGCTTAACTTCCATAAAGCAAGTTAGTATTTATCACAGCTTATCAATTTGGGCTACTATGTGCAGTTACCCATTCACACTTAACAGAAACCCGGGTCCAACCCGGGATTAACCCTTCTTTTAACCCGAGTCAGAATGCTGGACCTGGGTTATTTTTGCGATGTGAAAGGGGTATTAGACACCCCATGTATAATCCCTGGGTCCCAGGTATTGGTGCTAATTGGATAGCCCCTGGCATATCCATTAGTTGCGGTAATTACCCCACTAATTGGATAACGCTCTATGCCTATCATTAACCTTAATGGAAATGTCAATGCAACCTTTTTTTGTAGATATTGTGAATTTTTTTCATTTTATCCATCTCATCATAATCAATGCCAACCTGCTACTGTCAGTATTGTGAATTTGACTTCATGGCATAAAGATTTGGAACCTGGTATTCTATAGCCCTAAGTGAACTGGAAATATTGCCGGTTCGCTGCATCAACCAGGGGCTCGGTAGAGCGGCGGAGCTTGGTCGGGGGAGGAGGCAGCGCTTAGAGCTGGCGTTGCTCCAAGCACTGCCTTCTCCATTGGTGCGAATGGGAAACGGGTTGACACGATTAACCCGTTCACACCGCAAGCAACACGGTAAGAACCCTTCTTTTTTTACCGGCAATGTTGCTACCGGTTGCGGGACCCGGTAACCCCTTTCACATCGCACAGATTACCGGGTCAAACCAGCAAGAAATCGGCATGAACCCAGTAATAAGGTGCTATGTGAAAGGGATACAGCAGTACAATAGGGGGGTCTCTGGGATCTAGGGCCTGATTCAGAGCTTATCGCACAGCCATGAATTCGCCGCAGCTAGCGTTGTTAAGCCACTAAAGTGAAATCCCGCTTTGTGAATCGATGTGATCATCGTAACAGACTCATCATCTAATGATGTTTACACTGGGCACCAGTCATCACAATCTCAGAGAAGTTTCAGAGACTTACTTGGCGGTGCGGTGGAAAAGGCTCAAGCACGTCTAGCGTTTTGCCGGACACTCCCAGCATTTCTTAGGCACGCCTGCTTATTTCTTAACACTCCCATTACACGACCAGTTTCCACCCACACGTGCCTACTTCCTGTCAATGGCCTTGCGAACGATGTGCGTTTACAAAAGGTTGCAGGACTTCATCAGCGGACGGCCTCGCACATGCGTACTGCGAACCATACGCATGTACAGTGTACTGATAATCAGCCGCTGTGTAAATTTGCAGCCGTGCAATCAGGTCTGAATCGGTCCCCTTGTGACATCACCTATACACAGTAAAATTAGCCCATTTCTGGAATGAAGCAATAGTCAGTAGGAAATAGTGGCAGCATTGTGGCTTGAAGCTTCTCATTGGCTACACTTCATGTCTCAGTGATGTCACTAGTTCCCAGAGAATGAATATGCAGACTATTGTTTTCAACCACACAACCAACTGTGTGTAGACGATAGGTCACCTCAAAAGGTAAAAGCAACAGCGGACAATGAACTTTGAATGGAGATGATGCTGGGTCACGTTTTGTTACCCAGGCATCGGCTAGCTTACCATCTATAGAACTATCCCAAGCAGGTCACTTGTTGTTTCTTATACAACATAGGCAGAGGGTACATAAATAATGAGGCACCATCTGAAATACTGCTGTGAGTGGATACAAGGTGCCACTGGCCGCTGTACTGCACCAAGGTGCTTTCATTTCATATAAAATAAGCAAAACTCAATCAGACATTACAGATGAGGATACAGTAGATGGCTAAAAACATGCCTCAGAGCATTTCATATGTAATACAGTATCATGTAGTATTCCATAGCTATTCCAATGTCCATCTAATGTAAGCTCCATAATATGCTACTCATAGTAGCCCCATATTCCTTCTCATCAGTCCCATTGGTGCCACTGGACAGGAGAATAAACCAGTTTGTAAATTATTCATTGTTATATACAATGAAGAGAAATGAGTGTTGAACCAAAAAGAGAAGAGCAAACATCAGGAGCATAGAAACACCCAATGTGAGAATCGAGAGTTCCCGGAAACTACAGATATGTTGAACAGGGAGATCAAGGAACTGACAGCTGGAACTAGAGAGATCTAGGAAAGTACAGATCGATCGAACAGAGACATCAAGGAAGCGACAGATGGAACTAGAGAGATTTAGGAAAGTACAGATTAATAGAACAGAGACATCAAGAAAGTGACAGATGGAACACAGAGATCTAGGAAACAATGGATGGAACAGAGAGACCTAGGAGATAAACAGATGGAACAAAGATATCTAGGAAACAAAAGATGGAACAGAGAGATCTAGAAGACTACAGAAGGATGGAACAGAGAGACCTAGGACACTACAGATGGAACAAAGAGATCTAGGAGACTACAGATGGAACAGAGATATATAGGAAACAAAAGATGGAACAGAGAGATCTAGGACACTACAGATGGAACAGAGATACCTATGAAACAAAAGATGGAAAAGAGAGATCTACTGTAGGAGAAGGATGGAACAGAGAGATCTAGGACACTACAGATGGAACAGAGAGATCTAGGACACTACAGATGGAACAGAGAGATCTAGGAGACTACAGATGGATCAGAAATATATAGGAAACAAAAGATGGAACAGAGAGATCTAGGAGACTACAGAAGGATGGAACAGAGAGATCTAGTATGGATGGTGTTATGGTTAGCATTACTGCCGTACAGCACTGGGGTGATGAGTTTGATTCCCACCATGGCCCTTACTGTGTGGAGTTTGTATATTTTCCCCGAACTTGCGTGGGTTTCCTCCTGGAACTCCAGTTTCCTCCCACAATCCAAAATATACTGGTAGGTTATTTGGTTCACAACAAATTAACCCTAACATATAAATGTGGTAGGGAATATCGATTGTAAGCTCCACTGGGGCAGGGACTGATGTGAATGTTCAAATATTCTCTGTAAAGCGCTGCGGAATATGTGTGCGCCATATAAGAAACTGTTAATAAATAATAATCTAGGAGACTACATATGGAACAAAGAGATCTAGGAAATGAAAGATGGAACATAAATATCTATGAAACGACAGACTGATGGAACAGAGAGATCTATGAAACTACAGATGGATCACATAGATATAAGAAACTACAGATGGAAAAGAGATCTAGGAGACTACAGCTAGATGGAATGGAGATATCTAGGAGACTATAGATAGATAGAAAATAGAGATCTGGAATACTACAGATGGAACACATATACTGTATAGGAAACCACAGATGGGATGGAAATATCTAGGAGACTATAGATGGAACAGATATCTAGGAGACTACAGATACCTAGATGGAATAGAAAGATGTAGGAAACTACAGATAGATGGAACAGAGATATCTAGGAAACTACAGATAGATGGAACAGAGATATCTAGGAAACTACAGATAGATGGAACAGAGATATCTAGGAAACTACAGATAGATGGAACAGAGATATCTAGGAAACTACAGATAGATGGAACAGAGATATCTAGGAAACTACAGATAGATAGAACAAATATATAGGAGATGACAGATGGAACAGAGATCTAGGAAAACTACAGATTTAACAGGGATCTTGGAGACTGTAGATGGAACAGAAAGATCTAGGAAACAATAGATAGAACAGAGATCTAGGAGACTATAGATAGATGGAACAGATAGATCTAGGAAACTACAGATAGAACACAAATATATAGGAAACTACAGATGGAACAGAGAGATCTAGGAAACTACAGATGAAAAAGATCTACAGTGGGAAGAAGGAACAGAGATCAAGAAAACTACAGATGGAACAGAGATCTAGAAAACTACAGATGGAACAGAGAGTTCTAGGAGACTACAGATGAAAAATATCTAGGAAACTACAGATTGAACAGAGAGATCTAGGAAACTGCAAACAGAACACATACATAGGATACTACAGATGGAACAGAGAGTCTAGGAAACTACATATAGATAGAACACAGAGATACAGGGAATTACAGATAGAACAGAGAGATCTAGAAAACTACAGATGAAAAAGATCTACATTAAGAAGATGGAACAGGTTATGAGAAGAAGAAGGAGCCATACACCCTATTGTAATTACTTGTAGACTTGATTGCTGTATATTGATCTGTTTGCTATGTCTTTTTGCTGTATTTAATTTAGATTTTTATTTTTTAATGTTTGTTATGTTTGTTTGGTATGCATCTAAAAATCTCAATAAAAATGTATTGAATAAAAAAAAGAAGATGGAACAGATCTAGGAAACTACAGATGGTACAGAGAGATCTAGGAAACTAGATAGATAGAACACCGAGATATAGGAGACTACAGATGGAACCTAGATCTAGAAAACTACAGATGGAACAGAGATCTAGGAACCTACAGATAGATAGAACACAAATATATAGGATAGTACAGATGGAACAGAGAGATCTAGGAAACTACAGATGGAACAGAGAGATCTAGGAAACTACAGATAGATGGAACACAGATGGAATAGAGAGATCTGGGAAACTACAGATAGATGGAACACAGAGATATAGGAAGCTACAGATGGAACAGAGATATCGGAGACTACAGATGGAACAGAGATCTAGGAAACTACAGATAGATGGAACACAGAGATATTGGAGACTACAGATGGAACAGAGAGATCTAGGAAACTACAGGTGAAAATGAGATCTACAGTAGGAATATGGAACAGAGATCTAGACAACTACAGATGGAACAGAAATCTAGGAAACTACAGATGGAACAGAAATCTAGGAAACTACAAATGGAACAGAGATCTAGGAAACTACAGATGAAAAGAAGATCTACAGTAGGAAGGTG
Source organism: Crinia signifera (assembly GCF_055691185.1). Taxonomy (NCBI): domain Eukaryota; kingdom Metazoa; phylum Chordata; class Amphibia; order Anura; family Myobatrachidae; genus Crinia; species Crinia signifera. The sequence continues at coordinate 26,514,882 of NC_139226.1, forward strand.
GAACAGATCTAGGAAACTACAGATAGGACACAAAGATATAGGAGACTACAGATGGAACAGAGAGATCTAGGAAGCTACAGATGGAACAGAGATCTAGGAAGCTACAGATGGAACAGAGATCTAGGACACTACAGATAGATAGATAGATAGATAGATAGATAGATAGATAGATAGATAGAACACAAAGATATAGGAGACTACAGATGGAACAGAGATCAAGGAAGCTACAGATGGAACAGAGATCTAGGAAGCTATAGATGGAACAGAGATCTAGGAAGCTACAGATGGAATAGAGATCTAGGAAGCTATAGATGGAACAGAGATCTAGGAAGCTACAGATGGAATAGAGATCTAGGAAGCTACAGATGGAACAGAGATCTAGGAAACTACAGATGGAACAGAGATCTAGGAAACTACAGATAAAAGGAACAGAGAGATTTAGGAAGCTACAAATGAAGAACAGATCTAAAAAACTATAGATGGAATGGACGCGTCTAGGAGACAATAAATGAAACCGAGATCTAGGAAACTAAAGGTGGAACGTAGGAAACTACAGATAGATGGTTCAGAGATATATAAGAGACTACAGATAGTTGGAACTGAGAGATCTAGGAGATGGAGAAATCCAGGAAACTACAGACAGGAGGGATGGAGAAATCCCATAAATTACAGACATGTGGGATGGAGAAATCCAGGAAACTACAGACAGGAAGGATGGAGAAATCCTATAAATTACAGACAGGTACGATGGAGTGATCCGGGAAACTACAGAGGACAGTAGATGGGAAATGACAGTACAGATATGAAGAGTTACAGTTGAGCAGCTACACAAACAATAGAATAAGCGCAGAGCAAAAACTAAAATGAATGAACCAAGGGCATTACAGACAGGATCTGGTGATAATAATACATTGATTATGAGAAAGACGAGACCCCAGGCAGAGGCACAGATGTAGGCACATAAATATTTCTGCTCATGCACACACAAACATACGTTAGAAGTATGAAAATATATACACATGGACATGTCATTATAAAGATACACCCGCTCAGATAAACTCTTACACACATCCAGTCAGCCAGCCTATGTCTGGCTTACAAAGGTCCATCTTGTCCCACTGAGAACTGTCTTCTTTTTCCGTTACTGCAGCCTACATCGGCTGGGGGCCCGCTGAGCGTATACTAAAATATTCAGGAAAGCCATTCTGGTGATGGATCTGGGGGGCATGGAGTTGTTGGAGTCCCCCAAGCTGCGTCTCCCCAACCGGCACTTTCTGGTTTCCATTCAGTGATGGCGGAGTGATCACATGATGCGAGTCAGTTGTCAACTGGGAATAGCACTGGCCCAGGGTTACTGGGTACTGCACTGGCTTATTTATCTGGGAGAAAAAAGAAAGGAATAGAGTAAACAGACAGAGGACAAGAAAATGTGGAAAAGCGGGTAATGGAGAATGGTAATGTGGAGAAATACGGTAAATTAGGGTGCATGAGTTTTCTGTAGTTCATATAATGCTGGACATTCATGTGTAGATAGTATTATAGGCAGCCTGGAACCCTGCAGATATTGTGGACATACAAAGTGAGATCTCTCACAGTGTACTTGCCGCAATTACTGCACTCCACCCCTGGGGAGGAGACATTTCCCCGTTTTGTTCTGAAAATATGGCATTGGATACCGATCACCCACATGTACACTGCACAATTATCTGGTCAATCTGATATTATTGGGGGAATTGGACAGAAAATTGTTGCATTGTGCCCACTCTTTCAAATAACTACTGTGCATAGGCTCTTATTAACCATGATCTGGTAATGGTGGTAATTATCCCTGGCCACTTACAGAGTCACAAGAATTTCCTTGCTCATTAGTTGCCTTTCATTGGTGATGATTCTGTACAAGAGGCGCTGGAGGGCGACTGTGCAAGTGGTGCTGGAGGGCGACTGTGCAAGTGGTGCTGGAGGGCGACTGTGCAAGAGTCGATGGACTGTATAAGAGGCAATGGAGAGTAAATGTGCAAGAGACGACGAAGAGTGATTGTACAACAGGTGATGGAGGGTGACTGTACGAGAGGTGATGAACTGTATAAGAGGCGAAGGAGAGTGACTTCAAGAGGTGAAGGAGAGTGACTGTACAACAGGCGACGGAGGGTGACTGTACAAGAGATGATAAAGAGTGACATTACAACAGACGATGGACTGTACAAGAGGAGATGGAGGGTGACTGTACAAAAGGTGATGGACTGTACAAGAGGCAATGGAGGGTGATTGTACAAGAGGCGATGGAGGGTGACTGTACAACAGGCAATAGAGGGTGACTGTACAACAGGCGATGGAGGGTGACTGTACAACAGGCGATGGAGGGTGACTGGTGACTGTACAATAGGCAATGGAGGGTGACTTACAACAGGCGATGGACTGTACAACAGGCGATGGAGGGTGACTGTACAATAGGCAATGGAGGGTGACTGTACAAGAGGGGATGGACTGTACAACAGGCGATGGATGGTGACTGTACAAGAGGCGATAGAGGGTGACTGTACAAGAGGCGATGGAGGGTGACTGTACAACAGGCGATGGAGGGTGACTGTACAACAGGCAATGGAGGGTGACTGTACAACAGGCAATGGAGGGTGACTGTACAACAGGCAATGTATTGTACAAGAGGTGATTGAGGGTGTCTGTACAAGAGGCAATGGACTGTATAAGAGGCGATGGAGGGTGACTGTAAAAGTGGTTGATTGATGGTATTTTTGTGCAAATGGAGTTGTGTGGTAGGAATGCAGGTACTTATGTATTATCTGGACTCCCATGTTAAATGCACCCCATTTTTTCATACCCCTACTATCCAACTACGCATGGAGTTGATTTTATATAGTGTGGCGAGCGCAGCGAGCCACCGTGCCTGAAGCGTGGCGAGCCCCGCGAGGGGACACGGTCTCATAAGAAAACCGGGAGCCCAGATATTACATAAGTACCGGAATGCATTGTGTAAATGTATCTGTTAGAAGTGAATGGTGGACTGTTTGAACTTGTAGAATTACTAGTTACTGACAACTAGGCTATTACCCCACAACCTACCATCCCGGGGTGTTTGGAGGATTCACAGTACTGATAGCATTTCTTTCACTGCTCCGATTCCCCCTATGGAATTTAGCCCTGTCACAGACTTATCTTGATGCAGCCACAAACCATATTGATTTGTATTTATAATAACATACATATAAATAATCAGGCTCGTGCGCAACTGTGCAATCCAAATTCACGTGCGACCAACTTTACATGAGTCCGAATCTGTACTAACTTATTCAGATTTGAAAAATGACAAAAAATGTAGTCTCCGACGTTTGTAGTTTTACAAGGACTCGAGTCAATTCCATGTTATGAATTCTTATTCAAAGGATCCTTGGTTTACGCCATATGAGCGTGGGAGTCACTACACTGACGTTCTTGGATATATAACACCTTCCACTATGGTAAGGAGGTACGGACATAGCACCCACACAGCAGAGTCGTGGATCATCGTTAGAAGTGCTCATCTTAACCTACAGTCTGTGTATAGGAGGATTCATCTGACCCAATGGAAGGAGCATAAGCTCATAGGCGGCATCCACAGGTACGTTACGCACCACCTGTTATCATGCACCCTATGTCTGTAGCTGCTGCGGAGATTCATGGTATTTGTAGTTCTACAGTGTTTGTACTTTGTTAAATTGTATTATAGATCTTATTTAATATATATCCTGTTTTTTTTCTTATATCTGTCGTGACACGAGCATTCATACCTGTTTGGTGTTAGTGAGGCGAGATGACAGATGCCTCACTATGGGGGTTATTCTAGTTCACTCTTTCTGACAAAATCCTTCTTAGATGGACAAAACCATGGGCCTTATTCTGGTTGGTGCGGTCGGATCCGAATATGCGGACAGGACCGAGCGCCCTGAGCCCCGCCTTCCGTACGGACCGCTCACTGCGTCCGAATGCGGTAAGCCACTGACCGCACGGAGCACGAGTGGATTTCTCGTGTGTACACCTCCTCCATCTCTGGGAACCTCCCCCATCATTCGATGGTCGCAGACCATCGAATGCAGGAACGAGTGGTCAGGCAGCACCGAGTGCTCCAGACCACTCAGGCATTTCTCTGTGCAAAAGCAGGGATCTGGGCGGGCAGCTGACATCCGGCGATGTCATATGTCCGCCCCCTACACGTGCGTCACGGCCGCATTACCATACATACGCCCAGCGTTTCCATGGGAACGCCCATGAAACTCTGGGCGTACATATATGGTAATGAGCCAATACAGCCCTTCACGCCCCTCTCCTCCCCCTGTTCAGAGTGTAGAAAATTCATGCGGTATTTGGACGTGGCTGCCATTCGCACATGCGCAGATATGCCTCTGCGCATGCGCAAACACCAAACATCGGCAGACCGACCGCACGCGGACAGAACCGCACCAACCAGAATAAGGCCCCATGTGCACTGCAGGTGGGGCAGATGTTACTTGTGCAGAGAGAGTTAGATTTGGGTGGGGTTTTACTTCAAAGTGAGATCTATATTGCAGTGTAAAAATAAAGCAGCCAGTATTTACCCTGCACAGAAACAAAATAACTCACCCAAATCTAATTCTCTCTGCACATGTTATATTTGCCCCCCTGCAGTGCACATTGTTTTTTCCATCTAAGAAGGATTTTGTCAGAAAGAATGAACCAAAATAACCCCCATTATCCCGATGGTTACATGAGAGGCTCGGCCCTTTTTTTATGTTATCAACCTTCACAGGAAGTCTGATACCCACAAATACAGGCAGGTGTCTTCTTAAAATCTTTAAAACCTACTGGGTGTAGTGAGAATGAGGCCCAGATTACCTGTGTGACGGTGATTATAAAGGAAACATTAATAACAAGATTCCTCACCACTGCAGAATTGCCATTGCTGCTGGGAATAGAGAAGAGCTCAGTGACATTGGGGACAGAGTCACTGATAAAGGTGACATTGCCATACACGTGATGGGGAAACTTCTCTGTGCTCTGTTCCATGATTCCAATCTGAGACGTGCGCACGTGGTACGGGAAGTTCTTATTGGCTGCAGAGGGCCGTGTGATTATCTGCGAGGTGAGAGAGGAAATACATAGAACACCGTCAGGACCAACCAGAGAGGGATAAATGGCACACAGTGATTGGTTCAGAACCAGGACCAGCTCAATGAGCCCGGGGCTGGTTACGCTCACGTGGGGGACCCCACACCCTTTTTTTTATATTAATTTTTTACACAGAAAAGCCTGCACAGATCTGACTGATGCATGCAATGTTTCATGCTCATCCATACGAATGACTTCGCCATTGGAAAATAAGAATCCAGTGAATACGGCAGCTATGTAAATTAGCCGTATTCTCCGTTCATATTTTTGGGCAGATTACAACCAATCCCGGTCATACCTTGGATTGGGATCGGCTGTAATCGGTCTTCTTTCTCCCTACGGGTTGTGAAATACATATTAATGCAGACGATATTAAATATATAAAATATTCCCCAAATCTAGAAAGTTTTCTCTTTCATTACCTGCCAACAAGATACATGTTTGGGTCTGGTGGCGATACGCTGAGATTTTGCCCCCAAAGTTGTAAGAGGGAATGATATTAAATGAATAACCAGGTGTGTTTGTGTATTATAGTTATACACTCATCACTCTACATTACTGGATCACAGAGAGGATTGTACTTACCAGGAATACTGCGTGTGCGTAGAAGTGGATTCCCAGCTGGATCCCATTCACAATCTTCTCACGGGCCCATTTAGGTATTCCAAAGTTAGCAATCAGAGCCATGACCGGCACCGCAAAGAACCTGCCATCACAGAAAATCGGTGCGGTAACTCAATGAGGTGCTGCCAATGAGGGTAAGAGCCCTGGATCTAATCAGATGTGGCTGGGGCTGCTATAGCTACTACAGCGATGCTCAGGTATGATACTACAGTAGGAGGTGTCTGATATAAGTGGACACCTCCCTCCTGCATACATTAGTGATCACCTGCAACACCACCAGCTAGCTCATGGGTACGCGGGCGGGTAGATGCCTGTTGGGGGTCTTCATCCCGGAGCTCGCAAATATAAGTCAGTTGAGACTGACTTTCGATTGCAAAGCCAGGAAAAATCATTCGATGGTAGGTGTCCATGAAATGATTTCTCCTGCAGCGGAGCCATGCGAGGGGATGTGTTCTCGTACGCACCTCCTCACATGATTCTGAGGAGATTCGGCGGCGGGGGGCATCTCAGGAGCCAACCGGAATGAGGGCCTTGTCTGAAGACACAATCACCGGATGCAACACCCTCAAAGGTTATGTCACACCAGCATTTAGGATGCCACTCCCCGTTACCTCCCCCAAAATGTTTGCTGGCTGCATCCACCATACCAGGACCACTACGGTGCGAGTACATTGCGGCAAAACACATGCGCAGAACTCAGTTGTGACAATCTAAACTGCGTCCACCTCTGAGCTGAGACCCGGCCTTACCTTCCCTCGCCCTGTGCAGCAACCTGCCAATATAGATGACCTCAGAGTGTAATTCATCCACAGACTACATGCATTCCCTATATGTTTATATGATTTGTCCCTCCTGTACTCTATCTGGCCCACACTCACCAGAGCGTATATGCTGCAAAGAAGGGCACGTAGAAAGCCTGCTTCTCCGGGAAATGCTTGAGTGTCACCAGTACAGCGTAGCAGAACCATATGTACGCCAGGAACTGCAGTGCGATGTTTCCATAGCCAGCGGGAGACTCGTAGGTGTACAGAACCTGCGCCGGGTCAAAGAACTGGGGAGACAGAGAAACGTGACTGGACTTCGTGTAGTTATAGAGGGCCAGAGCGGACAGGGGGACCGATTACACAACGTACCTGTGCCTCGTGTATGAACAGCACCGTGTGGGTCACTGTGTACAGTGTCATGTACACCGACAACTTGATGGACCCCAGGTGGCTAATGCGACCTCTGCAACAACATACATACATATTGGGGGAGACATATGGTACACCAAATCATCAGCTTCCATAGACTTACGCCCCTCTCAATGGTGTAGGGCAGGCATGTCCAAACTGTTGTGACACTACACATCCCAGCATGCCTTGCCATAGTTCTAGCATTCCCTAATAGCAAAACTGTGGCATGGGCATGATGGGACTGGTAGTACACAAGGCCAGAGTTTGGACAAGCCTGGGGTAGGGAATTACATGCGTGGGGTAGGGAATACATGTCAACCTTTTGACTCTCGACATTGCCATTGTCAACCTAATGCTTGTGTTGACCTTCCAACCCAGTCGACCTAAGCCATATCGAGTGTTGACCTAAGCCCTTCTCAACCTTCAGTGGTTGACCCTAAATTGAGTTGACCCAATGACCCATGCCCCTTGCAGCCGCAACATTAAAACGACCACCAGCCCTATGGCAAGTTCCAGCATCTGGCGCACCCTCCACACTCCCGCATCTGATTGGCCACCAACCACGTAACCTCTCAGGAATGCTCACGGAATACCACAGGCCTTGTGTCTGGTTCTGTTCTGCATCTCTAAGCGCTAGCTATGTGGACGCATGGACAGACTTAACTACATCCGTCAACTGCGTGCAGCTCCTAGGCCTGGACAATTCCAATCACTATACAGAACAGTGATGCCTATCGTCACAATGGTCATGCTGCAGGGACCACCAGTGTCCACGTGTATCTGGGACTGGACCAGTAATAATGCGATACCTGATTATAACAGCAAGACTTTCACCAATGCATCCTGCCACAGTATGGCCTTCAGGTGAGGTGACACATACAGTACATGGGGGTGATACCAGTCCTCTTACCTCGTCACTGTAAATCCTTTCCCCAGTAGAATCAGCATAAGCAGAAAGATGAGGAAACTGGCTGAGAACAGCAGCTTCGCTGTAACGGAGACACAGAGCTGAGGAGACTCACACTGACCTCACAGCACATACTACAGATCAGCACACACCGCAGGTCTACGCAGCACATACCAAAGGTCTACGCAGCCCATACCGCAGGCCTATGCAGCACATACCGCAGGTCTACGCAGCCCATACCGCAGGCCTACGCAGCCTATACCGCAGGCCTACGCAGCCTATACCGCAGGCCTACGCAGCCCATACCGCAGGTCTACGCAGCACATACCGTAGGTCTACGCAGCACATACCGCAGGTCTACGCAGCCCATACCGCAGGTCTATGCAGAACATACTCCAGGTCTACATAGCACATGGTACAGGTCTACGCAGCCCATACCGCAGGCCTACGGAGCCCATACCGCAGGCCTACGCAGCCCATACCGCAGGCCTACGCAGCCCATACCGCAGGCCTACGCAGCCCATACCGCAGGTCTACGCAGCACATACCGCAGGCCTACGCAGCACACACCGCAGGCACATACTACAGGTCTATGTAGCACATACTACACGTCTATGTAGCACATACTACAGATCTACGCAGCACACACTACAGGTCTGTGCAGCACACACTACAGGTCTGTGCAGCACACACTACAGGTCTGTGCAGCACATACTACAGGTCTACGTAGCACATACTACAGGTCTATGCAGCACATACTACAGGTCTATGCAGCACATACTAGAGGTATATGGTCTACGTAGCACATACTACAGATCTACGCAGCACATACTACAGATCTACGCAGCACATACTACAGGTCTACGTAGCACATACTACAGGTCTATGCAGCACACACTACAGGTCTATGCAGCACACACTACAGGTCTACGCAGCACACACTACAGGTCTACGCAGCACACACTACAGGTCTACGCAGCACACACTACAGGTCTACGTAGCACATACTACAGGTCTACGCAGCACACACTACAGGTCTACGTAGCACATACTACAGGTCTACGTAGCACATACTACAGGTCTACGTAGCACATACTACAGGTCTATGTAGCACACACTACAGGTCTATGTAGCACACACTACAGGTCTATGTAGCACATACTACAGGTCTATGTAGCACATACTACAGGTCTATGTAGCACAACCCTTGGTACCATGCGAGAGGATGTGTACGAGAATACGGCCAACGGGGAGATAAATTGATGGTCGCCGACCATCGAATGATTTATACTCCCCTTCAGGAAAAAAGTAAGTCTGACCTGGCTTTTCTTTCCGCCAAAGACGGGGCAGCCGCTGACGACATGTGAAGTCGGCCACCTGCCCCCGGCATGCATCAGCCCGCGTGCATACCCAGGTGAATGCCCGGCGTTTTCATGGGGACACCCATTAAATGCCAGGCGTTCCCTTGATGCCGCCCCCTACACGCGGAAAGCACAGCCCAAGTGTTAAGGCCCATACACACTGGGCGACTTTGAGCTGAAAGCCACTCAAAACTGCCTGTTTAAGCGGCTTTCAGCTCAAAGCCGCCCAGTGTGTACGGCCCGGTGGTGATCGCTGCTGCGCGCTCCCGCAACATCGCCGGGAAAGCCGCTCATCTGCTGATAATACCAGCAGATGAGCAGCGTTGAGGATGGCTTTGCATAGCTCTGCGCTATGCAACGCCGTCCTCCCCCCTCCGTTGGCGCCAGGCAGGGGGAAAGCCGCTCAGTGTGTATGCACTGAGCAGCTTTCCCCACAGTGGTAATTGACATCATAGCTGGGCATAGTCGCCCAGTGTGTATGGACCTTTAATGTTACATTACAGGTTAGTCATGTACATATGTAGCTGTAATCATTGTCTACAATAATAAGGGTTTATATAGATATCTGACCATCTGCTACTATCACAGATGGAATTAGTCCAATCACATCGATTAGTTGTTTCATTGAATAATAAAATCCTATATACGAAAAAATGGCAACTGGCGTACGATCACTAGGAGACCCAATACATTTTTTGGTACTTGTTTCCTAGAACGGCGCCCACGATTTTGATCTTACTGCATCTTATACGCAGGGGCGTAACTATAGCACCGCAGCCCCCGCGGTCGCGGGGGGGTGCTGTGTATGTGGGGGCGCCGGGGGCCTGCGGTGCTATAGTAATGCCCCCATTCCCTGCAGGCTTACCTGTCTGCGCGACGCGTCCCGGCTCCCCTCTTGGTTACAATCAATTCTATGGGGACGGACCACGATAAAATGGCCGCCCCATAAAGCAAACAGTTCTCTGAAACTGTCTGCGGTAAGGGGGCGGCCATTTTATCGTGGTCTGTCTGCATAGAATTACTTGAAGCCAGGAAGGGAGCCGGGAGTAGTTGGGAGGTATGCATCAGCGCGTTGGACAGGACAGAAAGTGCGGGGACCCTGCATGTGCCCAGCCCGATATACGAGTCCAATAATGCAGCTACTGGCCCAGAGTGTAAGGGTGAATGTGCTGCTACACCAGACCACTCTGCTGACACGCCGACACACCGCCCGGGACGCGCAGACAGGTAAGGTTTGGGAAGACTGGCGGGGAGGGGGGGCGCCCCCCATTAACGGCGGGGGGGCGCCCCAAAACAAGCTACGCCACTGCTTATACATCTCACCGCATTGCATGCAATATAGCTATATGCGATGCGATTTTTATTTGTACAAGCACCCAGGGTGCTTACAATGTTAAATGCACCCCCATTGTCAACGCCACCCCCACAGCGAGGCACCGAGCCCGAAGCATGGCGAGCGCAGGGAGCCCCGCGAGGGGACGCGGATGACTTAACATGTATTCCGCGTCCCCTTGCGGGGCACGCTGCGCTCGCCAGGCTTCGGGCTCGGTGGCTCGCCACACTATCTAAAATCAACTCCACACCGACGTGGATAGTGGGGGTATGAAAAGGTCGGAGGACGCGTACCGCCGCCGCTCGCCACACTTCGGGTTGGTGTTGATCGTGGCGTGGCGTTAACAATGGGGGGCATTTCACATAGTAATTACCCACCAGGGTGGGTATACAATTAAAAATGGGGTCTGTGGGGGCTGTGCTCGCCACGCTTCGGGCTCGGCACTCTTCGGGTTGGCGTTGATAGTGGGGGTGGCGTGGACAATGGGGGTGCATTTAACATTGTAAGCACCCTTCAGGGTTCTACAATCGCATCGCATCACATGCCATTTGCTGGCATGCGATGCTGTGTGATATTAAATTGTACAATCCAGGTCATTTACCCGATTATCGCATCGCATACCTTATCCCCCCCCCAAAAAATAAAGATAAATAAAAATAAAGGCATAAATCTATCATTTATAAACGAGCGCTGTAGTTGGTTATATACATCAGTGGTGGATTGCCACAATTTTCCGATTTCCCAATTGAACGGACAGCAAATATACAATATTAAAAATGTTATAAATCTAGATTCTTTGTTTGGAAAAATCCCTCATTGTACAATCCTGTTTATTGGTCAGGATCGGCAATTCAGAGATTGTTACAATGCAGTCTTCCCAATTCCCTGGCAGATTACCGATCATTGACGACAGAAGATGGCTTTCTGATGTAAAGGTAAAGAATTGGCAGTGAGGCGTCTATGGGAGAACCACAGCAATAATATATACACTACATAGAGATGCCCCATATACAGGTATATACCCATACATGTTGCCTTTGCACTCTCTATGTACCGTTAGAACACCTACATACGTATATATAAGATTCCACATCAGTATACCAACCTAGCACTTTGATACTGGGGCTGCCCACTCCATCCTGCGCATACTGCCCCCAGTAGATGCAGAAGAAGACCAGACTGAGTACTAGGAGAAACACAATCCGTTACTATTTATCAGGTGCCACAAGGGTTCTGCAGTGGCATTAGGGGACAGCACACTGAAGTCATTATTACTCAGGGTCTTGTGCCGTTCAAAGGAGTAATGCATCTATGGGGTACATTTACTAAAGTGGCTGTTTTAAGAAGTGAGAGGTGTTGCCTTTAGCACCAATCAGATTCTATATATCCTTTGTCGTGCACCTTCTAGAGCAGGGATGGGGAACCTTTGGCCCTCAAAATAAGTAGAATAAACAAAAAGAACACCAGCGCTGGCTTTGTTTCTCAAATAATTAAAATGTGTTGCCCAATTATCCTGGATATAGGAGTTTAACAGTCCCTTAGCAGCGCACCTTATTACCACAGATATATAACCTTTGGCCCTCCAGCTGTTGAACTACACATCCCATTGATTGGTTGCTAGGTGCAACATCTCTCACGTCTCAAAACTGATACTTTAATAAATTTACCCCAAGAGAGGAAAAAAAGCATGAGGGGAGAGGGTCCTGCTCCTGAGAGCTTATGTTCTGAAAAGGGGGGGGGGCGCAGACAGACAGGGGTGACACTGACAGGGGTAGGAGTGAGAATAATGTTATGTACACTGTATGTGCACTCTGATAGGATGAAGAGACACAGACAGGGGAAGAGAACCAGGAATAGGAACAAACAAGGCCATTGTAAATGGGACAGTGACCAACTTTCACGTGAATTGGGTCTTGTAACTCACCCTCCACCCCAGCTGCCGCCATAAACATCTTGTACGTGGTGTGGAGAAGTTGCCGTCCTCGGAGCAGATCTGGAGTGTTGCAAAATATAATCCCACTCAGCTAACACACATTACAATAGCAATATATAACTGCACATAAAGCACACACTACGACCACACAATACAGCAATATAATGCACATAGCATACCACTCAGAGCACAAAATATACTGTATAGTCACACTCACAATGGAGCCATTACGTCACATGTGTCCGAATACACCGACCCTCAAATCCTGACTATTAGCCCCAGTCAGCGTGCCTAAAGCACCAATTCTAAGTACCTCGTACACTATAAGGGGACTAAGGAATAAGTATGCAGCACAGGTTAATGAGGACAATCTGTTATATATATATATATATATATATATATATATATATATATATATATATATAAGGCTAACTCTCCTCACCTTTATGAGGTGAAGTACCGCCAGTGACCACGAGAGGATACTACACTACCAGATTACTCCTCTGTGTGCTAAAAGAAGTCATAACAGAAAGTGAAAGCCATTTTTGCAGGGACACTGATCTGTTTTAAAACCTTACTGGATATGGAGAGGGGGAGCTGCGAAGACAGAGATTGGAGGTAGGAGCAGATAGCAGATAGGGACTGGGGGTGGGTTGGAGAGGTTGTGGGCTAAAAACTGTCACAGCTTAAAGTGAAAGCAAAAACTGTCACAGCTCAAAGTGAAAGTACATTGCAGAAGCTGTCATTTTGATGGGCTTTTAAGTAGTTTGCTATATGATTTGCTCTCGTCAAACAGCTACAGTACTGCACTTGTTGGCCAGCAGGTGGCAGATCACCATTATAAGTTAAACAAGCTCTTTTTAAAACTGAAGAAAAATTTACGAATTCTATTGAAGATGGGAGGTTGCCCATGGCAACCAATCAGATTCTATCTATTATGTTCTATAAGGTGCTAAATAAATAATAAGTGGAATCTGATTGGTTGCTATGGGCAACATCCCATCTTCAATAGTACTCCTATCTTAGTAAATTTACCCCTTAAGCCCCCCATACACTTGTCTCCTGAAAAAGTCGCAGCCGATCCCCAGTGAGCCGCCCGCGGGCGATGCTGTTACCAGGACAGGACACATGCAGCACCCTATATACTCACAGCCAAAGTAACAGGACAGGAGAAGGATGAGCACGAAGATCAGAAGGAAGGTGATATCAGTTTCCAGGATCCCTGCACAACAACAGATAAGCATCCACATTACACCACTGGATCTGACACGGGATATCTAGGCCAATGCGGGAAGAGCACCCGGTGATGTGTCCCTGCTGTATGCATCCAGGCTGAGCCATGTTTGGGGGTATCTGGCTCAGTATGAGGTTCCCCGCCAGTGGTTGCAGCTATGTGTCAGACTTACCCAATATATATAAGACTTTACACCATACTTGCCTACCTTCAGTATCTCTTCTCCAGGGGAAGCCCAGAGAGGAGACTCTCTGCAGCTTTTCAGGGGGCGGGGCTTGCCCATTCTTAGAAATGATGTGATTCGCGGCTCTTCGGGGAGGGGGTGGTACTACATGACACGATTTGCATCATTTTAGCCCCTCCCCGAAGAGCTTTGAATGCTGGTATTTGACCGGCAGAAGGAGGGAGTGCGTGGGCCCCACTAAATGTGGGAAGCTTGCCCACATCTCCAGGGGGCCGGGAGGGGGATCCGATTTTCCTCCTGGCCATTACGGAAATGTACGCGTTACACCCTAGGGACCAGTTACACCACTGAATGTGTCACCTTATCAGTTCACTATGGCTAGTAAGCTTACTTCTAAGTAACGGTCCAGCTCACCAAACTAAGAAGCTCCTAATAAGTAAGGTAGTTGCAACCAATCAGATTCTGTATCATTTCTCTACTGTATCCTAGAAAATGATAGACAGAATCTGATTGGCTGCTGTCCTTCCACTATTGAGAACATCCAACTACACCAGAGCTAGCCAAACCGGTCTTCATTTATCAAATCTGCTGTACGGCCGCTGATTGGCTGAGGGAGTTCTCTCAGCCAATCACCAGCCGGCCAGTCTTTTGAAAATATTTTTTTTAAATGTTGCTGACGATTCTCGCTCCGCCGTTCAGCACATGCTGCTTCCAGCTCCCTGCCGCTGCCCGGACCCCACCGCTGCCTGGCACTTTACTGCTGCAGCTCCTCTGGAGTTTTAGATTTTTTGCATAAAAAATTGGCACATCAAGTGCCAAATCGTAAGTGAACCCCACGGGGAGCTGCCGGGGGAGCTCAAGGGCAAATTGGTCCGACTTGTCCTTAGGACTAGTCAGACTAGTGTATGGGGGCCTTTACCCTCCCCATCCTATAATAGGCAGAGCCAATGCTGGTAGCAGGTTACTTATTCTAAATGAACATATTGCTTTATTCTATATGGTCTCAGTAAGTGTAACACAAGAAGCTGACCAGTGATACAATACTGACCAAACTCATCTGCGGAGAAGTGTCTTGTCCAAAAAGATTTGCCATTTGTCAGAGTCATTTCATATTCTAGCTGCAGCCCGTCCCCCTATGGAGAGCAACAGAGTCAGAGACAGAACTGCACAGGGACAGAGCAGATGGCAATGAGAAAATGAGGACATCACTGTGTGACACAGAATAACACAATGAGAACCCAACACACATATGCCTGTAGCAGTGTGTTCCCATAGACATTAACCCACCTCTGCCCGGGAACCCAGTGCGTGATTCTCTCTCCCTTTGGTCGCCCATTCTTACCCCACACTTGCTCAGCGCTATGTACCACCATCGCTCGCGGACAGATCGGAAGCTCCTCCCACTGTTGCAGCTCAAATAGCTCTGGCCAGCGTCTTTTATTACCTGTGGTCAGAGGGCAAGATAACGCAATGGGGACAAAAGAGAGATAAGGGGGTACATTTATTAGTGGGGATCTCATATCAACCAATCAGACACTGTCTATCATTTTCTAGGATGCAATAGAGAAAGGATCGATTGGTTGCCATGGGCAACATAAGCTCATTTTTAGAAGATTTAATAAATGTACCCCTTAGCATTAATATGATATTAGTGGTGCGGAGGGACCTCACCTGACAGCCAGACCAAACATACTGCGTCGTCAGGTTAATGACCTGGTTGTTCTCCGGTCGGATAACAGACTCCTTCATCAGGCAGTCCTGAGAGGGAAAGGAGAGATCGTCAGTGCAGCTGTCACTCAACAGGAACACCCTGGGCCACATCCCAGGTCCTACTGACCTTGTTCCCCTTCTTGTATACTGCCGGCCACTGAGATGGGTCATCGAAGTACAGCAGGATGTTCTGGCAGCATTTGGCCTGAATAGAGAAAGGATTCTTCCTATCAGACCAATATGTGAAGGTGGCCACACACCCATTCCCCTTTCCCACACACCCATTCCCCTTTCCCACATACCCATTTACCTTTCCCACACACCCACTCACCTTTCCCACACACCCACTCACCTTTCCCACACATCAACTCACCTTTCCCACACACCCATTCACCCTTCCCACTCACCTTTCCCACACACCCACTCACCTTTCC
Organism: Crinia signifera; assembly: GCF_055691185.1. Taxonomy (NCBI): domain Eukaryota; kingdom Metazoa; phylum Chordata; class Amphibia; order Anura; family Myobatrachidae; genus Crinia; species Crinia signifera. The sequence continues at coordinate 26,530,913 of NC_139226.1, forward strand.
CACACACCCATTCACCCTTCCCACACACCCACTCACCTTTCCCACACACCAGCTCACCTTTCCCACACACCCACTCACCTTTCCCACACACCCACTCACCTTTCCCACACACCCATTCACCTTTCCCACACACCCACTCACCTTTCCCACACACCCACTCACCTTTCCCACACACCCATTCACCTTTCGCACACACCCATTCACCTTTCCCACACACCCACTCACCTTTCCAACACACCCATTCACCTTTCCCACACACCCATTCCACTTTCCCACACATCCACTCACCTTTCCCACACACCACCCACTCACCTTTCCCACACACCCATTCACCCTTCCCACACACCCACTCACCTTTCCCACACACCAGCTCACCTTTCCCACACACCTTTCGCACACACCCATTCACCTTTCCCACACACCCACTCACCTTTCCAACACACCCATTCACCTTTCCCACAACACACCCATTCACCTTTCCCACACACCCACTCACCTTTCCCACACACCCACTCACCTTTCCCACACACCAACTCACCTTTCCCACACACCCATTCACCTTTCCAACATACCCATTCACCTTTCCCACACACCCACTCATCTTTCCAACACACCCATTCACCTTTCCCACAACACACCCATTCACCTTTCCCACACACCCAGTCACCTTTCCCACACACCCAGTCACCTTTCCCACACACCCACTCACCTTTCCCACACACCCACTCACCTTTCCCACACACCCACTCACCTTTAAAACACAATGACCAATACCGCTATACACTATATTATATAAAGAGCGACCAGAGCATGTAGGAATGATCACATATGTACACAACTAGGACAGAATATGACATTACTCACTTCTGGGTATTTAAATCTGAATTCAAGACGTCCAAAATCTGACAGGAAGCAGAATCGTGTGAGGAAGACCCAGTCCTTAAATGGAAAAGAGAACATGTTTAATAAAACTGTGAGCAGCAGATAATTCAGGTCATAGAAATAGGTTTTACTATAGAGCAAACCTAACTGGGGTTTATGTATTAGGGTGCGCGTTGTGTGAAGCAGATTTCTGCATCTTAGTTTTACCGTTCAGATTATTGCCGCGGTAAATCTGCAGCCAGATTCCGCTGGCACTGCGCTGCTTCACACAACGCACGCTCTGTTATATCTCATTTTGTACACTGCAGCAGCAACAAAGTCCATTCCGCCTAAGATCCAGGGCCAGATGCTCTAAGCTTCAAAAGTGATAAAATGGAGAGTGATAAGCAGCCAGCCAATCAACTCCTGCCTGATATTTTTCAAACTCAGCCTGTAACAGGATAGGTAGGAGCTGATTGGCTGACTGTTTATCACTCTGCATTTTATCACCTTTGAAGCTTAGTGCATCTGGCCCCCAGTCTTATAGCTAAGCTTGATGTATGAGTAATGCATATATAAGAATATGGTCGGAATTTGTGTCTGGTTCAGCAAACACCAATATCCACTGTGACTGCCAACAAATAAACTCTTGATGAAGCGGCCAATGATTGTGGTGGGCTGCGAAACGCGTTAGCCATACCCATACCAACACCTGAGTGACGAAAGTGTGCACTGTGGTTTCATCCAACCAAGGCACTGGTGTAAGCCGCACTCACGCACGGCTAAGCGGACTACACTAGCGTCTAGCTTCAAACAAAGACTGGGAGCTGGATGCCAGTCAGCGGTCACTGCGATGGGAGGACACATCAATAGCCGCGCTGGCTACAGTGGACGTGTACAGACCCCACCGGTAACACCGCGCTACACTGCAGAATCCCATAGACCGGAGCTGACTGCCTTTACTGTGAGAGACGGGTGATTACAGCGTGCCACGCTGTGTTCCCCGGACAGCGGACATCAGGAATACCACGCCCGCACCTGGGTCCCAGTCTGATATTGTGGGAAATATACCTCTATCAGTCCATTTTTATCTACAGCTTGAGTGACTGTAAAGGCCCATACACACTGGGCAACTTTGAGCTGAAAGCCGCTCAAAACAGCATGTTTGAGCGGCTTTCAGCTCAAAGCCCGCTTTCCCGCGCTCCTGCAACATCGCCGGGAAAGCCATTCATCTGCTAGTATTACCAGCAGATGAGCGGCTTTGAGGATGCACTATGCAAAGCCGTGGCTTTTCCCCCAGTGGTGATAGCGATCATCGCCATCCATATACGCTGGGCATAATCGCCCAGTGTGTATGGACCATTATTCATATACACTGACCAATGGAACTTTTTATCAAGTAATCACTGACTACATTTAGGTCCTGATTCTGGTTCACTTGCAAAAGCAAATTCACTCTAATGGACAAAACCATGCTGCACTGCAGGTGGCGCAGATGTAACAAGTGCAGAGGGAGTTACATTTGGGTGAGTTATTTTGTTGCTGTGCAGGGTAAATACTGGCTGCTTTTTTTTTACACTGAAATAAATATATATCAGTTTGAAGTACAAACCCCACTCAAATCTAATTTCTCTCTGCACAAGTAACATCTACCCCACCAGCAGTGCAACATGGTTTTGTCCATTAGAGAGAGAATTTGCTTTTGCAAGTGAACCAGAATCAGGCCCCTAACCCCTTCAGTGGTGGTGGGGGGGTTTGGGAGCGCTCCCCACTGGGCGAGTTTTTTTATGGGGAGCGCTCCCTTAAAAAAAAACCACCACTGCCTCCGTGGGTCCGGGCAGCGCCGCTGCACTGTCAATCAGCGGCTGCCCGGACCTGCACCCCCGCACCGCATCCCTGTCCCCAGCAGCCGGCTTGTCATAAGCCGGTGCCGGGGACATCAATACAAAACCCGGAGGGGAGGCGGGAGGAGGAGGCGGCGGCGCCGCAGAGGGGAGGGGGCCGGGCAGCGCAAGGGGGATACCTGTACCAGGCCCCAAGCTTGTGAGGGGCCCCAAAGTTCTGAGCTGTAAGCATGTGCCGCGCCTATCAATTGTTTATAAAGGCACCTGCCTGGATTCCTGTAAGGATACTAATACCCCCTCTGGTATTCGTGAATATTATCTTTTGAAACAATAAAAAACTCATTCAATATGCAGTGTACTCAAAATGTTCTGCTCAAGGGGGCGGGGTGTTGGGCCCCCAGATATATCAGTGTACCGGGCCCCAAGATTTCTGTTGCCAGCCCTGCTAGGGGGATACATGACAGGATTTTTTTGCTCCTTGCCAGGACTCTGGGGCAGATGTATTAAGCTTTAACAAGAGATAAATCCCAGGGTGATAAAGAGAGATAACTGTCCAGCCAATCACATCCTAACTGTCATGTTACAGGCTGTGTTTGGAAAAAGTCAGTAAGGAGCTGATTGGCTGGACGTTTATCTCTCTTTATCACCCTTGCATTTATCTCTTGTTAAGGCTTAATACATCTGCCCCTCTGTATGCTGGTTGCCAGGGGCTACATGCTTGTTGCAAGGGGGTTAAATGCTCATTGCCAGGAGATTTCTCACTTATTACTAAGAGGTTTCATAGTCAGAGCGCAATAACGCTCCCAGAATCCTCACTTCTGGGTAGAGTTGTACACGCTGCTCTGGTAGGACCTCTAACATCTGTCTCCTCCATGGCGGCTCCGTGCTAACATATTTGGAGGGTCGTTTTAGCAAATTACATGCGGTCAGCCAGTCCGCAAGGAATCTGAAGAAACCCGTTTCCGCTCCACCTGCCATCGCATAGTCTGCACTGGAGTTTTTACGCCACTGCTTCCCTTTCAATCTGCCAGTCCTACCTTGCGTGTATGGGCTGCAGCCACTACAGTCCCTAGAAGCGGGTCTGACTTTGTGTGACACTTGCATGCACCCTGAACTAATAAAAAGGCAGCAGCCACTGATTACAATAGTCTCCTAACTTCACATTTAATAAGAAGCTACAGGTGCATGTAAGAGACAAAGGTTTCATCCAACATAAACTATTTCTCCTTGGTACCTACTGTATATACACAGAACCTGCAGAAGTCTGTCATTATATGTACAGGCTAGTTGTGCAGCACAGCACAGCATATCCATGACAGCCCCCTGCCCATCTATCTGCGCCCCTGTACTCTCAATTCCCTAATCCTGCCCCACGGACATCACGACTTCCTGTCTGCGGCCTGAAATAAAAAAAAGTTTAGCATTAGCCATTGTGACCCCCTTACAGATATTTAGGAGACGAACCCCCCCAAACAACAGTTGCTAGGAAACAAGTTCTGGCTCAGAGGTTTCCATGACAACAATGCAGCATGGATGGGAAAAGACCCAAAAAAAAGTATAGCGCACAGGGGAGAGAGAGAGACAGAAGATTTGGGGCATTTTAGAGTAGCCACTTGACTCAAGGCACCGCATGTGGCTGGCAAGGTATGCTGGGACTTGTAGTTCTACCACAGCTGGAGAGACACAGGTTGCCAAGGCACCGCAGACTGAACTAGGAGCAATGGCTTTCTTTACCCTTTCTATACACCTCAGTGGCCAGGACATGTCTGCAGTGCAGTAGTTTTAGTATAAAGCACTATTGTCCCTTACTGAAGTGAATCTGATAGAATACAGGAGGTCATTCTGATCTATTCTCACTGTTGTGAATTCGCAACGGTAAACGATGTTGATGGGCTGCGCATGTGCATATAGACTTATGTGCAGGCAGTCTGTGTAAGCGGACGCAGCGACTTCTATAGCCACGGCCCGTAAGCACAGATCAGTGCGGGTGGGGGGGGCGTGGGGCCGCAGACTGGAGTTGCACCTATAGGAACGCATACTTCCCAACATGAACCATTCCAGGAGGGACGAGATGCTCTGTTCCTGGACTTCCACTTGCATAATATACCATGCACATGTCCCAAACATCGGAATGAGGCCAAATTCACCCCATTCCAAATTAATTAGAATGAGGGCCTTAATGTGCCCTTGAGTCAGGTGTTTACTGGATACTGCAGTCGCATCTGAAAGCAATGAGCACAAGAATTGTTGGATATTCTGTTAATGGAAGAGTAGTAGTAGTAGTACGTTTATTTATAAGGCGCCGAAAAAGTGTCTGCAGTGCCCTACATAGCAAACAAAAAAACAAATGACAAGGTAACGTACAGGGTGTGTTGAAAAATACAGTATAAATAGGGGTATAGCTGGTAGAAATAAAATCAGCATCAGTTCAGAAGTAGGTGTCAAAATTGTCGAGGAGACTGAAGATGAAGTAGAGGAAGGGAAGAACAGGACAGGAGCACAGGTGAGGTAATGAGGTAGGGTGAGTACGTGAGGAAGGAGGGCCCTGCTCATAAGAGGGAAGTGGGGTGGAGAGCTGCGCTTCAAAATTAATATAAATGTATATAAATATATACACCTTAAAATAAGGAATTCTATGGATAAAAACGGATGAAGGATTGGTTGATCTAGTACAAGAAGAATTTATTATCTAAAATTAGCACATAGCCAAAATACAATTGTGATAAAATATATTACATATAAAAAATCCTGGTCTGTACCATCGAGTCCTCCCCACCATCTGCCATAACAGGGACACAAACCAAGCCCCACTACTTGTGGATTCCAATCGGGCCATCTACAAAACTGCAGTTCGGTATTACCATCTCCAACTGGCCCGACATTGGATTACAATTAATAGCAGGAAAGGTAGAGGTTGAGGACCACATCCCGCTTCAGTGAATCTAGCGGAGGGAGTCGGCATATTGTGTCAACCTGAGCCACTCCCTACACCGTCACCTGGTCCTCCCTCCCTACTGCTCCACTTGGGTGGTATTTCCCAGCCTTATACAGGACGCTTTACTACCCCAGCCCTGTACAGGACTTTCTGGACTTTTCCGGGCCCTACCCATATTCCAATTGTATCTGGTGAGATGAATTTTTATATGTAATATATTTTATCACAATTGTATTTTGGCTATGTGCTAATTTTAGATAATAAATTCTTCTTGTACTAGATCAACCAATCCTTCATCCGTTTTTATCCATAGAATTCCTTATTTTAAGGTGTATATATTTATATACATTTATATTAATTTTGAAGCGCAGCTCTCCACCCCACTTCCCTTTTTTGTATACTCAGTACAGGATTAACTACCCTGTCTCAGAGCAGCAGCTAGGGATACACAGCTCCGGCCAGGCGCACCTGCACCCCGACCCACCCAGTGTGGTCGAGGTCACCTCCCCTGCTCATAAGAGTTAACATACTAAAAATAGGTGGATGAACGAACGAAAAACAACAGGATAAGTAGGAACGGATGGGAACGGAGGCAGGATAGGAGGATCAAAAGAGGTTAGGAGGAGGGATAGGCTAGTCGAAAAAAGTGGGTTTTGAGGGAGCGCTTGAAGGAGGTAAGGGAAACAGAAAGCCTGATGGGTGGCGGGAGGTTGTTCCAGTGCACGGGGGCAGCGCGAGAGAAGTCTTGGACACGGGAGTGGGAGGAGGTGATTAGGTGAGAGGTCAGTCGGCGGTCAGCGATGGAGCGAAGAGGACGGGAGGGAGTGTGGATAGAGATCAGTGAAGAGAGGTAAGGAGCGGTGGAGGAGGAGAGAGCCTTGTAGGTGGTGGTGAGGAGTTTATAGAGAACTCAGAAAGGAATGGGGAGACAGTGAAGAGATAGACAGAGGGGGGAGGCGGAGGTAGAGCGGCGGGAGAGGAAGATGAGCCTAGCAGCAGCGTTAAGAATGGTTTGGAGAGGTGCGAGACAGGGAGTTGTCTCCGCCCTGTATGTGACCTCTGCCTGGTGCAAACCTGGTGCATATACTATTGGCGCTAACCTGCAGGCATCGTGCGATGCTTGCGAGCCCTTACGGGTGTAATGTGGATTAAGAATGTTAAGAAGGACAGATTCTGCGATCCCTGACAGGATTTCTTCACATGTTTATAATTGCCTCGATCACTGGAAGCGACTGTCACGGGCTTGAGGATTGCACCAATACATCACTGGTGTGTGGGCACTCTAACCGTCATTCCCAAGGCTGCACTAGAAGCGGATTGGTTGCTTTCCGTCAGTCCCCCCCCCCAAGGCTTAAAACCTCTCCCCTTTTTTGTGAGCAACAAAATGGTTTTGGCGAAACAAAGAGCACTGTATAGTTGAAAAGGTCGCAAGCTGGGCCAGTGTTTCCCCTCTCCCATCAGGCACGCGCATGGGGCCCATACGCATGCGCAGTTCATCGAATCGCATATGATACATGGTAATCGTATGCAAAGGACCGGAAAACTGCCAGGCGGTTCAACAGAACTCTTATGCGACTTTTACCTCTGGGAAGTTGCATAAGTGTATGGGGGCCTTTACTGCACAGACTCATCTAGCCTCAGTGGTGCCTCTCTCATCTTCCCATCCCCTTACTCCTCTGCCCTCCCCGGTTCTCTCACCACTGTAGCGCCTCTCTCCTTGCCAGCTATTATTTCTCTCCCTCAAGGTGTTCACGGGAAGTCTTCTGCTGGCATCAATAAAAACCAGGGGAAAGCTAATAAATCATATAACAGACATCCCTGTGCGGAGGAGAGTGGTAACTAGGAATTCTGCAATGTGCTGCAGAGGATCTCGTTCGCTAACGGACCAGCAGTACTCGGGAATCTAGGAAACCATAGCTATATCTGGTATGGATCTCCCCGGAGTCTCTGGTCCGCTCTGTACATTAAGTATTCTGGCAGATTTGAAGGAAGTTTATTGCTGGAGGCCTTCCCGGTCCCAATGTAGCATTGCACGAGTGCGCCGGTGACCTCATGACATCACCCGCGCAATGCATCATTGGGACCACGGACGCTTCTGAGGATGGATGCCTGGGGGGCCGCCAGTATATGCCCCCTGTGTGCAGGTGCATGTGAGCAGATTTGTAAGCGTGCACATGCACTCGCAGCGTATCGAGGGGATCCGGCTGGTGGGGGGGTGGTTATTCGGCAGGGTGACATTTACCTGCTCGGGAGGCAGAGAATATATGCAGCCTAGCGCACAGGTCTGAATCGGGCCCTAGGTGGGATGCTTGTGGTATCCAGGTGAACAGTGTCTAGGTCAGGGATGAGGAACCTTGACACTCCAGCTGTTGTTGAACTACACATCCCAGCATGCCCTGCATCAGTTTTAGCATTGGCCAATTAGGAACACTGTAGAATGGCATGATGGGATGTTTAGTTCACCAACATCTGGAGGGCCAAAGGTTAGCCATGTCCGGCAACAGTCAAAAGGTTGACAGCATATGGTTGACACGGACAAGCTCAACATAGAAAAAGGATAACACAAAGGGAAGGTTGACATAGCAATGGTCAACACAGAAAAAGGTCCACTTATGTTTCTGGTGGGATTCTAGGGGCCATGGTACACTATTTTGGGGTCCATGTCAAGAAATCTACAAATTGACACCAAAAAAAATATGAAAAACTCAGGTCCACCTTTTCATGCGTTGACTATTCCAGTGTTGAAATTTTGCTTGTGTCGATCTTTTGTCTTTTTTGACCTTGTCTGTCGACCTTTTGGGGTGACACTGTCCACATTTTCATGGACGACCTAATATTTCAGGCCCATAGCTTGCCTGGGGAAAGGAGATGGGGGGAGGGGGGATTTTAAAAGTAATGCTGGGTACACACCAAAACGATTTGGATTGGATGCAAATCGTATGCAAATCGGATCATACGATTTGCATACGATTTACATACGATTTGCATACGATCTGATCCCCTCTGTATTCAGATGAATGGATCTTTTACAGATCCTACCTGCAGCAGGTAGGATCGGATTCGGATCCAATTCAGATCCAACCAAACGATTTTGACCAAATCTGCATCCAATCTGCATCCAATCAGTCTGAATTGGATCCAGATTGATGGGATTGTGCCAAAATCGTTTTGGTGTGTACCCAGCATTAGGAAGCTTAGGGGGAAAATGACTAAGATGTGAGTTCTATGTCACATGAGATGTTGCTATGGCCAGCCAATCAGATACTATGAACAATGAAAATGTCGACATCTTAATCGGCCCAAATCCCATGTGTGTGACATAATAATCAGCGGCTGCTGATTGGCTGAGAGAGCTCTCTCAGCCAATCAGCGGCTGCCCATTCAATACATCCCGCCCAATAAGAGAAACCTCTGACTTCACCTCAGATATATTAACCTTTCTCTATAAAATAGCCTCTATGTTGACTGTACTAATAAGGTAACTCCTGTCTGAGATCCCCCGGCGACTCTCCTGTCCTCCTCACACGCCAACAGGTCCGTGCTGAAAAAGCAAATATAGTTATCGGGATGGAATTATCTCCCATAAGTCTTTATATTAATCCTGATTTTCATTTTCGGTTTCATTTCCGTAGTGACATTTGGTCCCTGGGATATTGTATGTAACAGACTGCTGTACGAATGTTGAAACAAAGAATGAGTGTAATGAAGAAAGGTTATCCAATTTCAGAGACAGAGTGCAGCCATTGCAATTACATTGTATTCTCTGCCCCATCTCTCCCAGCTCTGTGTCTGCATATTACTGCATTCATCACAAGTGACATGCAATTGCTGAACGCTGGTGTCTGTGAGGAGCTGCACTGCCTAGCTCAGCCACACTGATACCCACACGCAGGAGGCTTATAGACAGGGATAGAAAGAGATGTGGTGTGTGACATATCGCCTCGCAACATTCAAAAAGGGCCACACGTTAGCCTTACGTTTAGTTATAAAACAAAATATGCCCTCAGGCTCTCACGTGTCACAAATTGGCCCGCATGCCCTCAGGCTCTCACGTGTCACAAACTGCCCTGCATGCCCTCAGACTCTCAGTTGTCACAAACTGCCACAGGTGTTGAGACTCCCATGTGTCATAAATTGCTTCCATATGCCCTCAGACTCCAAATTGTTCCCACATGCCCTCATACTCTCAAGGGTTAAAAACTGCCCCCACATGCCCTCAGACCCTCAAGTGTCACAAACTGCCACATGCCCTCAGACTCGCATATGTCATGAATTGCTCCCACATACCCTCAGACTCTCAAGTGTCAAAATTGCTCCCACATACCCTCAGACTCTCAAGTGTCACAAATTGCTCCCACATACCCTCAGACTCTCAAGTGTTATAAACTGCCCCCATATGCGCTCAGATTCTACATGTCACAAATTGCTCCCCCACATACCCTCAGACTTTCAAGTGTCACAAATTGCTCCAACATGCCCTCAGACTCCAAATTGTTCCCACATGCCCTCATACTCTCAAGTGTTAAAAACTGCCCCCACATGCCCTCAGACGTGCATATGTCATGAATTGCTCCCACATGTCCTCATACTCTCAAGTGTCACAAATTGCCCCTACATGCCCTCAGACTCTCAAGTGTCACAAACTGCTACATGCCCTCAGACTCGCATATGTCATGAATTGCTCCCACATGCCCTCATACTCCAAGTGTCACAAATTGCTCCCACATACCCTCAGACTCTCAAGTGTTATAAACTGCCCCCATATTTGCTCAGGTTCTACAGGTCACAAATTGCTCCCCCACATGCCCTCGGACGTTCAAGTGTCACAAATTGCTCCAATGTGCCCTCATACTCTCAAGTGTCACAAATTGCTCCCACATACCCTCAGACTCTCAAGTGTTATAAACTGCCCCATATGCGCTCAGACGTCTACGTGTCACAAATTGCTCCCCCACATGCGCTCAGACTCTCAAGTGTCACAAATTGCTCCCACGTGCCCTCATACTCTCAAGTGTTACAAACTGCCCCCCATATGCGCTCAGACTCTGTGTCACAATTTGCTCCCCACATGCCCTCAGACTCTCAAGTGTCACAAATTACTCCTGCATACCCTCAGACTCTCAAGTATTATAAACTACCCCCACATGCACTCAGACTCCCACCTGTCACAAATTACTCCCACATGCCCTCAGACTCTCAAGTGTCACAAATTACTCTTGCATACCCTCAGACTCTAAAGTATTATAAACTGCCCTCTACATGCCCTCAGACTCCTATGTGTCACAAACTGCCACGTGTTCAGATTACCCACAAAACCCCCAGAACTTCCATATTACACTAACCCAATTATGCCCCCACATGCCCTTAGACTTAACACAAACTAACCCAACTCACTGAAACTCCCAACTGCTGCAAAATGGTGCTACTCAGCCCCCCTCACTAGCCAGAAAAAGACCCCACTAAACTCAAATTCTCCTACATGCCCTCAGACTCCCCTTGCCACAAAATGACTACCTCACTAACCACATAATGTCCCACGTGCTGTCAGATCCCACTTCAGAACTCCCTTCAGGGTTACAAACAAACACCCACATGTTGCAAAATCCTCCTCACTAGCTGGGGGTGCCAGTGACCACCCTACTACTAAATTAATAAGCACTAATTAGTCACTAATTACATTAATCACTCAAGTGAACTGTAGTACTGGAGCATATAATTGCTTGTCTGCCTTGTCACACAGCCCAGAGGGCGCAGAGAAAATAGGGAGATTACGTGCTGCTATATATACAGGTCCCCCCCCCCCTCCTCTAATGTGCTACATATAAATGTCACATCGGGTATGTACCACAGTTCCTATTATACAAGTAACCTGCACTAACCAGATCACATTTCCTCCTACCCACTAGGCAGATGGTGTGACTTATCGCCAACAAGCCCGCCACCCCATAAATAAATTAGCGGCCTCTGCAGAGTGTCTGTCACCTGTCAGACCCAGCGCAGTGTAATGTGCTCATACTTGTTCACAGAGTTACCATGAAACCACTAACACGCTGCTTTCATATCCTCTAGGACAGGGGTACTCAACATGCAGCCCTCCAGCTGCTGCGGAACTACACATCCAGCAGTCAGCTTGCTCTGATAGCAATACTGTGGTAAGGCATGCTGGGATGTGTAGTTTCACAGTAGCTGTGGTGGTTCATGTTACAGTAAGCTGCATGTGCAAGTTATATATCACTGTGACAGCCTTTGCACGGCCTTTTTCTCTGGTTGGGAAGAATATACTATGTCAGAAAAACTGGACGACGCTAATTACATATAGATTGTACTTGCGGACATTTTTCACCTCAGCTATGGGAGATCCTGGGCAGGAGGTCAGGGGGCCAACTGCAGAGGACATGAAGTTTTGTGGTCTGTGTTTTAAAAATGACACAAGCTGCCTGGTTGGTACTTTATATCCCTCTACTTTATCTCTAAAGGTTCTATACATATTTCCCTCTTAGGGCGGGATGTATTAATATATATCACCGCCCTTCACCTGCCAGCCGACGCGATGCTACTGCACATGTACTAACATATGCGGCTAGCATCGGGTTGCGGTGACGGAGACCCCCGCAATACCTGTAATGTGGTGTGCGGGGGTCTCCGTCACATCCCGGTGGCTGTCAGTGTCCCCCTGCGTCTACTCCTCCCCCCTGCAGCCGGATGTCCTCCCGACTGTGACACCTGCTGGGGAGGAGGAGATCAATGGAGGATGGGAAAGGGGGCGGGCGGGCGGCGATAGAAGCCCATAGGCATCTATAGGGTATCGCCACCCAGAGGAGGGCGATACCCTGCCAGGCGGAGACGGGGCGGACGGGTAATGGTACATAGGAAAATGCGGTAAAGCCCCCGTTTTACCGCATTTTCCCTTTAGTACATCCCGCCCTAGATGAGGTCGTACTAATGACCTATAAATTCCTATTCCTATGCAACCAAGCATCTGACTAGCCTTCCTCATTGCTTTGCTACATTGCTTTCCTGCCTTTAAGTCCCCTGAAATAGTGACTCCTAGATCTCTTTCCATTATAGTACCATTTATACTATATTGAGCATAATTTTGCATTTTTTTGCATTAAACTGTAGTTTCCATGCTCTTGACCAGGGTTTAAAGTGGTCCTGGAAAGGTGGTGGAACTCCGCACCCCTAACACCCCCCCCCATAAAAGGGTAATGGTCCCCACCCTCCATAAAGGGGTAATGGTCCCACCATACATGGTAGCACAATCGTATACACATTACACTGCATGTAGTGCCCATGATTCATATTAAATCACACAGTAATTCCCCTTATACACATAGGGCCAAATGTAATAGGGGGAGAGTTTCAGAAAGTGAGAGATTTTGGGAGAGTTTTCCCATGTTTTTTAAAGCAGCAATCAATCACATGGCAAAATCAACCTGGTTTTGCAGTGTAATTGATTGCTGCTTTAAAAAAAAGGGGAAAATTCTCCCAAAATCTCAAATTTTCTGAAACTCTCACCCTATTACATTTGGCCCATAATGTCCACAGTTGTTCATCTTAACTTTACATTATATACGCCGTGCCAGAAGAAGAAGCCGACGGGACAGGTTTTTCTGTTGGAATTACTGTTCAGGGCTGTGGTGGAGGTGGAACTCAGTTCCCCCTACCATTAGAGGTGGTGGAACTCAGTTCCACCCAGTTCCCACTCACTTTAACCCCTGCTCTTGACCAATTCTCAAGTTTACTCAGATCATCAGTCATTTAATTTACCCCTCCTGGTGTGTCTACTCTGTTGCATATCTTGGGATGCGGTCATCTATTAGAATGAACTTAGGTCTACAGTCATTAGGTCGACCCCACTAGGTCGACTGGCAGGAAGGTCGACCTGACTTAAGGTCGACATGGGCCAAGGTCGACATGACTTAAGGTCGAATTTGCATAAAGGTCGACATGAGGAAGGTCGACTGGTCATAAGGTCGACATGGGTTTTTCACTGTTTTTTGAGCCGACATGTGCCGACAGGCGGTATTTCATGCCCTACCATCCACTAGGGCGTGGTGGGAGAATAAAACCGTGCCCGAAGCATTGCGAGCGAAGCGAGCGATGCGAGGGTCCGATTCTCATTGCCAACTGTGTCCATGTCGACTGTGTCGACATTCGGATCAAAAAACAGTGAAAAACCCCATGTCGACCTTATGACCAGTCGACCTTCCTCATGTCGACCTTTATGCAAATTCTACCTTAAGTCATGTCGACCTTGGCCCATTTCAACCTTAAGTCAGGTCGACCTTCCTGCCAGTCGACCTAGTGGGGTCGACCTAATGACTGTAGACCTAAATGCAGTCTGACGAATGATCCCATTCCCATATCTTTGTGTCATCTGCAAAAAGGCATACTTTCCCTTCAATACCCTTTGCAATGTCACTAAGAAAGATATTAAAGAGCAATGGTCCAAGTACAGATCCCTGGGGTACTCCACTGGTAACATGTCCCTCCATAGAATGCACTCCATTTACTACAACTGTCTGTTTCCTATCCTGCAACCAGGTTCTTATCTATTTAATTGTTTTATAATCCAATCCCACACTTTCAAGTTTATTTAGCAGCCTGCGATGTGGGACAGTGTCAAATGCCTTACTAAAGTCTAGATATGCCACATCTAGCCCATACTTAGCTACTTTCAGGCTGGGCAGCCAGCTCAGGTGGGGAGGCCGCCGGGAGTGAAAAGGGGTGTGGTGGGGGTGGAGCCACAGGAGTGGCTACTTGTCTAGGAGCATGGTCGAAGCGGTCGTGTCATTTTAGCCACGCCCCCATGTTTTTCACTTTTTTTGTGTCCCGAATTTTGACATTAACATCGTATCAGTGTACTGCATCCCCTCGCAATTCTCGGCACACTATTATATTCTCCCACCATGTACTATAGGATGGTAGGGGATGAAATACCGCCTGTTCGGAAAAAAAGTCAAAAACTCAAGTTGACCTATCGAATGTGGACCTAATGTTTGTGTCGACTTGTCGACCTTTAGTGGTGGACCTTAGTAGTGTTGACGTATCGATCATATACTGCCTGGGAAACGTTAGTCACACACACACCCCGGGCACTTGCCAATTCCCTCTGTGATGTGGGAGCGTAAACGCCCTTGTCCTGATTTCCAGAGGAGAATAGTTGGGAGGTATACAGAGATACCTCTGTCCATGGAGGAAAGCCTATTATCGCAGGCGTTCACCTTTTACTTTATATGCTGAAAATTACCAGACATTTATATCCTCAGCTAGACTGGGAGACACTGTGACCGGCTTATCTCAGCATCAGCAGAGCAAAGAGCTAATTAAGAAAAATGTATCTAGAGGAAATGTAAGGTAAATTGCCAGCAAGATGTGCAATGTGTATCAAGGTTTAAACAATGAAAAATATATTAATTGTACATTGCCAGGTCTATGCGCACTGGCAAGGGACCGGGTGCTAAGAAACGATAACAGGCGACGAGGATGTGTAATACATAAGACTATGTACCTAATGATGGAGGAGACTGTCATATGGAACTGCATCTGTTTATCACTACGTGCAAATATGAATGAATCTTTTAGAGAAAATACCATGGGCCTAATTCAGTATGGATTGTATATGCTATGCTGCTCGCATCCTTAGCAACGCAAATGCAGAACCCCACCCCCTGCCTGCATACTGTTTCCTGCCTGCCTACCGCCCCTGCCTACATACCGCCCCTGCCTGCACACCACCTCCTGTCTGCATTCCACCCCCTGTCTGCACACCGCCCTCTACCTGCATATACGCAACTGTTACGAGCCGCCTCTGGTGGGCCTGTGTAAATGCAACCTGACTCTTGTATTTGTTCTGTGTGCATTTCACCTGTCACATAATTAGTCAATTAGCACTCTGCCTTGTGTGTCAGGCTGCTCACCTGTAGTGACTTTCCTCATTTAGGGGGCTTGTCCATTCCAGCTGTTCTGATTGGATATTGCTCCCTATTTTACCCAGTCTGCCCTAAGCTACCACCTCGGTGACACCCAGCCTGCACACCACCTACAGCCTTGCCTACATATCGCCGCCTGCGTACTGCCCCCACCTACACACTACCTTCAGCCTGCATACCAACTCTTGCCTGCACACCAACCCCTGATACTTGTTGGTTTTGCATTGCTCCGGATACGGAATGAGGCCCATTGCATAACACGGCTTTAGCAAATCTGGTTGTTTTACCTAGGCTATGGAGGGGAGTATACACACACCAATATGCATGATGTACATGCATATGCTGCTTTTGGGTAAGATGCATACTGAGCAGAATGCACATAAATAAACTGAGCGAATGGGAAATATACAGCATATTAGATTTACTTCCATTCTGTTCTTGCATCTCCCCATAAAAATCAATGATCTCTATGTGAACATCTGTCTCCACTCCATCAAAAGACAGAACGGAGGAGAGACGGGCATAAAGGCGTTCTGTGTTCACAAGCCTAAAAGCATATTTCACCTGTTCATTTCCTAGGCACTTAGTGTAATGGGGGGAATGACGCTCACATTGTTTAATACTAGTACTCACAATGTGTCTATTATTCCTATGGGGCCATTTACAAACTGAACTTACTTAAAAAATAATAATAAAAAAAAAAAAAAATATTCTGTGCCAGGAATCCTCAGCTAATATTAAGCTTCCCAGCGGAGACCATCACTGAAATGTCATAACATTTGCTTTACAACGTGTTATTGCAGGGGATGGATATGACATTTAGCCGTTTGCTTTCTCTATCTTTGCAGGATTATTTTTAGAGTTTAAAAAAAAAAAGAACGCGACTCCCAAGATTATAAACGATCGGCATTTTCTGCTTAGTAGACATATTTTGCAATCCAGCTGCGGCCTGTACATTGGGCCCGTGTCAAACCTGTGAGTTTTCGGAGCCCAGCGGGCGGGGACACGCAGCTCAGCCGCCCTGCTAAGTTTCCTTCGCCGGCCCCTGTGCACAGTTGCGAATGCGTTTGTACTTGTGTACTTATGCATGTCCTTATATTAAGGAGTAGAGGAGGAGGAGTGTGCGGTCAGGAATTGGGTCCCTCTGTGTCTGGCTGCTGGCTGTGTACGGTCTCCGGTAGCGGAGGAGTAGTGTGCGGTCAGGAATTGGGTCCCTCTGTGTCTGGCCGCTGGCTGTGTACTGTCTCCGGTAGCGGAGGAGTAGTGTGCGGTCAGGAATCGGGTCCCTCTGTGTCTGGCCGCTGGCTGTGTACTGTCTCCGGTAGCGGAGGAGCAGTGTGCGGTCAGGAGTCAGGTCCCTCTGTGTCTGGCCTCTGTCTGTGTACTGTCTCCGGTAGTGGTGGAGTAGTGTGCGGTCAGGAATCGGGTCCCTCTGTGTCTGGCCGCTTGCTGTGTACTGTCTCCGGTAGCGGAGGAGTAGTGTGCGGTCAGGAATCGGGTCCCTCTGTGTCTGGCCGCTGGCTGTGTACTGTCTCCGGTAGCGGAGGAGTAGTGTGCGGTCAGAAATCGGGTCCCTCTGTGTCTGGCCGCTGGCTGTGTACTGTCTCCGGTAGTGGAGGAGTAGTGTGCGGTCAGGAATCGGGTCCCTCTGTGTCTGGCCACTGGCTGTGTACTGTCTCCGGTAGCGGAGGAGTAGTGTGCGGTCAGGAATCGGGTCCCTCTGTGTCTGGCTGCTGGCTGTGTACTGTCTCTGGTAGTGGAGGAGTAGTGTGCGGTCAGGAATCGGGTCCCTCTGTGTCTGGCCGCTGGCTGTGTACTGTCTCTGGTAGTGGAGGAGTAGTGTGCGGTCAGGAATCGGGTCTCTCTGTGTCTGGCCGCTGGCTGTGTACTGTCTCCGGTAGTGGAGGAGTAGTGTGCGGTCAGGAATCGGGTCCCTCTGTGTCTGGCCGCTGGCTGTGTACTGTCTCTGGTAGCGGAGGAGTAGTGTGCGGTCAGGAATTGGGTCCCTCTGTGTCTGGCCGCTGGCTGTGTACTGTCTCTGGTAGCGGAGGAGTAGTGTGCGGTCAGGAATTGGGTCCCTCTGTGTCTGGCCGCTGGCTGTGTACTGTCTCTGGTAGCGGAGGAGTAGTGTGCGGTCAGGAATTGGGTCCCTCTGTGTCTGGCCGCTGGCTGTGTACTGTCTCCGGGGTTCCCGCTTACACCTGTAGGATTAATGCCGCTGCTTCCTCCACCCGTGTCAGCACAGGGCAGATGATCGCTGATGTCTGAGGGCAGCGCGGCTAGCTCCTAGTGGATTGCTGGACGGTCAAAAGCACAAGGAGACACTGATGATGCTGCAGGCAGGGCCAGATTAAGGGGGGGCTTAGGGGGGCAGTACCCCTGTGCCCCCCTCTATCTAGGGGCCCCCTGTGGTTGGCATGTATTTTTCAAAATAATATATATATATATTTTTTTTTATTTATTTTTTTGATAAAGGTTTTGTGCATGGGAGTGGGGTAGTGCTGCAGCTTCACCTATCTGCCAATGTGACAAAGATTAATGCTGCTGAGCATTGGGAGCCAAGGCACACTGACTGCACAAGTGTGCAGTGTACTGGGAGCCGAGAGGCTTGTGCTGAGCTCTGCTTGATGGAGCGCATCATATGATTTTCAGGCCTATGGAGGATAGCAGCAGCAGCAGCCTTGTCATAGGAGGGTTTTTAATCAGAGGCAGCGCTAAATCTGTCAAGGTTCCTACATAGTAAGGTACAGAGGGACAAACACAGGCTTTTCAGGTGGTATGATATAGATATATATTAATAATAATCCCCCCCTGCAGTTACCCATTGACCAAGTGTATACTGCCTATACTCTGTGTTTTGACAGTGTTATATTCTCCCATGCAGTTAGCGGCCAGTAATGAAAAGTGCAATGGAGCCCCCCTGTCTAATTTGCGCTGGGCCCCACGGAGGCTTAATCTGGCCCTGGCTGCAGATGTAACCAGAAATGACGCAATGTGGTTCCTCTCCATGGCAACGGAAGACTTCTTCCACCATTGGGAGATTTCTTCTTTCACCATTACCAGTATTATTTTCAAGCACCCCAAATAGTCTGCAGAGTAATCCCAGGGGAACAAGCACTGCAGGTTGGGAACCACTGATCTAGAAGGTGCTTAATACATAAGTAGAATCTCCCATCTTAGTAAATTCAGCCCATTGAGCTAGATTCAGTAACATCAGAAATGGCCTTTATTCTGTCTATCGGCTGTGAGACGATGAATTGTTTCTAATGTTTAGCGATTATTATCTTACCTGGGGGCCCTATCTAGACCCAGCAGGGGGCCTCATGCTGATAAACCTCTGATCGTCTGATGCTCCCACCATTTTACCCCTAACAAATGAAATCCCCCCTTCTCCCCCTCCCCTTGGTACCTGAAATAAACAAACGGAGTCATGTACTTTTGGCGAATTAGTGGTCACATTTATTAATTTGCTTACAAATATATACTGTTACTTGCTTCTGTGGCGAAGATAAGCACTGCGGTCCACCAGCCCTGTATCGTAACTGAATCAAGCCGCCCGGGGGGCCAGGGACCCCTTCTCGCAACTTAAAACCTGTAACCGCCCGGGGTCACCCTTCACGTTGCCGCCCCCCCCCCCCCCCCCCCCCCCCGACGCCAGGCCTTGGAGCTCTTCACCCCCTTAGCTGGGGGGTGCCTTCGCTTCCTGGCGCCATTTTGGCTGGCCCGCAGTACTTCCGCCAATGCTAGGTTCCTAGAACCGCAGCCCGCCACATTCCCGTGACCCTACGCCAACCTCCTGGCTCTACTCCGCCATTTGTACTCCGCTTGTTCTATCTAATGGTTATGTTCCCGGTTACCTAATTTAAAGGTTGTCTGGTTAAAACTTCCTCCCCTCTGCCTGCTAGGTTCCAACCCGGTTATGCCGAGGTGCATGCCTGTGAAGTGACTTGGTGTTGGTGATAATATGCCATAGATGAGGTGGACTGGTTCCTAGCAGTTGTGC
This sequence comes from Crinia signifera, assembly GCF_055691185.1. NCBI lineage: Eukaryota > Metazoa > Chordata > Amphibia > Anura > Myobatrachidae > Crinia > Crinia signifera. The sequence continues at coordinate 26,550,491 of NC_139226.1, forward strand.
CTGCGGTGTCGCCTCCCTGAAAGCTTCCTGCTGACCTACATCCCCCTTATTGTGGTACCCCCTAGACAATATTGCATTTTCCCAATTTTATTGGAGCCGCAGCCCTACTTATCCTGTTGACCTCCATCTGTCTTGGCTCCTGTGAATCCCCATGTTTTTTTGTTGCACTCCCTTGCTGGGTGTCCTTTGCTGCAATGTGTGCATTCGTGTCTGAATCTGCATTCCTCGCCTCTGGTGCACTGTGTGCTGTTGTATGCGAAGCACTTTCCTCCCAGTCTTCCCTGTGAGTTAGGCCTCCCCGCCCCACTCCCTTGCCCACGGGGTTGTTGTTCTTCTTTGGGCTGCGTTACATCCAGCCATATTTCCACATCCTTTGCCCCTAACGTTAGCACTTTCCGCCCGCTGTGTTTCCTACGAAAAGCTTCATCATACTCCCGCCAGGTGTTTGCCTTACTGTTCTCCACCATGTCGTGTATCATGTTCATGTATTTTAACACATTCATGCTTTCTCCAGGCCTGGTCTTAAGGTAACATGCTGCAAATTTATACATCCCGCTTAACCATTTGTTGTATGTTCTATATTCTGCCTCCGCCCCTGGGCCTTTGCTAGCTGCCCGCCCGCTTGCTTTTCTAGCTTCTTTCGTCATGGCAAAGATATCTACGTATTTCCCAGTCTTTATATCCTTTTCCACCGCACTACGCACACCCCTGTCAATAGTGGTGGATGCGCATGTCAGTGATTCCTCTTTCTCCAGCTCCTTGCTCTTCCTCTTCCTCTTGTTCTTCTTCTGGTTGCCCTTTTCCCCTTTCTTAAACTGCCTAAGCATTCTAATAAGTTTTGCCTGGCCTGGGTTAGCTTTGTCCGCATCGCTATCACTGTCCCCTGCGTCAGAGTCAGAGTCCGCAGACCCTATGTTTGACTCACCACTGCTCTCGTCTGTCCCGCTTGCATTGCCGTCCTGATTGCTCGCTTGTGGCTCCTCCTCCCTTTGCTGCACTATTTGCTCCCGAACCTTCTTGTCCGTCTGCCGGGGGCGTGCTTGTAGTCGCTGCCCCCTGTTTCCCCGCCGTTGTCTGGTTCGTGCTCGTTAGTATATTATTGTTCTCCGTTGTATTGCTTGGCAGACCCTGTGGTGGGCCATTTTCGGTTGTTTTGTCCCTCTGATGTGGGTATTCACTGGGTACAGCTGCCTGCTGCGTCCACTGTTGTAGCGGTGGGGGTTGCCTCGCCTGGTAAGGTTGCCATGGTTGAGGATATTGCCATTGTCCCGGGTAGTGTTAGTAGTAGTAGTACGTTTGTGGGGCTGATGGAGTACGCACTGTGGGGCTGATGGAGGTAGCTGGCGCGTGGTTCGTGGTGGGTTGCCATTGGTGTATATGCCCCCTGGTTGGCAGGAAAAGGGTACTGCTGTGGCACGTGCTGGGTAAAGTGCATTGGCCCCTGCTGTGTGTAGGATGTTATGGCAGGAATTGGATATGGTGTGTACCTTTGCGCAAATTGAGATGGTGCATGCTGGGGCCAGCCACTTGCAGCGCTGTGACTGTGAGCCTCTTGGGTGCATGCATTTGTGTTGCTGGTGTGGGCTGCATATATTGGTTATGCCCGGATGCCATGTGCCCAGGTTGTGCCTGCGGAGCCGGCCTTGGCCATTCGTGTGTGGCAGTGTTTGGCAAGTGCCCTACTGCAGGTGCGTGCTGAGGTATGTGGGCAAGTTGGGGTGGATGACCATAAGCGGCATATTGGCTGGGTGCTGCGGGGGCTGCTTGCACTGGGGCGCTATGCATGGGCCCCGCCATGGTGCTGTGCTCTGGCTGGGTGGTCTGATTGGGTGTGGGCTGCCTGAACTGGGCAGAATCTGGCTGCAGTGACCTCTGCTGTGCGTTAGGTGGTGGGGTGCCTAACTGAGGGTAATTGCTGGGGGCAACAGATGTCTGCAGCGACCCTTGCTGCACTTGGTTAATGAAGCTACTTGGCAGGGGTTCTCTGCTGGGGGGAGGGGCGGGCTCTGTAGTAAAGGGAAAGTGCTGGCTCCTTCCCCCACCCCCTCCCTTCTGGCCTGATGCTGCGTGTACGCCCTGGCTGAGGTATTGAAATTGTATGGCGGGCGGCTGGGTGCCATTTTGGGGGGCCTGCGTGGTGGGGATACTAGCGGGTGTGGGCTCCCATGAGGGGAAGAGGTTGGGGGATTGTGTGCTGCGGGCAGGTGGCGCTGACCCGTCGCTGGGCGGCGCTGACCCGCACAAGGGTTCCGGTGCTGGCGGGTGGATGTGGGCGGGTGACGCTGCCCCGTCGCGGGGGTGAAGCGCCTGGTAATGGGGTTGGCTGGGCGGCGCTGACCTTGAGAGAGGCGGCGCTGGCGAGAGCTGTCCATGACCGGGCGGCGCTGCCTTGGCGTGAGTGCCTAGCGCCGTGTATTGGCTGCGGCGTCCGGGCTGCGGCTGTGAGGAGGTAGGCGGGAGCCGGGGACCGAAGATGGATGCGGAGAAGACACTTTCCTGGATGCTTCTGCTGGGCGTCGGAAAGAGGGGGGGTGGGCTGCGCTCTGGCTGTGAGTGCGGCCCTGGGTGGCTGATTACCAGATCCTGGATTAGGGTCCCGATCATCGCTGGCTCACCCCGCTGTATTAAGCTGTCCTCCTCCTGTCGCTGGATGTGTCCTTCCTCCCTCACTCGGCCGGCCTCCTCCATTGCTGGTTCTGGTCCTCTGGTCACCGATCTCCGACCTCCTGCAGGTGCCTTCTTTATTCCTTTCTGCTGCTGTACTGGTCCCCGGTACCGCGCTGGGGTTTCCTTGGATCTCTTTGGACGGTCCATGGCTTTCCTTTTCTCTTCTCTGGTATTCTGGTACAAACACTTTTCTGGTATTCTGCTCCTAATGACCCTCCCCCTATACCTGGCCTTCCTTAAGTATGGTGATACGCCCTTGGGAGGGGTCACTTTACCTATTTCTTCTCCTGCCCTCCCCCCTTGTTACCTCCCCACTTTCCCTACTGTCCCCCACTACATATGGGATTACAATTGGTAATGGAGCCCATCCTAATAGTTTATTGTCTGTTGCGTCTAGTCGACGCTCGCTCTCTTTATAACTCAATACACCTCTATGGTCTTGTGCGGCTGAGCCCCAAAACCTCATCCTATTCAATTTCCTACCTTACCATCCACTGCGGTGTGGTGGGAGAATATAATAGCAAGGGGACGCAGAACCCTTACACGGTGTCCATATCAACTAATTCGACCTTCCATGACCCATACCCTTTTACGCTAAAGCATCAAACAACACTCAACAATGAATAGCCCCTATCCCATTATGAATCCCAGTGCACATCCCCCTGAGAAAACATGTTGAAAAATATCTCAACATATCTCAAAGATAGATTAGAACAAAAAGTATATTACTGAAACCATCACTGGGTTAGAACATTGGTGTTTTCATTAAAATTTATAGCCACAGGCCACCTTAGATCACGGCCAGTAGAAGTGTACCCTCCCCATTCTTCCTGTAACGGCCCAGAGGAGAGCTTATAAGCAGGGTTAGGTGGTTACAATCCAAACCGGAACAAGTCCTGAAAAACTCTCTATTAATAAATCGCTTTATTTCTAACTTGGCTGAACAGATTCCCCCCTAGATCCACGCTGCCAATATCTCCCCTTCATTAGTTTTATGAGTTATTAGTTCTGGGAAATAAAGGTTATAAATGATGGAAGGCTCAGTTAAACCTTAAATCAAAGGATGTTGGTCTATATTATATAATAATTTAATATGTGTTTCCGACGAAGCGCTTTAAGGATAATATATTCCATTCTGATTATATCTAGTATGGATATCATAGCTGTTCGTACGCTGCCGGTTCTCTCTGTGGCTTGTAAACTGCGCGCATAAAACTAGATAAGGAAAGAGATGAGAAATAAAAAGGAAGTTGCTACGTGAGGCCGCGCATTATTTTTGATGCAGATGTACTATGGTATTTCCCCGCGGATAGCTGAAGCCATAGAAATCAGCATGAAGCCCCACAAGACACTAATGAAACAGAGATGATAAACATATGGTAAATGCACTAGTAAGAAGACTGCTGTTCAGATGCAGCGGCAGAGAGGAGAGGGAGGGCCCGTGTTCCGGCTCCGTGACGGCCCCCTACTCCCTGGCACTGCAGTAGGCTCTGTCTCTGTGCAAGGTCTCCAGGAACATGGCCGCTCGTGCCACATTCCCAGAGACTTCCCTACTGTGCATGTGCACAGCAACAGGAAAATGGTCGCCATTTAGCCAGTCATTTCTGCTGTTCTACAGGGCAAGCTTTCCCCGGATTCTGAAGACCATCATAAGCACCGCACACCACCTATTATGGATATGACAATTTTGCTAGTAACTGGCTATACAGGGAGCTGCATTACATACATGCCCAATGTAGATTGTCCATACAGGTCTTGCGAGCATCTGTCTTGCACGCGTGGAACTAAGGGGTCTATTCAGACCTGCTCGTAGAGCAGCGAATTCGGCCCCGTTATCAATGGTTGGGGTTTGCGGCTGTGAATGCGCATAGACGATAAAGTACGTGTGCTGAACCCCACTGCAAACGTCTTCAGCAATATTTTCAATCGCCAGGGCGCTGGCACAGTGATTGACAGGCAGGGGGCGTTCCGGGGTGGACACCCAGTGTTTCATGGGTGTGCAAACAAAAAAAGGTGGGCCCACACAGAGAAACACTGGACGGGCCCCATGGAACCCTGCCTGCTTGGGACGGCGGATGACATCACAAAGAACAGTGCAGAGGAAAAGTAACACCCTTAGTACACACTCGACTAGGCGATTAGCGGCTCTGCCGATATAGTCAGCTATAAAAATAATCACTATCCATATGAAATAGGATTTAACGAGTGCGCCCAAAAAGCGTTTTGTGTCTTTAGCCTGCCCCTTTGCAGGCGAACCCCCCTTTGTTCTCCAGTTACTGTACTGAATGCTGGGCGCACCACCAATATACAACTACAGGAATTGTTGGAAGTAGTTTATCACATTGGTCCATATATAAACTATATGTCGGTGCGGCTCCATTTACTTTCTCCACGGTGCCACTGGGCAAACCATATAGCACATACACACTGAACAATATTGTTTAACAATATCTTTCAGAGATATCACCGGGTTCTTTCACGGCGCAAGCATGCTGATGATATTGTCAGATGAAGCTGCATGTCGTTAAGGCTGCACGGGAGTGCGTGTCATTAACAATACTGAGTATACACACAAAACGTATCGCTGATAAGGGCCTGTGAGAAGGATGATAAAGACGAGGGAAACGTACAAACGGCACCGTTATATATCTCCAAAGCAGTCAGGACAATCACATGGATCTCAGCAAGCAGAATAAATTAAACAACATTCCAATGGCCTCAACCGTAGCCCATACCCCCCACCTATCGCCTGGGCAGCAAGTCCAACATCAGGAGCATTGAACTTGTCCATAGAAACCCTCTCTACTGCTGTTGATCCCTGAGCTGTAACCAAAACCTGAACTGGATCCGTGTTTAACTGCTGTAGTGTGCTTACACAGGGAAATCCCATTAACCCCTTCCCGACATTTGACGGATGTACTTCCCGACACATGGCATAAATGTACGTCATGCCATTAAACTGTCACCGCGTCTATAGACGCGGTGACAGAGGGACGATGTCTGCTGTCCCTGACAGCAGACATCTTTCCTCATTGCCCAGGGGGGGCAGCGATGCCCCCCCCATCGGCGATCGTTGCGATTGGCTGTTCAAATGTGAACAGCCAATTGCAGCGTTTTATGAGTTATGTGTATAATTTTGACTCTGCTGCCCCCTAGTGTCCAAAAAAAATAAAAGGAGGTTGAAATAATGATTAAAACATAAAGTATACATATGGTCTATGTTAGTTATTAACTATTTTGAGTGGTATGATTATTTGTCTCACAAGCAGAAAATTTAACATTTTGCAAATTGCAAAATGTTCAATTTTTTTACGACATTTTGGTATTTTTCACAAAAAAACACAGACTGTATCGACCCAAATTTACCACTAACTTGAAGTACAATGTGTCACGAGAAAACAATCTCAAAATCACTGGGATAAGTAAAAGCAAAAAAAAGTTATCCCCACTTAAGTGATACATGTCAGATTTGAAAAAAAGGGCTCTGTCAGGAAGGCAAAAACAGGCTGCGGCGGTAAGGGGTTAAGCCTGTCACAGGCCCTAGTGTGTACGGGGCTTAAGCCATCAGCTAGCCCCTCCAATTGCACAAGCATATGTGTAAGGACCTCCACCTCCGCACAGCTGTATTACTGAAGCTGCATTATTGTCCCTCTGTATCATCACAATGACAGCGCAGCTATATAAATCCAGTGCCCTAGTTATTGCCGCAGCTTTTCTTCCAACAATTCCTAGTACCAGACAAACACTTTGGGGCATATTTATGAAGGCAGAGCCCCCTACTGTCAGTGAATGCAAGTTCTGTCTGCATAACTTTTGCTTTGCCTAATGCTTCAAAGGCGTTACTGCCGGCAACAGCATTGTTTATTGCTGAAGCAGGATGCTTATTTTACAGGCGCAACTGTGATACATGTACAGATGTTTTAAAAAAGTATTTGTTTTCATATGAATTGTATCTTTTATTTATGTGGCTTGCAGCAATAATAAGCAACAAGGAAGACGTATCAAATCTGCTTCTAGCAACCATTTATCTAGCACAGCATAAAATCCCAATTAAAAACTAATTGGTTGCCAAGGGCAACTGCTGCACTTTATCCTTCTTGAAGGTTTGATACATCTTCCCTTAAGACCTTGACCAGCTGTTGTTGAACTACACATTCCAGCATGCTCTGCATCAGATTTAGTATGCTGGGATGTGTGGCCAAATAGCCAAACTGAAGCAGGGCATGCTGGGATGTGTAGTTCAACAACAGCTGTAGTGTCAAGGTTAGCCATCAAGGCGCTGAGGCAGGCATGTCCAAACTGTGGCCCTCCAGCTGTTGTGAAACTACAAAGTCCCATCATGCCACATTTTTGCTATTAGGGAATGCTAAAACTATGGCAAGGCATGCTGGGACTTTGTAGTTTCACAAACAGCTGGAGGGCCACAGTTTGGACATGCCTGCGCTAAGGGGATATGGACGTTAGGTGGACACATATTACGTCGACATACACTGGGTCGACCTGGCTGCGGTGAACATATGAAATATCATCAAGGTTGGAGGGTCGACACAAGCATTAGGCTGACAATGGCAAGGTCGACCGTAAAAAAGGTCGACATGTACCAGCAGGTGGTTTTTCATACCCTATTATCCACTACAGTGTGGTGGGGAAATGGCCTGGTGGCAGAAATGTACATGTGCAAATCCCGACCATTGGGGCAGGGGCTGAATTTGGCCCCTATATCTGTACTATATAGTCTTGCCTGCACAGTCAATGTTTATAGTCGATATGGACTGAACGGGTATCCGATGTCGCTGAAAACCATTTGAATTCGATTTGATTTTGACTATAGAGTCAAAATCGAACCAAAAGTGACTCTGAATCACACGAGTGTACGGGGCATTAGCGTGATACACGGAAGACCCGGGGAACGTGATACCCCTCTTAGACATGCGACCCAGCAATTGCCCCGCATTTTGCTGGGTGCATTCTGACCCCCTTTCACACATAGCAGCAAATTACTGAGTTAAAAACTGTCAACCCGGTAATTTGCTGAAAACACGGGTTATTTTTGGAATGTGAAAGTGTCTACCTGGGTCACAAATCCCTGGTAAAAGCAGGGTCGGTGACCCGGGATTTAAGACCCGGATAGACCATTTCACACTACACAAATTAAAGGGTGGAACTGCTTCCCCCGGGAAATTTGCCGTTATGTCTGATAGAGGTATAAATTAGTGCTAACACACAAACCCAGTATAAAAAGAATACAAAGTAATACAAAAAAAGCAGAGGTACCTATAAACTCCGTCTGCACCTGTTACACAATCTCACATTTTGCTAATTGTATATAAGAAATTATTGTTTCTCCTCTTTCTTTCTCTTTTTTTTTTTGGTACTTGTTTCCTAGCACGGCGCCCACGATTTTGATTGTATTGATCGGGTTGGAAAAATTGCGTCGATCGCATGCCAACCAAATCCCATGCGATGCGATCGACACGATTTTTACATTGGAATCAATGTAAAATGGTCCCTGAGACCCAATTTTACATTGAATTCAATGTAAAAAGCCCCAAAACCCCCCATTTTAATAGCAAACCCCCCCCTGATGGGTGAAATGGCCCTCCATTGTTAACGCCACCCCACTATTGACGACAACCCGAAGTGTGGCGAGCGTCGGCGTGGAGTTGATTTTATATAGTGTGGCGAGCGCAGCGAGCCACTGAGCCCGAAGCGTGGCGAGCGCAGCGAGCCCCGGGAGGGGATGCGCACAACTTTACAGGTATGCGCGTGCACTCGCCACGCTTCGGGCTCGGTGGCTTGCTGCGCTCGCCAAACTATATAAAATCAACTCCACGCCGACGTGGATAGTAGGGGTATGAAAAGGTTGGAGGACGCGTACCGCCGCCGCTCGCCACACTTCGGGTTGTCGTCAATAGTGGGGTGGCGTTAACCATACTTTCGAACCATATACAATGAGAAATTGGCCATATTGGCCCATTTCCCATTGTTCCCTATGTAAAATCGGGTTGATCAACCCGATTTTAACTTTAAAAATCATTAAACATCCTAGCACCTCATGTGTGTATACTTCTAGCATGTTAAACCTTAACTTAACTTATCTTAACATAAAACCTGAAATAAAGACTCGGAGACATAGGTTTGGCAGAAATTGTTAGCTGATTTATTATTTGAATATTTAAGCTAGTTTTTGATTTGATTAAACTAATTTAAATAAATGGTGGCCAAGAAAGAACGGCTACTAAACTAAACTCCACCCCCAAACTCAGCATACGTACTCAAACTACCCTACCAAGCGGTATCCACTCAACCTACTACATTGACTACCACCCAGCCAGGTGGTCTCGCTGCCCCCCGAGCAGGAGATCGAGCGAAAGGCCTAAGTCAATGAATAGGCGAGCGCACCGAAAACAATCTATATACGTTGCATAAACAGGTAATGAAGGCTAAGAAACTATTAACCTGCCGTTCTTTCCCGCCTATCAGCCAACGCGATTAAAACACCCCGAAACCCCCCCTCCACCATGTAAAACCAATTATCAGAGGGAAGGGAGGGCGGGAAAATTTTAGCAGGAAAGAGAGGAAGACTCCTCCCTTTCCTGACCCAATATTCAGCTAACTCTGCCATTCCCAAGCACCTTATTGGATCCCCGAGTCACATGCTCCCCAAGGGTCACACACACAGCCTAGGAGGTTTAACCCATTCCATGCCTAGTGCTGGCATTACATTAATCTTAACATTATTCTCTATGGGAAAATCGCGTTGAACGCGTCGGTCGCATTGCGGCCAATTATAATGGGGCGCGATGGACCCGATCAACGCGATTTTCTCTTTCACCGGCAAATACACTGGTGATTGACATAAAATCGGGTCCATCGCGTCGATCGCATGCCTTCAGTACCTTAAACTTAAGGCATGCGATCAACCAGACGGGCGCCGTGCTAGGAAACAAGTACCTTTTTTTTTTTTACTTTTAATAGATTTTCAAGGAATACCTTTCACTCCCCCTCTGCTTTCGTACTCCACCTGTCAATAAGTAATCAGTCGGCGCTGCCTATGGCTGGAGCATGCAAATTAGGCCCTTGTCAAGGCTAGAGACTCATCCTGGAGACTGCTAAGCCGACTAGATCATTTGATTAATCAGGGACATGCCTTAAGAAACATGCAGACAATACGAAGATCAATGCTGCTGTAATGTTATTGCTTGGCACTGTAGCACTCCTTGGTCTCTATATGCGGTTCTTGGCAGAGATTTCCGAATACCTGGTATGCGCCCAACCAAATCGGAAGCAGCAGGTAACGTCACACAAACGATTAACACACAACAGATTACACTACAGTAAGTGCTCAGCCTCATGCACCTGCCAGCGTTATTGCCCAGGCAAAGTTGTTTGTTTGTAGGTCCTTGGATGCAACTGGGAGCTACTGTACCCTGTGGATAAACCAGGACTGGAAAACCAGGGCCACTTGTAACACTGCTGATGGGGGACCAGGACTAGTTATACTCCAGCGTTGTGCCAAGTGTGCTTTATTACAACGTCATTACACATTGCAGGTGATTTAGGTTGGTTTGTGAAAGCAAACTCCAAAATTATGTGCACTGCACGTGGGGCAGGTTTTTTTTCTGTGCAGAGTAAATATTGGCTGCTTTATTCTTGCATTGCCATTTAGATTTCAGTTTCAAAACACCTCACCCAAATCTCTCTCTCTCTGCACATGTTACATCTGCCACACCTGCAGTGCAGCTTGGTTTTGTCCATTAAGGAAGGAGTTTGCTTTTGCAAACCAACTGAATTAGCACCTATATACATGACACTAGTGTGTACATCACCTACATACAGAACACTAGTGTGCACAGTATGGAGATGGGGTATGGGGAGGTTTGGAGGACCTCTGCACAAGTTGCACCCGTATGTATACAGAATCACATATGACGTTTATAATGTAATATACAGTAGTATAGGTTCCACAATGACAAAAAGAGGTGTTTATTGAATAATTGAATGAATCACTCTTGTGGAGGTGCACCCCTGAGAGTAAAAAAGTACAGAATTTGGGAGAAGAAGAAAAAAGTACTCTCCTTTGTTTGGGGGCACGCTTATCAAAAAGAAAAAATCTTTATGTATTGATTATTTAATTTAAAATTTAACTTTTAATCAACAATTTTAAAAAAGGCTTATTGGACAGACACACCAATACAAACTACATGCAACATAAATGAGTGGAAAAAACCACTATTGGACTCCAAAGAGTCCCTCCAGCGTTGTATCGCTGGTAGTATTACACCACTATGGGTGGATATTTTACCACTACTGTGGATTAAAGTGATACACTGATTTTCAAAAGAAAAATGCTAGTAGCGAAATGGATTAATTTCAATGAAATGGGTTACATCCAACAAATTGTATGGTGTGTATCCGTAAATATTATCAAATTGCAACAAGACACCATAACAAATTGTTCAGTCGGTAATAATTTGTGACAACAAACATAGAGCTCCAAATGCTATCGGTAAAGACAGGTAACGCAGTGATAGCCACAGCAAGAGAGTGATTTCTACTTCTCATCTGGCAAGGATATAGAATTCCACGATGGTGCACACTAAACAATAATACTTTGTTGACCGACTGGTAATTAGCCCTAGGTCGACACCGTAAGCAGAATGTGTACTCAACCCGTTTTTGATGGATTTATACTGGAGTAGTATAGAGGAATAGCATCTGCTGTCTTTTCCCCATTAAACAGGTGCCCTGTTGACACTATCAGTGCAGGGTCCAGCCGTTATTTAAATGGGTGGAGATGACAGAGCTAATTAAGAGATGAGTAGGGAGTGTTGTGTCGGCGTGACAGCAAGTCGACTTATGCCTAATGGGCTAGTAGGCTGCTGCTTCCCAGTGTTAGACCATTGGTGGGAAGTGAGCGGTACTCACCATAGGCTGCGTAGAAAATAGATAGTGGAGTATCTTTTTCCACTTATATGAAGGTATAAGGTGCCCTGTTGACTAATAGTCAGAGCAGGGTCCTGCCGAATCCCTCTTTAGTGTCAAAGTTAACTCCTAGCAGAAATATGTGCATGAGATAGGAGATAGAGGGAGAGAGGTAAAGGAAAACGTCTGGGTCTGTTTTCAATAGTTATCAACTCCCATTGCTGAAAGGCATTGGTGGCAGTGATATTAAATACTATGCCTCAGACGTTTTAGAAAGGTTAGCGGGTATCCCCAATATGGCTGTGAGCGTGGCTGCAAGTGTTAGATCACTAACTGGCACCAATTAAGCTTAAGCGCTCAGCATACGTGAGGGGACATTACCGCATTACCGCAATTAAGGGGTAAGAGGAGAGGACGCAGTGTGGCTAACACTGCTTACCTGCCGCCGGGTAGCTTCTATGTTGTACTGGTGGATGTCTACCGACCGGCGCTGAATAGCGGCGTCAGGTCTCGCTATTGAAAACAGACCCAGACGTTTTCCTTTACCTCTCTCCCTCTATCTCCTATCTCATGCACATATTTCTGCTAGGAGTTAACTTTGACACTAAAGAGGGATTCGGCAGGACCCTGCTCTGACTATTAGTCAACAGGGCACCTTATACCTTCATATAAGTGGAAAAAGATACTCCACTATCTATTTTCTACGCAGCCTATGGTGAGTACCGCTCACTTCCCACCAATGGTCTAACACTGGGAAGCAGCAGCCTACTAGCCCATTAGGCATAAGTCGACTTGCTGTCACGCCGACACAACACTCCCTACTCATCTCTTAATTAGCTCTGTCATCTCCACCCATTTAAATAACGGCTGGACCCTGCACTGATAGTGTCAACAGGGCACCTGTTTAATGGGGAAAAGACAGCAGATGCTATTCCTCTATACTACTCCAGTATAAATCCATCAAAAACGGGTTGAGTACACATTCTGCTTACGGTGTCGACCTAGGGCTAATTACCAGTCGGTCAACAAAGTATTATTGTTTAGTGTGCACCATCGTGGAATTCTATATCCTTGCCAGATGAGAAGTAGAAATCACTCTCTTGCTGTGGCTATCACTGCGTTACCTGTCTTTACCGATAGCATTTGGAGCTCTATGTTTGTTGTCACAAATTATTACCGACTGAACAATTTGTTATGGTGTCTTGTTGCAATTTGATAATATTTACGGATACACACCATACAATTTGTTGGATGTAACCCATTTCATTGAAATTAATCCATTTCGCTACTAGCATTTTTCTTTTGAAAATCAGTGTATCACTTTAATCCACAGTAGTGGTAAAATATCCACCCATAGTGGTGTAATACTACCAGCGATACAACGCTGGAGGGACTCTTTGGAGTCCAATAGTGGTTTTTTCCACTCATTTATGTTGCATGTAGTTTGTATTGGTGTGTCTGTCCAATAAGCCTTTTTTAAAATTGTTGATTAAAAGTTAAATTTTAAATTAAATAATCAATACATAAAGATTTTTTCTTTTTGATAAGCGTGCCCCCAAACAAAGGAGAGTACTTTTTTCTTCTTCTCCCAAACTAGTGTGCACAGTACCTGCTATATATGACAGTAGTGTGCACAGCACCTATATACACAACACAAGTGTGTAAATCACCTGATATACATGATACTAGGATGTACAATACCTATATACATGGCACTAGTGTGTACAGCACCTGCTGTATATGACACTAGGGTGAACAGACCTGCCATATATATGACATTAGTGTGTACAACACCTGTATACAACACTAATGTGCACAGCACCTGTATACATGACACTAGTGTGCACACCACCTGTATATATGACAATAGTGTGTACATCACCTGTATACATGACACTAGTGAGCCAAGCAACTGTATACATGGCACTACTGTGTACAGCAACTGCTATATATGACATTAGTGTGTACATCACCTATATACATGACACTAGTGTGTACAGCACCTGCTATATATGACACTAGTGTGCACAGCACCTACGTACGTGACACTAGTGTGTACAGCACCTGCTATATATGACACTAGTGTTCACAGCACCTACGTACATGACACTAGTGTGTACAGCACCTGCTATATATGACAGTAGTGTGCACAGCACCTATATACAGGACACAAGTATGTACAGCACCTGCTATATATGACACTAGTGTGCACAACACCTGCTGTATATGACACTAGTGTGTACAGCACCTATATACATGACACTAGGGTGCACAGCAACTGTATACATGACACTAGTGTGCACAGCACCTATATACATGACAATAGTGTGTACAACACTTATATACATGACACTAGTGTGTACAACACCTGTTTACATGACACTAATGTGCACACCACCTTTATATAAGACACTAGTATGCACAGCACCTATATACATGACACTAGTGTGTACAGCACCTGCTATATATGACACCAGTGTGCACAGCACCTGTATACATGGCATTAGTGTGCACAACACCTATATACAAGACACTAGTGTGTACAGCACCTATATACATGACACTAGTGTGTACAGCACCTGCTGTATATGACACTAGCGTGTACAGCACCTATATACATGACACCAGTGTGTGCAACACCTATATACATGGCACTAGTGTGCACAGCACCTGTATACATGACACTACTGTGCACAGAACCTATATACATGACACCAATGTGTACAGCACCTGCTAAATATGAAGCTAGAGTGTACAACACCTATATACATGACACTAGTGTGTACAACACCTATATACATGGCACTAGTGTGCACAGCACCTGCTGTATATGATACTAGTGTGCTCTGCACCTATATACATGACACCAGTCTGCACAGCACCTATATACATAACGCTAGTGTGTACAGCACCTGCTATACATGACACTAGTGTGCACAACACCAGTAATACATGACACTAGTGTGTACAACACATATGTATATTTACATGACAATAGTGTGTGCAGCACCTGCTATATATAACACTAGCGTGTCCATCACCTATATACATGACACTAGTGTGTACAGCACCTACTGTATATACATGACATTAGTGTGTACATCACCTATATACATGACACTAGTGTGTACAGCACCTATATACATGACACTAGTGTGTACATCACCTATATACATGACATTAGTGTGTACATCACCTATATACATGACAATAGTGTGTACAGCACCTATATACTGTACATGACTAGTGTGAACAGCACCTGCTGTATATGACACTAGTGTGTACATCACTCATATACATGGCACCAGTGTGTGCAACACCTATATACAAGACACTAGTGTGTACAGACGATATACATACACAGTATATGACACATACATGATGCCAGGCCCCTTACCTCCTTGGTGCTCAGGTTACCCCGTACATATTTGGCTGCACAGATCTGCAGGGAGCCAAGGAAGAGCAGGAACAGCCCGGGGCCCACTGGGGGCCCCATCACCGCAACCTGCGGGCGGGTGAGACTGGCCCGGCAGGCTGAGACACGGCAGCTTTGGGGTGAGTATCCGGAGAGAAGCAGGACCAGGGATCCAGGCAGATACGGCAGTCACTGCTGCAGACCTGGCGCCGAGATATGGACAGCAGCAACTCCGAGTACCCGCAGCATCACCGGGGTGGTGGCACCAGGAGAACCGAGCAGAGCGCACCCAGCGCAGGCCAGTGTTGCCAACTCTGAAATGAAAAACAAGCAAACGCGAAGTGAAAAACAAGCCCAAACCAATCCTAGAAACTCAGTGTTCTCAGAGTAGAGGGAGATGCAGCTCAGTCTCTCCTCCGTCCTCCCCCTCTCTGCTGCACACAGAGCATGGCCAGAGCAGCCCCGGCTCCCGGTGAGCAGCGATAAGAAGGACGGGGAAGGTGGAGGGCTGAGCGGCTGCTGATGTGCAGGCGTGCTGCAGCACACATGCAGCACACATACAGCACACATACAGCACACATACAGCACACATACCTCTATCCGTCACCTGGATCCCTGAATAAAAGAGGAAACCGATACAGCAGCTACAGACAGATGACTTCCCTGCTGCTTGCAGAGCTGTCCACCTGATTCCTGCACAGCAAATCATGAGCCAGCTCTGCAGAACAGCACCATCCGCAGCCGGGCCTGAGAACACGGCAACAAGCCCCAAAACAAGCTACCAGCGACTAGCAAAAAAAAGAAAAAAAAAAAAACAAGCCCAATTCCACTTGTTATAAGCGGAATTGGCAACACTGGGACTCACTGCAGGCACAGGACAGGGGACACTACCTCTGGCTGCAGTATGTGTGTGTGTGTGTGTGTGTGTGTGTGTATACAGTATATAGGGGGATCTACAGTATGTGTATACAGGGGGGGTCTGTGAGTATACAGGGGGGTGCAGACTGTGGTACATGTGTGTGTATACAGGAAAGGGATCTGTGTTAAAATGCCACTGCCCATACACGGTGCGATGATCGCACCCGTTGCAGGCTGGATCACATCGCAACACATGCGTTTTGCATGAGATTTGCGTGCAATGTGATCAGAAGGTAGTACAAAAAGTGTATGCAGCACATACTTTTTGTACTGTGCGATGAGATGCTCACCGTGTACGGCCACCTTTATACAGGGGGGGATCTGTCGTATCAGTGTGTGCAGGTCCGGCGCCCTCCTGCAAACCATACATTTTGCGCCCATTGCAACAAGCTGCAGTCTGATTGTGGGAGTGTATGCAACATGCGATCCTATGGAGGATCTCGGGTGCATGTACATGTATGCAAACACCATCTGAGTGCTGTGTCCGCAAAATGTTGCAGGCACTAAAGTTGCCCATACACGCTGTGAGAATCGAATACGTTATGGGCTAGATCGCATCGCACGGCATGCATACAATGTGTGTGCGATGCGATCCGAAAGCAGTACAAAAAGTATGTGCAGCACTCGTGAGTCGTGACTGAGGGGGAAAGGAGGGGAGAGAAGGAGGAGATGGAAGAAGAGGGGAGGAGATAGAGGGGGCGGAGTGTTGAGGACTGGTAGCGGCACTGGCACAGCACACTGAGAAGAGGGAAGGAAGGGGAGGCAGCGCTGCTGCCTGTTCATTATTTGATTGACAGCTGACAGGCGCAGGGAGCAATGGGTAGGGGGCAGATCCAGACATGTCATCCAGGCATTCACAGACAGCGCTACATGCCTCAGCGCAAGTGGCCGTGAGGAAGAGGGGGCAGGTCACAGGAGGAGGACAGTGTGTGCGCGGTGCAGGGAGCTGCTCAGCCTCTCCATACTGCCGCCCGCTGTCAGACAGGCGCTGCGGGCGGCGTGCAGGAGGCAGTGACAGTGAGTGCTGAGGCAGCTTTAGCAGAGCAGGGAGGGAGACAGCGCCGTTTCAGCATGGCGCCTCCCTGCTTTGCAGGAACTGCTGAGTGGGTAGCGCCGGCCCTGAGTGTGTGTATACGGTGGGGGGGGGTCTTTGGTATCAGTTTGTATACAGGGGGATCTTTATTATACAGGGGGGCTGTGGTAATTGTGTGTATGTATACAGGGGGGGGGGGGTATCTGTGTGTATACAGAGAGGGAGGCTCTGTGGCGTTCTTTCAGCATCTGTGTATGGGTGTGGGGAGTAGCTGGTAAATACAGGTGTGTCTGGGTACAGTTGTCCTTATTTAGATGTGGTTGGTGTTGCTGTTGCTGCTTACATAGAGGGGGTGATTCTAGTTGGTTTGCAAAAGCAAATTCTTTCTTTAATGGACAAAACCATGTTGCACTGCAGGTGGGGCAGATGTAATATGTTCAGAGAGAGTAAGATTTGGGCGGGGTGTGTCCAAACTGAAATCTAAATTGCAGTGTAAGAAGAAAGCAACCAGTATTTACTCTGCACAGAAACAAAAAAACTTGCCCAACTGTAACTCTCTCTGCACCTGTTACATCTGCCCCACCTGCAATGCAGCATGGTTTTGTCCATTAAAGATGGCTTTTGCATTTGCAAACCTGGGCATTCCCCTGAGCTACAATGGAGCCTGCCACCGCAGAAATGCACATGTGCAAACCCTGACCATCGGGGCACGTGCCGATTTCAGTTCACTCAGAGTGAACCGAAATCGTCCCTCTAGTCAGATCATTTAGAATTGGGCTACTGAAATGGCCCTGTGTGTATGCCTCTTTACAGTTCAAGACAATAAAGGACAAGTACAGGTTATACAGTATACTGTATAAACACATCTGCACCAGCAGACGGTACTGTAATAAGTATTAGGGTGCAGATAACCGAGAGATTACATACCATTGAAGGAAGTATAGAGTTTGTTTAAGTAAGAGAAGGAAGGGCACATGAGGGAAGAGGGCCCTGCTTGTGAATGCTTACATACCAAAGGGGAGGGCAGACATAATGGTGACACAGATGGGGTAGACAGTGAGGGGGAAATTTACTAAGGGGAATTCGAAAAAAAAATAGCCAAATCTCTTGCCTCCTGATTGGCTAGGCGGCCAATAAAATCATTCGGGGGAGTGGCGCTGAAGCTGAAACTTCAGCGGCTCTCCCATTCAGTCTGCTGGTGTCGGGTTTTGTGGCTTGGTATTTTTTTCAAGATCCCTGGACTCCGGCGGAACCACCAGGACCGATCTACGCCAGAGGACCTTGGTAACTTTAATTTCTTTCACAGGTCCCCAAAAGGATTTCTTCAGACACCCAGACACCAGGATCCCCGGACCCCAGTAAAGATTTATTTTTCATGTGTGTGTGTCAGTGTGTTTATTTAACTTCTAATATTATTATTTCTATTACTGTGGAACTACAAGTTCCAGCGGGCCCTTTAATGCCCCGCATGCTGGGACTCATAGTTCCACAGTATTAGACAATAGTTTTTCTTCTATTTTTTACTACTTTCATCAGCCCGGTACCCAACGCCCAGGGGTACCGGGGACAGCCCCAGGCTTCAGCCTGGGCAGAGACATTCTGGTGGGGGGTTCATTGGGGGGTCCCCACTCCCCAGGACCCCTGCCCAGGCTGACCAGTCAGGGGGTAATGCTTTGGCCGGGGGGACTTGTATAAAAAGTCTCCCCCTGGCTGTTGCATTACCCTGCTGGCTGGTTGGGCCTGGTGCTGGTTCTTAAATACGGGGGACCCCTAGTCATTTTGTCCCCTGTATTTTGAGAACTAGGACCAGCCCATGAGCCTGGTGCTGGTTGTAAAAAATATGGGAACCCCTACTCGGTTTGTAGCCTGGGGCTGGTTGCGGCCGTGAGGGGGGACCCCACGCCTTTTTATTTATTTATTTTCTTAATCCTTTTTTAACAAATTGCAGCCTGCATGGATCTGACTGATGCATGCAGACTGCCTATACGAATTCGTATTAGCGGCCCTTTATGCAGCCGCTAATACGAATGGATACGATGTCGGGGATTACAAAGCAGTCATATTTGACATATCTGTAAATTATCCTCCGGAAAAAAACACAAATTTGCATACGGCTATAACAGCCGTATACAGTCGTATTCATTCATATTAGGAATACGAATACAAAAAATCGTATTCGTATTCTTAGTAAATATCCCCCTGAACGTGTAACGGTGGGTTAGGATGAGAGTTGGCCTGGTTGGACTTGAGAGCCCTTGAAAAGTTTTGGATAAAGGTGGAGAGTCTGTTAGGGAGAGGTTTAGAGTTCCAGAGGTAGGGAGCAGCACGTGAAAAATGTTAAAGGCGGAAGCGGGAGGAAGTAACCAATTGTCAGGAGAGGCGGCGTGCATTAGCGGAGTGAAGGGGGCAAATGGAGGAGATAACCCAAATTGTATTCCAGCTCAAATTGTTCTAGATATGCCTGCTATAGACTGTACATAACTGTGTTCTGGTTCCAGACCTGTCTGCAGTTACGTGCGCAGCTCTTGCAGGATTTGCTGTCAGTGTCGCCAGAGAACTGCACAGTGAGGGTTTATTAATCTGTTACTTCATTCTGTCATGATTAGATTGGTGAGAGAATGGGCTCCCGCTACGCCCTCGTCTGGAAATCTGACAATAAAAAGTTGTTGACCCTACTCGAGACTATAATCAGCCAGGGCAGCCGTTCTCCTGTCGCTGCGCAGCGCACAGTACAAGCAGCCTGATCAGTAGCCTGCAGCAGCTCAATATGTCTTCCCGCAGTGTCCTGTCCTCTGTCCCTGCTGCCGAGGACACTGAGTTACTCACACTTGCTCACACTCGCCTACTGTTTGTTTTACCTACATTTTTAGGGCCTGATTTAGGGTCATTCGAAAATCACATTTAGGGGGTCATTCTGATCTGTTCGGTCACACCAGCGACCAATGTTTAGTCTATGCGCATATTCGCATGTGCAGGGCTGCTGTGCAGATGCCATTGGTGACTTGCATAGTTGCTGTGGCATTCGCAAAGGGGGGAGCGGGCAGGGGGTGTTCATATGGGGATGCCCTGTATTTACTGGGCATTCCCATGAAAATGTGGGCCCAGGAAAACGCTAAGTGTCCCCATGCGTACGCAGGTGGGCAGCCCCCCGCTGGGGGAGGACGGCTGATTTCACAGGACGGTGAAATGATTTCACTCCCATACACTACCCTGCAAATGGATATATACGCAGAATGGGCTGGGATGGGCAACCGCAGCAAGAGGGAGAGCATTAGATGGCTCGCTAAGCAGCGATTTTTCTTTGCTTAGCGATCCAACCAGAATCACCCCTTGGCTTGCTAATGGATAAAACCATGTGCACTGCAGGGGGGCAGATGTAACATGTGCAGACAGAGTTCGATTTGGGTGAGTTAGTTTGTCTCTGTGCAGGGTAAATACTGGCTGCTTTATTTTACACTGCAATATAGAGCTCACTTTGAAGTAAAACACCACCCAAATCTAACTCTCTCTGCGCAAGTAACATCTGCCCCACCTGCAGTGCACATGATCTTGTCCATTAGCAAACCAAGGAGGTAATTTTGGTCCACATGCCAAGCTGTGCAATTTGCAGCTTTGCGTGTGCTTTAAACGCTGCCGCACAAACGCCCCCCCACACACACACACTGCACACGCCGAATATCCCTACACACATGCAAATGGATTTTTAGCATAAACATCCATTTGCAGCTTGCATGCCGGGAGGAATTATTCCATAGTCACCGACCATTGAATGATTTCTACAGTGCACGCAGATCTAAGACACTCAGGCATGATGGTGCATTACAGATATGCTGCACCCTGTACTATGTGGTAATATTTTAAATTATCCCCTTTAACTCCCTTTCACCAGTTTCATGCAATTCATCACACATCCCCTGTAAATCATGGGCACAGCCATTCCTGAGGCCATTAGTGCACTGGAGAGCAACAGCCATTTTCTTGTAGTTCATATCGCATCTATCGACCCTCTGCTCGCACAGCAAATACCACTGCTTGCATAGCCCGTGGCCCCCATCACATTCACCACGGGACACTGCGGCCCGTGGGTGAGTCAACGGGATAGTCCTGGGTAGGGATGGCCATTGACCATTGATGATTCAAAATCGATGGTTTATGGTCGATGTTGAATACTTTTGCATCGATGTTGCGGAAACCAGATGGTTTCCCTACATCGATGGCATAGTAGAAACAATGTTTCTTTTTTTTTCCCAAGGTGCCGGGTCACGGAGCATATCTCTGCCCCCCAACAACCCTGCAGCACCGCGCCCCACGTGCTGATTGGCCTATGGGCCAGTCAGTTAAAGAAAACAGATTACCATTCATAGCTAAAATCTCAATGGTTATCCATCACATAGTTTATAACTATCGATGGCTGGTTGCCAGTTGCGGTTATGCAGCTATGCAACACGCCCGCAGCACCCACATAATACACCCATAAGCTGGTGCTTCTGCCTGGGTCTCTAACGTCATCTCTCAGTCACCGCCCAAAATCACCAAATAGATTTCTGATACCTTGCCTCCCAATGGCTACTTAGATGTATGTGTAGATGAAATACATTGGACATTTGTGCGACCATCTCCCCGGTGTGTAACTCAGAATAAGGCCTGGACTGTAACGCCTTGTCAAAAACCAGGGACACATCTGACTGCTGCATATTTTTATGTGTTAATAGGAGGCGTTTATTAGGAAATTCTGCCCATTTCGCTCCCATCGCTGCACAGTGTTGGGCTCATCATTAGAAGATACATTTCTGTGAATTGTGAACAGCCAGCTGGTTCTATTAATGTATGCAGGGAGATAAACCCAACATGCATCTCCCCGTACAAGGAGGTGCCGCTTGTCACTCACGCTAATGAACACAGCAGCAGTTCGTGATATCAGAAGCTTGTTGTTATCGACAACAGCGGCAGAGATAAATACGCCTGTATCCTGGACATCAGCAGCTCTCTTGTCAAATGCTGGGAACATGTTTTGTGCTGTAAGTATATGTAGATGCAGACTAGACGTAACCAACAGCAACAGCCCTCTGCTTATGGTGTGGTATAAAAGAGGTGAGCGAGATTTCTGTGAAATCTTATACTGTTTTCACATTGCAAAAACCTGCTTTCAACCCGTTTTTCTAAACGTGTCTTAAAACTGGTCAAAAGCCAGTTAAACCCCTTTCATATTGCATGATGTAACGGTATATTGCAGTTTAAATAACGTTTTGTACCTTTCAGATTCAACCCGTTTCACCCATAGAAAGACACTAAAAAAACGGCAATATACCGTGTTACAGCTGCAATGTGAAAGGGGTATTATTTGTCGGTTTAACGGCTGATTTCCCAAGATCCGCTCTTACTCCAGCGTGGCAGATTTAAAGTGTCACGCAATAAATAATATTTTATAATTATTGTCTTTTATTTCTATAGGGCCACAAAGGTTCAGCAACTCATACAACAAAGGGTGTAAGTTCAAAATGGTACAGACAAGAACATAATGACATAATTGCAGCGCTTAATAGAGGTGGCCAGAGGTCATGCATCAATATTCCGAATCGATATGGGATCGTTATTTGTGCATTATGTAAATAGTACCATTAGTCCTAAATATTGATGTGTTCCAACTTCCTACAAGTGTGCAGTCTACGCCAGGTCTGGTGCCAGGGCTACTGTTCTGGGATTCTCTGAGAGCCTATCAGAAGTGACCAAGTTGTCTTTTGATAGGCTCTGTCACAGAATCTTAAATTGCTGCTCAGACAGCCCCAAATGGAAGCAGGGAGAGGTGGGATTGAAAAAAAAAAAGCAATTGGGTCTAGTGGTGTAGCAACAGTCGCCGCAGACAATGTGGTTGCTTGGAGACACTGGGTGGCTTGTGGGTAGGGATGGCCATTGACCATCGATGACTAGAAATCATCAATGGTTTATGACCGATGTCGAATAGTTTTGACATCAATGGGGGAGAACCAGATGGTTTCCCATCATCGATGTCAAGCTTAAAATAATAATTTTGTTTTTGTTGCTGTTTCCCCAAGGTGCCGGAACACAGAGCATAGCTCCGCCCCTGACACCCACGAAGCCCCACCCCCATATTTTAATTGTCCCACAGACCAATCAATCAAAGAAAAAGGATGACCATTGATATGTAAAAACATCGATGGTCATCCATTGAATGGTATTACACTATCGATGGCCAGTTGTGCTTTTGCCATCGATGGCAACCATCGATGGCAAAGGCATCGATGGCCATCCCTACTTGTGGGCGCTGGTGTACTTTGGGGACTTCTGTCCCGGGTCACCACGCTGCTGTCAATGAAGCAGAGTTGAGCTGCTGGCCTGAGGATCAGCACAGTGGGAGAGATGCCCTTCCCAAAGGAGACAGTTATTAAGGACGCTAGAGGGGGCAGCACCCATTTTGAGAGGGACATTTTCAATAGCATGAAGTGACCGTCGTATTTTACTTGATTGGGTGGGGCCTAATGACATGAATGATCTAGTCCCGCCCCCTTCACTGGCCACCTGAATCTTCTTGCCAGCTTCCCCAGTGCAGAAATAGCTAAGTATGTATTCACTGAAATTGAGTATTTTTAGAATGGCAATGGCTGGAAATGTGTACAAATGTAAGGAGAGCAGACAAGGGGCCTGATTCAGACCAGTTCGTTGGCTGCGTGTAATCGCAGCCTAGTGAACAAGTAAACAATGCCTAGATTTATAGGTAATGAGGCCCAAGGTGACATATTGGTTTAGTCCCTGTTCACCCTTTACTCCGCACGGCACACAGGAACTAACAGGCCCTTATTCAGATCTGATCGCAGTACAAATTTGTTCTCAAAATGGTCGCGACCATGCTGCGCTGCAGGGGGGCAGATGTAACATGTGCAGAGAGAGTTAGATTTGTGTGAGTTATTTTGTTTCTGTGCAGGGTAAATACTGGCTGCATTATTTGTACACTGCAATTTAGATTTCAGTTTCAATACACCCCACCCAAATCTAACTCTCTCTGCACATTACATCTGCCCCACCTGCAGTGCACATGGTTTTGCCCGATTTGAGAACAAATTTGTACTGCGATCAGATCTGATTAAGGGGCAGAGTACGGGTTGCCTAATAGGATGAACCAGGGGTTGTGAGGCAGCAGTGCTAACCACCATGCCACCGCTCTGCCCTGCAGAACCCTGTATATATGCACAGTGCCATCCTTATTACCTAAATGATGAGTACTCACCGTAACAGCACAATAAATCAATTTGCTTGCCGCAACACACATTTCAGGGCTGTCAGTCAGGGAAAGGTGTCTGACATGATGGCGGTGGGAGGACGCATTTCCTGAAACGCGAGGGGGATAATTGATTAAGGCCAGGTAATTAAATGACAGCTTGTCAGTAAGACAAAGCCAGCAAGAGGAACCTGTTTCCTGACTCGTGGCAGCTGTGCAGTCAATCAGCACACAGTTCTTGCTGACACGTTTTATCCAATCACAACAGATGTTCGTCTTGCAGATGAGAATGAATAGGGTTCTCTGGACCAGCCAAGCCATTCCGGTCACATAGAATTGCACATCATGCATAGCTGCTCTGCAATCAGTGTGCGTGCTGCGTGACTGCAGAGCACACAATGCAGCGACGCAGAACCTTGTTTGTCATCTGTATCTGCATTCCCGTGGATGATCTGGATTAATACGTAGGAACCAATGGGTTTTTTTGTTTTTTTTTTCATAATGAGAAAAAGTTTCAAAAATAAATGATATAAAATCTGCATCAAAATAGTTTTTGGGGAATATTTTTTTTTTCTATTGTGCTTTGGAATATTTGCAAATAATCAGTACAAAAACAAACGTGTTGGAGGGAGAGGGGAAATGGGGGGGACGGGGGATGGTGGGGAACTGGGGGGGGGGATTCCATTGGAGCAATATACAGGAGCCAGGTAGAAAGTAGCACGATGGAACAAGGTTCTAGACCAGGGGTGGCCAACCTGTGGCTCTAAAGACGCATGCGGCTCTCCCCCTGTTGAAGTGCGGCTCCTTCTCCCACTGCTGCCCGCCACCCACCGTCTGTCCCCGTCCCCATCACCCGCTGCCGGTTCCTCAAATCCCTTCTCCTTCTGAGGGGAGTAGAGCACGCATCGCTAATCTCTCCTACCCCTCACTGTGCATCCTTGTGACTGGGTCATCTGCCAATCAGAGCTCGTGGGCCGCCAGCCAATCAGGAGCCTGTCCCGCGAGCTTTGATTGGCGGAGGGCTCAGTCACAGGGAAGGAGACGCGCGGTGTGCTGCGCTCTCCTCAGTGACATGACAGGACTGCAGGGGAACGCCAGACTGTCCTCTCCCCACCCGGCAGCAGCAGCAACAACGCAGAGTGATGCTGCTGGGAAATTAGAACTGTGGGGGCAAAGCAGATCGTGGCACTGTGGGGGCATAGCAGATTGTGGCACTGTGGGGGCATAGCAGTTATGGCACTGGGGGGGCATAGCAGTTTGTGGTGATGTGGGGGCATAGCAGTTTGAGGCACTGTGGGGGCATAGCAGTTTGAGGTACTGTGGGGGCATACCAGCTTTTTGGCACTGTGGGGGCATAGCAGTTTGAGGCACCGTGGGGCATACCCAGCACCGTGGGGGGCATACCTGGGACCGTGGGAGCATATGTGTATCTGGCACTATTGGGGGCATATGTATATATGGCACTGCACTATTGGAGGCACATGTGTATCACACCCACCCAAGGGGTCCAAATAGACCATGCCCCTTTTTTGGCACGCGCGTCGAAGGCGCGCGCATGTTGTTGGCTCTTTAGCTTGACTACAGATATTTTTCAGCTCTTTACCTCTGACCGGTTGGCCACCCCTGTTCTAGACAATCGATAGAGTCCTAGTGCAGATGGAATGTTGCTATGGGCAACCAATCAGATAATAGCCAGAATCTTATTGTTACTATGGCAGCATCTGAGTCAATTTACCCCATGGCATCTAGTTGGACAGTCAGTAGGTGGGATATTTATGGTTGACAGTCAAAAGTTGACATGAGTTTTTCAGGTTTTTTTGGGTACTTGTGCAGCATGGCGCCGTGCTACTTCCGGGTTCTACGCTCGCCACAAACTATGTTAAAAAAAGTAACTTAACTCAATGCCAACATGGATAGTTCATACCTCCACTATCCATGTTGGCATGGAGTTGATTTTAAATAGCGTAGCGAGCCACCGAGCCCGCAGCGTGGGCGAGCGAAGTGAGCCCCGCATACTGGCGCCGTGAAACTACACAAGTACCTTTATTTGTCCCAAATGTCAACACAGTCAACATGGACACCACAAAGTGTACCGCTGCGCTCGCCATGCTTCAGGCACTATATTATTCTCTCGCCACACTGTAGTATATGGTAGGGGATGATATACCGCCTTTTGACCGTCGACCTTCCAACCCTGTCGACCTAAGTCATGTCAACTTATTTCAGGTGTGGACCTAAGCCCTATCGTCCCAATGCATGTCATAGGGTCTACCTAATATATACCATATTGGGGAGCTCTGGACTACAGTATAGGATGGAAATGCACAAAAAGCCTGGAATCTCCAAAGCTCAGTAGAGTCTAGTCCAGGTTCTGTCTGCAACTCGCCATCCTTGAGTTTCACCACTCGGTTTTCCCACTGGGCTCCCGTAGTCATGCATGTCTAGTCTTTCCATACCATCCTTTAAATCTGGACCCTCATGAATTACACAGGTTCTGTGGCTGATTAAGACCAGGTGAAATGGAGTCTTAACATCAGCCAGCCCCAGAACCTGTGTAAATTATGACTATCCAATCAGCCAGATGATTCTGTTGCGCTGCTTCTCCAGGTGGATCTTCCTCTTTTGCAGTTGGGGGTAGGGATGCCGATCCTGGGATTGAGATCGGTGGGATCCCAGGATTTAGAGCATTTTTGGCCAGGATTTGAATCTCGTGTTTGGGGAGTCCAATCCTAGGATTTCAGGATTTAAATGCATTTGATCCATTTTTGCCCAGCAGGAGTCGGCTTAGGCGCTGCCCATCAAACATGTTGTGCATCTGAGTGGCATGATGGTAGAGGTCATGCTGCACAGCCACACCCCCCCCCCCCCTGCGCACTCCCTGCTGCCTCCGCAGGCTCTTGCCCGCCATATCAGCCTGCCCTCTCCGCCATATCCACCCATGAAAGATGTTTCTAGGAACTTCCCAGCATGGCGCCATGAGGCCAAACCCGGGATCCCAGAATTGACAGTTTTTAAATGCCGCAATTGAAAAAAAATGGCCGGGATTGGCCTCTCCGGTTGAAGCAGTATTACCTCAGCGTTAGTCTGATTAGAAACTACACCCACAATGTTTATTTTATTATTATTATTTTTTATTCTTAACAGCCAAAAAGAGCTATGGAATTGTGGGTAAGTAATTATTGGCCAATGAACGGTACTTGTTTCCTAGCACGGCCACAATCTTCTTGGTCGTGTGCCTTAACTTTAAGGCACACGATGCCCCCGATGGACCCGATTTTCTTTAAAATCAGGTCCATTTTACCGTCAAATGGAAAATCGGGTCCATCGCGTCGGTCGTGTGCCTTTAATAAGGCACACGACGCGACCGACGCGATGGACCCGATTCTCCATAGGCTTCAATGTTAAAAATATTTTAACATTGAAGCCTATGGAGAAATCGCGTCCATCGGGTCCATCGCGTCGGTCGCGTCGTGTGCCTTAACATGGCACACGACGCGACCGACGCGATGGACCCGATTTCTCCATAGGCTTCAATGTTAAAATATTTTTAACATTGAAATCGCGTCGGTCGTGTCGGTCTTGTGCCATTATAATGGCACAAGATAAGATGGACTTGATTAAGTCCATCTTAACATAGTAATCAATGGTAAATGGGCCAATATGGGCCATTTCTCATTGTATATGGCCCCGTCATGCCCCCCCATTGTAAACGCCACCCCACTATCGACGCCAACCCGAAGCGTGGCGAGCGCAGCGAGCCCGCGAGGGGCGGCGGTGCGCGTCCTCCGACCTTTTCATTCCCCTACTATCCACGTCGGCGTGGAGGTGAGAATAGAATAGTGTGGCGAGCGCAGCGAGCCACCGAGCCCGAAGCGTGGCGAGCGCACGCGTATAACTTCACAGGTATACGCGTCCCCTCGCGGGGCTCGCTGCGCTCGCCACGCTTCGGGCTCGGTGGCTCGCTGCGCTCGCCACACTATTCTATTCTCAACTCCACGCCGACGTGGATAGTAGGGGAATGAAAAGGTCGGAGGACGCGCACCGCCGCCCCTCGCGGGCTCGCTGCGCTCGCCACGCTTCGGGTTGGCGTCTATCGTGGGGTGCGGTGTACGCCATTAAATTTGGGGGGGTTGGGAATATTTTACATTGAATGCAATGTAAAATCGGGTCCCAGGGACCCGATTTACATAAAAAAAAAAAAAGAAATCGGGTCCAAAATCGGTCGGTCGCGTCGATCGCATTGCATGCGACCAAATCGCATGCGATGCGATCGACCCGATTTTTCCGACACGACCACCCCGATGTAAATCGGTGTGGCCGTGCTAGGAAACAAGTACCCAATGAACTAATCCGAATAGGGTTAAGTAGGGTGGCGAGCGGAGCTGACCTGTTCACTGGATTGCAAGTATACGCAGCATAGAGAACAGGCCTGAATCACCCCCTTATTACTTCCAATATCCTGCTTGCAGATGGATTACATACATTTATCTGCAGCTCACTTCTCTGCCTGTCTGTCTATTAATATCATAGGTAAGAATCATTTATGTTTGTTACCCTGGATACACGAACCCTCAGCACCGACTGCACTTGTAATGAGAGGACTTATCCCAAGGCAATAAAAATATACAAATCTGTTTGATGCAGTTGAAAAGAAAGAACGTAAGAAATCTTGCAGGAAAAAGTCATTAGTAAAAGTAGCATGAGGGTTATATACAGTATAAAAGCTGGGACTCTTGACAATACCTCCCAACTGTCCCAACTATCGCGGGAACATCCCAGCATCTATTCCTGCAGCCGGTTGGGCTGTGGGCATAGCCAGCAGCTCACGAAGCTGCTGGGCATGCCCCCACAGCATCGAAAAATGGGGGTGAGTATAGGCCACATCCCATTTTATTAGGCCACGCCCTCAAAATTTCCGCTGGGAACGTCCCCAAAAAATCAGGATTCCCAGAGGAGCAATGTGTGACTACAGCATGACATCATGACATCACATGTTTCCAATTATGAAAAATGCAATTAAAAGTCTAAGGCAGTGGTTCCCAACCTGGGGTACTAATACCCCTGGGGGTACTCTGCTGAATAGTTGGGGGTACTTGAAAATAATATTGGTAATGGCGGAAGATGAAAAAGTCGTTTGATGGCAGAAAAAGACCCATTGCTATGGAGAAGAACCATGTTGTGTCAGTAATGGTTCTGTCTTCAGCGTCATCAGCGTCTCATTGTGCTTTTGCCTGACCAACAATCCAATGGGAGCTACCCATGCTGCCCTCAGACATCAGCGATCATCTGCCCTGCACTGACACGGGTGGAAGAAGCAGCGGCATTAATCCTACAGGTGTAAGTGGGAACCCTGGAGACAATACGCAGCCAGCGGCCAGACACGCAAGGGCACGATTCCTGTCCGCTACTCCTTAATATACGGACATGCATAAGGATACGCATACCGCTCACTTCCACTCCACTCATAAGTACTGTGTATATTTTAAATTGAGAGGAGGGGGTACTCATCAATGAAAGACCTCATCAAGGGGTATGGGAGAGAAAAAATGTTGGGAACCACTGGTCTAAGGCATAAAGGAGAGCGAAACGAATTGAGATTTTAGCAACTCCAATCTGTTCTGTTTCTGTACCAATTTTTGTTAGTTTGCACATACGCAGCACCTGTTCTTTGTGTGTGCAAACGGATGCTGTGACGGGTTGGGATCATTTGGTCTACAGCATGATGGTCGACAGTCATTAGGTCGACACCGTTAGGTCGACATGGGTCTAGGTTAACATGGGAAAAGGTCAACTTGGTTGAAGGTCGACAGGTCATTAGTTCGACAGGTTATTAGTTCGACAATGTCTATGACGACAGTCAAGAGGTCGACATGGGGTGCTTCACTGTAAGGTTTGTAGCGTCTGTTTATAAAACTGTATTATTGATGATAATATTGTGAAGTGCACGTCAATAAAACGGTTATTTTTATAGATTGCTGCTTTTTAAAACAATAAATCAATTATTGGATTAAAATACCGGTATCCATTCATTATTATACGGAACACAGCTGCGCCTCTTCCATTACTGGTGATTAAGTCACCTGTATTTCCTTTCTTCTTGTCTAGCTTAAAAGGTACACCCCGCGAGGCCCGCCCCATTATTTGCTGCTGGTGGGGCATGCCCGGCAGCTCTGTAAAGTGCTGCCCAGCTCCCAGCCCCTCTGGCTGCAAGAATAGACGCTGTGCTAGGGTCCCGGTGAAGGGTCATATCTCACAAAAGCTGGGAGATATAGTAAAGGGTTAATTGTTTGTATTTTTAGGTGGCAGGTAA